>NC_135620.1:54795000-55515000 GCF_053574225.1 Canis aureus
GGCGAAAAGGGATAATCTCTAGCTGGCTTCTGAGAGGAGGAGGGGCCTAGATGACGTTTAGCAGAATTCTGAAGTCCAGAGCCACCTTCCATCCTTCCCTTACCTTTCATAGATCCCTGCTCAACCCTCTTCCCCACCCCCACCCCACCAAATATGCGGTTTGCTGGGATCTCTTTGCAAACAGACTGAAAGTGTTCTCAGCAGAAAAGCAACGACTGGGATCCCTGGGTGGCGCAGCGGTTTGGCGCCTGCCTTTGGCCCAGGGCACGATCCTGGAGACCCGGGATCGAATCCCACATCGGCCTCCCGGTGCATGGAGCCTGCTTCTTCCTCTGCCTATGTCTCTGCCTCTCTCTCTCTCTCTCTCTGTGACTATCATAAATAAATTAAAAAAAAATTTTTTTTAAATAAAAAAAAAAAAAAAAAAAAAAGAAAAGCAACGACTTGGGGCACCTGGGTGGTTCAGTCATTTAAACATCTGCCTTTGGCTTAGGTCATGATCTCAAGGTCTGGGGACTGAACCCCACATCAGGCTCTCTGCTCAATGGAGAGTCTGCTTTTCCCTCTCCCTCTGCCTGCCACTCTGCCTGCTCGTGATCTCTCTCTCTGTATGTCAAATAAAAAAAATCAACTATTCTTTTTACTTCTTTTGCCTAGGAGTCTTTGGTGGCTGCAGGCTTGGGCCAAAAGGAATACAAAACAATCTTTTGAGAAGTACCTTAGTTTTACAATGACTTTTTGTTTTGAAATTCAAGGACTACTTCCTTCCTGGGAAGCCTTGGTAGCTCAGCGGTTGAGCGTCTGCCTTTGGCTCAGGGCGTGATCCTGGGTGATCCTGAGTCCCACACTGGGCTCCCTGCAAGGAGCCTGCTTCTCCCTTTGCCTGTGTCTCTGCCTCTCTTTCTCTGTCTCTCATGAATGAAAAAATAAAATCTTTTTTTTTTAAAAAAGACTACTTCCTTCCTGTGTGACTTCAGGTTAGTTCTTTCCTTCTCTGACTCAATTTTCTCTTCAACAAAATGGTGCTATTATCCCATCTCTGAATGCTTTTGGAAAGCATATGCTACAAGGTGAGATACTCGCAAGAAAGTTGTCTCCTTGCTCTAACACTGCTTTGTGACCCATGGTTACCAAAGGAACATCTCTTCTTTCTGCGATACTTGAAGACTCCTTCAACTGGCTCATTGTTTTGAGGGTTTGGTAATCTTTCCTGGTCTATGTGAAAGTTGTCTCTCCCTTAGATGTTGCTATTGTGAGACCTAGGTTTACTTTTCTCAGAAAGACCTGTAGATGAAATCTATGCCTTTTGACTTAAAAGTTCCTAGGAATATCTCCCTCTTTCATTCATTTATTCATTCATTTGATTCAAGGACAACCATTGTTCATCCAACACACTTTCACTGGGTCTTTAGTCTTCCTGCCTCAATGCAGACAGACTTAAATGAGCAAGTCCAAGGTTCAGGGTTCTAGGAGCTCAGAATCCATTAGGGAGGCAACTGAGTAACCAGAGAGTTTGCAAAGCATGAGATATTGGTGACAAAAGGTCTCTCATGAGCTTGCATTAAGATGTTGAGATTGAGATTGGTGGATCCAATTCCAAGATGGATTCACATAGCTGCTTACGAGGCTTTGATTTCTTGCCTTGTGGACCTCATAGTGTTGCTTGAGTGTCTTTACAACATGACTGCTGGCTTCCTCCAGAGCAAGTGATTCAAGAAAGAGCAAGGGAGAGGCCACAGTCTTTATGACCTCATGTTGGAAGTCACCCTACATCATTATTATAATACCCTATAGGTTACACAGTTCACACTATTCATTGTGGGAAGGAGTGAATACCAGGAGAGAAGAATCACTGGGTGCCATCTTGGAGGCTGATTAACACATACTTCTTGGAAAAATCTTTGTATATCTAAATATGTGGCTTCTCTCGGTCCTTTCATGGAAACTCTCTTAGTACTATTACACTGCCTCTATTCTGCCCTCATCAAACCTGATCTCTAATCTCTGGCCCACCACCATTTTCACATGTGTATAAAAAAATTCAACCATACTTTTTAACATAGAGCAAATGGAGATGGGGTGACATCAAACAAAAGGCAACTTTCAGCTGCCTCTGGCTTCATCTCTGACACTCTACCACCTTCTCAAAGCCCATTTTCCTGACAACCTAGTCTCAGCTGCTCCTCTGCTGGAGAGAATTCTCCACATATCTTTCTGCAGTCATCCATGGATTCTGCTAGTTAATGTTTTCTCCACATTGTTACAAAAGTGTTGATGAAGTGGGAACTCAATAGAGTTACTGACTCTGTATGAGGATAGGGCAAAGCATCATAGGGATGGTTATTAAAAAAGGAAGTCCATGCATTCTCACAGAGGAATCTTCTTAAAGGAGAGGGTAGTGGCTTATGCAACTAGTGAGTTTGGAACAAGGAATAATATATACAGGGCTCACCATTTATTTCTCTCTTTTTTCCTTTGGCACAAGCCCAAATGAACCTGGCAGATATTCTGATCTATACTTTGATATCTCAAATGTTATAGGAGATCAATTATTGCCTGGAGCTGAGTGAGGAGAAGGTCACAGACATATTAGGGAAGGGTATAGGATAATTTTAGAAATGATAGATATATTCATTACCTCGACTGTGTTGATGATTTTGCAGGTATATAGAACTGTCAAAACTCATCAAATTGTACACTATAAAATGTGCAGTTTATTATATGTTAATTATACCTCAACAAAGCTGGAAAAAAACTAAGCAGATAAATGAAAAGAGAATTGTGAAAAGAATTTTATAATTGTGAAAAGCATTTTCTATAATTACATAAATTATATGTGAATTTTACATTTAGTTTTATTTTATTATAAAAACAATGGGAGTCACCTATAAAATTTATATATACTCTCATAGAAAATGGGGAAAAAATGGGATGCCTGGGCAGCTCATCTGGTTAAGAGTCCAACTCTTAGTTTCAGCTCAGGTCACAATCTCAGGGTTGTGAGACTGAACCCTGCATCAGGCTCCATGCTCAGCACAGAGTCTGCTTAAGATTCCTTGCCTCTCCTTCTGCCACTCTTCCCATCTCTCTCTCTCATAAATAAATAAACGAAATCATTTTTTTTTTTTTTAGATTTTCTTTGTTTATTCATGAGAGACACAGAGAGGGAGAGGCAAAGACACAGGCAGAGAGAGAAGCAGGCTCCATGAGGAAACCCGAGCAGGACTCGATCCCGGGACTCCAGGATCACGCCCTGGGCCGAAGGCAGACGCTCAACTGCTGAGCCACCCAGGGATCCCAAATAAATGAAATCTTAAAAAAAAAAAAAAAAAAAAAATGGAAAAAAATGTTAACCAATTTAAAAATCTTTCAGATAAAGAGCATCTTTGGTTTTTTAAAAACTCATTTGTTAAAGGTATTGTAATTCCACATCTTCCAAATAGTTTTAAAGAATAACTGATTAACATAATGGAAAATGGATATTTACTAGCTGAATTTCAACAAAGAGTAATCGGTATATACAATTGAAAGTGGAAATCAGGTTTTCTCTTTTTTTTAATTTTTTTTTTGGAAATCAGGTTTTGATATAGTCTTGGATCTGCATATCACCACGAAGCATCTTTTTTAGCTGTGACAGCCTCAAAACAAAGCATCCGAAGAAGCTGCAATGAGAACAGATCTTTAAATTTCTATATCATGGATTATTATTATTTTTTTTTTTAAGATTTATTCATGGGACTCCTGGTGGCTCAGCGGTTGAGCATCTGCCTTTGGCCCAGGTCATGATCCTGGAGTCCTGGGATCGAGTCCCACATCGGGCTCCCTGCATGGAGCCTGCTTCTCCCTCTGCCTGTGTCTCTGCCTCTCTCTCTCTGTCTCTCATGAATTAATAAATAAAGTCTTTAAAAAGAAAAAAAAGTCTTATTCATTTCTTTGATAGAGAGAGAGAGAGAGAGAGAGAGCACGAGTGGTGGGAAGGGACAGAGGGAGAGAATATCCAAGCAGATTCCCACTGAGCACAGAGCCTGAAGCCAAACTTGATTCCATGAGCCATGAGATTAGAACCTGAGCCAAATCCAGGAGTTGGATGCTTAACTGACTGAGCCACCCAGGCACCCAATGAATTATTTTTTTAAAAATGTTTACATAATGAAATTCATTTAATTACATGGTACTGATTAAAATATTACCATTGGTAACAAATATTTTTTATAACTAATGGATAAAATAAGAAAAAATATTTTTTTTTATTTATTTTTTATTTATTTATTTTTTTAATTTTTATTTATTTATGATAGTCACAGAGAGAGAGAGAGAGAGGCAGAGACATAGGCAGAGGGAGAAGCAGGCTCCATGCACCGGGAGCCTGATGTGGGATTCGATCCGGGGTCTCCAGGATCGCGCCCTGGGCCAAAGGCAGGCGCCAAACCGCTGCGCCACCCAGGGATCCCAAGAAAAAATAATTTAAAATAATGTTTAAAACAATATTTTCGGGCAGCCCCGGTGGCCCAGCGGTTTAGCGCCGCCTTCAGACCGGGGCGTGATCCTGGGGACCCAGGATTGAGTCCCACATGGGTCTCCCTGCATGGAGCCTGCTTCTCCCTCTGCCTGTGTCTGCCTCTCTCTCTGTGTCTCCCATGAATAAATAAAATCTTTTAAAAAATTATAAAAAAAATAAAATAAAAAATAAAACAATATTTTCAATAGATAAAATAATACTTTAAATATTTACAAAAAATGTCTGCCTACTTGTAAGGCCAAATATTAACATTCATTTGGCTTCAAACAAAAGTCGTGTTCTCCAACATAGACTTTATTAATGATAAAAATGACATTTTGATCTCACTCCACCAATTCCTCTGTCTACATATAAAATAGTTCTCAACTGAGCCAGGAAAAGGTAGAAGCCATTAATTGATCTCCTAATAGTTATGACATTTTGCTTGATTTTTGAAGACTGGATAGAAGGTCATCAAGTAAAGATTTGGGAGAGGGCAGATGAAGTAGCAGAAAGAGTAGCATAATAGAAGTTATGCAAACATTAAGGAAAGAACCTAGTGCACCAGAGAAGTGCATAACTGTAATATTTAAGGTGTATGTTGGAAAGTAGCAGGAAAATAGGCTATTAGACCATAGCCTTGGATCTAGATCCACATTAGGCACACGTGTCTTGAGAGGAGGGGTCACAGCAATTGCACCGTTGGGGATTTACCCCAAAGATACAGATGCAATGAAACGCCGGGACACCTGCGCCCCGATGTTTATAGCAGCAATGTCCACAATAGCCCAACTGTGGAAGGAGCCTCGGTGTCCATCGAAAGATGAATGGATAAAGAAGATGTGGTTTATGTATACAATGGAATATTACTCAGCCATTAGAAATGACAAATACCCACCATTTGCTTCGACGTGGATTAACTGGAGAGTATTATGCTGAGTGAAATGAGTCAATCAGAGAAGGACAAACATTATATGGTCTCATTCATTTGGGGAATATAAAAAATAGTGAAAGGGAATAAAGGGGAAAGGAGAAAAAATGAGTGGGAAATATCAGAAAAGGAGACAGAACATAAAGACTCCTAACTCTGGGAAACGAACTAGGGGTGGTGGAAGGGGAGGTGGGCGGGGGGTGAGGGTGACTGGGTGGCGGGCACTGAGGGGGGCACTTGATGGGATGAGCACTGGGTGTTATTCTATATGTTGGCAAATTGAACACCAATAAAAAATAAATTTATTATTAAAAAAAAGAAGAAAGCAGGGGTCATGCCCATTATGTTCTCCACTGATTTTTTTTAAAGATTTTATTTGTTTATTCATGAGAGACACAGAGAGAGGCAGAGACATAGACTAGGGAGAAGCAGGCTCCCTGTGGGGAGCCCAATGCAGGACTTGATCCCAGAATCTCAGGATCATGTCCTGAGCCAAAGGCAGATGCTCAACCACTGAGTGACCCAGCGCCCCCAGTCCCCCAGTGATTTCATGGTGCTTAGAAGAGTGTTTCACTTAGGGGGAAAAAATAAAGAACATTTCTACTATGTTTAATGAATTTGAATGTTTCCCTGTGGGTAATGGGGGGTTTGGTTCTTCAGCCTTTCTTTCTCTTCTGTGAACTAGCCCATGTATTATTTTTTTTTTAGAGTTACTCAGAGCTGGTTTCTGTTGCTTGCATCCAAAGAACTCTGCCTGATTCAATCTCCTCAATATCTCTTCCATGAAGTATATCAAGGGCATCCAAGTATTTTCAGTAGTGGGCCACAAGCTCAGAAATCTCTGGGTGTGCAGCCATGGCATTTAAACTAATAAACATGGAGAATCAAGAGGGTCCATGTGTGTACTAGATGTAAGTCAAGCATGTGTGTACTTAAGTCAAGTGTGTACAACATATGAATGAGCAGAAACAAGAAAAACACAACCTTTAGAAAAAGACAACAGGCAAGTGCAAACAAAAAGAAAGCAGAATATGCATTATTCATATTACAAAATAAACTCAAGGAAAGCAAACTCTAGATATTTGCCAAAGGGAGAGCACTACATAACACAGTTCATAAGAATACATCAAATCTCTACTTACAAGAAGATTAACAACTTTAAATTTCCTTATTATCGAAATAAGAATGAAAATACCTGAATTGAGCAGTCAGATTAAGAAACACGACAGGGGTGCCTGGGTGGCTTAGTGGTTGAGCATCTGCCATTGGCTCAGGTCGTGGTCCTGGGGTCCTGGGATCAAATCCCACATTGGGCTCCTTGCAGGGAACTTGCCTCTCCCTCTGCCTACATCTTGTCTCTCTCTGTGTGTCTCTGATGAGTAAAGAAAATAAAAATCTTTTATTTTTTTTAAGATTATATTTAGGGATCCCTGGGTGGTGCAGCGGTTTTAGCTCCTGCCTTTGGCCCAGGGTGCGATCCTGGAGACCCCGGATCGAATCCCACATCGGGCTCCCGGTGCATGGAGCCTGCTTCTCCCTCTGCCTGTGTCTCTGCCTCTCTCTCTCTCTCTCTCTCTCTCTGTGACTATCATAAATAAATAAATAAAATTTAAAAAAAAAGATTTTATTTATTCATGAGAGACACAGAGAGAGAGAGGCAGAGACACAGGCAGAGGGATAAGCAAGCTCCATGCAGGGAGCCAGACGTGGGACTCGATCCCAGGTCTCCAGGATCACGCCCTGGGCCAAAGGCAGGCACTAAACCGCTGAGCCACCCAGGGATTCCCAGAAAATAAAAATCTTAAAAAAAGAAAGAAAGGCAAAAAAAAAAAAAAAAAGAAAAAAGAAAAAAGAAAGAAAGAAAGAAAGAAGAAAGAAAGAAAGAAAGAAAGAAAGAAAGAAAGAAAGAAAGAAAGAAAGAAAGAAAGAAAGAAAGGAACGTGACAGAGTAAGGAAAGTGTTTGACGGGAATCCCTGGGTGGCGCAGCGGTTTGGAGCCTGCCTTTGGCCCAGGGCGCGATCCTGGAGACCCGGGATCGAATCCCACATCGGGCTCCCGGTGCATGGAGCCTGCTTCTCTCTCTCTGCCTGTGTCTCTGCCTCTCTCTCTCTCTCTCTCTCTGATGACTATCATAAGTAAATAAAAAAAAAAAAAAAGTGTTTGTAGGCAGGTCCATGGTGTGGAATAGAGGGAGGAAGAAAGGCCTCTTGAATGCACAGATCATATGGTCAGAGAGGTTCAAGGACAACCCAAAGAAGTCAGTGTCACAGAAGCAAGGGAAACAATCTTTTTTTTAAGGGAAACAATTTTAATAAACAAGTAATGAGTTGCAGATAAAAGGAATGATCAACAGTGTCAAATACAAAAGAGACATCCAATAAGAAAATTAGTTAAATTACTATAGAATTGGGGATGCCTGGGTGGCTCAGCAGTTGAGTGCCTGCCTTTGGCCCAGGGCATGAACCTGGAGTCCCAGGATCGAATCCCATGTCAGGCTCCCTGCATGGAGCCTGCTTCTCCCTCTGCCTGAGTCTCTGCCTCTCTCGTATGTCTCTCATGAATAAATAAATCAATAATCTTTAAAAAAAGACTTAAAAAAATAAATTACTCTAGAATTTGCTCATTACTAGTAAGAAGTCACCAGGGTTTCTTTTGTACTTCCCACAGAAAAAGAAGGCTGTTGCAGAATTCAAGGAAAGGACATTGAGGCAGTGATTATTATTATTATTATTATTTTTTTTTTTTTTAAAGATTTTATTTATTTATTCATGATAGTCACACAGAAAGAGACAGAGAGGCAGAGACACAGGCAGAGGGAGAAGCAGGCTCCATGCACCGGGAGCCCGATGTGGGATTCGATCCCGGGTCTCCAGGATCACGCCCCGGGCCAAAGGCAGGCGCCAAACCGCTGCGCCACCCAGGGATCCCGAGGCAGTGATTATTATACTTGCCACTCAGCATCTCATTAGTCTTCTTCTTCTTCTTTTTTTTTTTTTTAAGATTTTTAAAATTTATTCACGAGAGACACACAGAGAGAGAAGCAGAGACACAGACAGAGGGAGAAGCAGGCTCCATGCAGGGAGCCTGATGTGGGATTTGATCCCGGGTCTCCAGGATCACGCCCTGGGCCAAAGGCAGGCGCTAAACCACTGAGCCACCCAGGGATCCCCCTCATTAATCTTCTTATGATAAGTGCTCTCCCTTTTTTCTATGAAAGAGACATCCATTCTTATTTTAGCGTGTGGTTTGGATGAAGCGGCCACTTCTCCAGGTCCATGGCAGACCATGGGCTGGATAACTTAACACTGTTCGCAACCCTCTTCTCCCTTGCTTGCCTCACTTGTACTCACTTTCTCAACCACCTGATGGCAGGCAGTGGCAAATTGATATATGGCACAAAAGAGACATGATATCTAGACATGTATGATAATTAGAACCAGGGCATCCATCTTTTTTTTTTTAATTTTTATTTATTTATGATAGTCACACAGAGAGAGAGACAGAGACAGAGACATAGGCAGAGGGAGAAGCAGGCTCCATGCACCGGGAGCCCGATGTGGGATTCGATCCCAGGTCTCCAGGATCGCACCCTGGGCCGAAGGCAGGCGCCAAACCGCTGTGCCACCCAGGGATCCCCCATCTTTTGAAATAAGTGGGAAGATCAAGAGATTCACAGCTCCAACGAGCCCTAAATCACTGAAGGATGGGACAGACACCAATAGTTATATGATTCCAGGCATTTTATGATGTGAGAAATAAAAACCCCCAATGTTGGGGCACTTGGGTGGCTCAGTTGGTTGGGTGTCTGCCTTTGGCTCGGGTGATAATCCTGAGGTCCTAGGATTGAGCCCCGTATTGGGCTCCCTGCTGGGTGGGGAATTGGCTTCTCCCTCTCCCTTTGCCTGCCACTCTGCCTACTTGTGTTCTCTCTGTCAAATAAATAAATAAGATCTTAAACAAACAAACAAACAAACAAACAAACAAACAAACCACGATGTAAATTCTTTTCTTGTAGCTGAATTAGTCTCTGTTGCAGAAGACCTGTGACTTATGGTGATTCTGACCTTGCCCCTGGTTCCAGAAGTATCCACATGACTCAGGCCTAAGGCAGTTCATCCAGCACATTTCCTTGCTGTCAGCAAATTGCTCAGGGATGGGCACAAGGGCAAAGTCAAGGCAATTAGAGTCAAAGAAACTCAATTTCTAGAATGTTTGTGGGAACAGTCAGAGAAGTGGACTTCTCTTTTCCTGTAGTAATTGAGCAAGAGATGATGTATAGGTGGAGCTGTGGCAGCACCTGGCCACCATGAAGGGAGAATCTGAGACTCGAGCTAGCATGGGAAGAAGCTGAGCCCAGAGAAGAAGAAAAGAGAAACTGGGTTCTGGTGACACAGCTTGAGATTTATTCAAGCCTTATTTGGAGTCACCCTGACCCTTGGAGTTTTCACATATGTGAGTCAATAAATTTCCTCTTAATTTAAACCAGTTAATCTTTGGTTTTCTGTAACACAAAACCAAAAGAGCCTGTAGTGGATCGTATTTTCCAGAGATGGCTGCATCAATATATTTATCCCGCTGCCGATGTTCTTCTTGCAATGTGACTGATACCCTTCCCACCGGTGGGGGCTGTGTTCTTGTCCCTTGGGCCATCCTTTGTTCCTATCCCATCTGGCCAGGGGTGTGAGTGCCCTAATAGTGGAGGGTGGCACAGGGATGCTATGTGACTTATGAAGCTCAGGCATGAAAAGGTACAGATCCCATCGCACTCCTCTCTCTCAACACTTGGCTTTGTAACCCACCCACTACCTTGTAAGGAAACCTAATCCATTTAGAGAAGCCATGTGTAGGTGTAACCCACAGTCCCAGGGAAGGTGTCAGCAGAGAGCCAGAATCTATCACTAGATGTGGTGACCCAGCCTTCAGATGATTCCAGCCTCAAGTCTTCAGATCTTCCAGCTGAGACCTGAGACATCACCGTTTTTGGTGGTGCCCTCTCCGATGTCCTGACCCACAAAAAAACATGAGAGATAATACATGATTATCATTGTTTTCATGGAAACTAAGTTTTGGATACTTTGTTCCATGGCAATAGATAAACGAATACAGAGTTCTAACTAATAGAATTGGTGTTCTGTGTGAGAGTGGTTTAAGAAGAATAGTGGAATGAGAAATAAGATTGCAGAGTGTGAGGAGTAGATTAAAGATAAAGAACAGGAGTCAGAAAGTAAGCTATTCTGGAAAATGTCCATGAAAGCATGCCCTTGGAGTTAGGAAAGGATAAAACAAGTCTGAATTCAAAGCAAACAGCTGCCTTCGTGCTTCTGCTCATCAAAGGACTAAGATTATGCGTTTGATACAATCCAGGAGGAGGAACCTCTGCAACCAGGTTTTATGCATGCCTCTGGATTCCACAAGGCATTAAGAAAGACTCACGGGTTTGTGGGGCCTGGGTGGCTCAGTCGGTTAAGAATCTGACTTTTGATCTGGGTTCAGGTCATAATCTCAGGCTTGTGAGTTCGAGCCCCAAATGGCAAAGCCCACCTGATTAAAAAAAAGAAAGAATCACAGGTAGATCAGTGAAACCCTCAGAAAGAAGGCATTTATTTGAGAAGCATTCCCTATTCAAAACCTCCAGCAGACTCCATTGCTCACAATACAGATCAAGTTCTTCCACCTGGTATTCAAGGGTGTCCTTGATGCAAACTCTCCTTTACGTACCCCATACTCCAGCAGAACCACAGTGCTACCAAACAGCACTACTTGATGTTCTCCAAAGTCTCCTTCACTTTACCACCCATGAGGCTTTACCCTAAAGGGAAGCTCTGGGGGCATTAACTGTGGTCAGAGTGCTCTTCAGAGCCTGTATTCGTTCTCACCTCAGCTGAAGTCAAGAAGCCTCCTGGAGAGAGGGATCAATCCTGTGTGGTCACAGGGCCTCCAGCCTTCTTCTCACATGATTTTGAAATACCTTATTTATTGGAGTATGATTTATGCAGAATAAAAGACATAGATCTTAAGTGTATAGTTCTATGAGTTTTGAGAGTACTATTTATCTGAGTAATTAACAACCTAATGAAGTTTTAGAATATTTCTATCACTTCAAAAAGTTCCCTCATTCCCCCGCCCTTTCCTTTTTTTAAAATAAAGTTTTGTTCGTTTGTTTTTAGATTTTATTTATTTACTCATGAGAGACACAGAAAGAGAGGCAGACACATAGGCAGAGGGAGAAGCAGGCTCCATGTGGGGAGCCTGTTGCGGGACCAATTCCAGGACCCCAGGATCACAAGCTAAACCAAAGGCAGATGCTCAACCACTGAGCCACCCAGGTGTCCCTCCCCTGCCCTCTTCCAGTCAATCCTTGTGTACCTCGCCCCCCATCCCCAGAAAACAGCTACTGATTTCTGTTAAGATAGATTAGTTTTGCCTCTCTTTGGTTTTTTAAAAGAGTATTTAAGATTTATTTATTTATTTGTAAAGATTTTATTTATTCATGAGAGACACACACAGGAGAGGCAGAGACATAGGCAGAAGGAGAAGCAGGCTTCCCACAGGGAGCCCAACATGGGACTAGATCCCAGATCCTGGGATCACGCCTTGAGCCGAAGGCAGACGCTCAACCGCTGAGCCACCCAGGTGTCCCTATTTTTATTTTTAAGTAAAATACCCATGTGGGGTTCAAACTCACAACCCTGAAATTAAGAGTTGCACGCTCTATTGACTGAGCGAGCCAGGCATCCCTAGTTTTGCCCCTCTTTGAGCCTCATGTAAATGGAATCATACCATATGGATTCTGTGTCATACTTCTTTTACTCAACATAATGTTTCTGAGATTCACCTGTGTTTTTGTGTGCATGCATCATTCCTTCCTTTTTCTTGCTGAGAATTCCATTTCATGAATATAGCACAATTCATTTATTCATTTCCCTGTTAATGGACACTGGAGTTGTTTGAGTATATAACTATTATGAGTAAAGCTACTATGAACATTCTTTTTTTTTTTAAGATTTTTTATTTATTTATTCATTCACAAGAGACAGAGAGAGAGGCAGAGACACAGGCACCACTCAGGGAGCCCGATGTGGGACTCGATCCCCGGTCTCCAGGATCACACCCTGGGTGTAAGGCGGTGTTAACCTGTTGAGCCAGCCGGGCTGCTTACTATGACATTCTTTTTTTTTTTTTTTTTTTAAAGATGGATTGATTGATTGATTGATTGATTGATTCATGAGAGACAGAGGGAGGCAGAGACACAGGCAGAGGGAGAAACAGGCTCTATTCTGGCAGCCTGATGTGGGACTGGATCCCGGGGACTCCAGAATCATGCCCTGGGCCGAAGGCTGCGCTAAACTGCTGAGCCACCCGGGCTGCCCGACTATGAACATTCTTGAACGTTTCTAGTGGACATTGTTTTTACTTCCTAGGAGTGGAATTGCTGGGTCATTGGACAAATGAGTTTTTAACTGTAAATAACTGCTAAACGGTTTAGCTAAGTAGAGATGCCATTTCATGCTCCCACCAGCAATATATAAGAGTTCCAGTTGCTCTAGCCTTGCCAATATTTGGTATCGTTAGTCTTTTGGAGTTGTCAGTGGGTGTGAAATTGTATCTCATTATGGTTTTAATATGCATTTCCCTGATGACTAAAGATGCTGAGAACCTTTCATGTGCTTATTCATATATTTTCTTCTTTGAAGTATCTGATCAAGTCTTTTGCTATTTTTTAAAATTGATTTTTACCTGCAGCGTTCTTTATTGCCAAGTTTACAGAGACAGAATCCAGAAGCCCATCTGGAATTCACCTTGGCCCTGGCACACACATTCAAGGCCAGGGTCTATAATCAAGGCATCTGAATCTATTTAGGAATTAAGCTACACAGGATTGTGCAAGTGTTGCAAATTGTGTCATTTGGCATTGGATATGACAGGGTGCACTCGGACAAAGAGCAGAAATTCTGACTATTGTACTACAGTGGTGGTTCTCAATCATGGATACAAATTATAATCACCTAGGGAGTTCCAGATTCTGATTTAACTGGTAAAGGTGCAGTCTGGGCATTAGGAGTTTTAAAAGCTTTCCTGATGATTCTAATATGCAGCCACGGTTGAGAATCACTTGTCTAAAAGGAAAGACATTCATTCATTACCAGGCATCTGCTATGCTATTTTTGCTAAACCATCAAGCTAATTTAATTTACACGACATTTTAAGCCTCTTTTTCACAAAGCTAAGTTGTTTGGAGAAGCTAGAGATTTTAATTTATTTATTAGTATTAAGTATCAAACTGCAGAATATGGACCATGATCAATTACTTTTCTTTACTGGCTTTGTGATTTTCTCAAGGCCTCATCTCAGATATAATAGTCATGTTTGGGGCAAGCCCAGTGGCCCAGTGGTTTAGTGCTGCCTTCAGCCTGGGGTGTGATCCTGGAGACCCAGGATCAAGTCCCACGTCAGGCTTCCTGCATGGAGCCTGCTTTTCCCTCTGCCTGTGTCTCTGCCTCTCTCTCTCTGTGTGTGTCTGTCATGAATAAATAAATAAAATCTTAAAAAAAAATAGTCATGTTTGAAATAAGTGAGGATTTCACCTTCAGTTATAGATACATTCACCCAGCAGTTAAAATGAGAGGTAAGAATCATCTTTATTTCTTGTCTTAAGCTGATGTGGAGACATCCTATGTATTTGTAACTAATCACCAAGTTCCATCCCCCCAAAAAGCCAGATTTTAAATTTGGAAAAGGTTATGCAGAAGTGATAAGCTAGAGTAAAGTTCAGCAAACTCTGGCCAGTAGGTCAAATCATTCCCTTGGGCTAATTCCAGTCTACTGATTGTTTACAAAACAATGTAAAAACTGTGAACATAGAATGGTTTTTACATTTTTAAATGATTGAAAAAGTCAAAATGAGAATAAAAATTATATGAAAATCTAATTTCAGTTTCCATAAAGTTTTATTGGAACTTTCATTCATTCATTTGCATATTCATTTACTTATCGTTCCATTCATTTGTATATTGCTTATAGCTGCTTTTGTACTCCAGTGTCAGAATTGAGTAGTTGCAACAGAAACTGTAAGACCCACAAAGCCTAAAACATCTACAATCTGGACTTTTACAGAAAAAGTTAGCTGACCCCAGGGCTAGATTAATAGTATATAATAGAATTTATTATTTGTTTGGGCAATCTAAATGCAGAGGGTTGGCCTCCTTCCTGGCAAGAGCCCCAGAGAAGGGCTACATGGTAAATCTACATTCCAGGTTCTCAAAGCCTGGTCCCTAAACCTATAGCATCAGCATCACCTGGATGCTTGTTTGAAATATAAATTCTCCAACCTTACTCCAGACCCACTGGATCAGAAGCTTTGGGAGTGGGCCCAGCACTTGGGGTTTTAACAGGCCCTCCTGGTGGTGCTAGCGCACAGAGGGGTTTAAGAAGCCAGAAACGCAGGGGTTCAGACAGCATCTTGAAGTCCCTGTGTCTCGCCAGGGCATTGGAGGGGCCAAATGATCTCCATGAACCTTAATAGGGACACAGAAATAGCTGAACAAGAGCTTGGCTCAAAGTCACATGATTGGGATCAAAGGAAGATGTGATAGCCAAGTATGGAACAGGGCCTGAAGACCATCTGGGGAGAAGCACGTTTCAGTGATGTTAACACTTACAAGCCACACTGATGAAAGAGGCAGGATTCCCAAATGAGTGAGGTTGGTTTTTGCCATACTACAGAAATCACAGAAGTTAAGGTACTGGAAAAATAAAGCTTAACTTCTTTTTCCCCCCTCAAGCTTTATTGAGGCATAATTGACAAATATAAACAATATATATATAAGGTGTGCATTGGGGGGGATCTGATATATACATATATTGTGAGATGATTACTACAATAAGCTAATGACTATATCCATTACCTCACATACCTCTTTCTTGCTTTTTCTTTTTTCTTTCTTTCTTTCTTGCTTGCTTGCTTTCTTGCTTTCTTTTTTTTCATATATTTTTTATTGGAGTTCGATTTCCCAACATATAGCATAACACCCAGTGCTCATCCTGTCAAGTGCCCCCCTCAGTGCCCATCACCCAGTCACCCCAACCCCTCGCCCACCTCCCTTCCACCACCCCTTGTTCATTTCCCAAAGTTAGGTGTCTCTCTTTCTTTCTTTTTTAAGATTGTATTTATTTACTTGAGAGAGGGAGTGCACACAAAGGGAGAGGGAGAAGCAGACTCCCTGCTGAACAGGGAGCCTAATGCAGGGCTCAATCCCAGGACCCTGAGATCATGACCTGAGCCAAAGGCAGATGCTTAGCCAACTGACTACCAGGTGCCCCTCACATAGGTTTCTTCTTATTATTTTATTGTTATTATTATAATTTTTTGGTGAGAACAGTTAGGGCTTACTCTTAGAAAATTTCAAGTGTATACTATAGTATTATTAACTGTGGTCACCATGCTGTACATTAGATCCCCAGAATTTATTCATCTTACAATCTAAGTCTGTACCCTTTAACCAACATCTCCCCATTTTCCCCACCTCCTAGCCTCTGGAAACTACCAATATGCTCTTTGTTTCTGTGAATTGCATTTTTTAGCTTCACATGTGAATGAGGTCATACATAGAGTACTTGTCTTTCTGTATCTGGCTTATTTCACTTAGCATAAAATGTGCCAGGTTTATCCATGTTGTTGAAAATGCAACGCTTTCCTTTTTTTAATGGCTGAATAATATTCCATTATATATTTTATATACACACATATCCATTTTATATATATATATATATATATATTTGTGTCTCTCATGAATAAATAAATAAATCTTAAAAAAAAAAGAAAAGGAAAAAGCTTTTTTAGAATCCCCTTTCGGGGGATTCTAGCTGTTTATCATCAGTGTATAATGGGGAAGGGGTTTGGGGTGGGGTGAGACCTCCCTGGTAGGCACCAGCAAACCATCATTGCAAGCAAAGTAAAGATGACAAGGAGTCTTTTTTTTTTTTTCTTAAAGATTTTATTTATTTATTCATGAGAGAGAGAGAGAGAGAGAGGCAGAGACACAGGCAGAGGGAGAAGCAGGCTCCATGCAGGGAGCCCGACGTGGGACTTGATCCCAGGTCTCCAGGATCATACCCTGGGCTGAAGGCGGTGCTAAACCGCTGAACCACTGGGGCTGATGACAAGGAATCTTACAAGCAGGATTCACTCTGTGGTGTTTCGCAGTTCCCAGTTAGTTCTGGCATTATCTATCCTGCATATTCACATAGTTCTCTACTTTACTGGGCATCTCTTAGTTACGCGTGCCACTTCTCTTTCTAGGCTAAAGCCACCACAGAGCAGTGAAAACTTAGGGGTTCCCCTTTAGACTTCTGTGGTCTTAAATGGTACCTGTGATTTGCAGGGGACTCAGGAGTATATTTAGTTTTTAGTGCTCTTGATGTTGCTGGGGCTTGCTTCCAGTCTCTAGGCAGGCTTGCAATGAGATGTGTTATTCACATGGGTGGTCTGGTACAAAGCACAGCCAATGGGAGTGTTCAAAAGAATTCATAAGGCTGAATAAATGGGCTTGGCAGGTCTTTTTCCAGAATTCCTTTTGTAGATCCAGTTTCTCCAGCTGGAATGGATGTGTTGATATGGAGTCCAATCTTGGCCTGGAAGCCTGCTGAGGTCTGTGGTCTTTTAAATTGCAGTTTGCATGTATATCATGATCGTTGGAAATGGCTCAGCTATTTAAGTCTGTCTTGTTGCAAAGTTTACTCAGTTCTTGCTTTGCGGTCTACTTGCCAGAGTTTTGGGGGTGATGCAGAATATGTGGTTGAAATTTGATGTTTAAATTTTTATACACATGTTGGAAAGTTAGTCCTGTAAAATAAGAATCTTGCTCCTAATGTCTAGATCATTGGTTCTCAAACTAGACTACATATTGAGTTTGCCTAGGGAACCCATGTCTAGGTCCATTCCACAGAGACTCTAGTTTAATTGGTCTGGGATGTGACCTGGCCATCAGGGATTTTAAAAGTTCCCCAAGTGATTTCAACGTACAAATTCATGAACCACTGATACCATTCTCATGATTCAGTCATTTTAGTACTAAAGTTTCAAGATCCTGTGAATGAGATAAATTCAAGGGTTGAGATAATTTTCTTCTGAATAAAGTCAGATTTGAAAGCCAGAATTGCATTGTTTTCCCAGCAGAACATTCACAGAGCTCAAAGCAGGAGGTAAGCATGGCCTAACAAGCCCTGTTATAAGAAGAAACTTTTTTTATAGACATATAAAAGACTGAAACCCAAACCGAATTACATAAAAATAAACCACAAATGTCCGGGCCACATTTTAATTCCTAGAATTATGGTGTAATGATGGAGAGAGGATGAGTTTTGGAGTTAGAGGTCCAGGTTTAGAGTCTGGTTTTTCCACTTGAGAGCTCTGGGATCTTAGATGAGTCATCTGGCCTCTTTGAACTTTGGTTTACTCATCTGAAAACTATAACAATGGTTACTCTAGCAGCTTTTTGCAAAGATTAAATATGTTGATATGAGCTATGCTTCTAATTATAATACACCCCAATTATGATATGATAATTATGAATTATTATTGATAAAAATTAGAAATATTTGCCATCTGGGGGGCATCAAACTCATCCGAATTGATGTTTAATGAGCATCTTTGGGGCAGCCCTGGTGGTGCAGCGGTTTGGCGCCGCCTGCAGCCTGGGGCATGATCCTGGGGATCCGGAATCGAGTCCCACGTCAGGCTCCCTGCATGGAGCCTACTTCTTCCTCTGCCTGTGTCTCTGCCTCTCTCTCTCTGTGTCTATGAATGAATAAATAAAATCTTTTAAAAAATGAGCATTTTGATGTAGTACTGCTATACATACAATTTTATTTTCACAATTTCTTTCTGTTTATAGTGGAAATTGCAAACATACGCAAAAGCAGAAAGAATAATGTAATTCGGGCTTCTCAAGTTTTGGTGTTTCTATAATTCACCTGGGAAGCTTGTTAAACTGCAGATTCTGACTCAGTAGAACACAGTAGGCCTCTACAGTGGGGCCTAAGACTTGACATTTCTAAAAAAAGATTCCTTGTGACACTCAGGTCTGCTGACCACAAATACCGTACATATGTGTTGCTATCACAGAGTACATTACACTGGGTGACTTAAACAGCAGAGGTAGATTTCTCACAGTTCTGAAGGCTGGGAAGTCTGAGATCGGGGTGCCAAAATGGTCAAGTTCTGGTGAAAGCCCTCTTACTGGCTTGAACAACGCTGTTTGCCGAATCCTCACAGGGCAGAGAGAGGAAGCTCAGGTGTGTCTCTTCCTGTGCTTGTAAGGGCACAAATCCCAACATGGAGGCTCTAGCCTCATGATTCCCTCTAAACCTAATTACTGGTGTCTGGGAGGCTCAGTTAAACATCAGCCTACAGCTCAGGTCATTATCCCAGGGTCCTGGGATCGAGCCCTGCATCCTAGCCCCGCATCGGGCTGCCTGCATGGAGCCTGCTTCTCCCTCTGCCTATGTCTCTGCCTCTCTCTCTCTCTCTCTGGGTCTCTTATAAGTAAATAAATAAAATCTTAAAAAAAATAATTTTAGGGAGGCATAAACATACAGTCCATAACACAAGGGTATAATGTACTTCTAAGCACTATTATTCAACTTCAACAGTAATTAATTCATGGCCAATTTTGCTTCTGCCTTCTCTTCATCTACCCCCACTCCATTATTTTGAAGTAACTCTCAGGTTTCTATCATTCACTACACCTATATTTTAGTATGTATCTCTTTAAGAAGAGATATAGTCCTACCTCAGAGATGTTAAAGATTGTATTACACGTCACTGCAAGCAAGTGAATCTCGCAATAAAGGGAGTCAAATGAACTTTTTCGTTTTTCCAGTGCATATAAAAGTCATGTTAACACTGTAGTCTATTAAGGGTGCAATAACGTTATGACTAAAAACAATGTACATACCTTAATTAGAAAATATTGCTAAAAATTGTTGACTATAATCTGAGCTTTCAGCAGGTCACAATGACTGATTACAGATCACCAGAACAACTACAATACTAATGAGAAAGAGCGAAATATTGTGAGAATTACTAAAATGTGACACAAAGGCACAAAGTGAGCAAATGCTGTTGGAAATATGGTGCCAATAGATTTGCTCGGCCCAGGGTTGCTACAAATGTCCAATTTGTAAAAAACCCAGTATCTGCAAAGTGCAATAGAACAAAGCACAATAAGTAAGATAAGGTATGCCTGGGGGTGCCTGGGTGGCTCAATCCGTTAAACGGCTGCCTTTGGCTCTGGGATAGAGCCCCTTTTAGGGCTCCCTTATTAGTGGGGGGTCTGCTTCTCCCTCTCCTTCTGCCCCCTGCCCTGCTGTGCTCTTGCTCGCCCTCTGTCAAATGAATAAATTAAAAAATCTTTTAAAAATAAGACAACTTTATTTTTAAAAAGACAAGATATGCCTGTATCATTGAAAAATATAACCAAAATATTGATACTACCTCCCTAAAAAATTTGACAGTGATTTTTAAATACCATCCATATCCAGATAGCATTCACATTTCCCCCTTGTCGTCCCATCCATGTTTTTTTATTGTGATGTTAACTTGTCTCTTCAATCCCCTTTAGTCTGAAGATTTCTCTTCCAACATGTTTTTTTTTTTTTTTTTTTTTTTTTTTTTAAAGAAGCTGAGGTATTGGTCTGGTAGAGATTTCCATACGCGTTCACAACCTCATGAAGTTGTTTAATGTCTCTTGTATTTTCTGTAAATTGGTAGGTCAGTCCAGAACCCTAATCCGATTCAGGCTTGATTTTTTGGCAAGGCTACTTCATGGGTGATGCTGTGCATTTCCTCAGGAGGTTCAGAATGTCTGTGTCTTTGTATCCGGAATCTTTTAAATGAAGTTGTCCCTCCCAACAATGGAATCCGTGACTGGGGTATGCTGCCACCGGGTGGTAACAGCGCATATAGTCACAGGTTCAAGCAGTAAAACGAGAAAAACTTCTTCCTGAAGGCTGGACTTGTCCTCTCATTGAAACTTTATGAAATTATCAGTTTTTAGGTAATTAAAGACTACTTTTAAAATAAATGAATGCTGTGTCTTTATAGTGCTTTTTTTTTTTAAGACTTTAAAAATTTATTCATGAGAGGGGATCCCTGTGTAGCTCAGCAGTTTGGTGCCTGCCTTTGGCCCAGGGCGCCATCCTGGGGTCCCCGGATCAAGTACCATGTCGGGCTCCCTGCATGGAGCCTGCTTCTCCCTCTGCCTGTGTCTCTGCCTCTCTCTCTTTCTCTCTCTCTCTTTCTCTCTATGTCTCTCATGAATAAATAAATAAAATAAAATAAATAAATAAAAATTTATTTATGAGAGACACAGAGAGAGAAGCGGGCTCCATGCAGGGAGCCCAACGTGGGGCTCGATCCCAGGACTCCAGGATCAGGCCCTGGGCTGAAGGCGGCGCTAAACCGCTGAGCCACCCCGGCTGCCCCTTTGTAGTGCTTTTATAGCACCAAGTGATAGCTACAATGTATTAAGTCCAGTAACCTTATATATCCGTGATCTCATTTAATTCTCACAATACCCAAGAATATTAATTAAATCATTGTGTCCATGGTAAAACAGTGATGGGGCTGAGATTTGAGGTCTACGTTTGTTCTCCTGACCAGTTCTGTGCCTTGCTGCCTTCCTGTTTGGTCTATTTTGGAGTTCCCCGGACTCTCTGTCCCCTCACCCCCAGCTTACAGCTGTGCTAATTTTTGTTTGTCCTGCTTCCTTCCACCCCCAAACCATTCTCCATCCCCCTCTGCTCTGGGAAACTGGCTTCTCTGGATTCTGTTACCAGGCTGCCTGACCCAGGGCCTTGCAAAGGCTTCCAACTGAGTTCAGCCCAGTTTATTCTTTGCGGTGTTTCTGAGTGGCTACTTCTCCCACCAGCTACAACTCCTGCTCCAGGTGGCCCTCTTCAATCGCTTCTCACCCAGCTTCGGCAAATACAATTTTCTCCTCTTGCCCTCAGGGCTCAGGGTGTTAACAACTTCCCACTATTCTGTTCCCTGGGAGTCTCAGCTTCCCTGTTAGTACCTTCCTCCACCTACCCTAGTCAACAGTACCTGCATTCAGACATCTCAAAAAAAAAAAAAAAAAAAAATCCCAGGTGAGGGGGCGCCTGGGTGGCTCAGTGGGTTCAAGCCTCCGACCCTTTTATTTTCAGCTCAGGTCTCTATCTCAGGGTAATGAGTTCAAGCCCCGCATTGAGCTCCACACTGGGCATGGAGCCTACTTAACAGAACAAAACCCAAAGAAAGCGAAAACCAAGCCCAACTGGGCTGAGGGTGCCCATGTGCATGACCCTTTCCCATGAGGATTCTCTCATGTTCTTCATTGACTTCCTTGTCTCTCATTTTCTCCTTAGTCCACTTCAGTGAGGCAAGCACCCCGGCATTTTACTGAAAAGTTACCAGTTTCTACTTTTCCTAGCTAGTGGTTAACTTTCACTTTTTTAAATTTTTTATTTTATTTTAAAAAAAGATTTATTTATTTATTTATGATAGACAGAGAGAGAGAGAGAGAGAGAGAGAGAGAGGCAGAGACACAGGAAGAGGGAGAAGCAGGCTCCATGCCGGGAGCCCGACACGGGACTCGATCCCGGGACTCCAGGATCATGCCCCGAGCCAAAGGCAGGAACCAAACCGCTGAGCCACCCAGGGATCCCCTCACTTTTTTTTTTTTTTTTTAAGATTTTATTTGGGACGCCTGGGTGGCTCAGAGGTTAAGTGTCTGCCTTCG
The DNA here is from genome assembly GCF_053574225.1 of Canis aureus. Classification (NCBI taxonomy): domain Eukaryota; kingdom Metazoa; phylum Chordata; class Mammalia; order Carnivora; family Canidae; genus Canis; species Canis aureus. The sequence goes on from NC_135620.1 coordinate 54,817,212, forward strand.
GCTCAGCTCAGGGTGTGATCCTGGAGACCCGGGATCTGTTCAGCGTCAGGCTCCCTGCAAGAAGCCTGCTTCTCCCTCTGCCTAGGTCTCTGCCTCTCTTTCTCTGTCTCTCATGAATAAATAAATAAAATCTTTAAAGAAAAAGATTTTATTTATTTACTTATTTGCGAGAGAGAGGTGAGAGAGAGCATGAGTTGGGGGAAGAGGCAGAGAGTAAGGGAGAAGCAGACTCCTTGCTGAGCAGGGATTCCCTACATGGGGTTCCATCCCAGGACCCCGGGATCATGATCTGAGCCAAAGGCAGACACTTGACCAACTGAGCCTCTCAGGTGCCCCTCTGATTTTACTTTTAATCTACTGGTGACTTTAAAGAAAACTTGTTTTTATTTGAATAAAATTGACACACAATGTTACCTTAGTTTCGGGTGTACAATATACAACATAGTGATTGGACAAGCTTCTATATTATGCTGTGTCCCCCCCAGGTGTGGCCACCTTCTCATGCCATCTGAGGCATGAGGCATGAGGCAACATCATTGACGATATTTCCTACGCTGTGCTTTTATTCTGTGACTTCCTCATTCCATGAGTGACAGTGCACACCTCCCACTCCCCTTTACCTTCTTTGCCCATCCTCCACTCCCTCCCCTCTGGCAACCATCAGGCTGTTTTCTGTAGTTATAGATTTGATTGTGCAAGAGCTGCTTCTGACACTCTCCTTGAAGCACTTCCTTCCCAGGTTTCCCTTCATGACACGGTTGACCTTTGCACCTTCTCAGCGCTCCTTCTCTTCCTGACCTGACCACATCTTGGTGGCATGTTCTGGTGTTCAATTCACAGTCCTCTTCTCCATCTCTCTTCTCTTCCTTTTCATCTCATCTAGTCCTGGAGCTTAAATGCCACCTCTACATGGATGACTCCCCATGACTCTAGTTTCGACCTACCCCAGAGCTCTAGAATCACATATCTTTTTTTTTAAAAGATTTTATTTATTTATTCATGAGAGACACACAGAGAGAGAGAGAGAGAGAGAGAGACAGAGACAGAGACACAGGCAGAGGGAGAAGCAGGCTCCATGCAGGGAGCCTGACGCTGAACAGATCCCGGGTCTCCAGGATCACACCCTGGGCTGAAGGCGGCGCTAAACCGCTGAGCCACCCGGGCTGCCCCAGAATCACATATCTAATTGCCTGCCTGCCACTGCAAAATTAATTCCTGATTCTAGACCTCCTCTCACTCCTCTTGATATACTACCTACCACTTAGTTGATGGCATCACCATTCACCACGTGCCCCGTTCAACACTCTAGAGTCATCCTTGACTACTCACTCTGCACTCTTCACACCTGCCAATAAAGATTGTCTACACACACACACACACACACACACACACACAAGATCCCCAAGATCCACTCTATTAGCAAGTCCTGTGGGGTCTGCCTTCGGAATATACCTAGGATCCTGACAACTTTTTGCCGTTCATCACTGCCACCCACACCCAAGCCACTGTCATCTATTAAGACAGCAATAGCTTTCTTGACAGGTCTCACTACTTAAACTCTTCTTACCTTCCAGTCAATTCTCCACACAGCTGCCTTCTGGTCTTTTAAAAATGTAAATCAGGTCATGTCACTCCTCTGTTCATCTGTTGACCTTATCTCACACCTGGAATGAAATCTGAAGTGCTTCCATGGGCTGCAGGGGGCTACACCATCTGGTCGTTCCCACCTCTCCACTTAACCACCTGCCTTTCTGCTCTTGCTCCCTCTGCACCTGCCATACAAGCCTCTTCTGTACATGCCAAGTTTGGTCCTGCTCAGAAACTGTCTCTGCTGCTCCCTTGGTGTGGAATATTTTTTCCTACCTTCATGTGGCTATTTTTCATCCTGCAGACCTCTGCTCTCCTGTCATCTCTTCAGAGGGCCCTTCTCAGACCAACTTCTCTAAAATAGCGACTCTCTCTCCACTTCACTTCCCTGCTCAGTTTTCTTAGCCAGCAAATGTCACATTCTGAAATGAAATCACTTACCTGCTTACATCTTTGTTCTGTCTCTCTTCCTAGCAGGTCAGCTTTGTGAGAGCAGGAACTTGCAGGAGACCATTAATATTCATTGGGTGGCATCGCTTTTATCTCTGTCTCCACACACGGCAAGTGCTTGGTACATGTTTGCTCAGTGGAGAAACTTGGAATCCAGGCCCTGATTCTGAAGGCTCCAGGGCTGGTGCAGGCCCCACTCAGTCTTTGGGGTTGAAGCTATGTGAACCCACTGGAGGGCCCTGAGGGCTCTGCATGTCCTTCTCAAGGACCTGGTGATATCTTGATTGTGGGTTGGGGGTTTTAGAGAACTGCAAGTGAGCCTTCTTACAGTGGACATGGCCATTTCTTAACTTAAGTCCTCCTGTTGGTCCTTCAGTTCAGTTCTACACAGAGTCCTCTGCTGGCCCTGCTATGGAGATGCAGAGCCAAACTTCCTTTGTGCTATGAGGAACTCATGGCAAGGAGGGGTCACAACAGCTGTTACCGGAGGCATTGAATGCACAATAGAAGTGGAGTAGTTGGGTGCACAGGTGCCTGAGCTGAGGTCCATCTGTTCCCAGGATTCTGTCCTAAAACTTTCTGATCTTGGACCTGCTGCTTCTCCTTAACTTGGAAATATTGCTCAGAGTGAACGGGTTGGGTTTTCCATCTCCCAAGCCACTTTCAGGGATTCCAGGAATCCTGGCTGGCATGGATAGCTTTTGAACTGAGAGTGAAAGCTGTTTCAAGATTTATTTGTACCCAAGGAGGTGATCTGTGGGCTGGTTATTGTAGATGACCCTTCAGATCACATCTCCTGATAGTCATGGTTCTCAGGCACACATAGTATGGCAGCTGGATTGAAGCTGGGACACAATGCAAGATAACTTTTTCCTTGGCAGATGTGAATGTTCATTCACTCACATGTGATTAAAAATGTAGTGAGGTGGGGATGCCTGGGTGGCTCAGCAGTTGAGTGTCCGCCTTTGGCTCAGGGAGTGATCCTGGGGTCCAGGATCAAGTCCTGTAGTGGGCTCCTTGGGGGAGCCTTGCTTCTCCCTCTGCCTGTGTCTCTGCCTCTCTCTCTCAGTCTCTCATGAATTAATAAATAAAATCTTTAAAAAAATGTGGTGAGGGGGATCCCTGGGTGGCGCAGTGGTTTGGCGCCTGCCTTTGGCCCAGGGCGCGATCCTGGAGACCTGGGATGGAATCCCACATCAGGCTCCCGGTGCATGGAGCCTGCTTCTCCCTCTGCCTATGTCTCTGCCTCTCTCTCTCTCTCCCTGTGTGACTATCATAAATAAATAAAAATGTAAAAAAAATGTGGTGAGGTGTTGTGTGTGCTGGAATAACAATTTTTTTGATGTTTATATTTCTTCCACTATATGTTTTATCACCCTCCTCTCAACTTACTCCCCTATTCAAGGGGCCGCCTTTTTTTGTCATCTATGTCCCTAGGAAAGGGATGTGATAGAGATGAAAGAAAAATCAAAGGATTCTTTCTTGCTTTGGTGTCCAAAAATATGTGGCCTTCCGTAAATAGAGAAGACTCCGAGAATAGACAAAATCTCTATGAGAGAGAGCAGGACTTCCCAAACCCTACCTTCAAACAAAGAAGAGGTTTCCCTGCAGTTGGAAGAAAGAAAAGACAAAGGCAAAGTAATAGGGATGGAGACCTTGGTGGTGTATGGAGGGATAAGCCCTGCCTTCTGGACAGAGCCTCATGCGGCAAAGTTGAAGCTTGGGGATGCTTTTGCTCCAGAGAAGGAGGAGCCTGATTCCTGCACTCTTGGATGGCACAGAAGGGAAGAGAACTTCTAGGTGAGAAGGGTCTTGGGTGTCAGGAATGAGAGACATACTGATGGTCACTGGGATGGGCTGATGACCAATGGTCAGGTGCTCACTTCCATCATCTTAATTAAGTGGAAGAGAAATTGTGGGGTGGACTCCAAAAGCCTGAGATTAAGTTTCAGCTCCTTCGGCAGAATGTGAAGTCAAACTCAAAATTAAGCTAAGCTTTCACACACACAGAGACACACACAGATACACACTCAGAGACACACAGACACACAAGCATGTGACATTTCAGGAAGAAAGTTTATTGAGTTCCTACTGTGTGTCAGGCTGGGAGCAGGCTCACAGACATGGTCTCTGCCCTCCAGTATTACAGAGCCTCCCAGCAACATTTGAGCAGCTGGCCATGAGCCCTGGTGTTAAGTGGACTATGGAAGTCTGTGCATAAGGCTGCATGACCACAGAGGTGTGCATTCTCCTGGGAACTACAGCTCAGGCTTCGCATGCTCAGAAGACCCTAGTTTTGGGGTGCTCACAACAGTCACTAAACTCCCAGAAGACTACTAGGGAAAGCCAGAGCTTGTGGATTAAATCATATGAGGATAACGAACTTTGGGGAACTGACCTCTCTCAGCTCCCAGAGGTTGCTTAGTGAATGCAAGCTTCTGGTGAGGCAAAGTGCCTGGCACGGTCTCCCCTCCTGCTAGCTCTAAGGGCTCAGACTTAGAGATTCTCCCTGCTGCCCTGCTCACTCTCCTACTTGGTGACAAGTCCTCTGTATATAGGGACTGAATACAGTGTCTCCTTTCTTTCTTTCTTTCTTTCTTTCTTTCTTTCTTTCTTTCTTTCTTTCTTTCTTTCTTTTCTTCTTTCTTTCTTTCTTTCTTTCTTTCTTTCTTTCTTTCTTTCTTTCTTTCGTTTCCTTTTTTTTTAATTTATTTTTTATTGGTGTTCAATTTACCTACATACAGAATAACCCCCAGTGCCCGTCACCCATTCACTCCCACCCCCGCCCTCCTCCCCTTCTACCACCCCTAGTTCGTTTCCCAGAGTTAGCAGTCTTTACGTTCTGTCTCCCTTTCTGATATTTCCCACACATTTCTTCTCCCTTCCCTTATATTCCCTTTCACTATTATTTATATTCCCCACATGAATGAGAACATATAATGTTTGTCCTTCTCCGACTGACTTACTTCACTCAGCTCTTTCTTTCTTTCTTTCTTTCTTTCTTTCTTTCTTTCTTTCTTTCTTTCTTTCTTTCTTTCTTTCTTTCTTCTTCTTCTTCTTTCTTTTTTTCTTTCTTTCTGATCTGTATACCCAATGGGGGACTCAAACTCATGACCCCATGATCATAAGTCACATGCTCCGCAGACTGAGGCAGCCAGCCTCCCCTACAGGGTCCATTTCTTAAAAGATGACTGGGGATCCCTGGGTGGTGCAGCGGTTTGGCGCCTGCCTTTGGCTCAGGGCGCGATCCTGGAGACCCAGGATCGAATCCCACATCAGGCTCCCGGTGCATGGAGCCTGCTTCTCCTTCTGCCTATGTCTCTGCCTCTCTCTCTCTCTCTGTGACTATCATAAATAAATAAAAATTAAAAAAAAAAAAAAGATGACCCTTTTTCCCCCTATGCTCCATGAAGGACCCTTTCCATCTCCATTTCTGTCACCCACATTTTAGTTTTTTGGATTATTGTTTCTGCCCTCCCAGTAAAGATAGGAGGAAAACATCTTTATTTCCTCAGCAACGTGCACATTAGCTCCTTGGGTGGGCAAGATTCTGAAATTATTATGCATTCTCACTAATTTCATAAGGGAAACACTGCCTGCCCCTGTCCCCAGGCCTTCTGGAGAGGATTATATAGTTCTGAAATCACTGCTTACAGTTATTTGTTTCATCCAGAAAATAATTTTGTAAATGTTTTCCTTTGAAGTAATTATGTCTATTGCAAAAAAAATTTTTTTTTTTAATGCATGTATTACTTAAAAAAAAAACAATTCAGCTTTGAAAAGGCAAGAGACAAGTTTGGCTTAAAATTCAAAGGTGCTGTCAAATGGCAAAACTAAGACAACTAACAAGCTCGATTTTCTTTGTGCAAAGGAAAACAATCCATGGACAGGGGGAGAACCAGCGGCAAGCTCTCTTCCCATGGGATTTGAGGCAAGAATGAGTTTTATAGAGCATGAGCATTAGAAGCAGCAATTTTGAAACAGGGCAGGATTGGTGAGGAAGCTGGGGACTTCCTTATAGGGCTAACAGGTCCTGTTTTCTCGGGTGAGGTGAACTAACTAAAGCTGACCTGGAGGACCTGGGCCCGGGTGTGGTAGGTTTCCATGACAGGTGTTTCCTGTAAGTACAGGCCGATTTAGGCTTAGATTTGTGATGTGGGCCTGACCACTGGGGTAGCCTCCACATTGTAGGTCCTGACACACTAATTAAATATATCAGTACACAGCCAAAGTGGTGAAAAACAAGTCCTCTTTCCCCTCTTTCCTTCCAGCCAGTCACTTCCCCCCAGAGGCAATCTTAGCTACCAGTTTATTTTGTCTACGAATATGTTGTAAATATTTCCCAGCTTGTGGCTTGCTTTTCAATATATTTGTGTTTTTTTTTGTCGTGTTGATGTTTTAACATTTTTATATAGTCTATTATTTTTAGATCTAAAAATTAGTTTTAAAATGCATGCAATAACCCTCAAACAAATGTTCATAACAGCTTTATTTGCAATAGCTCCAAACCAGAATCATCCCAGATGTCCTTCAACATGTGAATGTATATATATGTATATACACACACACACACACACACACACATCATGGAATGCTACTCAGCAATAAAAAGGAATGCACTATTGATACATGAACCTTGGATGAATTTGTTCCGCAAAATATTACCATTGGGGATATGGCATAATAAGAAATACATATTTGCTCTCTGCCTTCTTCCCTCCCCCTTTCCTGGCACACAGCTCCTAAAACCCTTAGATCTCTGTAGGGGTAAGTATAATTCTATATGTTAAAGAGATGACTGTTGGCTGGAGTCTCCTGAAAAGCCCCTAAGGAAGGAGGGGTTGGTTTTGGCCAGAGGAACCAACATTGTGATTAGAGAACTGGAACTTTTAACACCATCCCCCAACCTCCAGGGAGGGCAGAGAGGCAGGAAGTTAATCATCAGTGGCCAGTGATTTAGTCAACCACACCTACATAGTGAAGCCCCCATAGAAAGCCCTAAGCCAAGCATTCAAAGAGCTTCCAGGTCACTGAACACATCAATGTGCTGAGAGGGCATGGAAGCTATGAGCCCCTTCCCACCTACCTTGCCCTATGTATTTCTTCCATTTCGCTGTTCTTAAGTTGTATCCTTTTAGAATAAACCAGTAATGTGTAAGTAAACTGTTTTCCTGAGTTCTGTGAGCTGCTCCCGCAGATTATCAAACATGAGGCGGGGAGGGGTCATGTGAACTCCTGATTTATAGCTGGTGGGTCTGAACTGCAGGAGGCCAGGACTCCAGATTGGCATCTGAAGTGGGTGCAGTTCTGTGGGACTGAACCTGTGTGGTCTGATGCTAACTCCAGGTAGATAGTGTCAGAATTGAATTGAATTGTGAACATTCAGCTGACGTCAGAGTGTTTAGTGTGAGTAGTAATACAGAACAAGAGTTTTTTTCCTTATTTAGAGGGAAACTGAGCAAAGCATATAAGGGATTTTTTGCATTATCTCTTGCTACTACTGCATGTGAATCTATATATATATATTTTTTTTTTAATTTTTATTTATTTATGATAGTCACAGAGAGAGAGAGAGAGAGAAGCAGAGACACAGGCAGAGGGAGAAGCAGGCTCCATGCACCGGGAGCCCGACGTGGGATTCGATCCCAGGTCTCCAGGATCGCACCCTGGACCAAAGGCAGGCGCCAAACCGCTGCGCCACCCAGGGATCCCCCCTTAAACATTTTTCTATACAAAAATGAGGCCATACTATTTATCTTTATAAGTAGCTTATTTTTTTCACCTAAAAAGCAGACATCCCATGGCATTTAGTGTCGCCAGATTGAGCAATTAAAGATATAAGACGCCCAGTGAAATTTGAATTTTGGATTCATACTGGATAAATTTTTAGTATAAATATGTCTCTATATGTTGCTTTTTTACTTGGCAACACTAAGCAGTATATTTGTGTAATTCTTTTAAAAAATTGGTTGTATAGTATCCCAATGTGTAATATTTAGCGTTTGCCTATTGATGTGCTCTTTCAATCACAGTGTTCATCATCAATCATTCTTATTAATTCATAAAGTCTCTTAAATTTGTATGTACTTTTTAAAAAAGATTTTATTTATTTATTCATGAGAGACACAGAGAGAGACAGAGAGAGGCAGAGACACAGGCAGCGGGAGAAGCAGGCTCCATGTAGGGAGCCTGACATGGGACTCGATCCTGGGTCCACAGGATCACACCCTGGGCTGAAGGCGGCGCTAATCCACTGAGCCACCTGGGCTGCCCTTGTATGTACTTTTTAAAAAAAGATTTTATTTATTTATTTGAGAGAAAAGGAGTGAGTGAGAGAGAGAAAGAGAGAGAGGGCAAGCAAGGGGAGAAGCAGAAGGAGAGGGAGAAGCAGACTCCCCTCTGAGCAAGGAGCCTGATATGGGGTTTTATCCCAGGATCCTGGATCATGACCTAAGCCAAAGGAAGACATTTAACTGACTGAGCCACACAGGTACCCCAAGGAGCAGGATTAGTAGAGAATCTATTGCTGGGGCACCTGTGTGACACAGTTGGTTAGGCGTCTGACTCTTGATTTCTGCTCGGACCCTGGTCTCAGGATCATGAGATTGAGCCTCATGACAGGCTTTCTGCTTAGTGTAAGTCTGATTGAGATTCTCCCTCCCTCCTCTCCCCCAAATAAATAAATAAACCTAAAAAAAGAAACTTATTCCTGACATTTTTTACTTTTTAGTCTATTAAATATTTTATTTATTTGACAGAGAGTTAGAGCCAGAAAGCATAAGCAAGGGGGAAGGGCAGAGGGAGAGGGAGAATCAGGCTCCCCATAGAGCAGGAAGCCCAATGTGGTGCTGGATCCCAGGACCCTGGGATCATGACTTGAATTCAAGGCTCACTCTTAACCAACTGAGCTACCCAGGTGCCCCTGTTTACTTTTTACTTTGATACAATTTCAAACTTATTGGAGAGTTGCAAAAATAGACCAGAACAAGGAACTCCCACATACCTTTTATCCAGACTTACTAATTCCACATTTTACCCTATCATCATCATTACTGTCATCATCATTATCATTCTCTCACTCTCCCCTTTTCTGTTTTCCAAAGAACAGGACAATCTCTTACATATCTACATTCAATGATCAAAAGTAGGAAATTAAACAAATTCCCCAAAATAGTTTTTCTCTCTTTCTTTCTTTCTTTCTTTCTTTCTTTCTTTCTTTCTTTCTTTCTTTCTTTCTTTTAGATTTTACTTATTTATTCATGAGAGACAGAGCGAGAGAGAGAGAGAGAGAGAGAGAGAGAGGAGAGACATAGACAGAGGGAGAAGCAGGCTCCTTGCAGGGAGCCCAATGTGGGACTTGATCCCAGACCCTTAGGATCATGCACGGAGCCAAAGGCAGATGCTCAACCACTGAGCTGTCCAGGAGTCCCAACAAAAATAGTTTTCAAATTCAAATTTCTTAAGTATTTTAAAAAATATTTATTTATTTATTTTGAGAGTGAGAGAGGAGGGGCAGAGGGAGAGAGAGAATCCCAAGCAGACTCCCTGCTGAGTGCAGAGCCCAATGTGGGGCTCATCTCATGACTCAATCTCATGACTCTGAGATCATGACTTGAGCTGAAACCAAGAGTCAGACACTTAACTGACTGAGCCACCCAGGCACCCCTGAATTATTTTATTTTTTCCCCTGAATTATTATTATTTTTTTTTAAAAAAATTTTTTTTTATTTATTTATGATAGTCACACAGAGAGAGAGAGAGAGACAGAGACACAGGCAGAGGGAGAAGCAGGCTCCATGCACCAGGAGCCCGACGTGGGATTCGATCCCGGGTCTCCAGGATCGCGCCCTGGGCCAAAGGCAGGCGCCAAACCACTGCGCCACCCAGGGATCCCCTCCCCTGAATTATTATTATTATTATTTTTAATTTTTATTTATTTATGATAGTCACACAGAGAGAGAGAGAGAGAGGCAGAGACACAGGCAGAGGGAGAAGCAGGCTCCATGCACCGGGAGCCCAACGTGGGATTCGATCCCGGGTCTCCAGGATCGCGCCCTGGGCCAAAGGCAGGCACGAATCCGCTGCGCCACCCAGGATCCCTCCCCTGAATTATTTTTAATAATTTTTTTGTTTTGTTTTGTTTTGTTTTTTTATTTTTTTTAAAAATTTTTAAAAATTTTTATTTATGATAGTCACACACACACACAGAGGCAGAGACATAGGCAGAGGGAGAAGCAGGCCCCATGCACCGGGAGCCCGACGTGGGATTTGATCCCAGGTCTCCAGGATCATGCCCTGGGCCAAAGGCAGGCGCCAAACTGCTGCATCACCCAGGGATCCCTGTTTTGTTTTTTTAGAGCTATCCCCTTTTCTAGCAGGACTATGACCAAAAACTTAATTTTGTGTGGCTTTCCAATTTATCATGGATTGTATTTAGGAATCAAGACATGGTTTGTAGCCCAAGGTCATCTAATCTGGGCTTAGTAAGGGAAGCAGCATTGCTATGAATGAAGTCTTTGCTTCCCATCCCCACTGATGACTTAGCCACATGTAGTGCTGACATCCTGGCATCCATTCTGCCTCTAGAGAAGCACAATTCTTACCCTGCTTTGTCAAGCCCAGATACTCCTCTGCTGGCAGGGCTGCTTGGTCTTTCTTTGAAAAGTATATCTGCTCATGTCCCTCTCCTGGTCAGCACCTCACCCAACAGTAGCCTGGCACATAGGCCCTTAGAGGTGGGTCTCCACTTCCTTGCTCTTCCTTTCTTGCCACATCCTGTCTCCTTGTGTTCTACCCAACATGCCTTTCTCTGAAGAGACTTGTATTTTCTTGCCTCTGCTTCTGTACACATACCTTGCCCTGTCTGGGGAATGCTCTTTCCTTGTCAAATTTTTCTTGTGTTCCCCCCCCTCCACCCCAAGGCCTAACTCTAGTACAAAATACCTCAATTCCCTGATCAGAAATGATTGCTATCCTCTTTGAGCTCTGATCAGCATGGCTGTGTACCCTTGTATTTAGTACTTTTGTTTGGCCCTTTATTAGAGTTGGTTGTCTATGAATCCGAATCTGGCTTTTCTGTCTGTGAGCTACCTTGGGCGGAAGCCACATCTCTTTTTTTCCTTTCTCTGGCTTTGCCTTGGGGAGGCACTGGTGACTGATGAAAGAATGACTAGCACTCATTACCCTGCATGAGAGGGGCAGGCATTTGGTTATAGAGATGATGCATGTAAGTGTACATTAACTGCCCAAAAAATCATAGTAGGTTTTATTATTGCTGCTAATGGTGTAATTATTGGTAGACATGTTATATTCCAAATAGCCAGACCCACCCAGTTAGTGACTCATGAAATAGGGAGCAGCACAATCATAATCCAACCTCTTTATTATCCATATGAGGAAATAGGCCTGCAGAGGATCAGGCACTTCTTTCAGACCTCACAAGTCAAAGCCCTGCCTCCTGGCACTGGACTGTTTTGCCTTGTGGCATAATTACTCTCCTTCAGGGGTACCTGGGTGGCTCAGCGGTTGAGTACAACCTGCCTTTGGCTCAGGTTGTGATCCCAGGGAGCCTGCTTCTCCCTCTGCCTGTGTCTCTGCCTCTCTCTCTGTCTCTCTCTGTGTGTGTCTCTCATGAATAAACAAAATCTTAAAAGAAAATCTTTTATCCATGGCCCTATTGTACTTCATTGCAGTAAAAAAAAATTTTATATTATATTATATTATATTATATTATATTATATTATATTATATTATATTATATATTATATTATATAGTATATGACTATACTGCTTGGGACAGCCCGGGGGGCTCAGAGGTTTAGCCCTGCCTTCAGCCCAGGGCGTGATCCTGGAGACCTGGGATCGAGTCCCACATCAGGCTTCTTGTGTGGAGGTTGCCTCTCCCTCTGCCTGTGTCTCTCTCTGCCTCTCTCTGTGTCTCTCATGAATAAATAAATAAAATCTTAAAAAAAAAAGGACTATACTGCTTCATGGGCAAGTAGAGCAGAGAATTTTTAGGACAGTAAAACTACTCTATATGAACTATGATGGTAGATACATGTCAGTATACATTTGTCTAAAACTGTAACATGTACACACCAAGAGGGAATCGTGATGTGAACTAAGGCCTTTTTAAAAGTTTTATTTAGGGATCCCTGGGTGGTGCAGTGGTTTTGCGCCTGCCTTTGGCCCAGGGTGCGATCCTGGAGACCCGGGATCAAATCCCACATTGGGCTCCCGGTGCATGGAGCCTGCTTCTCTCTCTGCCTCTCTCTCTCTCTCTCTGTGACTATCATAAATAAATAAAAATTAAAAAAAAAATAAAAGTTTTATTTAGCAGGACATGGGACTTGTTCCCGGTCTCCCAGATCAGGCCCTGGGCAGAAGGCGGTGCTAAACCACTGAGCCACTGGGGCAGCCCTGAACTATGGTCTTTGAGTGATAATATATCAACGTAGGTTCACCAGTTGTAACATATGTACGACTTTGGTGGTTTGGTGAGGGATATTGATAATAGGGGTGGCTATACATGAGTGGGGGCAGAGTGTTTAGGAGCTATGTCTATACTTTACCCCTAAATTTGCTGTGAGTCTGGGGCACCTGGATGGCTCAGCGGTTGAGTGTCTGCCTTCAGCTCACGACCTGATCCTGGAATCTGGGATCGAGTCCCACTCTCTCACTCTCTCTGTGTATCTCATGAATAAACAAAAACTTTTAAAAAAATTTGCTTTGTGAATCTAAAACTGCTCTAAAAAAGTAATGTCTATTTTATTTTATTTTAAAAGTATTTTATTTATTTATTTGAGAGAGAAATATATCAGGAGCAGAGGGGAAGGGCGGAGGGCGGAGCAAACTCCCTGCTGAGTAGAAGCCCAATGTGGGGACTGCATCCCAGGACCTTGGGGTTACAACCCTAGGGGAACACAGATGCCCAGCCAACTGAGCCACCCAGGTGCCCCTCTATTGTTTTTTGAGGCCGAGAGAGTGTGAGCTGGTGGGGAAGGGGCAGAAGGAGAGAGAGAGAAGCTGACGGTGGAGTCCAACTGGGGCCTCCATTTTATAATCCTGAGATCATGAGCTAAGCAGAAATCAAGAGTCAGCGGCTTGGGACACCGGGTGGCTCAGTGGTTGAGCCTCTACTTTCGGCTTAGGTCGTTGTCCTAGGGTCCTGGGATCGAGTCCTAGGATCGAATCCCACATCCGGCTGCCCGCAGGGAGCCTGTTTCTCCCTCTGCCTATGTCACTGCCTCTCTCTGTGTCTCTCAAATAAATAAAATCATTAAAAAAAAAAAAAAAAGGAGTCAGTGGCTTAACTGAGATACCCAGGTGCCCCCAAATTGTAACGTCTATTTAAAAAATACATATGCAAATTTATACTGAACGTTTTCTTCCCGTGGCTATAATTCTTTTTTCTTCCAGACAGTTACCATTACAACTGTAATTCATACAGCGATGAACATCACATCATGATCAGACAGCGAACTGTATTAGAAAGACTTCCATCGGGGCTCCCCGGGGGGCTCAGCGGTTTAGCGCCTGCTTTCCGCCCAGGGTGTGATCCTGGGGTCCCGGGATCGAGTCCCACATCAGGTTCCCTGCCTGGGGCCTGCTTCTCCCTCTGCCTGTGTCTCTGCCTCTCTCTCATTGTCTCTCATGAATAAATAAATAAAATCTTAAAAAAAAAAAAAAAAAGACTTCCATCGTTGAGAACTGGTTGGCGTTTCTCGTACCTTTGAGTTACCTAACAGACCATGAACGTGGTCTCCGGGGGTGTTTTTCCAGGTGGCAGCACATTTTCGTAAGATTTGGCGGGAGGAGGGATCCCTGGGTGGCGCAGCGGTTTGGCGCCTGCCTTTGGCCCAGGGCGCGATCCTGGAGACCCGGGATCGAATCCCACGTCGGGCTCCCGGTGCATGGAGCCTGCTTCTCCCTCTGCCTGTGTCTCTGCCTCTCTCTCTCTCTCTGTGTGACTATCATAAATAAATGAAAAAAAAATTAAAAAAAATTAGATTTGGCGAGAGGAGAGGTAGACTTGCATTTGACGGGGTGGGAGAAGAGCCACTGGGCAAGGGGAGGACGAAAGGGGAACCGCAAAGCCGAGCAACCTCTCTGTAGGTCAATTTTATTTCATTTTTAAGATTCTTACTAATTTATTCATGAGAGACACAGAGAGAGAGGCAGAGACACAGGCAGAGGGAGAAGCAGGCTCCCTGCGGGGAGCCCGACGCGGGATGCGGGACTCGATCCCGGGTCTCCAGGATCACGCCCCGGGCGGAAGGCGGCGCTAAACCGCTGCCCTGTAGAGGATTCTAGGAAGCAGGGCGTGAGCAGGCTGATTAACGTGGAGACTTTGTACGTCCACCGCCCTGGAGAACCTTCCATGCCCTCCGGTGAAGGCGCACCCAGACGGAAAACCGAGGCCCTTACGTCGTGGGGCCTCGGGAGGCCCAGACCCGCTCTGCGGTGCCCTCCCAGGCCCAGCCCTTCCGGGGGGCGGGGGGCCTGTCGGAGCGCCACTGCGCGCTCCCGCCGCGCCCGGCCCCGCCCCCCGCGCGCCCCCGCGCGCCCCGCCCCTTCCGGTCCGGGAAGGTTTGATTTCCTTGGCGGGCGGAAGCGGCCGGAACCCGGCAATTCCAAAGCTTCCCAGGGGCTCTGGGCGCTTGCTTCTCGGCTCAGGACCGCTGGCCCGCTCCGGTGTGCTTCTGCCCGGCCCCGCCCCTCCCGGCCCTCCGCCCCTCTCAGGTCAGTGTCTCCGCCGTGGGTGAGGGCCGGGGTCCCGGCTGTAACGCGGCGCGGGGGACCTGGAGGATTTCTCCGGAGCCCCACCTTGCGAGCCCACTTCCCGGATGATCTAGTCGGGCTTCCCGACCCCCGGTTTTCTCCTCTGTAAGTGGGGATAATGATCGTCTCTAACTCGGAGTTATTGATGAGGCGCAGGCAAAGCGTTTGCCACTAAGGGGACTTGGAGAGTCGTGAGTTCCCACATTACACGTGTCCGTGACCCTGTCTCCGCGGAAGAAGGTGAAGGAAGGGTAAGGGTTCCAAGTTATTTCTGTTCTTACAGCGCAGTGCACTGGGGCAGTGCAGTTCAAGAGGAAACGTGTTATGTTGTTACCGCCCCCTTTTCAGAGTCCGGATCCTTCTTCCCCCTTCACTGTCCCGAAGTAGTGGCTTAAGAAGGCTCACGCTAAAAGGGACATGCCCTGACTGCCAAAGCAGTAAAAGGAGCAGTACCCCCAAGAAACCAGCGGGAAAAAGGGAAACTCCCAAAGGAGAGCATCCCAAGAAAGCGATCAGTCCTATAGCACCTAGGATGAGTAATTGTTCCTGAACCTCACCTCTGATGTTTCTGTTTGGTAGTGGGATGGGGGGGCGGGGGGAGTGGCGGCGGGTTTGAGAGGTCCCTGGAGTTTTGCTTGGAAGTCAGTGTGCCCCAACTTTCTTGTTCATGTTTTGGTTTCTGCTTCCCATGTTTGGGGAGAAATCAGAAAGTCCCTTACTGCATCATCACTGGGCTTGTTTCACCAGCGGATCTGCCTTTCTTATCTACTGTGGACCAGCCAGATGAGCAGATGAATCTCTTAACGCCTTTAGGAATGAATGCCTCTTCGTTGGTGCTCCTAGAATCCTCTGCGAGGCAGAAGGACAGGATGTTAATTAAATGTATCAATTACAAGGCCACATTATATACCATTCGGTATTCTACTTCTTATTTGAAATATCCTCAGCATAGTATCTTAACCAAGCTCATCGATGAGGTAAATGTATTACCCCGCAGGTAATAGCATAGCCCGGATAATATCATTAGTAAGAAATTGCCTCCAATTTGTTGCCCTTCTATAAAATTTGGTGATAAACCTTTTGTTACCTAAGCAGTTGCCCCAGAGAAGTTCAAGATACTAAATGTATATGCCTCCAATTCTTCTATATGGTCACACTGAGAACGACATTCAGGTATCTAAGTGGGGCCTAGTTTTCTTCAATCCCAGGTCTCCAGGATCAAGCCCTGGGTGGAAGGCAGCACTAAACTGCTAGGCCCCCCGGGCTGCCCTCAATATCTTTTTTAAGCAGCTACACAGTTAGATTACTCCAGCCCCATCCTTCCTATGTTCTATACTTCCCAAGTCTAGAGGATAAACAGAGCACTTAAGAATATTTAGAACTAACTCCACAAAAGCCAAGTAAAATCTGCTGTCATTTGTACCAGTTTGCAATGCAAACTTTCTACAGTAGCAAAAACGATGGTTACTGGATTCAGTAGATTTGATTGAGGCCCACATTTGTATTACTCGTCCAAAAATATGGTGTAATTTGAGGATGGGGGGGGGAACGTAGATAAAGAGAAGCAAGAGAAAGAAAAGGTGCTTGTCTTGTATTGGCGTAAGTTGATCTTTGCTAGTTGACTTGGGGCTGTGACCTGGAAGTTCAAAACTCATTTGTGTTAATTGTGAATTCTTATATCTCTCATCTGGGGAAGTGAATTCCAAGGTCATACAAAAGGTTGTCTCCTTTTGAATGTGTCAACAGAGTTCAATCTTTTGTATGGAATTTAAACATGTGCACTTGGCAATTAGGATTCTTATATTTTGCGAGGCCTCTGTCAATTTCCATCTCATGGTTTTTAAGCTTTGAAATGTCTTTTTGTGTTTCCTCTTTAGCCTCTGTGTTCTGAATACCCCAATACCCCAATACTGCCTAAGCTGGGGCTTTGCTCTCTAATGAACCTGATAGCCTACTTTTTTTTTTGGATAGCCTACTTTTTAAAAAGATTTTATTTATTTATTCATGAGAGAGAGAGAGACAGACAGACACAGGCAGAGGGAGAAGCAGGCTCCATGCAGGGAGCCCAACGTGGGACTCAATCCCGGGTCTCCAGGATCAGGCCCTGGGCTGAAGGCGGCGCTAAACCACTGAACCACCCGGGCTGCCCAGCTTTAAGCATTTTAAAAGGAGATTTAAGAGAATATTTGAAAAAATATTGTTTGTAGCTCTTGCGCTTTTGATTATTTCATTCAGATTCAGTTTTTTTCTCTACCTCAATTTAAGATGATACCTCATCCTCACTGTACTCAGGATCTCTCCTTTTACTTTGTCTTTTTTTTTTCTTTAAATAAACTCACTGCACTCCTTTTTTAAAAAGTTTTATTTATTCATTCATGAGAGACACACACACACAGAGGCAGAGACACAGGCAGAGGACGCAGAGGAAGAAGCAGGATCTCTGTGTAGAGCCCGATGTGGGACTCCATCCCAGGACCCCGGGATCACGACCTGAGCCAAACGCAGATGCTCAACCACTGGGCCACCCAGGCGTCCCAACTCCCTGCACTCCTGAAGTGGAACTTGCATTTTAGATCTTCCAAAGTCATGACCGTTTTTAAGGCTTTGTAATGTGCTGGCTACTCAATTCTGGATGAGACCGGATGAGGAACAGAGTGAACATGGTGCTGGCCACTCATCATTTTGTGGCGGCTTTGCTAGAACTCTGCCTGTGGGTGAAGGGAGACTGTCAGGTTTCTAGAAATGAGCACTAATACCAGGCTTCTACTACTGAGAGTCAGTGATCAAGATGTATGAGCTTTGCCCTTTCCACCTGGAACTTCGCTTCCGAAGCCCCAATTGGATATGCATGTACTCACTTAATTTTTCAAAATGTTAGAGAGAATGGGGTCTGAGGATCCTGGCCTGTTTTGCCATAGCTAGTCCGCTGCTAGGTCACCAGGGGAGATCTGTGCACAGGGGTCAGGTTGGGCAAAGGAGAATTTCGTTACTACCCAGGTATTGGCCTCAAACTCCTTTGTGAACTCTAGGGTCCTGATATGCTGTGCTGGATTATATAGGAGATTATTTGTGCCTGACTCAGTGACCTTCACTTGCCTGGGCTTCCTGCTTCCTGCTTGGCTTTCTAAGGGGTGTTGGGGCCTCTCTTCCCAAGGTTGAAATCCCCCAGTCCTGTCCTTCCACACTAGCCTCTGGGAAGGAGAGCGTCTTAGAGGAGCCATTCCTGTGTGGGTTCACAGATCTTTCACCTCATGTCTATCCATAAAGAAAGCTCCACTTTGCAGTACTGAGACTCAAGCTGTAGGACTTGACCTATGTATGAACACTTTTAGAAAACTTTAGAAATCTACTCCCTAGAAACTTTCTTTTACTCGTTTTACTTTTTTCTTCTTTCTTGGCTTCCATGAAACTATATTCTTCTAATTCTTTCTTTTCTTTTTCCTTTCTGCCTTTTTCCACTCCTGGCTATAGGCCTGGTATGGGCAAGACTTTAGCTGTCTACATTTTAAAGATTTGTCTTTCACTTTTTTTTTTTTTTTAACATTTATTTTTATTTATTTATGATAGTCACAGAGAGAGAGAGAGAGAGGCAGAGACATAGGCAGAGAGAGAAGCAGGCTCCATGCACCGAGAGCCCGATGTGGGATTCGATCCCAGGTCTCCAGGATCGCGCCCTGGGCCAAAGGCAGGCGCTAAACCGCTGCGCCACCCAGGGATCCCTTGTCTTTCACTTTTAAGTCTTTATACAAACTATAATTGATTTTGTGTGTAATATGAGAGAGAGAGAGAACACCAATATTCTTTTTTTCCATGTGGCTCATCTGTTGTCTCAGCTTCAAATCTGCATTTCCAGTTGATGGTACCTCTAAAAGCAGTTTTAGTTCAGTACATGTTGACTTTTTTCCCTTGGGATCTTTGCACCTAAATTCCCTCTTTTTAGAATATCCTTCCTCTCCTTTATGGGTTCACAACTTCTGTTGAGGCCTACTGAACAAAGACCATTAAGAAATAATACTCCCTAGGAACCGAAAAGGGGCTTATAGGATTTGAGCTTGTGCTGGTGATTTTAAGAAAGGATTAGGGAAGCAAGGACCAGTTTTAGAATGAATACTGTCAAAAAGCTGTGGCCGTTCAGCAGGTGGGTGTCTTAAGGAAGCAGGAGGTGGGAGGATATTGGTGAGAAAATAGTGGTGAGTCTAAGTAAGGATCATTATCATTTTTCAAAAAATATTTTATTTGTTTATAAGAGACACAGAGAGAGAGGCAGAGACATAGGCAGGGGGAGAAGCAGGCTCCCCGTGGAGAGCCACATGGGACTCGATCCCAGGACCCCGGGATCACGACCTGAGCCAAAGGCAGATGCCCAACTGCTGAGCCACCCAGGTGCCCCAGGATCATTATCATTTTAACAGTTCCTCCAATTTCATTACCTGAGGTTGATTTTCTTTTTCTCACTTTTCAACCTTTAAATTGGATCTTGGCTTAAACAGTATTTTCTCAGCAACCCATTCTGACCACTATTGCCTATTTCTTTCCCAGTATTTATGATAGCTTTTAATTATGTATTATCTGTTTATTTGCTTTTTGTCTTCTCTGCTAGAATGTAAGATTCATGAGGGTAGGGACTGCATTTCTTCTCTGTTTTAGAGTTAGTGTAAAATGCAGGTCTGATACATTGTAGGTGTTCAGTAAACACATCTGTATGATAAGTGAATAAAAGAAAATCAGGGTTGACAGTGATTGCACTAGCACTTCTGCCCTATATACTGCTAATCTCTAGTTAAACAGCATATCCTCCACAAATAAGATAAAGCTGATACATAAGCTGTGTGATCTTATGTATCATGTACACAACAGGGCCCTACTCATCCCCATGATTTTTTTTTTTTTTAAGATTTTATTTATTTATTCATGAGAGACACAGAGAGAGAGAGAGAGAGGCAGAAACATAGGCAGAGGGGGAAGCAGACTCCGTGCAGGGAGCCTGACACGGGACTCGATCCTGGGACCCCAGGACTGTGCCCTGAGCCGAAGGCAACACCCAAACACTGAGCCACCCAGGTGTCTCCATCCCCATGATTTTTTGTAATTCTACTTAATTTTAAAACTGACAAAAATCAAACCAGATCTACCTAAGACCTTTTTATTTTTAAATTTTTTTCCTAAGATCTTTTTACAACTAACTTATATGTATATGCATATATATATTTTATCTTTTTTTATATTTTATCTTTTTTTAAAAATTTTTTTATTTATTTATGATAGTCACACAGAGAGAGAGAGAGAGGCAGAG
Organism: Canis aureus; assembly: GCF_053574225.1. Lineage (NCBI taxonomy): Eukaryota > Metazoa > Chordata > Mammalia > Carnivora > Canidae > Canis > Canis aureus. The sequence continues at coordinate 54,837,322 of NC_135620.1, forward strand.
ACATAGGCAGAGGGAGAAGCAGGCTCCATGCACCGGGAGCCCGACGTGGGATTCGATCCCGGGTCTCCAGGATCGCGCCCTGGGCCAAAGGCAGGCGCCAAACCGCTGCGCCACCCAGGGATCCCTATAATTTTCTTAATAACATTTCTTCTCTAGCTTACTTTATTGTAAGAATTAAGTATATAATACATATAGGATATAAAATAAGTGTTAATTGACTATGTTATTGATGAGGCTTCCTGTCAACAGTAGGCTGTTAAGTTTTGGGGGAGTCAAAAGTTCTATGTGGATTTTTGACTGTGCAAGGGAGTCCAATGCCCTTAACTCCTGCATTGTTCAAGAATCAACTGTGTATGTAACACATATAAGTTGTGGAGCATAGTAATAAAATATGTAACTCATTGTATGTTTCTTAAAATTGTATATCATTGAAATCTTAATTTGCATTTCCCTGATGACTAATAAAATTGAACATTTTTTTATTGGTAACTTGTGTTTCTTTATGAAATGCCTTTTAATTTCATTTGCTTTTTTCTTTTGGGTTGTCTCTATATTTTATATAGTATATTCTGGATAAAAATCCATGGTTTATAAATGTTACAAATATTTCTCACATTTATGGTTTTCTTTTTTTTAAGGATATCTTTAGACATGTAAAAGTTCTTAATTTTAATGTTTAATGTATTTTTTTATTCTTTAAATTTTTTTAAAGGTTTATCTTTCAAATATAAGTCTTTCCTGGATCTGAAGTTGACTTTTACATATGGTAGGAGATAGGGATCCAGTTTTTTTTTTTTTTTTTTTAACCATATAGCTAATCAGTTTTTTTGATATCATTTATATGTCTGTGACATATTTATATGTGCACTTATGAGAGTGGAGGAGATAATCTCATAGTAGTTCATTTTTTGATCATGTACTATTTCTGTCTTATAGGTTCTTTTTGTAATTTTGTATAAACCTCCAGGAGGACTATGAAAGATTATGATGAACTTCTCAAATACTATGAATTATATGAAACTATTGGGACAGGTAATTTTTTTTTTTTCTTGGAAGCAGAGGACAGATCAACTGTTTGAGAATATAGTGTATTTGGGAAGTCATGAGCTTTTCAGTTTAATTTTAAAATTCTTCAACCTACTTTAGAAAGAAAAAGTGGAACAAGAGAGAGGAGAGTAGGGGCACCTGGCTGGCTTAGTGATTGAGAGAGTCTGTCTTTGGCTTAGGTTGTGATCCTGGGGTCCTGGGATTGAATCCCCGCATGGGCTCCCCACAGGGAGCCTGCTTCTCCCTCTGCCTGTGTCTCTGCCTCTCTCTGTGTCTCTCATGAATAAATAAATAAGATATTTAAAAAAAGAAAAGAAAAAAAAAGAAAGAGGGGAGTAGTAGGAGAGGCCTTATAGGTCATTTCATTTAGAATGAAAGTCACTAGAGAGTTTTGAGCCAAGGAGTGATCTATCTGACCTTTGTTTTTAAGGATCACTCTGGCTGCTTAGTTGTGAAAAACTTGGGCTAGGAAAGGCAGGAGCAGAAGCAGAGAGGTGTTAGGTGGTTATTGCAATGATTCAGGTGAGTGATACGGGAGATAATGGTGACTTGAATGAGGGTGATAGCAGTGAATATAGTGAATGGGATTCTGTACGTGTCTGTGTATTTTAACTTATTGAGGTACAACACAATACAATATGCAAAGTACACTCATCTCCATGGAGTTTTATGTATATGTTCCCTGTTCAGATCAAGACAGAACTTTTCCAGTCAGTACCTGCTTCTTTTCCCCCCAAGGTAACAACTGATATGTTTTGAAGACAGAACCAATGGGATTTGTTTTTGTTTTTATTTTTTCAAATTTTATTTATTTATTCATGAGAGACACACACAGAGAGACAGAGACACAGGCAGAGGGAGAAGCAGGCTCTCTGTGGAGAGCCCGATGTGGGACTTGATCCTGGGACCCTGGGAACACGACTTGAGCCCAGGGAGGACGTTCAACAGCTGAGCCACCCAGGCATCCCTTTGTTTTCGTTTTGTTTTTTAATTTTTATTTATTTATTTATTTTAAGATTTTATTTATTTATTTATTCATGAGAGACACACACGCAGAGAGACAGAGAGAGAGAGAGAGAGAGAGAGAGAGAGGCAGAGACACAGGCAGTGGGAGAAGCAGGCTCCATGCAGGGAGCCCGACATGGGACTCGATCCCCGGTCTCCAGGATCACACCCTGGGCTGCAGGAGGCACTAAACCGCTGTGTCACTGGGGCTGCCCTGTTTTTGTTTTTAAAGATTTTATTTATTCATGAAAGACAGAGAGAGGCAGAGACATGGGCAGAGGGAGAAGCAGGCTCCCTGCGGGGAGCCCATGCAGAACTCCATCCCAGGACCCCGGGATCACAACCTAAGCCCAGGGCAGACGCTTAACTACTGAGCCACCCAGGTGCCCCAGAATCAATGGGATTTGTTGATGGGTTGGATATGGAGTGTGAGACAAAGGAGAAGGGCTCAAGATTTTTGGGAAATGTTGAGTTGCCATTTACTGAGATGGGGAAGACCATAGCTTCTTTTTAGAAATGTTAAGTTGGCAATTTCTTTTAGATACTGATGTGTGGACATTTATCTACCTTTTGATACAGTTTTGAAACAATATCCTGCTTCTGATCCAGTTTTAGAACTGAGTGGAAAACAAAAACGAAAACTGAGTGGATGTTTCCTACTGTCTTTTTCTCAGCAACTTTATATTCTAGTGGTGTAAATTATAAAGCAAAAAAATTTTTTTAAAGATTTTTATTTATTCATTCATGAGAGACAGAGAGAGAGAGACAGAGAGAGAGACACAGGCAGAGGGAGAAGCAGGCTCCATGCAGGGTTCCTGATGGCGGGATGCGGGACTCGATCCTGGGACGCCAGGATCACACCCCAGGCCGAAGGCAGCTGCCAAACCATGGAGCCACCCGGTGATCCCCAATTATAAAGCAAATTTAATTGCAATGTTAATTATGAAGCAGATTTCTAAGTAGTGAATTGGTTTCCTGTTTCTTCAATCTGAAGTTAAAGATATGGGATGCCTGGGTGGCTTTCGGCTCAGGACGTGATCCTGGAGTTCTGGGATCAAGACTCCCCATCGGACTCCCTGCATGGAGTCTGCTTCTCCCTCTCTGCCTATGTCTCTGCCTCTCTGTTTCTGTGTCTCTCATGAATAAATAAATTAAAAATAAATAAATAAAGTTAAAGATACTATCATGGTAAAAAAAATCTTCATCTAGATATTGAATGAGGAGAGGTTAGGGTCATGGCTAGCACTTTGGAAGCAATAGGAAGAAAGAACCACAAATTTCCAGGAGGATATGGATTGATAGAGCTTCTTAAAAGCATATGGCGGAAAAAAAAAAAGGCAAATGGCAGGGGTGCCTGTCTGACTCAGCTGGAGTGTGAAACTCTTGATCTCAGGATTGTAAGTTTTAGTCTCTCGTTGGGTATAGAGATTACTTAAAATCTTAAAAAAAGTAAAAGCATGTGGAAAGGTATTTGTGCCTGAGTCCTTGGGTTGCTCTGATGATGATTTTAGGTTACTCTTACTTATCTCTTCATAATACGTTTTCCTATATTCAGGTGGCTTTGCAAAGGTCAAACTTGCCTGCCACATCCTTACTGGAGAAATGGTAGCTATAAAAATCATGGATAAAAATGCACTAGGGGTAAGTTTAAAATTATTTTCAAAATATGTATAGATTAGTTTTGTAAATTCAAACCTGAATTTGCTCAAATGTTCTGGTTACTACTTTTATGAGAATACTTTTTCTATAGTTTTCTCTTTTTTGGCTTGTTTTTAAAATTGTCCCATGGAAAAGTTGAAAGATGGAGACAGTGAAGACCTGTGTGTTTTTCACTCACATCACCAGTTTTTAGCTCCACATGCTTCTAAGGGACACTGATATGGCTTAAATGGCAGCACAGGTGTGTCTCTGTTATTTTCCTTGCTTGGAATGCTAACCCTCTAAGGGAGTCTGAGATTGTTTTGATTTTTCTGGACCTTGTACTACTGACCCACATCAAATTACTCTTTCATAAAAGAGTTCATAAAAGAGGGTTTCATAAAACCTTCAAGGCTTTTTTTAAATATCCATACAGATAATTTTTGTTATATCCTTGTGTACTTTTGAACAGTTTGTTTTGAGGCCATTGGTTGCTTTTGCTACTCAGCAATAAAGTTGTTGCTCTCAATGCTTGGTGCACTTCCCAAATAGGTTTATTGTTCATGTAATGTGTTTTGTCACAGAGTGATTTGCCTCGGATCAAAACGGAGATTGAGGCTTTGAAGAACCTGCGACATCAGCATATATGTCAACTCTACCACGTGCTAGAGACAGCCAACAAAATATTCATGGTTCTTGAGGTTAGTAGTATGGTCTAGAGACCTAAACGTATTTGGTCTCCGTCTTAGTCCACTGGGCTGCTATACCAAATATCACAGGCTGCGGAGCCTAGGAGCAATAGAAGTTTATTTTTCACAGTTCTGGAGGCTGGGGATTCCAAGATCAAGGCGCTGGCATGGTCAAGTGAGGACCCTTCTGGTTGATGGCTGGTGCCTTCTTGCTGTGTCCTTCATGGTAGAGGGGCCGAGGGATCTCTCTGGAATCTCATTTCTTTTCTTTTCTTTTCTTTTCTTTTCTTTTTTTTTTTTTTTTTATGATAGGCACACAGTGAGAGAGAGAGAGAGAGGCAGAGACACAGACAGAGGGAGAAGCAGGTTCCATGCACCGGGAGCCTGACGTGGGATTCGATCCTGGGTCTCCAGGATCGCGCCCTGGGTCAAAGGCAGGCGCCAAACCGCTGCGCCACCCAGGGATCCCTGGAATCTCATTTATAAGAGCATTAATTCTATTAAGGAGAGCTTCACCCTCATATCCCAGACACTTCCCAAAGGCTCCACCTCCTAGTACCATTATCTTGGGGGTTAGGATTTCGCCATATCAATTTTGGGGGAAATCAAATATTCAGACCATTTCTGTATACTCTATCAATAGTTAAGTGAAAAGTGTGTTTCACTTGAAAGATTATAATAAATATTAAGTGGCTTATGTGTTTGAGTTCTGTCTATAATAATTTAGATTGAGTAGACATATGTAAGTTGGAAATTCATTGTAAACGCACGCTTTCTAAGACACTTTTTTTTTTTTTTTAAGATTTCATCTATTTATTCATGAGAGACATAGAGAGAAGCTAAGACATAGGCAGAGGGAGAAGCAGCTCCCCACAGGAAGCTCGATGTGGGACTTGATCCCGAGACCCCTGGGATCACACCCTGAGCCAAAGGCAGATGTTCAACCACTGAGCCACTCAGGCATCCCTTTAAGACACTCCTAATGGGATTAGGATTAATGAACAGAATGTTAGAATTTGTTCCTAGAGGGAAGGATCCACTCCAGTTTTATATGGCATATTAGTCTAGAGCTGCCAGAACAAACTACCACAAACTTGGTGGTTTATTTATTTATTTTTTTAAACTTGGTGGTTTAAAACAACAGAAAATTTTTTTTTTTTTTTAAACAACAGAAAAATTTATTATCTCACTTCTGGAAGCTAGAAGTCTGAAATCAAGGTGTGGGTAAAGTTGGTTTCTTCTGGAGACTCTGTTCCGTGCTTCCTACCTAGTTTCTGACAGTTATTGATAGTCTCTCATTCCTTAGCTTGTAGCACTCCCGTCTCTATCTCTGTCTCTCAATGACTGACTGACTGACTGATTTATTTATTTATTTATTTATTTATTTATTTGAGATAGAGAGAGAGAGAGAGAGAGGTAGAGACAGAGGCAGAGGGAGAAACAGGCTCCACGTAGGGAACCTGATGTGGGACTCAATCCCAGGTCTCCAGGATCACAGCCCGGGCTGATGGTGGCACTAAACCGCTAAGCCACCTGGGCTGCCCTAAATGACATATTCTTATCTGTGTGTCTGTGTCTTTGTCCAAATTTCCATCTTCATGTAATATCATAGTCTTGAATTAGGGTCCACTCTGATCCAGTACAACTTCATCTGGACTTGATTACATCTACAAAGATCATTTTTTAAAAGATTTTCTTTTATTTCTCTTATTCATGAGATACACACACACACACAGGCAGAGACACAGACAGAAGCAGGCTCCATGCAGGGAGACCAATGGGAGACTCGATCCTGGTTCTTCAGTATCACGCCCTGAGCCAAAGGCAGACACTCAACCGCTCAGCCACCCAGGCATCCCACATATACGAAGATCTAAATAAGGTTATGTTCATTGGTACCAGATGTTAGGTCTTACACATATCTTTTTGGGGGACACAGTTCAACTCACAGTCCATAGGTAGTCTTCTTCAATACATGTGTTAAATGAATCAGACCTTTCAAATTTTAGCTGTCCTTTTTGGCCCAAAATGTAAAGTCTTTAGAACTTCCATCATTCATCTCTTGTTTCATTTTCTTTAGTCTCAGCCAGTTAATTTGTAACTGTATATCATTTTTATAGATTAGCTCTGTTTCGAGGGATCCCTGGGTGGCACAGCGGTTTAGCGCCTGCCTTTGGCCCAGGGCGTGATCCTGGAGACCCGGGATCGAATCCCACGTCGGGCTCCCGGTGCATAGAGCCTGCTTCTCCCTCTGCCTATGTCTCTGCCTCTCTCTCTCTCTGACTATCATAAATAAATAAAAATTAAAAAAAAAAGATTAGCTCTGTTTCGAAAGCACATTTAAAAATTTGTAATGTTGGGGTGCCTGCATGGCTTAGTTGAATAATCCCAGGACCCTGAGATCTTGACCTGAGTCAAAGTCAGATGCTTAACCAACTGAGCCACCTAGGCACCCCAGGAATATATAATAAAAGGAAAACTCTCTCTTCCATATCCCAGTCCTCCAGTTCCCTTTCCTCTGACTCAGTCACTTTTCTTGTGTTTCTTATAGATTTTCCATGTACGGTTAATCCTGAACAACATGGGTTTGAACTGCATGGGCCCATTTATACACAAATTCCTTCTTTCCCTTCCTTCCTTCCTTCCTTGCTTCCTTGCTTCCTTCCTTCAAAGGGTGGGGTGGGGCATGGAGAGGCAGAGGGAGAGGAAGATTCTTAAGCAGGCTCCACACCCAGCATGACCTGAGCTGAAATCCAGAGTGGGATGCTTCACTGACTGAGCCACCCAGGAGCCCCCACAGATTCCTAAAAAAAAAAAAAAAAATTAATTAATCAATTTATTTATTTATTTATTTATTTATTTATTTATTTATTTATTCATTCATTCATTCATTCATTCATTCATTCATTCATCTATCTATATTCATTCATTCATTCATTCATTCGAGACACAGAGAAACAGAGACATAGGCAGAGGGAGAGAAGCAGGCTTCCTACAGGGAACCTGATGCTGGACTTGGTCCTGGGATCATGATCTGAGCCAAAGGCAGACACTCAACCACTGAGCCACCCAGGCGCCCTCCCACAGATTTTTTTGCAGTGCAGTACTGTAAATGTATTTTCTTGAAAGATTTTATTTATTTGAGAGTGATGAAAGAGTGAGTGAGAGCAAGCAGGAGCAGGGGGAGAGGGAGAAGCAGGCTCTCTGCTGAGAAGGGAGTCTAATGTGAGGGCCTGATCCTGGGATTCTGGGATCATGACCTGAGTAGAAGGTAGATGCCCAGCCAACTGAGCCACTCAGGCGCCCCTATATTTTCTTTTTTTTTTTAATTTTTTTTTTTAATTTTTATTTATTTATGATAGTCACAGAGAGAGAGAGAGAGAGGCAGAGACATAGGCAGAGGGAGAAGCAGGCTCCATGCACCGGGAGCCTGATGTGGGATTCGATCCGGGGTCTCCAGGATCGCGCCCTGGGCCAAAGGCAGGTGCCAAACCGCTGCGCCACCCAGGGATCCCTATATTTTCTTTTTCTTATGATTTTCTTTTTTTCTAGCTTACTTTATTGTACGAATACAGTATATAATACACAAAACACACAAAAGATGTGTTAATTGACAGTTTATGTTATTGGTAAGGCTTTTGGTCAACAGTAGGCTGTTTATAGTTAAACTTAGGGGAGGGTCAAAAGTTATATGCAGATTTCAAAAAATTAAAAATAGAATTACCATATGATCAGTAATTCCACTACTGATTACCCAAAGAATATGAAAACACTAATTTGAAAAGATATATGTACTCCAATGTTTATTGCAACATTAATTATAATAGCCAAATTATGGTAGCAGCATTGATAAATGATTTTTTTTTTTAAAGATTTTATTTATTTATTCATGATAGTCACAGAGAGAGAGAGAGAGAGAGAGAGAGAGAGGCAGAGACACAGGCAGAGGGAGAAGCAGGCTCCATGCAGGGAGCCCGATGTGGGATTCGATCCGGGGTCTCCAGGATCGCGCCCTGGGCCAAAGGCAGGCACCAAACCGCTGTGCCACCCAGGGATCCCCCCCCTTTTTTTTTTTTTTTAAAGATGATAAATGATTGGATAAAGAAGACACACACACATACACACACACAGAGGAATATTACTCAGCCATAAAATATAATGAAATCTTGTCATTTGCTACAACATAGATGGAGTTAGAGAGTAGTATGCTAAGTGAAGTAAGTCAGAGAAAGACAAATACCATATGATTTCACTCATATGTGGAATTTAAGAGACAAATGAACAGAAAATGAGACAAACCAAAAACACTCTTAACTATGGAGAACAAACTGATGGTTACCAGAAGGGAGGTAGGTGAGGGGATGGGTGGAATAGGCAAAGGAGTTTAAGAGTATACTTTTCCTGGGATGCCTGGGTGGCTCAGGGGTTGAGCATCTGCCTTTGGCTCAGGGTGATCCCGGAGTCCTCTGATCAAGTCCCACATCAGGATCCTTGCATGGAGCCTACTTCTCCCTCTGCCTTGTCTCTCTCTCTCTCTCTCTCTCTCTCAGTTTCTCATGAATAAATAAGATGATTTTTATCCAAGACCAATTTTTTGAAAATATTTAATTTATTTATTCATCAGAGACACCGAGAGAGAGGTAGACACAGATAGAAGGAGAAACAGGTTCCATGCAGGGAGCCTGATGCGGGACTTGATCCCAGGACTCCAGGATCATGCCCTGGGCCAAAGGCAGGCTCTAAACCACTGAGAAATCCAGGGATCCCCAAATAAAATCTTAAAAAAAAAAAAAAAAAGTATACTTGTCCTGATGGGCACCGAGTGATGTATTGAATTATTGAATCGTTATATTGTACACCTGAAACTAATAAAACACTATGCTAACTATATTGGAATTAAGATAAAAAAAACATTATATGCAGATTTTCAACTGTCAGGGTGGTTGGCACTCTTAACCCATGTGTTCAAGGGTCAATTGTACTTAAATCCCTGCATATATCTTTTTTTTTTTTTTTAATTTTTATTTATTCATGATAGGCACACAGTGAGAGAGAGAGAGAGGCAGAGACACAGGCAGAGGGAGAAGCAGGCTCCATGCACCGGGAGCCTGACGTGGGATTCGATCCCGGATCTCCAGGATCGCGCCCTGGGCCAAAGGCAGGCGCCAAACCACTGCACCACCCAGGGATCCCCCTGCATATATCTTATATGCTTGTGTGTGTATACATATGTTTGCATATATTTATGTATAAATATATATAAATATGCATGTGACATATTAGTTTCTGTCACACAAATGGTCACCTACTATAATGTTCTGTACCTTTTTTCCCCTGGCACTTAATATTTTAGCTTGGAGACCATTTATGTACATTCATAGAGGTTTTTAATGTTTTTATTTCACTTTGTTTTGCATTTCTTTATTTGAGAATATAAAATAGGCTCTTTTCTTTGTGTAAATCTTACTGGATAGCATTTTTAAAAATTAACTATTGAGGCATCTGGCTGGCTTACTCATTATACCACGTGACTCTCGATCTTAAGGTTGTGAGTTCAAGCCCTCCACGGGGTGTAGAGATTATTTAAATAAGTAGAACTTTATTTATTAAAAAAAAAAGATTTTATTTAGTTATTCATCAGAGACACAGAGAGAGGCAGAGACATAGGCAGAGAAAGAAGCAGGCTCCATGCAGGGAGCCTGATGTGGGACTCAATCCTGGGACTCTAGGATCACGCCCTGAGCCAAAGGCAGATGCTCAACCACTGAGCCACCCAGGCGCCCCTTCCTGACCCTTTGAAGTTAATCCCTATAATCCCACCTGCCCACTACTCTTTTCAGTGATTAATGGTTTCATTTTTTGTCACTAGATTAATGTTACCTATGAAGATTTTTGTGTTTGGTGTCTTTTGTTCAGCATACAAGTCAGTACATCAGTGTATACTGTTTTATCCCTTGCTATTTTCACTTAATACTGGAGATTGTTTTATTTATTTATTTTTTAACATTTTAAAAAATTTATTTATTTGAAAGAGAGCAAGCAGGGGGAGAAGCAGAGGGAGAGAAAAAGGGAGAAACGGACTCTCCACCGAATAGGGAGCCTGATGTGGGGCTCAATCCCAGGACCCTGGCTCATGTTCTGAGCTGAAGGCAGACGCTTAACTGACTGAGCCACCCAGCCACTCTGCCATGCCCTCCCACACATTTTAAGCATATGACATTAAAAAAAAATTTTTTTTAGGTGAATGACACTTTATTTTTTCTTAAAGATTTTATTTATTTACTTGAGAGAGAGTGAGCAAGAGAGAGCGTGAGCATAGAGGGAGAAGCAGACCTCCGCTGAGCAAGGAGCCTGATTTGGGGCTCAGAGCCAGGACCCTGAGATCATGACCTGAGCTGAAATCAAGAGTCCGATGCCTTTTTTTTTTTTTTGAAGATTTTATTTATTTATTCATGAGAAACAGAGGCAGAGACATAGGCAGAGGGAGAAGCAGGGTCCCTGAGGGGAGCCTGATGCGGGACTCAATCTCAGGACTCTGGGATCACGACCTGAGCCAAAGGCAGACGCTCAACCACTGAGCCACCCAGGTGCCCCAGGAGTCCGAGGCTTAACTGACTGAACCACCCAAGCACCACTGGAGTTTGTTTTATATCAGTTTGTGAAGAGCTCTTCCTTTTTTTTTTTTTTAAGTGGCTGTGTAGAATTTTATTCTATTTTATTTTATTGTATTTAAAAAAACATTTTTTAAAGATTTTATTTATTTATTCATGAGAGACACACAGAGAGAGAGAGGCACAGATACAGGCAGAGGGAGAGGCAGGCTCCATGCAGGGAGCCCGAAATGGGACTCGATCACGGGTCTCCAGGATCACACCCTGGGCTGAAGGCGGTGCTAAACTGCTGAGCCACCCAGGCTGCCCTTAAAAACATTTTTTTGAAGATTCTTTAATTTATTCATTTGAGAGAGAGTGTGGGAGTAAGAATACAAGCAGGTGGGAGGGTCAGAGGGAGAGGGAGAAACAGACTCCCCATTGAGAAAGGCGCCGCATGCGGGGCTGCATCCTAGGACCCCGGGATCATGACTTGAACCAAAGGCAGATATTTAACTGACTGAGCCACCCAGGAGCCCCTAGAATTCTATTTTATAATGAAATTTAAATAGTGTGAGCATATTTGGGTTGTTTCCAGGCTTTGTTGTTACAAACAATACTGTTACAGTGAATGATCTTGAAAGTGTATTTTTTTTGACGTTAGGGTATATCTATAGGAATGTTTTCTAAGTGTGGAACTATGAGGTCAAAGGCTATAGTTATCTGTGATTTGAATTGATGTTGCTGGGAAACCTGGGTGGCTCAGTGGTTGAGCATCTGCCTTCAGCTCAGGTTGTGATCCTGGGATCCCAGGATCGAGTCCCACATTGGGCTCCCCGCAGGGAGCCTGCTTTTCCCTCTACCTATGTCTCTGCCTCTCTCTGTGTGTCTCATGAATAAATAAATAAGATCTTTAAAAAATAACTGATATTGCTAAGGTGAAATGGAATATTGAATGAAAACCCCAGTCTACAGAAAAGCGCAGGCACTCTTGAGAAAAAGGAATGGAAAGCCTTATATATTCTGGTCCTATTCTCCTGCAGCTTCTTAGGAACCTCTGTAGAACTGGGCTCCTTAAGGTACAGACTGAAGAATTTGTGGTCTCCAGGGTAGAAAAGCAATAATTGCTGCTGGGGGCTGCCTGGCTGCCTCTATTGGTAGTGTATGACTCTTATCTCAGGGTTGTGAGTTCGAGTCCCAATCAGGTGTAGAGATCACTTAAAAATAAATTCCTTAAAAAATTATTTATTTATTTATTTATTTAAACATTTTTTTTTTTTTTTTAAGATTTTATTTATTCATGAGAGACGGAGAGAGAGAGGCAGAGACACAGGCAGAGGGAGAAGCAGGCTCCATGCAGGGAGCCCGATGTGGGACTCGATCCCGGGACTCCAGGATCATGCCCTGGGCTGAAGGCAGGCGCTAAACCGCTGAGCCACCTAGGGATCCCCAAATCCTTAAAAAAATTTTTAAGAAAATACTACTAGGTTTTTTTGTTTGTCATTTTAGGGAATTACATTAAATATGAATGCATTAAGAAAAGAATGGGTTTTGGGGTTTCTGGGTGGCTCAGTTGATTGGATATCTGACTCTTGATTTTAGTTCAAGTCATGATCTGCACTCAGTGGGGAGTCTGCTAGAGATTCTCTCTCCCTCTCTCTCTGCCCCCCCACCCCTCCTCTCGTGCTCTCACTCTTTCTGGAATAAATAAATCTTTTAAAAAAAAAATCACAGTGTTAGTTGGTTTTACTACTACTTACTGGTCATAAAACTGCTTGAGACCAAGAGCTATTGTTCTCAAAAAAAAAAAAAAAAAAAAAAGAGCTATTCTCTTTCCTGCAGTAATTGTTGATTTGTTTGATCCTTAGAGTATATTTCCCTGGTTTCCCTTTGGCTTTTAGTTGAATTAATATTATTGCTGAGTTAAGTATAATTTTCTGTTTTAATTCCTCTGAAGTGATTTTCCTAGGTAGTAACAATATCTGTGTCTTTGTTGATACTGAAGTACTGCCCTGGAGGAGAGCTCTTTGACTACATAATTTCCCAGGATCGCCTGTCCGAGGAGGAGACTCGAGTTGTCTTTCGTCAGATACTTTCTGCTGTTGCTTACGTACACAGCCAGGGCTATGCTCATAGGGACCTCAAACCAGTAAGTGACTGTTACAGATACTCTCCTGAGAGTTCAACACCATTTACCAGTAATTACTGGTTTTCCAAGTGTTCTTTTTGTTTATGATCTAGCTTGCCTTCTTTTTTTGTTTCACTCATAATGGATCACTTTTTTCCCCCTTTTTTCTTTTGACTGAAGTAGGCTTTTTTGGATGTACTTGATTATTGGCATTCTGTGTATTTGTCAGTTATGCACAGCATTATGAATATCTTTGTAATCAGCTGGGGAATATAAACCTCAGGATTTTATCTCTTGGAAAGAAGAGTTTCGAGTATTTTCTTTGAGAGTATTGTCATTAAATACTTTCCCTTCAGTACTCTTCCTGACCTCATTTTCCTTTAATTTTATTTCCATTATGCTTCAGAAGGGAACAATTCAATGGAATAAACAGACTCTAATTTTCAAGAACAGAATAAAAATGTGAATACTCCTACATTTGTAGGCTCTGACTACTATGTATGATGGTGAACATAGATTTTATGTTACTTGATATTAGAGTCAGGGAGCTAGAATTGATTGACAAAATATGGCAATGTTACTATCCTCTTCCCCCTGTTTATGCCCAGCCCTTTTATTTCAGTTCATTCTTTTGATTTGGCACACATTGTGTTTGCTTGTAGTTGAACTTCAGAGCACCAAGGAGAAAATGGTTTATGCTAAAGTGTCTTGAGGGGAAGCAGGATATTTATCAACATTCCTCCTCTTTCCCCTTCTATACTTCTTGTCATTTCATTCTTTTTAAATTATTTTCATTCTATTGTTCCCAGGCTGTTTAATATAAACAATCTTAAATCTTTATTGGTTTTGCTGCTACCTGGACTACATCACACAGAACCTCCAGCAGCAGTGTCTGCAGACAGAAAATGTACCTGTGACAAAGGGTTTTAGGAGAGTGGAAAATGCTTATCATGTGGAAGCAGAGCTCTGCAGTACATTTACTGAATTTAGAAAAATGCAAAATATTTGTAACTTTCTTGTTGAAAAGCTAGATAGCTCTGTTGTCATCAGCCAACCCCAGTTCTGTTATACTCCAGGTTCTGTTGAGAATCTAAGATGGCAAGCTTGTTTTGTTGTGAACGTGTGATGCAAAGCTCAAGTCTATAACCTTATTGACCAAATTCTGGGAAAGTCTTTATTCATCAAAAAAAGAAACAAAAGAATGGGAAGGCTGAATAGATGATCCCAGTCATCCAGATTCTCAAGTTCATTAACTGTACAACAAAAAAATCACAGTGCAAAAATATATGCTGCTTCAAAAGTATTTATAACTCTTGAAATAAAAAGAAAAGAGAAGGAAAAAAAATCTCTGAAATTCCAACCAAAATATATTGTGTTTGCATCCTTTTGTTTTTTTATACTTTGTATAATGTTTGCTTTTGTCCCGAATATATATACTGTATAGTATATAAAGTGTTTCTTCCTCCAAAATCTGTCAATCTTTGAATAAGTTCCTACTGAATACCTACATTTACTTTCTATATTTAAAAGCTTACTATGGGAAATACTCTGGAAATAAATGTCTTATATGTGAAAAAAAATCTTACTTATTTAGAAATTGTTTTTGGAAATGGCTAGAGGTAGGATGTGATATAAGGAAATCAATACACAGTTAATGAAAATATCTTTGTTTCCCAGGAAAATTTGTTGTTTGATGAATATCATAAATTAAAGCTGATTGACTTTGGTCTCTGTGCAAAACCCAAGGTAAGTGGAGAAATCAAAATGCATTTATTTCCTTTGTAAATGCACCTCTTAGTATGTTATCTTGTAATGACAGCTTTTACTGAGCCTGGGTGCATCCATTAAGAGTGTTAAATTTCATCCCTTCTAGAAGTTCTCTGGATGGTTCTAATATGTAGCCAAGATTGAGAACCACTGCTCTAGGTCCAGGGTTGGTCCTGCTGATGACCCCATGGGTGTGCTGTGAGAGAATTTGCAGTGCTGAGGTGACGTGAGGTCATTAACAACATGAATGCTGAATTGATCATGTGTTTGCAGTTTGAGTATGTTGCCACTAGATGATGCTTTTGTTCATTTAAATAGAGTTTTGGGAATTTAGTACAAATCTTTCTTTGTTTATCCAAATGGTTATATAACTAGCAGTTACATTTTGAGAGACAATCCCCTTTCCTTATAAAAGAAGAAGGAAGAAGTCCATATACACTTTTAAATTTATACTGTTACATATTTCCTTAATTTGTACTCCATAGTTTTAAGTACTGGTGTTCTCCAGCATACCTTGAGGTGACTTTGAACTTTCCAGCTGCGCTGTCTGCAGAGCTCCTGTGTGGCTGCCTGTTGGAGGCTTCCTCCTGAGTTCTCTAATGATGGCACTCACAGTCTCTAAAATGAGCTGTCTACACTCATTAAGAATGTTGAAATTGCAGACCTGTCTCAACCCTTTGTAGTCCCAGGATTATTTCCTGCCCCAATCAAAATTAGCTAAATGCAAAGGGAAGCAGATTTTGCCCCTTTAGCGGAATGTTTGATTCTATCTGATTTTCCTCCCCTTCCCTTGGCTCTTCAGAGATTGTCAATGGATCCTTGTGTCTGGGAGCCAAATGCTATAAGGCATTTTTTTTGATCGGCAGCCATATAAAGATAAAACATACTTTAAGCAGATAAACTGGTTTAAGTCATGTTCTCCACAGGAGGCAGTGGAGAAGGTTTGTGACAGACTCCATTAGCTTTTATTTATGACTGCCACAGATTCGACCCACACAGACACCATCTAAAAAAAGCAGGGTTGGCTGGGAGAAGATTGCCTCCGCTTTCTGCTGAGGAGTTCACTTCTGGGCATGTGGTTGCAGTTGTAAATGAATTTTCACAATTTCCCAAGTCGTTTGCAAGTTGTAAGACTATACAAGTGCTGGGAAGTTGTATCATTTTCATTATGTCTCAATATGTCTGTGGGAGAGCAGAGGATGTTGAACAGATTCCTCATTTTCACAGGTCTGGAAGTTCAGGCTGTGATTTGTGTTATAGCAGGGTCTAGAAAACTGACTCCTGAGGCTCTGTTCTATGCAGCAGACTCCTTTCTAAGGAAAGAGAAGCTTCTGAATTTGTAAAGATTTGGTATTAGAGATAGGGTCTAGGAAAGAAATACTGCTTTTTCTTTGAGTACTTGGGGGTGGGAAGACATGGGTGCTTGGATGCCTGCTAAGCTGATTATTGTGTGAATGGATGTCTAGGAAAGTATGAGCCTGACTTGACTAAGCTAAGGAGCAAAGGATTTTGTTCATGCCAGGTTGTAGTGGTATTGGAAATCCAGAGAAGAGGGAACTGCATGTGCATGCATGCATATAGCCAGGGTATTGGGTTGGCTGCAGAGTCTTTTATTATTTGGGCTAATTCTTTGTCTAGCTTCTTTTTGCTTGTGCTGAAAGAATGTTTATCAAAGTTTTAATTTTTTTAAAAGATTTTATTTATTAAAAAAAAGATTTTATTTATTTAGTCACAAGAGACACACACACACAGAGGCAGAGACATAGGCAGAGGCAGGAGAAGCAGCCTCCATGCAGGGAGCCTGATGTGAGACTTAATCCTGGGACTCCAGGATCATGGCCTGAGCTGAAGGCAGATGCTCAACCACTGAGCCACCCAGGCATCCCAAGGTTTTAATTTCTTAAGGGCTGTAATTAATAAGTCTTTTGTTCTTTCTTATTGGCAGGGTAACAAGGACTACCATCTGCAGACGTGCTGTGGGAGTCTTGCTTATGCAGCACCTGAATTAATACAAGGCAAATCCTATCTGGGATCAGAGGTAATCATTCATTGATTAATTCAGTATATAATCAATATATATTTATTGGTGACCTGTAGTGAGTCAGGCATTGTGCATTGGGGATATTACAATAAGGCAAGAAATGATCTTGTTTATCAAAGAGTTCAGTCTATTAGGGGAGTAAGATATAAAGTAATGCATGAGATGAATAACTTACAATAAATGTAATAATACATAGAATACTTATAAAGCAAGGATACTCTTCTGGTGTCCTTGTGTTGGTTGCTTTTGTGTTAAACAGTACCATAGCATAAGGTGGTTAGTCCTGCCAGGTAGAGTGCAAAGTCAGAGTTGTAGGCTCAGTTTTTAGAGATACTGGTTAGCTCTGAGAAAACTTGTACTTTGTTCATAGCCAACTAACTATGTGAGGCTAGCAGTCCTGTGTCAGAGGCCCAGGCTCAGAAGGCCTGGAATTGCTTGTTTTACTTACTGTTAGCTACTACAAGCTAGTCAGTGCTTTCCATTCTCCGGAGTACTAATTTTGCTGATACTACTATCCTAAGGCAAACAAGGTTTAGTTATCAAAAGGTCAGGAAATGCTGGATTAAACAGTTTTCTTTAGTTCAGGACATCTCCACATCTTTAATATATTCTTGTACAGTGTTGTCCTTTGAGAGAGGAGCATCACAGAGAGCAGCTGGTCTTGATTTGCCTTGCCTACAGAGTCCACCTTTTATGTGGAGCATCTTTTGGAGCTAGTGTTATGTTAGAGAAACTTTGAGATACGCCCATTTACTTAATTTATAACAAGAGAAGATGGGAACTGACTTCTTTCTGGTGTCTATTTAGATATAGAACTTATAGAATAGTTGAAAATATGGAATGAGGAACTTCTGTATACATTTAGTCATATTCATAATTGTTTACATTTTTTCTTATAATTGCTTGCTCATTCTCTGTATATGTGCATATTCTTTTTTTGAACCAATCAAGAGTAAGTTTTAGACATCATATCCCTTTATCATTAAATACTATGTATATTTTGTAAAACAAGGACCTTCTCTTTTATGCCCATACTTTAGTTTTCAAAATCAGGGAGTTTAACATCGATACAACTTATTTAATCCATAATTCATATTCCCATGCTGATAATCATATTACTAATGTTCTTAGTTGTATTTTCCCTCCAGTCCAGCATTCAGTTCAGGATCATGTATTGCATTTAGTTGTCGTCTAAATGGTCTTCTTTAATCTAGAAGAATTCCTTAACCTTCCTTTATCTTCTTTGACCTTGACATTTTTTTATTGGTAAAGATTTTATTTGTTTATTTACGAGGGACACAGAGAGGCAGAGACATAGGCAGAGGGAAAAGCAGGCCCCTTTGTGGGGAGCCCAATGTGGGACTCGATCCCAGGACCCGAGGACCCTGGGATCTTGACCTGAGCCAAAGGCAGACCTGAGCCAAAGGCAGATGCTTGGCCACTGAGCCACTCAGGTGCCCTGACCTTGACATTTTTGAGGTAACCTCTTATTTTGTAGAAAGTCCCTCAATTTGAATTTGTATGATGCCTATGATTAGATTTAGGTTATGCATTTTTGGCAGATATAGCACAAAGGTAATGTTGAGGCCTTCTCAGTTAGTTGTAGGAAAAGGAACAAACTTCTACTGAGCATTTAACGTAGTTCTGGAGTCATACTAGGTCCTTTTCAATTGTGGTAAAAATACATATAATGTAAGATTTACCATTTTTTTTTTAAACCAAACCATTTTTAAAAAAAGATTTTATTTATTTATTTGACAGAGAGCAAGAGCATAAGCAGGGGGAGCAGCAGAAGGGGAAGGAGAAGCAGGCTCCCCACTGAGCAGGGAGCTCGATGCAGGGCTCTATCCCAGGATCCCAAGATCATGACCTGACCTGAAGGCAGACACATAACTGACTGAGCCACCCAGGCACCCCTATCTTAACCATTTTTAAGTGTACAGTTTTTTTTTTTTTTAAGTGTACAGTTCAGTAATGTTAGGCACATTCATATTGTTGTGCAAACAATCCCCAGAGCTCTTTTCATTTTGCAAAATGAAACTCTCTATCCATTAAATAATTACTCTCTATTCCTCCCTCCTCCCACTGCTGGCAACTACCCTTCCACTTACAGTTTTTATGAACTTGACTACTCTAGGTACCTTATATGTTGGAGTCATACAGTATTTGTCTTTTTGGGACTAATTTCACTTAGCATAATGTCTTCAAGGCTTATCTCTATTGTGGCATGTGTCAGAATTTTTTCATTTTTAGGGGTGCCTGGGTGGCTTGGTTAAATGTCTGCCTTTGGCTTGGGTTGTAATCCTAGAGTCTCAGATCGAGCCTGCGGTAGGCTCCTTGCTCAGAGGCTCCTTGCCTCTTCCTCTGCCTCTCTGCCCCCATCCCCACCATTCCTGCTCTTTCAGTCGCTCTTTCCCTCTCTCTCAAATGAATGAACGAATGAATGAATAAATGCCCCCCCCCCTTCGTTATTGTGAATGTTGTTCATAGGAACAGAGATTTCTTTGAGTCCTTGCTTTCAGTAGTTTTAGATATTATACCCCAAAGTCGAATTGCTGGGTCATATGGTAATTGTATTTTTATTTTTTAAATTCTTATTTATTTTTTTAAGATTTTATTTATTTATTTGAGAAAGAGAGTACAAGCGAGGGGAGGGGCAGAGGGAGAGGGGGAGGGAGAAGCAGACTCCCTCTGAGCAGGGAGCTGGTCACAGGGCTCCATCCAGGACTCTGAGATCATGATCTGAACTGAAGTCAGATGCTTAAGAAACTGAGCCACCCAGGCACCCTGGTAATTCTAGATCTAATTTTTTGAGGGCCTGTCATACTGTTTTCCACAGTGGCAACATTTTATATTCCTACAACAGTGTATAGGATTTCTTAATGATGAAGTTTTGGAATATAGGTGAGGTCCAGAGCCGACAACCAAGAAAGAATTGAGACGTCTTTGGTGCAAAATGGTGGTTTTATTAAAGCACGGAGACAGGACCCTTGGCAGGTAGAGCTGCTGCCCTGGGCTTGTGCGGGACTGACTGATTATATACTTGGGAGTGGGGGAGTTAAGGAAAAAGGGAGGTTTCAAAAGGATTTTCATATGTTAAGGAGGACCTACAAGATACTGGAGGCCTTGCCATGGTCAAGTTAAAGATTGTTTTTCCCTTTAGCAGGGTATTAACATTAAGAAAACTGGAAGCTTCCTGAGGAATGTCATACATATCCCACCCTGAGGGGGGGGGTCATTTGTGGGATATCAGCTTGCATTTTGTCCTCAGCTAGCCCTCTGTGCCCCCATCACTTAAGCTAGATAATTTTATAATTTTCATTTAAGTCCACAAAAATCCTGGGGCACCTGAGTGTTGGGACAGTCAGTTCATCTTCCGACTCTTGGTTTTCACTTAGGTAGTGATCTCTCGGTAGTGGGATCCAGCCCTGCGTCTGGGCTCCACACAGTGTGGAGTCTGCTTTAGAGTGTTTCTCCCTCTACTTCTCCCTCCCACTCTGCTCCTTCCTGATTCTGTGAGGTCACTTCTCTCTCTCTCTCTCTCAAAAATAATCTATCTTTAAATACACAAAAATCCTTTGGAATGAATTACTCATTTCATTAAGGTAAAGATGTTGAATTGAGGTTCAGAAATTAAGTGTCTTCTCAGAGTCACAAAGCTGGTAACTACAGGTCAAAATTTGAACTAAGGTTTTACTGTGTACCCCTACTCTCTCTCTCTCTCTCATTTTATTAGATATTTTTTAAAAAAGATTTTATTTGGGCAGCCCGGGTGGCTCAGCGGTTTCGCGCCGCCTTCAGCCCAGGGTGTGATCCTGGAGACCCGGGATCGAGTCCAGTGTTAGGCTCCCTGCGTGAGCCTGCTTCTTCTTCTGCCTGTGTCTCTGCCTCTCTCTCTGTGTCTCTCATGAATAAATAAATAAATTTTTTTTTTTTTTTTTTTTTTTTTAAGGGAGAAGCAGACTCCCTATGTGAGCCCGATGTGGGACTCAATCCCAGGATGCTGGGATCACACCCTGAGCTGAAGGCGGACGCTCAACCACTGAGCCACTCAGGTGTCCCTTTTTTTTTTTTTTTTTTACATTTTGAAAAAGTTTTTAATTTTAAATACAGTATAGTTAACATATGGTGTCACATTAGTTTCCAGTGTGCAATATAGCGATACAGCAGTTCTGTACATTACTTACTCCTCATCATGATAAGTGTACTCTTTAAGCCTCTTCACCTATTTTACCCATCTCTCCACTCACCATTACCTGTATTTTTTCCACTGTTCCATCCAGTCTCCCAGGAGGAGTGGTAATCCTATGCCTAATGCTCACAAGATTCCTAGGAGACTGGTTATGAGGCTCTCCTGGTTTGAATGGATATGAGATTTTCCTGTAGGATCTTAAGGTGTTTTCTTGTCTCTTTAATTTTGTTTTAGAGAGAGAGAGAGAGAAAGTGAGTGAGGGGAGGGGCAGAGAGAGAGAGAAAATTTCAAGCAGGCTCCTCCATGCCCAGTGCAGAGACTGACGTGGGGCTCAGTCTCTCAACCCTAAGATCATTCTGAGCTGAAAATCAAGAGTTGGACACTTAACTGACTGAGCCACATAGGTGTCCCTCTTGTCCATTTTAGTTTGACTTTCCATCCTTTTAGGATGGTGTCCCAGGAATTGTCTGAGGCACTTGTTAAAAGAGCTAGAGTTCAATCCTGGGTGCTTAAGAGATTTTGGTTTTGTTTTCTAAGGTGGGGCTTTAAAAAAAAAAAAAAAGAGAGGAAAAGAAAATCATCCTAAAATAAGTACTTTAGGTAATTCTTTTGTTCATGATCCAGAGCAGGCTTTAAGGAATGTCCCTGGTAAATATCTCTAGTTCCTTCAGTGATTTCTCACAGGAAATAGTTCAAGCCCCTCCTCCCTCTGATTATTTTTTTTTTCTTGCTTGGCAATTGGTTGCTTATAGATTTACTTGCATTTACTTTGGCTTATGATTTTATTTTATTTTTTTTTATTTATGATAGTCACAGAGAGAGAGAGAGAGAGAGGCAGAGACACAGGCAGAGGGAGAAGCAGGCTCCATGCACCGGGAGCCCAATGTGGGATTCGATCCTGGGTCTCCAGGATCGCGCCCTGGGCCAAAGGCAGGCACAAAACCGCTGCACCACCCAGGGATCCCGGCTTATGATTTTAATTGATTAATTTATTCTCATATCCAATTCAAAATAGTGAAGGGAAGGTGCTTGGATGAGTTAACTGAGGAGTACTTTTTCTGCTTTTTTCTCTCTAGTAGTCTTTGGTAGATTTCTGTGGGGATATTACTTTTTTTTTCTTATCTTTTTATTTAACCTCAGACATAATCTTTCTGTTGACCTCTTCTTATGACATTTGACGAGGCCATGCTAGCCCGCTCTTTCCTCTTTGCTTTGAATTTAACACCCTGGCCAGGAGTGCCATGCTATTTGGGCTTCATTTATAGATTAATTATTTGACATCTCTGAGGCATAAATGGTTACTTTTCGACCTTCTGCAATTTGGAAGAAAAAAATCAGGTGTTTGCCTGAAAGTTCACTTGGGGCCTCTTAATAATTTGATGTGATTTGGTAGACAGGACTAAGAGTTAGTATAGGTACTACCTAGATGTGATGCTGCTTGAGTAATTTGAGAAAAACAGTAAATCTGTTTTTCTCCTCTGCCCAACCCCTCCTGCCTTTAAAAAAAAAATGCTGCCCTTTTCACCTCTTAAAATTTTCCTAAGGCTCAAGCAGGGGTGGGAGCTGTGACTTGTCCTCAGCCAACAGTGGTATCATTATTGACTAAGGCCAAATACCGCTTGAATAAGTAGTTAGTACTTAGGACTCATGGGACACATGGATATCTTACATAAAGGTTAAGCTCCTTTCTGGGATTTTGAGATTTGTAGGGGTGTTTGTGCTGGAAGGCTAATTTCTAGCCTCTATATTTGAGAAGTCAATCGTTGAACTTTATTAAGGTTTCTTTACATAGAGAGGACTTTACAGCACAGCTCAGTCACATTTGCAGGTTATCAGAAGTAAATTTTAAGACTTGTTTTGACATCCTCATGTGTGTTTATCTAATCCTCACATGTCATAAGCCCTCAATAACACTACAGAATTGTTTTTCAGAATCAAGAGACCTGGGCTCATCTCCTTCCTTATCACGTCCAGTGAAGTCCAGCCAACTGGGAATTCTTTTCTATTAAGTGTTAGAATCCAACACTAGAAGAGAGTGCCCTGCACCGAAAGTTAGGAGACTGAGCTGGGTGACCTGTCATTGATTGGATGACTTTCAGCAAGTCTTCCTTTCTGGGGTTTAGGTTCCCTGTCTTTATAATAACCATGCTGAATTGGATGGTCTCTGCACTCTTTTCAGCTCTGTGAAGATTCTATGATTCTGTTGATTCTGTAATATGTATGTATGTATGTATGTATTTATTTCTCTCTCCCTCCCTCTCAGGCAGATGTTTGGAGTATGGGCATACTCTTATATGTACTTATGTGTGGCTTTCTACCATTTGATGATGATAATGTTATGGCTTTGTACAAGAAGATTATGGTGAGTATCACAAGACATAGAATTTCAATGTAAAGATTTTATATTGCATACTATTTGCTTCTGTCTATAAAAGTACAATAATAGGCAAAAGTAATGTGTACTGTTAGAGGTCAAGATAGTGCTTATGCTTTGGAGGAAGGAATGAATGGAATATGAGGGAGGTCCTGTTCAGTTTCTTGATTTGGGTGCTGGTTATACTTGTGTATTCAGTTTTTGAAAACTCGTCCAAGTGTGTCCTCATAATATGAATACTGTCCTTGTGTATATTATGCTGCTTGGGTAAATATCTCAATAAGATAAAGACAAAAGAGGAACTAAACAGGTAAGGTGATTTTTCTGCTAAGAGTTTTTATTTTGTTTTTTTTTTTAATGTTTTTTAAAATTTTTATTTATTTATGATAGTCACAGAGAGAGAGAGAGAGAGGCAGAGACATAGGCAGAGGGAGAAGCAGGCCCCAGGCACCGGGAGCCTGACGTGGGATTCGATCCCGGGTCTCCAGGATCGCGCCCTGGGCTAAAGGCAGGCGCTAAACCGCTGCGCCACCCAGGGATCCCAAGAGTTTTTATTTTGTATCCTGAAATGACACCGTGATAATTTATTGGGTTAAATCATATTCTCCTATTGAATTCTCGTAAAATAAGAGAAAGTTTTTTTTTTTTTAAGGTAACATTTGGCTTTAAGGTATACTAAAACTACAGTTAAGAGCACTGTTAGCTTTGTTAAAAATCATATCTATCAGAGACAGAAAGTAGATTTGTGGTTGTGGAGGTTGGGGATGGAATGGCAGTGGAGGAGTGGCTAAGAGATACAGAGTTTATTTTTGGGGTGCTGAGAGCGTTCTGGAATTATATAACGGTAATGATCACTCAACTTTGTGAATATACTAAAAACTACTGAACTATACATTTAAAAGTGAATTTTAGGTTATGTGAATTATTTTCAATTATTATTATTATTATTTTTTAAAGATTTTATTTATTCATGAGAGAGAGGCAGAGACACAGGCAGAGGGAGAAGCAGGCTCTACGCAGGGAGCCTGACGTGGTACTTGATCCCGGGTCTCCAGGATCACGCCCTGGGCTGAAGGTGGTGCTAAACCACTGAGCCACCCGGGCTGCCCTGAATTATTTTCAGTTGAATCCTCAAAATCGTATATAGCAAGGAAAATAGTAAAATTCTTTTTAAAGATTTAATATTCAGGGATTCCTGGGTGGCTCAGGGGTTGGTGCCTGCCTTTGGCCTAGGGCGTGATCTTGGAGACCTGGGATCGAGTGTCACGTCGGGCTCCCTGCATGGAGCCTGCTTCTCTCTGCCTCTGTCTCTGCCTCTCTCTCTCTGTGTCTCTCATGAATAAATAAAATCTTAAAAAAAAAAAGATTTAATATTCAAAGCAGGATAACACAAGAAGATGTGTAAAAAGGAAGAAAGCACCATTTTGTGTCCCTAGCAAACCAGGGTCAGACCTGCAGAGCAGCTTCTCTCTATGTGTTTTGAATTCAGTTCTGTTGAAGAAGTATTTCCTGAAGGTCGTCTTTGTATGAGATACTGGAAGGCATGAACAAGGATCTGTGAAACTTGATCATTGTCCACTGGGCCTGATTTTTTGTTGGAGACAGATACAAGGCTATCTAAAGAGGGCAAAGGGTCTGGGATGCCATGTTATAACAGAGATATAAATGAAGTTAATATAGGAGTGGGTGAAGGGTTTGGGAGAACACATATTAGAGGAAGTGAGGTTTGAGCAGGGCTTTCAAAAAAAGGGTAGAAGTGCTTCAGAAAGGGATGGGGGAGAGAGCACGCTGATAGAGTAGATAATATGAGTAAAGATAGAAGATAGGAGAAGCATGGGGGAAAATGGTCTGATGTTTTATATGCTGGACCACTGGGTCTCTAATGCCCTTTAGATAGGGAGATTATCTAAATCAACTTTTATTTTTGGGACGTGGTACATGAGTTGAAAGTGGTAATCCCAGGTGGCTCATTTCTTACCCTACAGGAACAGGTTTAAGGGCACTGCGTTCAGACTTCAGTTTTTAAATTTATTTGGCTTACTATTTATTTCCTAAATCCCACCCTAGAAAAACTTTTAAAATCCATGCCAAAATTACAAAGAGTAGTTTTGGGAAGAGATGAAGTTGTAGTAGTTCCAACTCTGAAGGCTAAGGAGCTCTGATTCTGCAATCGAATGAAAGTAGGTTAGCAGTAACTGTTACCACTGCTTTGGGGAAACATATGTGTATGTGCTTCTCCTTGGGAAGGGAAGCTGGATGGGGCAGTAGGCTGGTGGCTGGCTCCCTGAGGCTGGCTGGAGGTAACCAACAGCCTGTATTTCTTCCTTTCCCTAAGCTTTGCAGGGTAGCAGTTGTTGCTTTGGCTCTGCGCTAAGCTCACTGTGATAGCAAGCAGTTCCTGATTCCAAAGAGCCACACCCTACTCTGTCAACAACAGAATATGGGAGAGAGTAGTTAGGATCACTTCATAGCTTCAGCTTTACCTAAAACAAGTGAAGTGGGGTGAAGGCTGGTCTTTGGGCAGCTCAGCAATAATTTTGCAGTTACGCTTTTTAAAAAAAAGTTGGGTTGGCCTCTTCAATTATTCACTCTTTTTGCTACTTTTTTTCTGTAGAGCAATGTTTCTTGTTCTGAAAATAATTTTAGTATTGTAAGCTACTATTATATTTTACCCCCCTCTTTTTTTTTTTTTTTTAAGAATTTCATACAAGAGAAATAAACTGACAGATTTCTCCTAAGATGAACTAGAAGTGGATCTGTTAGGTGGTACAGCATGAAATCTTGTATCGTTTAGAATTCTAGAAAGACAGTATGGGGATACATAATCGTGGAAATTCACTCTTGGAAAGGATCTTACAAATCATGTTTTCTCACCTCTGTTTCTTATTTCATATTAAAATCATGACAAACATCTCTTGCCTTGGCTATGTCCATGTAATTTTTCTGCGTATTACCATCACTTGGGATGCTTTAAAATACATTAGGTTCAGACCCCAGAGCAATTAAATCAGAGTCTTACTGGGTTTGTGTGTGTGTGTGTGTGTGTGTGTGTGTGTGTGTGTGTGTGTGTTTGGTATTTTTAAAATCCGGGATCTCTGCTTTCTGTTAGTGGACAGAATATGGCAAATTACTGGGCCTTTCTGAGTCTTAGTTTCTTTCTCTGTAAAATGGATAGAATGATAGTTTTTACAATATAGGGTTGTTAGAATTAAATGAGTTAAGCCACGCACAGCATTAGAGTAGTGCTCAATAAACATTTGCTATTATTATACACACATATGTCTAAATTTGGTTTGCCAGTATTTTGTCCAGAACTTAAAATTTGCTCATAGATTAATGTGGACTTTCTTTTCTTAAACTATTTTGTTTTTGGTTTCAAGATTTTACTAGCCACATAAAGGATATTCTTTGTTTTACTATTTGTTTTTGTTTCTTGGGGGAGAGTTTAAGATTAGATTTTAGGGATGCCTGGGTGGCTCAGCTCAGAGACATAGGCAGAGGGAGAAGCAGGCTCCATGCAGGGAGCCCGATGTGGGACTCCATCCTGGGACTCCATAATCAGTCCCTGAGCTGAAGACAGATGCTTAACTGCTGAGCCACCCAGGTGACCTAAATCTATAGTCTTTTGAAGGTATAACTAATATGATTTGCTGATGGATAGGGGAATAATCTGAGCAATTGGAAAATTGGAGCTGCCATGAACTGGGATGAGGAAGACTCTTGGTAGAGCAAGGATGATCAGGAGTTCAGTTTTGGACACAAAGAATGTGCCCATTTTGTTTAATTTCTCAGTTATTGGTATAAGATTGTTGACGAGGGACTAAGTATGTATCAGATTTTTATGTATTTTTTCAGATTATACATTTATAAAGAATTATATATTGTATCTCTTTTTGCTATTCCCTTTACATTTTTTTCTTTTCTTTTCTTTTTAAGATTTCATTTATTCATTCATGAGAGACACAGAGAGAGAGAGAGAGGCAGAGACACAGGCAGAGAGAGAAGCAGGCTCCATGCAGGGAGCCCGATGCAGGACTCGATCCCAGGACCCTAGAATCATGCCCTGGGTGGAAGGCAGATACTCAACCACTGAGCCACCCAGGCGTTCCCATTTATAGTTTTTTCACACATATGAATGGAAATTTCCTGAGGTTATGGCTATGCTAGGGACAAAAGTGACTGTCAGTATAACTGGAGGTAGAATTGACATTCTTTTGTAAACAGAGACTTCTAAGGATACTTGATTTCTTGATGAGTATATGGGAATTTTAGTCAGACATTATGACATAAAGGATCACTATAATAATTTTATCTAGGAAAAGTTTTGAATATTCACCTTGGCAATGCAAAGGCTCAATAAAGATATCTGACTTTGAGGGCCCTGGATGGCTCAGTTGGTTAAGTGTCTGCTTTTGACTTAGGTCATGATCCCAGGGTCCTGGAATTGAGCCCTGCATCAGGCTTTCTGCTCAGTGGGGAGTCTGCTTCTCCCTTTGCCCCTCACCCTGCTCAAGCTCTTTCTCTCTCAAATTAAATGAGTAAATAAAATCTTAAAAAAAAAAAAAAAAAAAAAATCTGACTTTGAACAAACTTCCACATATCCCATGGATATCCACCTAGTAAAACAAAATAAGGTACTCTATGGATTTACCAACTATAAAGTTTGATTTTAAAATAATTATATCTCTTTTTTATAGTGATGATTATATAGGCTGTAATCTTTGATTTGCAATGTTAAAATGTTGTAATCCACATTGTAAGAAGACTACTTGGCAGGAGGTCATGCATTCAGGTCTTCTTCAAGTAATATTGAGGCAGTAGGGACAAGTTAAACAGAGGGGTAGGTGGATCAGGGGTTGAGGGTAGGATATATTATTATCCTACCCTATTGGAAAGTAGTAGTTGATTTGTCAGGAAATTGTTGCTACCAACTCTGACTCCTGAATTAGTAGCATGATATATAGTTTTTTTTTTTAAGGATTTTATTTATTTATTCATGAGAGACACAGAGAGAGAGAGAGAGAGAGAGGCAGAGACATAGGCAGAGGGAGAAGCAGGCTCCATGCAGGGAGCCCGATGTGGGATGATCCTGTGAGTCTGGGATCATGCCCTGAGCCAAAGGCAAACACATAACCACTGAGCCACCCAGGCGTCCCAATGATATATAGTTCTTACAGATGTGTGAGTAGCTAGGAATCCATGTTGTGTTAATTTACTCCTTTCTAGGATGCTAAAGGCAAAGAAAGGTTCGTTAAACTTCAGTCAGACTTCTTGACTAGGTGATAGGTTGGCAAAGGTGGCCTACCAGCCAAATCTGGACCATCACCTGTTTGGTTAAATGAAATTTTATTGGAACATAGGTATACCTATTTGTTTATGTATTGTCTGTGGCTGCTTTTCCACGACAGTTGGTGGAGTTGAGTAGTTGTGACAGATTGCATGGCCCACAGAACCAAAAATATTTATTCTCTGTTCCTTTTCAGAAAAAGTTTGCTGCCTTCTGGCTTAGTGTTCATGATCTGTAGTAGAATGATCTTGCCTGCTCCTTTCCTAGAATATTGGCCTGAAATGCCCAGGCTTGTAGCTTATCAAGAAACTGACATTCAGTTCATTGTTTTTATAATGAAAAACGAAGAATGTATGTTAAAACATTACTAAGGGGTATATAATTAAAAGAAAAAAACCGTTCCTGCTCACCTAGCCGTCTGTTTTCTTCCACAGAGAAAACTATTTATTTAGAAATTTGTTACATACATTTGTAGAAATTATCTATACTTACACAAACCTTTATATGTCTGTATATATCCTTTGGGGTTATATAATCCATACAGTGAATGACCTTCGCCCCCTTCTCCTTTCCTTCATTTTGTTTTATTTTGTTTTACTTTATTTTATATTTTAAAATTCCTATTTTAAAATTCCTATTTGGGGATCCCTGGGTGGCTCAGCGGTTTCGCCTGCCTTTGGCCCGGGGAGTGATCCTGGAGTCCCAGGATTGAGTTCCGCGTCGGGTTCTGGCGTGGAGCCTGCTTCTCCCTCTGCCTGTGTCTCTGCCTCTCTCTCTCTCTATGTCTATCATAAATAAATAAAAATAAATCTTTTAAAAAAATAAAATTCCTGGGCAGCCCCGGTGGCTCAGCGGTTTAGCGCCGCATTCAGCCCAGGGCCTGATCCTGGAGACCCGGGATCGAGTCCCGCATCGGGCTCCCGGCATGGAGCCTGCTTCTCCCTCTGCCTGTGTCTCTTGCCTCTCTCTCTGTGTGTCTCTCATGAGTAAATAAATTAAAAAAAAAAAAAAAATCTTTAAAAAATAAATAAATAAACTTCTAAAAAAAAAAATAAAATTCCTATTTATTTATGTATTTGAGAGAGGGAGAGCGCGCGCGTGCATGCAAGAGGGGCGGACAGAGGGAGAGGGAGAATCTCAAGCAGACTGTGCAGTGAGCATGGAGCCTTTATGTGGGCTCTCACAATCCTGAGATCATAACCTGAGCAGAAGCCAAGAGTCTGATGCCTAACTGACTGAGCCACCCAGGTGCACCCCTCCCCTTTTTAAAATTTAATGCTTTACTTTGAAGATAGTTTCATCTTGTACATAGCAGCATGTATAGGTTTTCATTGTTTTATTTTTTAATGGCTGCATAATATTGATTGTGAAATTTCTTTTATTTGAAGTTTGTGTACATCATTAAAAAATTAATTTGTAGTCACACAATTATACAAGTAGTGCATAAAAACATTCTTTGTATAAAGACTTAAAACATTACAGATAACTGAAGTCCTCTCGATCTCTCA
The DNA here is from genome assembly GCF_053574225.1 of Canis aureus. Taxonomy (NCBI): domain Eukaryota; kingdom Metazoa; phylum Chordata; class Mammalia; order Carnivora; family Canidae; genus Canis; species Canis aureus. The sequence goes on from NC_135620.1 coordinate 54,867,588, forward strand.
CATAGGTAATTACTATTATCACTTTGGTTCTGGAACTTTATATTTGTAGTATTTTGTATTTTTTTTCTTAACATAATGGTATCATACTAATATAACTCTGTATCTTTCTTTAGTCAACACTATGTGCCATTGTGCATATAATGCTAACTCATTTTTACAAATAGTTTATCTAGTCATTTTCTTGTTGAACATTTTGTATTTTTTAATTTTTTCACCAATGCATATCTTCTGCATAATTCTTTCCCTGTGTATATCTTCTTGGACATATGTACCAAGTAGTAGAATTTCTAGATCCTAGGGTATGTTATTTGAAAAATTAACAGATATTGTCAAATTATGCTCCAGCATTTTTTTCCACATTATACTTCCAGCAGCACTGTGAGAGTGGCTGTTTCCCCACACTTTTTTTTTTTTTTTAAGATTTTATTTATTCATGAGAGACGGGAGGGAGAGAGAGGGAGAGAAAGAGAGAAAGAGAGAGAGAGAGAGAGAGAGAGGCAGGCAGAGACACAGGCAGAGGGAGAAGCAGGTTTCCTGCAAGGAGCCTGATGTGGGATTCCATCCTGGATCCCGGGTCATGCCCTGGGCTGAAGGCAGACGCTTAACCACTGAGCAACTCAGGGGTTACAGATGTGTGAGTAGTTAGGAATCCATGTTGTGTTAACTTACTCCTTTAACTTCCCATACTCCCCATACTCTCTTTTAACATTGTTACTTATAAAAAATTTTGGATCTTTTTTTTTGGGTGTGTTTTTTGTTTGTTTAATTTTTTTAAAAAAATTTTTGGATCTTGGTCAATTGAATGGATGAAAATGACATCTGCAAATGGGATCTGATTTTTATTTTTTATTTTTTATTTTTTTATTTTTTATTTTTTATTTTTTATTTATGATAGTCACACACACAGAGAGAGAGAGAGAGAGAGAGAGAGAGAGGCAGAGACACAGGCAGAGGGAGAAGCAGGCTCCATGCACCGGGAGCCCGACGTGGGATTCGATCCCGGGTCTCCAGGATCGCGCCCTGGGCCAAAGGCAGGCGCCAAACCGCTGCGCCACCCAGGGATCCGGGATCTGATTTTTAAAAAATTTATGGCATCTAATGTGTTCTTCATGTGTCTTTAATAATTACCGTTTGAACTTATTTTAAATGTGTATGTGTGTATGTGTGTGTATATATTTTTTTAAAGCTTTTCTTCTGCAAACTGTTCATGGCATTTGCTCATTTAAAAGAATCTTTTTCTTATTAAATTATAAGAATGCTTCTACAATAAAGAATAATAATAATTACTATCATTCATTGAATATTTACTATGTGCCACCTGTTGCTTTATGCATTGTACATGGATTAGCTCCTTTAACCCACACAATAGTCTACTGAGGTAGGTACTGTTATCATACCGTTTTTATTTTATGTATGTATGTATATATATATTTATTTATTTTAAAATTTAGTTTTAAAGATTTTATTTATTTATTCATGAGAGACATGGAGAGAAGCGTAGAAATAGGCAGAGAAAGAAGTAGGCTCCCTGCAAAGAGCCTGTTGTGGGACCGGGTGGGTTGTGGTTGTTGTGGGTGGTCCCAGGACCACAGGATCACGACCTGAACCAAAGGCAGACGCTCAACCACTGAACCACCCAGATGCCCTGATCATACCCTTCTTAAAGATGAGGAAAGTGAAACAGTGCAAAAATAATTTGCCTGAAGTTATTCAACTAATTATTGGCAGAATTGGGATTTGAACTCAGGTGGTCTGCATCCAGAGGCTGTTTTCCTAACTACCATGCTATAGAGCATCCCAAGGAAATTAACATTTTGTCCTGTGTTTTAAAATCTATATATTTCAGTTTTTTCTTCATGCTTTTTTTCTAGTATTTTTAACTTTTTTTTTTTAAGATTTTATTTTTATGTAATCTGCACCCAACATGGGGCTTGAACTCATAACCCTGAGATCAAGAGTGGCATGCTCCACCAACTGAGCCAGGTACCCCAATACTTTAAATACTCATTTTTTGATCTACTAGAAATTAATATTGGTATAAGATGTACTAGAGACCCAGCTTTTTTTAATACAATTTTTATTTTATTTATTTATTTTTATAATTTTTATTTTAAAATAGTTTTAGATTTATAGGAAACTTGCAAAGATAATAAGTACAGCGTTCCCATATACCCCTCACCTAATTTTTCCCATTATTAACATCTCACGTTACTATGGTAGTTTGTTACAACTAAAGAACCGGCATTGGTACAGTACTTTTAACTAAATTCTGTACCTTGTTCCTGTTTCACTAGTTTTTACCTAATGTCCTTTTTTAATTTTAGGATTCTATCAGGATACCATATTATATTTAGTTGTCATATCTTCTTAGCCCTCTCTGATCTGTGATAGTATCTAGGGATCTTTTTTTTTTTTTTTTTTTTTTTTTTTTTTTAAGATTTTACTTATTTATTCATGAGAGACACAGGCAGAGGGAGAAGCAGGCTCCATGTAGGGAGCCCGACCCCTGGTCTCCAGGATCACACCCTGGGCAGAAGGCAGTGCTAAACCGTGTTCTGGTTTAGTACCAGGGGCTGCCCGAGATCTTTCACTTTTAAGTAAGTAGTTACTTATTTATTCTGAAATAAATAGTTATTTGTCCCAGGACTGCTTATTCAATAATCCATCATTTTCCCATTGATTTGAAAGGATGGTTTTATTATATGTTAAATTTTTACATTTACATATCTCTTTTTCTGGGCTTTTTATTTTATTGTACTTATCTTTTTATGTATTCTTATCTGATACATAATTGTTTTAGTTGCTGCATTTTTTATAATACCATTTATTATATGTCTGGTAGAATTAGCCTTTTCTTACTCTATTTTTCCTCTAGAATTTTTCTGGCTATTGTGCTATGTTTTTTTCCCCTGATGTGCTGTTTAAATGGAATGTTTGGAAAGCTAATGGGTCCATAATTTGATGGAATAAAGTCTATTCCATTTTAAAGAGGAATGATTTGGTAACATATCTGTGGTATTAATAATGGGAAATGAATGAGTCAGGATTGGAGACCTGGCCTTGGATGTTCTTTCTTTCTTTGTTATTTTTTTTAAAGATTTTATTTTTATTTATTTATTTATGAGAGCCAGAGAGAGAGAGAGAGAGAGAGAGGCAGAGACACAGGCAGAGGGAGAAGCAGGCTCCATGCTGGGAGCCTGACGTGGAACTCGATCCCGGGACTCCAGGATCAAGCCCTGGGCCGAAGGCGGGCGCCAAACCGCTGAGCCACCCAGGGATCCCCTTGGATGTTCTTTCAGTTTTATGAAATTCCAGTCTCTTCAGAGGGTTTGTATTTTCATAGTATAGAAACACACTTTTGTTTACTGCTTGTCCACATTTTTATTTCTTAATTCTTTGTGTGTTTGTGTTATTAGTGCTTTCTTTTTTTTTTTGAAAAACTGTTACTAAATTAAAGTACATCTTTATAACCGAATGTTCTACAGACATGAATACATGAGGAAGCTCTTTAAATACTGATATGAACGATATCCAAGATAGGTTGTTGGGGGAAAAAACAAGGTTAGAACAGTATGTATAGTGTACTGTCATTTTTGTAAAAATGAAGGAAAGGGAAGCATAGTTGTATTATTTACTCTCCTGAAAGAGGATATAAGAAGTTAGTAGTTGCTCTTCCTTTTGGGGAGAAAAATTGGGAGAGAAGAATGGAAGGGAGACTTCATTGTATGCTCTTTTAAATTTTGAATCATGTAAAGTTTTTACTTCTTGCCTAATTGTTCTGGCTAGGACTTCCAGTACTATGTTGAATGAAAGTGGTGAGAGCGGGCATCCTTGTCTTGTTTCTGATCTTGGAGGGAAAGCTTTCAGTCTTTCCCCATCGAGTGTGGTGTTAGCTATGGGTTTTTCATTTATGGCTTTTATTATGTTAAGGTAGTTTCCTCTTATTTCTATTTTATTGAGTGTTTTTATTACGAAAGGGTTTTGATTTCTGTCAGATACCTTTTCTGCATCAGTTGAAACAATCATGTGTTGTTTTATCCTTCATTCTGTTAATGTGGTGTATCACATATATTCATTTGTGTATGTTGAACTTTCCTTACATTCCAGGAATAAATCTGACTTGGTAATGACGTATAATTCTTTTAATATGCTGTTGAATTCAGTTTGTTAGTAATGAGTTTTTAAAAAGTAGAGCGATGAAGTTCTGTCTGAGTTTCGAACCCCCAAAACTGATAGGGAAAGTGGGGGAGATGCCTTCTCCAATGAAGTCTGAGTTTGTAGCAGGAGAATTATATATTTACTTGAGTTGTGCTGAAGTCTCCTCTGCCTAGAGCATCTGCATCAGTCTTTTTGTTGTTGATTTTTTTTTTAAGATTTTGTGTTTTTATGAGCACTGAGTGTTATACTATATATTGGCAAATTGAACTTCAATAAAATAAATAAATAAATATCTCTATATGTATGTATATATACACACACACACACATGCACATATGTGTATGTGTGTGTATGTGTATAAAGATTTTGTGTTTTTAGGTCATCTTTACACCCCCGTGTGGAGCTCAAACTCATAACCCTGAGATCAAGAGTTAGATGCCTTACTGACTGAGCCAGCTGGTCACCCCTTGTTGTTGATTTTTTTTTTAAGATTTTATTTATTTATTTATGAGAGATACAGAGAGAGGCAGAGACATAGGCAGAGGGAGAACCAAGCCCTCTAGAGGGAGCCTGAAGTGGAACTTGATCCCAGGACCCAGGGATTATATAACCTGAGCCTCAGGCAAACCTCAATCACTGAAGTACCCTGGAGCCCCCAAACTTCTTTTTTTTGTCTATTCACTTGGGAATATTATCAGACACCCCAACTTGTCAGATTTACCAAGACTACAAGTTAATTCTCTTAATTCATATTATTATGTATCACCTCTTTTACTCATTTTAGGCATCACTCCTGGTAGAGCAGTTCACGTAGGTCTGGGTTTTCCTCATTAGTAGTGTTAGAGTATTGCAGTGATCAGTTATTTCAAGGTCCACTCCAGCCCAGAGTAGCTATAAGTTGTCTCACTTCTCTCTGTTCTCATTTGGTTTCCCTTGTTTCGTTTCGTTTCTTTTCTTCCTTTCCTTTCCTTTCCTTTCCTTTCCTTTCCTTTCCTTTCCTTTCCTTTCCTTTCCTTTCCTTTCCTTTTCTTTTCTTTCTTTTCCTTTCTTTCTTTTTTAGATATTATTTATTTATTCGAGAAACAGAGGCAGAGGGAGAAGCAGGCTCCATGAAGGGAGCCTGATGGCGGGACTCAATCCCCGGTCTCCAGGATCACACCCCGGGCTGAAGGCGGCGCTAAACCACTGGGCCACCGGGGCTGCCCTGAAATTTTGAATCTTGATTGTGTTGTCATGAAATATCAGCTATCTTGCCCAGCATTGTACCATTTCGTACGTTTCTTTAAATATTTTCAATCTGGGATGCCTGGGTGGCTCCGCGGTTAAGCATCTGCCTTCGGCTCAGGGCATAATCTTGGGGTCTCAGATCGAGTTGCACATCAAGCTCCCTGCATGGAGCTGCTTCTCCCTCTGCCTCTGTCTTTGCCTCTCTCTCTCTATGTCTCTCATAAATAGGTAAATAAATAAAATATTAAAAAAAAATAGGGACACCTAGGTGGCTTAGTGGTTAAGCGTCTGGATCACAGGATCCAGTCCCACGTCGGGCTCCCTGCATGGAGCCTGCTTCTCCCTCTGCCTGCGTCTTTGCCTCTCTGTGTCTCTCATGAATAAATAAATAAAATCTTCAAAAATAAACAAATATCTTCAATCCAAGTTGTCACTTAAAAAACTGAATAGAATAGTGGGTGTTTTGAGAAGTGGGTTTTGGTCTGTATTGGGTACACTTCCCCAGGGTTTTGTGGTCTTATCCACAAAGATGAACTGAGTGACTGTTAATGCCTTATGGAAATTGAAAACTACATTAGATCCACAGTGTTCCTCATTTACTGACTTAGCTCTAAGCTTTTTTCTTTCTTTCTTTCTTTCTTTCTTTCTTTCTGTCTGTCTGTCTGTCTGTCTGTTTTTTTTTTTTTTTTACCTGGCTGGACCTAAGTTTCCATACTGTTTATTTACCTTCATTTGCTGCTGCTTCAAGTTCACATTCATATGGCAGCCATGGAATCATTGCCCTGATTATTAATATATTATTTCTCCAATACAAGGTGGATGTACCAACATGCAATCCTCAGTGTTCTCTACCTTTATTTGTTTGTTTGTTTGAATCCTTTGGGGGAGGTATTATGATATTTTTGGTAAATCAGATATTTATGCAGTGGAATGAATATGGTAGAAAATATCTAATTCTTGTTCAGTAGAGATTTAACCTTCCTAATTAATATTATTTACTAATACTGTATATTCTTTGTTTCTCCTACTCTGAATTTCATTTTTTAGTTTTTCATGTATCTGCAAGTTGAAAATTGATTCAAATTAGGACTTTTATGCATTATTGTGGAATTTAATTTCACACATTATAGATTTTGAAATTTATTGTAATCTTGGCTCAGAACTATTGTTCCGAGGCGCAGTGTAATACAGTCTGCTGGTTGAATCTAATTAAGGTGTCGTATCACTTGCATGCAGTATGTATCTTTGCCTAGAATGTTCTAAAATTCCTCACTTGGGAATAGCACTTCCTTCAGTTCTTCTTGGTCTGATTGAAAAACCCAGCAATATTTGACACACTGTATGTAACTCTTGTTTAAGAGGCAGACTGTGTTTATCTTTTGCATTTGTTGACTATTTTAACCAAAATGCTCAACCGCAGTTTCTAGCATGATTACCAACAGATTGGGTATTAATCTTATTAATGTCACCTATACTCATTTACTATCACTGCATTCAAAGACAAGCATGACTGTACTCCAGTGCTGGGTACACAAATATTAGGGAAATATAAATAATTTAGTAAATGAAAGTTGAATAGCTTGCAAGTAAAATTGCTTTCTAACAAGTATAATTTATAATTTTAAAGAAAATGGGCACATTATCTTTTTATGAGATTATATTTTACAATTATTGAGTTGACTATATACTGTAATTATGTGTTGGAGAGATCGCCTGCCTTTCTTAAAACCATGTGAAAAATGAACAATTTCAAGCTCTCTAGAATTCCCAGGATTATCTTGCTTGCCCACAGGGTTCCCCCCCCCCCCCCCGCTTGGTTTCTCTCTCTATTACCCAATTCTTGCTCTCATTTGCAAGGTAATCGTCCCTTAAATAAACAAGAATTCTCTAAAGACTGAACAGAAACCAGGGTTAAGTTGCCCAGCCCTGGTTGACAGAGGACCTTTTATGAAGATACTCTTCCCCAACAGAATTGCTCATCTCAAGGTCTTTTTCATTTGATCTTCAGTATACTTCTAGTATTTAAATAAGGTGTCTTTCTCCTTATTTATTTCTAGGCTTCCTTAGACTTTCCAATACAGTACAATAGAAAAAGTACAGTATGTTGTAGTCCTATCCCCACACCATTTTTGCTCTATAACAGTGTTTTTTTAACTTTGGCACTATTGACATTTTACACTAGATAATTCTTTGTTATGGGGGCTGTCCTATGCATTGTAGGGTGTTGTAGCAGCATCCCTGGCCTTGACCTGCTAGATGCCACTAGCAGCTCCCAAATCATGATAATAAAACATGTCTCCAGTTGCTAAGAGAGTAGATCTTAGAAGTCATCATCACAAGAAAAACACTAAATGAACAAAACTTGTAAATATGTGCAGTGATGGATATGAATTAAACTTTTTATGATAATAATTTCATAATATATTATGAAATAATATATAATAAATAATAATTAAATAATTAAATAATTAGATAAATAATATAATAGATATATAATAATATTTAATATACATATATTAAATCATTATGTTGCATACATAAAAAGGTCTCCAGACATTGCTGTATGTCATCTGGGGAACAAAATCACCCCCAGCTGAGAACCAGTGCCTTATAATATTAAACAAGTGTTTGATTTCCCTGTGAGACTTAGTTTCCTCGTTTGTGTAATGTGGTTAATAATCCTTGCTTACTGCACAGGATAAAATATATGTACAAGTGTTTTGTGTATTTTATTTTTTTTATTTTTACTTTTAAAAGAGTTTATTTATTCATGATAGACACACACAGAGAGAGAGATAGAGGCAGAGATAACAGGCAGAGGGAGAAGCAGGCTTCATGCCTGGAGCCCGACGTGGGACTCGATCCTGGGGCTCCAGGATTGTGCCCTGGGCCAAAGGCAGGCACTAAGCCGCTGAGCCACCCAGGGATCCCCCTGTTTTGTGTATTTTAAAGTATTATGTACAAACAAGAGGTTGGGCTAAACCTGGTAGCAGAACTCAGCTCTAAATTCTATTTCTGTCAGTATCTCGGGGCAGAGAATGAAGCTTAGAATGTTGAGTCTTGGTGATGGGGTCACAGGCCTCATGACTTACTATAATCGTACTCTACAGGGCTCTTCTGTCTAAACAGGGAAAGTGGGTAGGTAACTTCAGGATGAAATGGGAGCAGGGCTTAACTAAATGATGTGTTCCTTACCAGGCAGTCCTGAAGCAGCTGCAATGGGGCATAGCTACGCTGGGAAGACATGTGGCATTCCTCAGAATGACTCTAGCCTTTTTTTCAATACTAAGTATGTAGCACTCTGGCATGTATGGTTTTGGCTAACGTACCCATCTCTGGTCTGTTACTATTTTGGGCATCCCTATTTCCCTCTTGTTTATTGCAAACTCAACAAACATTTATTATCTCCTATGTGCAAGACATTGTGTTGAGTGCTTTCACATATTCTCTTTTATTCCTTTTGGAATCCTATAGGTGGAATTACTTGTTTTACATTTTAGTAACAATAGTAGTAGTAGTAATAGCATTGATAGTAGAGGCAGCAGTAGTCAAAACGAACATTTATGGAGTTCTTACTGTGTGCCTAGCACTGTGCTCAGTGCTTGTATTAATGTATTAATACATTGATACATTAATGTATCATGTAGCTTGAATTATGTATTAATTCACTGAATCCTAGCAACATTTTTTGAGTAGGTACTATTATTTTGCTTCTTTGTGTAGATGAGGAAACTGAGGCTACTGTGATTCAGTAGCTCATTTACACGATTAGTAAATGGTAGATTCTGGATTTGAATCTAGGAAATCTGTCTCCAGAGAATACTCTCTTAGGAAACACGTTCAGAGAGGTTAAATAACTTGTACAAGTTCACAGAGCTACTAAGTAGTAGGCTCGGATAATGTAGGCACACATAATGTTGATTCTCGTCTATCACTGTTTCCAGTGTGGTGAACATCATACTTCTCATTGGCCTGTTCTTGCCTCTTTCTGGCTAGTATAGCTCAGGTGGTGCTAACTTACAGCATAGTAGGGGGATCCATTAGAATATATGTCATGAATTCATGATGGGATGATACAAGAGGTGATAAAAAGAGACAAAGAGAAGTTTGGAATCAGCCTAGTGGGGCTTTTCTTATTCAGTACTTTGTTCTGAATATTTCTTTTTACATCTAGTTTCTGTAGAATACTGCTTTTGTTAAGAGTGTTTTTATGTTGAGTGGTACTTTTTTTTTTTTTTAAAGATTTTCTTTATTTATTCATGAGAGATAGAGAGAGAGAGAGAGAGAGAGGCAGAGACACAGGCAGAAGGAGAAGCAGGCTCCATACAGGGAGCCCGACGTGTGGGACTCGATCAAGGGTCTCCGGGGTCACGTGCTGAAGGCAGCGCTAAACCACTGAGCCACCCGGGCTGCCCTGAGTGGTACTTTCTGAATTTAAAGGCATAACATTTATTTTATTTTGATAGATCTGGTGATGGGTCTATTATCTGTGTTAGAGTAGACTAGAAGGGGCTAGAACCTAGAACCAGACTTATCCTTGGAGTGGGCAGATGCTGGTGGGAGAGAGGTATGGGTGCAGTTAAACTCTTATGGATGGTGTATTAGTTAGCTAGGGTAGTTGTAACAGAGTACTACAAGGGGGTGCCTTAAAACAACAAAAATTCATTCTCTCAGTTCTAGAGGCTACAAGTCCAAATCAGGATATCAGTAGGGCCATGTTCTCTTTGAAGGCTCTAGGGGAGAACCCTTCTTTGCCTCTTTCTAGCTTCTGGTGTTTGCTGGCCATGCTTGGAGAGCCTTGAATTGTAGATGCATCACTGCAGCCTCTGCCTCTGTCTTCACATGGCCTTTTTCCCTATGTGTTTGTATTTCTGTGTCCAAATTTTGCTCCTTTTATAAGGACACTGGTCATATTGAATTTAGGACCCACTCCTACTCAGTAGGACCTCATCTTAACTTGATTACATCTGCAAAAAACTCCATTTCCAAATAAGAATACATTCACACATTCTGGGTGGACATGCATTTGGGGACTACACCCAGTGCAGATAGTTATCCAGAGAGTAAGCGGCAAAAGGCTCCACAGTTGGCCTGAGGGGAGACCCAACAGAGTACATGGGGGTTCTGACCAGTGAATGAAACATGACAGAGGACACTGTAGGAACAGATTATGATTGGAGATTCAGGTAGGCCTTAACCATTTGATCAGTGTCAGCAGGTAGGAGAGTCCTAGGCAGGTCTCTACTTTCTCTAGGACTCTGGCAAGAGCAAGCCAAATTGTTTGAGAGAGCAGGCAAATGGTCAGGTTGCTAAAAAAGAGAACAAGTTAAGACACTCAGGGTTTGAATCATAAGAGGCCTTGGTCCCAGGAGTAAGGAAAAGCTTAGATATGAGGGTGAGGCTGACTAGATCAGGGCCAAACGGCAACTGTGACTTACTGCTCAGTCCTAGAGAGTTGGCTGAAGCATCTAAAAATGCCCTCTCCCTAGGGATAGGCCTGCAGGGAGTGAGGAGAAGTGAATTGAAGGCTTTATCACTATAATTCAGTTTCCAACACTGGCTAGTGTTAAGGTCCCCTGGCAAAGTGTAAATAAGAGTGGGCTCCCTGGATGATCTTGAGTGCTCTGGATAAAGGATATTGAAAAATTTAATAATATTAAATGTCATTTGTAAATGAAAGAAAGCTCATGCCCTTTCTGGGAAATACTTTGCAGGCCAGCTTTGCTGCTCTCATCAGAGAGGCTGAGTCAGAGATTGAGTTGTTTTGGCATTGACACCTTTTCTTTTTAAGTTTATTGCTTCATAATGCTTCTTTGGAACTTTGATTGTTTCTTTAACATAATCAGAATCCAATCTGCTATGTAGTTGTAGGACTCTGAGCGACCCATATATGTCTGCTTCTCCCCTTGCCTTGGAACTGGGCTGATTTCTGTGAGGATTATGTCCTAGATGGGTTCTAAGAGCAGAGAATCCCAATGCTGGGGCTAATCAATGGCTTCTGCATCTACCTGCTTCCACCCTTCTAGTCTTATTTAATTGCTGTAGGTTTTATGGATGTGCATACATGTCCATGTGTGCTCTCCCTGGTCTCCCTGAACCTATATATATTTCTAACTCAGGATCCTTATTCTGTACCTTTTGTCTTCAGTCAGTAGTTTTGGGGACCCTCTGGAATTTGCCAGCAGACTATGTTCCTTAGTTCCCAAAGTTACCACAAACAATTCTGTTATGAATGTTATTATTTGTATATTTTTATATGCCAGGTTATTTGCTTAGGCTAAATTACTAGAAATGAAATTGCTGGATCAAGGATATACGATTTAGAATGTTTTTTTATGTGTAGTTCTAAATTATTCTCCAGGAAAGCTTATATTCTCTAGTTATATATATATAAGCATTCTTGTCCCTGAACTCTTTTTTTTTTTTTTTTAAGATTTTATTTATTCATTCATTCGAGACACACAGAGAGAGAGAGAGAGAGAGAGGCAGAGACACAGGCAGAGGGAGAAGCAGGTTTCACGCAGGAAGCCTGACATGGGACTCAATCCCGGGTCTCCAGGATCACGACCTGGACTGAAGGCAGCGCTAAACTGCTGAGCCACCCGGGCTGCCCGTTGTCCCTGAACTCTTATTAACACTGGATAATGTTCATCTTAAGTTCATCAATTTGATAGACAACAGATGGCATTGTATTTTTGTTTAAATTAATTACTTTTTTATTACTAGATTAGCTGGACATATTTTCATGTTTATTGGCTGTTTAAAAGTTCTTGTTTTGGAAATTATCCATGAATATACTTTGCTCATTTTCTTTTGGAGTGTTTGCTTTTCATCCCATTCCTTTATTTATTAAACAGATATTAATTGAATACTTTCATATGCTAGGGCCAGACACTGTTCTTTGGGAATAGTACTGACAAAATCCCTGTGATTAAGGAGCTTACATTCTGTTGTAGTGAGGCAGAAAATAAACCAGTAAATATGTAATATGATGAATGGGGATAAGGACTGAAGAAAAAGTAGGCATTAAAGGGAGGTAGAGAATGATTGTGGAGAATGCTGTGTTATAAAAGGGGTCATGGAAGGCCTGACTGATATGACTAGTGTGTGAGTGGAGACCTGAAGATTGAGGCAAAAGTTCTGCTGATGTTTGGGGAAAGCACTATAAGGCAGAAGAAACAAACAGTGCAAAGGCCCTGAGGTTGGACTGTGTTTGACATGTGACTGTAGTTTGGTGAATGAGAAGGAGAATTAGGAGGTGAATCTGAAAGGGACAAGGAGTTGGGTGAATATGGGGGATATAGAACATGCATGCAGGGCCTTGGAACCAGAATAAGGTATTTGGATTTTATTCTGAGTGATCTGGGGAAGCATTCGAGAGTTTTGAGTGGTAAAGTGGCATGACATGACCCGATATTTTAAGAGAACATTGATGGTGGTCATTGGAGACTAGACTGGCGGGTGGGAGGGGCAATAGTGGAATTTGGAACATCAGTTAGGAGCATCTTGCAGTATGCTAGATGGGAGTTGCTAGTGGCATGGTGGAAGTAGTGACAAGTGGATCAGATGTGAACTGTGAGAAAAAGGAATTAAAGATGACTGTATTTTGGCCATTTGCAGAGATGGGGGAAAATGTGGGTAGAACAGGTTGGCTGGTGGTGAAATCTTAGTAATTTGTAAGAGCTTTTTATGTGATGAAGTTTATTAATATTTAGTTATTTAGGTGAAAAAAATTTTCTTTCCTCAATTTGCTTTTAGTTAACTTTCTTTTCTTTTTAAAAAAAAAACATTTCTTTTTTTTTCTTTTTAAAGACTCTATTTATTTATTCATGAGAGACACAGAGAGAGAGGCAGAGACACAGGCAGAGGGAGAAGCAGGCTCCATGCAGGGAGTTTGATGTGGAACTCTGTCCTAGGACTCTGGGATCACGCCCAGTGCCAAAGGCAGATGCTCAACCGTTGAGTCACCCAGGCATCCCTTTAGTTAACTTTTTTTTTTTTTTTAGTTAACTTTCTTAGTGCTGTTTTATTATACAGAAATGTCAACTGTTAGTCTTTATAGTTTTTGGCTTTGCTGTCATGTTTAGAAAGATTCGAAAAATAATCACCTATTTTTTACTTAAGTACTCTGTGGCTTTGTATTTGCATTCCCTCTTTAATCTGGATGAAATTAATTGGGTGTAAACTCTGAATTAAAGCTCAATCTTAATTTTTTCAAATAATTTACCTTTTATCCTGGCATCATTAAACAATTTGTTCATTGCTGAGAGAAATGATTATATTATTTCCTCTGAATTGGGAAAGAAGTGAGTGGCAGGTTGTGTAAAGAGATGTTCTATAACATATTAGTGTTTAGCTAGCCCCTGGTCTTGTGTTTGGTTGATGACATGGTAACTCCAATTTCTAAGTATCCTAGATTGTAAACGTTTGTCTCCTGAGTCTCTTCCAGTCCCGAAATATGCACTTAGAAAATAGCTTTCATCAGTTTCCCTCAATGATTGTGAATTATGTCCTGTGGATGATATGTGACTTGTTTTTTACCTCAGCCTATGTCCTACCACCAAATATGCTTTTCTCCTACCTCATTTTGTCAACTGATAATTGTTCTGAGATTATAAACTAAAATTTGCCTTAGCGGTAAGAAAATTGACAATGATGTGTGCTGGCTGTCCGTTTAATCACATTACAGATTCCAAAGCCCCCACATTTATGTATTCCAGTTATATTCTTTGTGTTTTAGTCCTTCTCTGTTATGTGGCTACTGTAAAGGTGACAATAGTTAATTTATTGGATTTTCTTTTTTATTTATTTATTTATTTTTTAATTTATTTATGATAGTCACAGAGGGAGAGAGAGAGAGAGAGGCAGAGACACAGGCAGAGGGAGAAGCAGGCTCCATGCACCGGGAGCCTGATGTGGGATTCGATCCCGGGTCTTCAGGATCGCGCCCTGGGCCAAAGGCAGGCGCCAAACCGCTGCGCCACCCAGGGATCCCTGGATTTTCTACTTTAGTGCAAGAAATATGTTTCTAATGTTGTTAATGATATTTACTAAATCTTATAGTTGGGTTAAATCTTCAAGCTTGGAAGTAAACCTACAGCATTTTGTTATCATAGAAATTTATGTCAAGGCTGATTGAACCTAAATCTCTTAAATATTTCTTTGTTTTTTATAGAGAGGGAAATATGAGGTTCCTAAGTGGCTCTCTTCTAGTAGCATTCTGCTTCTTCAACAAATGCTACAGGTAAACTTTGTTATTTATTTTTAAATAAGAGAAGTCTACTGCAATTGTTTGATCCAACTTTAGCATGTCTGTGATACTGCTATTTTTGGAGGACACTGCTGTTTTTCTGTTAGCTTAAAAAAATTTCATTCATTATGTCTACCGCTCTCCACTAGATGCTTTCTTTCTTGTGTTGCAAATGCATTTTCTTTTAGACCTCTACTGTGTATCTTTGCTGATGTGGTTTTCCTTCCTTTTTCTTGAGCATTGTCTATTTTCTCTGACCTGCTCTTGCTTTACTGTCTTCCACTTTCTTGCTCCCACTCTTGTACATTAAGTGTATAGTGTAATAGATAGGGAATATATGCTTGAATGAGCTGGTGTACAATCAGGTGGACCCCATGACCTAGTGCAATGGTTCTCAAACTTTAGCACATGTCAGAATTACCAGATGGCCTTGTTAAAACACAGATTGCTGGGTGCCAACTCGAGAGTCTCTGATTCAATAGATCTGGAGCAGGACTAGGAATTTGCCTTTCTAACAAGCTTCTAGATGCTGTTGATGCTGCTTGTCATGGAACCACCCTTTGAGAACCACTGATTTACGGGAATGGCCTCTGAGGACTGAAGGTGGGAGTGCTAAAGTCTAGGTATCTGCCCTGACAATCAATTGGCATGCCACCTAAATTGGTTCTAATCTGTCAAATGGGGATTCTGAGCCTGGCCTCACTGCTCTGTAGTGTTATGAGGATAAAATGAGTTAAATAGGAAACACTTTGAAAATATGAGTACCTTATTAGTGCAGTTTTTTTTCATTGTTATGTATTCAGAATATCTTCCAGTTTTTTTTTTTTTTTTAAGATTTTATTTATTTATTCATGAGAGACACACAGAGAGAGAGAGAGGCAGAGACACAGGCAGAGCAAGAAGCAGGCTCCATGCAGGGAGCCTGATGTAGGACTCCATCCTGGATCTCCAGGATCACACCCTGGGCTGAAGGCGGCGCTAAACCACTGAGCCACCCTAGCTGCCCTCTTCCAGTTTTTCCATCTATTAAGCCATCTTCGTTTTTATTCAAAATTTACCTCAGGCTCACCCACCTTGATTAAGTAGGGCCAGACCACCAAATCTCCATAATGAGATTGAAAACACCTCATCCTTTCTTCTAAACTCCAGAAAACTTAATCTTTGTTGATTAATTTTCCTCTCCTCACATTTGAAAATTACAAATGGAAAAGAAAGGTGTGCTTTTCAACTTGTTCTATGTGATTGTAAACTCATCGGAGGTAGAGATTGCATATTCACTATGAATGCCCTGCATTGTGGCTGCTTGAATATTAAATTGGTGAATATTTCCTGTGAATAGGTTTTCCAGCAAAGACTATTACATCATACAATAGATTGACTGAACTTCATGAATAATGTCCATACCAATGAAGTTCATGTTTGTTAAACATTTATCTTCTAAGCGTGTGTTGGTTGCTATAGTTTTCTTGCCTCTATTGCCTTTTTTAAAGAATTTATTCCAAGGCCATTTTAAGGTCTTTGGCAGCATTTTTATGATGATAAAGTTTACATCTGTTCTGATGAATTTTGAGTTCTCAGGAGGAAAGGAGTTCTGTGTTCCCTATTTGAAATGTTAATCTCTAGCTACTTCTCAATGGCCACTAGGTGGACCCAAAGAAACGGATTTCTATGAAAAATCTTTTGAGCCATCCCTGGATCATGCACGATTACAACTGTCCTGTTGAGTGGCAGAGCAAGAATTCTGTAAGTAAAATGAAGTCTGGTAGAATTTTTCAAAAAAACTTTGTTTGATCTTTGTGTGGATTCAAGACCTACAGCAATATGGTTTAAATATAAAAGAAAATGTATTTTATAGACTTGTTTATCAGATTGGTGTTTGTGAGGTTTGTAACCTAATTATAAATTTGCCTGTTAATCTCTAGGACAGTAGCTCTTAATTTGGGCTGCAAATCATTGGGACCTTAAAAAATATGCCTGTGCCTATCTCAGAAGAGTTAGTGGATATTTTTAAAAGCTTCCAAATATTTCTCACATGTAGTCAGGATTGTGAATCGTGTTCTGGAAATCACAGGCAAGTCACTTAACTTTACCAAATCTATTTATTTGTTTGTAAAAAGTAGATTAAACCACTTCTATCTACTTCCCAGAGTAGTATGAAGTTATAGC
Organism: Canis aureus; assembly: GCF_053574225.1. NCBI lineage: Eukaryota > Metazoa > Chordata > Mammalia > Carnivora > Canidae > Canis > Canis aureus. The sequence goes on from NC_135620.1 coordinate 54,884,389, forward strand.
AGTTCTCAAAATTTTAAGTCTGAAGACTCCTTTACATTCTTTTTTTTTTTTTTTTTTAAAGATTTTATTTATTTATTCATGAGAGAGAGAGAGAAGCAGGCTCCATGCAGGGAGCCTGACGCGGGACTCGATCCTGGGACTCCAGGATCACACCCTGCCCTGAAGGCAGGTGCTAAACCGCTGAGCCACCCAGGGATCCCCGACTCCTTTACATTCTTAATATTTATTGATTGATTCATTTAAAAGTAATAATAGTAAACCTATTACATTTTATCTCATTAATATTTTTGTGAAAAATAACTTTAAAAAATAAATTCAATAAGAGAAGTAGCATCTTTGCAAATTTCTTTAAAATCTAGCTTGATAGAAGATGCTAGGATCTCATCTACTTCTATATTGTTTTGATCTGTTGTTTTGATTGAAACATGGGAAGAAAAAACAGCCCCACACAGATATGTACTAGGAAAATGGGTAAACACTTTAAAAGCTTTTTCAGATAATTAGGGATATTCTGTGATAGTCCATTAAAACTTGGCAAATAATGGTTTCTTAAGGGTTAGTTGCTTGTGGAATCAATGAAGTTGTTGTATTCTATTACATTAAAATCCATTGATCTGCCCATTGAATCTCTTCCCCATGTAACATTATGCATTGGTCATTTGGAAAATATTGGTTCACTGAGTTATACAGATCTTCCAGATGTTAACGCCTTTCATTATACAATAGAAAAAACCCCCTCACATTCCTTAAAGTCATATTGATCTCATCAGAAAAGTATTTAAGAATTGGAAAGCTGTTAAACTAATGGTGGCAGGTATAAATTTTCCAAAATCCTAATTTTTTTTTAAAGATTTATTTCTTTTAGAGGGGGGAGGGGCAGAGAGAGAGAGAACGTCTTAAGCAAACTCCACGCTGAGCACAGAATCCAACATGGTCAATCTCACAACTCTGAGAACATGACCTGAGCTGAAACCAAGAGTTGGATACTAACTGACTGTACCACCCAGGCATACCCCAAAATCCTAATTTTTGCTCAAAAGCCCAAATCATATCATTAGCAACAAATACTATCTGTTGTTTGTTTTCCTTTAAGTGATAAGTCCATTTTGTTAATTTTTGAGAAAATGCCCAATACCCAAGTGTAAATAATTATAACTTGTCTTTCAAGTAAAAATGGTGTTCTATGAAGAAAACAGGTAATTCAATTCCTAACTTGTCACACAAGTGCTTTTCCTCCAAACGGCCATCATATTTTGGCATGCAGAAGTGCTTTATGCATACTTCTCATTTTGTCACACAGAATATAAAAAACATGTACTGAGTGGCCAAGAGTTAATAAAATTAATACTTTTTACTACTTCATCAATGATATTCCTAATTGAAACTGGCTTAAAAAATTGTTTTTTGAACTATAAGTGCATGACAGATATAGTTTGGTGTCACTGCATTGATTTGTACTAAGGCACCAGCAGTGTTACTACTCAATCAGTACTTTTGCATCATCACTATAAATGTTAATATTGTGAAAAATGAAAAACAGTATTATTATAAAAATATTTTTGACCTTGGAGATCCTCAGGGCTCTGTGGGCTACCCACTGAGAACTGGTCTAATATATTTATGTGAAAGAACTTTAACACAGAATCCCATGTGAGTTTAAACAGTTATTTAAATAAATATTCTTCCATTAATATTTAAATCTTTTTTTCCTTACCAAATGGCAAAATGTAAATATTACTAAAGGATATGTATGCTTTGATATTGGTTAACTATTATTGTATAAAATGAAATCTCAAAATTTAGTGTCTTCAAACAATAATATAACTCATAATTCTGTGGACCAGCAGTTTGGGCTGGCTTACCTGGGCAGTTCTTGTGCAGGTCTTACCTGGAGTCGCTCATGTGACTCTAGTCATCTGGTGACTTGATTATAGCTGGATGGTCTATACCTCACTCAAAAGAGCAGCTATTTGTACTGGCTGTTTGTTGGGCCACACTGTGTGCAGCCAGCTAGTCTGGGCTTCTTGGAATGCTGCCTGGATTCCAAAAGAGGCAAGAAAGTGGGCAAACAATCTTTACTTTTTCAAGCTCTGCTTGCATCATGTTTGCTAATATCCCATTCATCAAAGCAAGCCACATGAAAGGTGTGTACTTCTAAATCAATACAATTCTTATCCCTAATATATGGATAAGGGAATCAAGAAATGAAAAACAATGATTTAAAAAATTAATTTTGAAGACTGGCATTGCTTTACATCTTTGCAGATTACTTTTGAATCTGGCTGAATAGAAGACATTCAGATATTTACCTTCTTTTGCATTCAGTCCGTTTTGATATGTTGTTTTGACTGAAGCATGTGAAGAAAATGTAGCCTCACATAGATATGTGGTTAGAAAAGTAATTTAATACTTTAGTATATGTGCTGCTGAAGCAAGCACTAATTTAGTACTTTAAAGGAGAAGTATTTTAATGGCCTTTTCAGATAATTGGGCACGTTGTTTGATAATCCACTAAAATTTCTGCAGTGGAGTCGGGTATGTGCACGGGTCAACAGAATAGCTCAGTGGTTTTTCAGACATGCCACAGTGTGGACTTGGTATAACCATCAGGTATTTGCTTTCTGGGATAATCACACTAATAAATAGAAATACTCTTCCCAATGGCCAACTGGTCTTGGAAAAACAGAGTGTTCTTGTTTTTAGCTCCTTCTCAGTAGTCTGACCACTGTTATGAAATACCTTCTCAGGACGCCTGGGTGGCTCAGTGATTGAGCGTTTGCCTTCAGCTCGGGACATGATCCTAGACTGGGATCATGTCCCGAGCTGAAAGCAGATGCCCAACTGGTGAGCCACTCAGGTGTTTCAATACCCCCATTTTATAAATAAATAAATAAATAAATAAATAAATAAATAAATAAATAAATAAATAAATTCATTCAATCCCCCCATTTAAAAAAAGATTTTATTTTTAAGTAATCTCCACACACAACATGGGGCTTGAACTCAAAACCCCAAGATCAAAAGTTGCATGCTCCATTGACTGAGCCAGGTAGGGACCCCTCTTTGAATTAATATTTTTGTGTTTTTTGGCTAAATATCTAGTATTATGATTGCTGGAGCATAGAGTAGTTCTGTTTTAATGGGGTTCTGGGATCGAGTCCCACATTGGGCTCCCTTCATGGAGCCTGCTTCTCCCTCTGCCTATGTGTCTGCCTCTCTCTCTGTGTCTCTCATGAATTAATAAATAAAATCTTAAAAAAAAAAAAAAAAAGAAATCCCTTCTCATTCTCTTGTGACTGTCAGCTCCTAAAATTTCTCTTCTCCATATTCCCTTTGGTCTTCCATGACATCTTTAGTATCTATTGAGCAAATGCAGTTAGAGCAGCAACTTAATTCTTTTTTTTTTTTAAGTTTTTGTTTAAATTCTAGTTAACATATAGTGTAATATTTGGGTACATAATATAGTGATTCTTTTTTAAAATTTTTATTTATTTATTCATGAGAGACACACACAGAGAGAGAGAGAGAGGCAGAGACACAGGCAGAGGGAGAAGCAGGCTGCATGCAGGAAGCCCAACGTGGGACTGGATCCGGGGACTGCAGGATCACACCACGGGCGGAAGGCGGCACCAAACTGCTGAGCCACCTGGGCATCCCTAATATAGTGATTCAATACTACTATACATTACCTGGTACTCATCAAAACACATGCACTCCTTAATCCCCATCACCTACTTCCTCCCTTCCTCCCCAACCTCCCTTCTAAGGCTAGCCATCAGTTTGTTCTCCAAGAGTGTGTTTCTTGGTTTGCCTCTCCTCCTCTTTTTCCCTTTGCTTGTTTTGTTGTTTCTTTTTTTTAATTTTTTAAATTTATTTATGATAGTCACACACAGAGAGAGAGAGAGAGGCAGAGACACAGGCAGAGGGAGAAGCAGGCTCCATGCACCGGGAGCCCGATGTGGGATTCGATTCCAGGTCTCCAGGATCGCGCCCTGGGCCAAAGGCAGGCGCTAAACCGCTGCGCCGCCCAGGGATCCCTGTTTTGTTGTTTCTTAAATTTCACATATGAGTGAAATCATATGGTATTTATCTTTCTCTGACTTATTTTACTTAGCATAATGCTCTCTAATTCTATCCATGTTGTTGCAAATGACAAGATTTCATTCTTTTTTAATGGCTGAGTAATATTCCATTTTATAGATACACACCACATCTTCTTTATCCATCCACTGATGGATATTTGAGTTGTTTCTATAATTTGACTGTTGTAGATAGTGCTGCTATAAACATTGGGGTGCATATATCCCCCCATTTTATTTTACTTTATTTTTTAAAAAGATTTATTTATTCATGAGAGAGAGGCAGAGACACAGGCAGAGGGAGAAGCACGCCCCCTGCAAGGAGCCCGATGTGGGACTTGATCTTGGATCTGGGATCACGCCCTGAGCTGAAAGCAGATGCCCAACTGGTGAGCCACTCAGGTGTTTCAATACCCCCATTTTAAAAATGTATTTATTTATTTATTCATTCATTCATTCATTCATTCATTCAATCCCCCCATTTAAAAAAAGATTTTATTTTTAAGTAATCTCCACATACAACATGGGGCTTGAACTCACAACCCAAGATCAAAAGTTGCATGCTCCATTGACTGAGCCAGGTAAGCATCCCTCTTTGAATTAGTATTTTTGTATTCTTTGGCTCAATATCTAGTATTATGATTGCTGAAGCATAGAGTAGTTCTCTTTTTAACCTTTTTTTTTAAAGTAATTTTCTTTTTTTTTTTTAATTTTTATTTATTATTTATGATAGTCACACACAGAGAGAGGCAGAGACACAGGCAGAGGGAGAAGCAGGCTCCATGCACCGGGAGCCCAACGTGGGATTCGATCCCGGGTCTCCAGGAACGCGCCCTGGGCCAAAGGCACGCGCCAAACCGCTGCGCCACTCAGGGATCCCTGTTTTTAACCTTTTTAAGAAAAGATTTATTTATCTGAGAGAGCATGTGAACAGGGGGATGGGGAGAGGGAAAGAATCTCAGGCAGACCTCACTGAGTGTGTAGCCTGGTGCAGGGCTGGATCTCAGGACCCTGAGATCATGACCTGAGCTGAAAGCAAGCATTGGACACTTAACCAACTGAGCTACCCAGGTGCCCCTACCCCCTTTTCCAACTTTTTGGGGAACCTCCTTAATATTTTCCAGAGTGGCTATATTTGCATTCCTACCAACAGTGCAAGAGCATTCATTCGCCTTTCTCTACATTCTCACCAATACTGTTGTTTCTTATGTTGCTGATTTTAGCCATTCTGAAAGTTGTGAAGTGATAGGTCATTGTTGTAGTTTTGATTTGCATTTCCCTGATGATGAGGATGTTGAGCATCTTTTCATGTGTCTGTTGGCCATCTGTATATCTTCTTTGAAAGATGTCTATTCATGTCTTCTGTCCATTTTTAACTGGATTGTTCATCTTTTGGGTGTTGAGTAGTATAAGTTCTTTATATATTTTGGATAACTATCAGATATATCATTTGCAAATATCTTCGCCTATTCCAGAGTTTGCCTTTTAGTTTTGTTGTTTAGTTTACTGTGCAGAAGCTTTTTATTTTGATGTAATCCCAGTGGTTTATTTTTTATTTTGTTTCCCTTACCTTAGGAGACATATCTAGAAAGAAGTTCTATGGCTAATGTCAAAGAAGTTACTGCTTGTGTTCTCTTCTAGGATTTTTATGGTTTCTCACATTTACGTCTTTAATCCATTTTTGAATTTATTTTGTTTTTGGTACAATTGTAAATGGGATTGATTCTTTAATTTATCCATTTCTTCTAGGTTGTCCAATTTGTTGGCATATAGTTTTTCATAATATTCTCTTATAATTGTATTTCTGTGTTGGTTATTTCTCGCTTCTCATTTGTGATTTTATTCATTTGATTTATTTGGGTCCTTTCTCTTTTCTTTTTGACAATTCTGGCAAGAGGTTTGTCAATTTTATTAATTTTTTTCAAAGAACCAGCTCCTTATTTCTATTGTTTTTTTAGTTTCTATATTTATTTCTGCTCTAATCTTTATTATTTCCTTCCTTCTATGGCTTTAGGCTTCATTCATTATTCTTTTTCTAGCTCCTTTAGCTGTAAGGTTAGGTGGTTGAACAACAACTTCATTCTAGCAAATATCAGTACTGAGAGTCTAAGAACAGCAGTGTGCAGATATGTGATGAGTGTAATAGCAGGACCAAGGAAGCTAGGATGTGTCCCTTGTGAGGTAGAGGGAGTGGGTGGTACAAATGCCTGTGTTCAGCCATTGGGGGTCATCATTTCTCCATGTGTGGGAGGGCTTTGCAGGTCTTCCCAGCCATGATCCTAATAGGATAGAATACGCTACTGCTTGCAATAGAACAGATAGCAAAATGAAGAAAGTCTCTGATTTCATCAATATAAAAATTATTTTAAATTTAGGTGCAGTATGAAGTAAAATATATAGTTTTGAATGTTCAAAAAAAGTGTTGTTTTCCTTATATTTTAGTATAATAATTGCTAATATTTACTGAATAGTTAATATAATTAAATAGTATGCTATTATAGTATAATATACTCCAGTATAATATAGAGCTCTTAGGATATATATAGTATACTAATATATAGTATAATATATTATACTATACTAATATATCCTATATTATACTAGAGTATACTAGTATATAGTATACTAGTATACTAGTATACTAGTATACTAGTGTATTATACTCTAATATAATATAGAGCTCTTAGGATATTCCCTTTAAGAGTCAGGTGCTATTCCATGGGCTTTGTGTTTTTAACTCTTCTCTTCTAATCCTCATACCAGCCCTCTGAGGTAGATACTATTATTGTCTCCATTTTGCAGATGAAGACACTAAGACAGAGAATCATAAAGTAACTTCCCCAAGATCAAACAACTAGTAAGTATAGAACCAGGATTTGAACCTAGATGGGCTCCAGAATGTGATGGATCTAATGGGTCAAATAATTCAGATTTAGGGCCTGCATCCTGTGAGCTGTGGCCTTTGTGATGAGGATTGCTTGTCTGGTCACTGTTAAAATAGCCACTGGAGCAGAGTTGTGGAGAGGTGGCATTGTGGTGTGATAGAACAAACTCTGGGCTAGGAATGAAACATGCCAGTTTTCCACATAATGCAGAAATTTTTCTGCATCTTCATTTTCTCACCTCCAAAATGGGTATTCTAATGTCAGCCTCTTATGTATGTTTGGGTTATGTTTTGCCATTTATAGAGTGCCTTCATGTGTTGTGTCATTCATCTGTCTTGCCTGCCTTGTAGCACTACTTCAGGGATCAAATGAGTAGTATACAGCAGAACTATTAGCAATTATTGTTGCTTTTCAAAGTATTTGCTTTTCTCCTCTCAGTATTATGTTTCTTCAAGAGTGTATTATAAAAAATAATTCAGATTTACTTGGATATTTAATGTATAGGTGCTATTCTATAACTCTATGCATGATCTCCTTCGGTCATTTTCACACATAGCTCTAGTACCCAAGTATTGTATCAAACAGAAGTTATATTCAGTTCTATTTTCTGCCCTACTGAACAGGAAATATAGTAGGTACGGATAATCCAAAATAATTGGCTGGCTTTTGATATTCATTTTTGTACTTAATTTAACTTGAGTATGTGTGGCTGAGAATTCAGAGTACAGATACAGATATTCCTTAACTTACGGGGTTGTGTCCCAATAAACCCATCGTAAGTTGAAAGTATCGTAAGTTGAAAATGCATTTTATACCTCTAACCTGCTGAACAGTATGGCTTAGCCTAGCCTACCTTAAACATGGTCAGAACACTTACATTAGCTCACAGTTGGGCAGAGTCATTTATCACAAAGTCTATTTTATAATAAAGTGTTAAATATCTCATGTAATTTATTGATTACTGTACAGAAAGTGAAGAACAGAATGATTGGGTACAGATTGATTATAAATGTGTTGGCTCTTTATCCTCATGATCTTGTAGCTGACTGGGAGCTGCAGCTTGCTGCCCTGCCCAGGATCACAAAAGAGTATCATACTGTATATCCTTAGCCTGGGAAAAGATTAAAAATTCAAAATTTGAAGTACAATTTTTACTGAATGTATATCGCTTTTGCACCAGGATAAGGTTGAAAAATTGTAAGTTGAACTATTATAAGTCTGGGACCATCTATACTTAAAAGTATTGAGTTTCTTTGGAAAACCCAGCTTGAGATAAACCATATTTTTCAAACTTTGGAGTCTTGTCCACCGCTCTTTATCCTTTCCAGTTTAGGAGTCCTGCAAAGAAGCTAGCACCTTCTTTCTACCCTCTCCTCCTTTCCCACACACACCTTGTGGTAAAGGTACAAAGCAGAAGGCCAGGGAGAGAAAGAAAGGGATTTTTTCTTTTTCTTTTTTTTTTTTTTTTTTTAAGGAGAGTAACTTTTTTTTTTTTTTAAAGAGAAAACTCTCAAGAGAGCAGGTCAGGGGGAAGGACAAAGGGGGAGGGAGAGGGAGAATCTTTTTTTTTTTTTTTTTTTTGGAGAGGGAGAATCTTAAGTAGGCTCTGTAAGCAGGGAGCCTGACAGGGGACTCAATCTCTTGACCTTGAGATCATGATCTGAACTGAAATCAAGAGTTGGATGCTTAACCAACTGAGCCACTTAAGCACACCTGTTTTTAGGAGAGTAACATTAAGATTATGGAAGGAACCCCAGAAATCTTCTTACTTGAGCAGTGGTCAAATCAACTGGTGTCAAAGAAGATGCCAACTGGTGGTAAAGTGTCTGGGCTTCTGAGGTTGAGACCTTTCTGAAGGGGGAATCTACAGTTGGGAGAACTGCTTACTTGAGCGGTGGTCACATCAACGGTGTCAAAGAAGATGCCAACTGGTGGTAAAGTGTCTGGGCTTCTGAGGTTGAGACCTTTCTGAAGGAGGAATCTACAGTTGGGGGAACTGCTAAGGTCAAAGCAACATAGTGAAAACTTATCTTAATGTTTTGGACTCTTATAGTGCCATTAGTATAAGCCTCTGTGGTCTCCATATTCTCTGTAACCCATGAGGTTGTGTTTATACTGGCCAGTCATGCAGGTTGTTTTGTCTAGTTTTCCTCTATTTTAATGATGGCAGTGTGACTTTCTCTTGAATCCATTATTACAAGTGTGGTTTCCAGAACAAGGGAGGGTTCATGATATTGCTCTACTTTGTGTTAGGCAGACCTCTCCTGGCATATTATGTTTGGTTCTGAACGCTTTATGCTGAAGATTGGTGACGACCTCGAGTGTGTGAACTAAAGAAAGGGCCAGAATGGTAAGGGGCGGTAATCATTGGAATGGTGGTTAAAGAAACTGGAAAAGAGAAAACTTGGCAAGGACAGGTTGGTTGTAATAGGAATATTCAAATTTTTGAAAAGCTCTTCATCAAAGAGGAAGTAAAACAACTGTTACTAATAATTTTTTGAGGGTCTATTCTATTTAGATGTTGTACGAGCCTATCAACATAACATGGATTGCAAGGTGGGTTCTATTTTTATTTTACAGATGATGGAACTGAGGCTCCGAGAAGTATCTATGCAAGGTCATACAGTTATTTAGTGACTTCACAATTCAAACCAAGGTCTTTCTTTTTTTTTTTTTTTTTTAAATTTATTTATGATAGTCACACAGAGAGAGAGAGAGAGAGAGAGAGAGAGGCAGAGACACAGGCAGAGGGAGAAGCAGGCTCCATGCACCAGGAGCCCGACGTGGGACTCAATCCCGGGTCTCCAGGATCGCGCCCTGGGCCAAAGGCAGGCGCCAAACCGCTGCGCCACCCAGGGATCCCCAAACCAAGGTCTTTCTAATTCCAAAGCCTGTTAGCCGTCAGATTGTACTGACTCCCTGAATGGAGATTGTAGGCAGACAGATCTTAGGAGACAGATTGGAGAAGCAAGCCCTCCCAGCTGATCTGCTCCTGGTGAGGAGGACTTAGGGCAGAAGTGAAAGATTGCTTATTGGGGCTGTTGTGAAAAGGATTCATACATGGTAAAGATAACTTTTAAATTACATTCTGTATGAATCTCTTCCACTGTGATCTTCTGAACACTGTGATCTTCTGAACTCCTGTTCTGGGTTCAGTCTAAGCCCTTTGACCTTTTGGTTCTCAGTGATTTGTGTTCGGTTCTCAGAACCTATTTCTGATCCTTCATGAATGGATCAGGATACTTGGATAATTTCTTTCCTTAAGCAAAATAAAGTTAGTCTAGAGACTATTTTACTTTTTAAAATTGTGCTTTGCTAGTACCCTCAGCATCATGAGGGCTCCTTGGATTGGTGCTAAACCCAAATGTAGCTTGAGGTGCATTGCGCTACAAGTCTGAGCCATTCTTTTACCAGTCTGTTGTATAGCCACTGATGTTAGTGCCTAGATGACTGTTCCTTGATGAAAATGCCTACAGGTCTTACAGCAGGGAAGGAGGACATAGTGCCTTGGCTTATCACATAATTTTAACAATCATATGATGATGGAATGTAAAGGGCTAAGCAAAACTTCCTCTTCTTTTTTTTTTTTTTTTTAAAGATTTATTTATTTATTCATGAGACACACACAGAGGGGAGAGAGAGAGAGAGAGAGGAGAGAGAGAGGCACAGACACAGGCAGAAGGAGAAGCAGACTCCATGCAGGGAGCCTGAGGTGGGACTCGATCCCAGGTCTCCAGGATCACACCCTGGACTGAAGGCGGCACTAAACCGCTGAGCCACCTGGGCTGCCCAAAACTTCCTCTTCTTGAACTGCTTATTTTCACCTGCTAATATCTTTAAAAATTATGAAGAATGTTTATTCTTACTTAAGAATTTGATGAACTCAAAAAAAAAAGAATTTGATGAACTCTTGTTATTTTTACATATTGGTATTGATTTTACAAAGCAATTATGCTAATTTTAAGATTTGAAAGCAATAAATATATTTGTAATTTTTTGTTAATAAAGTTTGTAATTTTTTTTGTAGATTATTCACCTCGATGAGGATTGCATAACAGAACTTTCTGTACATCACAGAAATAACAGGCAAACAATGGAGGATTTAATTTCACTGGTAAGAAATACAACATGAATTTGAGAATAGTATTTTTTATTTTATTCTTTATTTTTTTTTGTTTTATTCTTAATTGATACAATAAATGTATTGATAAAGTACATTAAAAATAATATACTGTTTTTCAAACCTGTGATTTTTTTCATGGGTGTAAATATTATATTTATGTGTGATTTTCACTCCGTTCTTTACTCATATATGCTGGATATCCTCTTAAAAATGACATTGATTACAGAATATTATAGTGGGAGAAAAATGAAGCAACAGAAGAAACTAGTCCATGGAGAATTGACGGAGTTCTTATTTTACTCCTTGAAATTCTCTAACATGGAACTATGATTTTGCTGTAGGAATAGGTAAAGGCAAAGCACTTTTCGTCTTACCTAAAAGCAACCCCATAGCATCACATCACCCTTAAGCTTTGAACCAAATACCATGAAATCATTATCATGATTTCTGTGTTAGATTGTTTTAGCTCTTTCAGATGCTTAATCTCGAGATTTTTTTTCCTAGAGATAGAGGCACTCACAGCTGACTTTGAGTATAATCTAACCTGATAGGCAGAGATTGTGCCTAACTTTGCTGCTGGTTCAGTACTGTTCATCAACTATGATTTGTGTTTTTTCTCTTTTCTAATTGGCAAGGTAAAGGCCATAAGTAAATATTTTTTTTACTAAACAAAGCTTTGCTAAGCCACAGTTCTTTTCAGTGAGGAGATATAAAGGATTTATTTTGAATGATGTAATAAAGGTTCAGGGAATGTGTTTGGAAAACAGAATGATAATTTAGTTTTTCATGGATAATGCCTTTATTTTATTTTTTTAAAGATTTTATTTATTTATTTGAGAGAGAGGGAGAAGCAGACTCCCCACTGAGCAGGGAGTCCCACGTGAATGGGGCGATCCTAGGACCTTAAGATCACCCTTACCTTTTACCTGAGTAAAAGGGAGAGGCATAATTAACTGAGCTACCAAGAGGCCCCAGATAATGCCTTTAAAGGAATAGCAAGAATTGGGAATTGCTGCAAGGTCTTTTATAATGAAAGTCTGAAGTTTCCATTTAAGTAACTTTAAAAAAATAAGACTTTTTTTAGGATGAAAGACTAGAAATCTTATGTATCTGAAATATAGTCTTCTATATTTCTGAATATATATCTGAAATATAATCTTCAGATACTAAGATTTCTTTAAAAAAATTTTTTTTTCATGTCTTCCTCGGGTTTATTATTTTTTTTTAAATAAATCTCTTTTTCCGCTCTGTAGCTCCCCCCGACCTGCCCCTCTTTTAAAATTTTTATTTTAGGGCACCTGGGTGGCTCAGTTGATGTCTGCCTTTAGCTTAGGTTATGATCCCAGGGTCCTGGGATTAAGTCCCATGTTGGGTTCCCTGCTCAGTGGGGAGTCTGCTTCCCCTTCTGTGCTTCCCCCTGCTTGTGATCTCTCTCGTTCTCTCAAATAAATAAATAAAAATCTTAAAATAATTAAAAAACTTGATTCTAGAAATTTTCAAACACCTACAAAAGTAGAATTGCTTAACAGAGATCTTCCATGCTGAGATCAGGTTTCAACAGTTAATGATGTTTTGCTGTTTTATCTGTATTCCAGCTCCCTCTCCCATCTGTCCTTTTTAACTACGGTATTTCAAAGCTAGTCCTGACATCCTGTTTTTTGTTTTTTTGTTTTTTTTTGAGAAAAAATTTGATGTGAGATCCACAGACTTTTAAAATCTGAATCTTAAAAGTAATATACTTAGTGGGGCACCTGAGTGGCTTGGTTGGGTGTCTGGCTCTTGATCTCAGCTCAGGTCTTGATCTTGGGGTCATGAGTTTGAGCCCCACATGGGAATTTCAAGAACTATTGAAAAAAAGTTCTTAAATTGGTATCCTTTATGTGATCTTTACATACAAATTACAAACTTATGAGTGGAATGGAAATAGGAATTGTCTAATTCTGATACAGAAAAAGATTTTAGGTCAGCTATGGTCTGTTAAACTTTTTCTGGCACTTTGGGAGCTTTGCCTTTATTTTGGGGGCTAGTTAGGACAGAGAGTTGAGTTTAGTGTGATTCATAGTGGTACTGTTGATCTTTGTGCAGAGACAGAAACAATATTATTCTCAAATATTTGAGTCCTAGAACTCCTCTATATCATATACATGAGAATCCTTTGTTTTTAAGATCTTATTTATTTGAGAAAGAGAGAACGTGAATGGGAGTAGGGGCAGAGAAAGAGGGAGAATCAGATGCCCACTGAGCCCGGAGCCTGATGCAGGGCTGGATCCCAGGACCTTGTGATCATGACCTGGGCCAAAGTTAGACACTTAACTGACTGAGCCACCTAGGCACCCCCTATACATGAGCACTCTTAAACTGCTTTTGATATGCAGAAGTTAGAGTTTCGTATGTGTTTTGATTTTGACCTATCTCACTGTAGCCCTCTTGAGACTCCTAGTAGTGGTACTAGAGCTTCCTTCCACCTGATTGCTTTCCTTATTTTCCCCCAATTCTTCCAACTGTGAGTGGCTGTGGATTGTGGGAGCAGCCCATCATCTGGTCGAGGGTCTTCATTGAGGATTACATGTGCATATGAGAACCTATTCCCACCAGCCCCTTCCCCCACCCCTGCAGTGCAAATCCCCATGTATTCTGGTGGCAGAAGTTTAAAGATTGAGGGCCTCACGACCAAAGTCAGGAGAAGGATAGTGAGCCATTCCTCAATTTCTCAAACACTCTGTACCAGTAACTGTCTGTCCTCAGCCCAGGTGCCTGGGTAGTTCTTTAACATGTAGCCTGTGTGAACAATAACTGGGGATTTTTAAATGTTTTGTTTTTTAGAAATGGAACCTTCTGGGACCCCTGGGTGGCGCAGCAGTTTAGCGCCTGCCTTTGGCCCAGGGCACGATCCTGGGGACCCGGGATCGAGTCTCACGTCGGGCTCCCGGTGCTTGGAGCCTGCTTCTCCCTCCGCCTGTATCTCTGCCTCTCTCTCTCTCTCTCTCTCTCTGACTACCATAAATAAAAATTAAAAAAAAAAAAAAGAAATGGAACCTTCTTTATGATAGGTAAACCTATTGCTTCACTTTCAGACATTTGACTTTCAAAACAGGGAGCTGCTTAAAAGATAAGGGAGGCATTGGTTGTGTTAGACTTGTAGTTGGCAGCGCTGAAAGCGTAACTAATATGCCGATTAATCTGTTATTGAACATAACTCCCCCGTGTATCTACTTGTAATGAGTAGTGTGCAGTAGCTATGGCAAAAGTCATAAAAGGGATGCCTTTTTGCTTAGGGATAAAGAGGGGTTAGAGTTATAAAACTCTTAGGCAGTTTTAGAGGACTCCATCTAAAACTGTCCAGGTATTGTTTACAATGCCTGGATTGTGCCATACCGTTGTTGATAAACAAGAGGCAACATGTTTCTGAGCCATTGTCTGTAATCAGTTTATGGCATCTCTTTCAAAAGGGTAGGACTGTCGTACTGGAGAGAGATTGTGACTCATGGTGTTTACCCACTCCCAAGTACTTTCTCTAAGAAACTTTCTGTCCTTCTTTCCAACTCATCCTGTTTGGATTAAAAGCCACATTCTGTGATAATTTATCACAGTATTATATACTTCTTCCACTAGATTGATAGGTCCATTATATAAATTTCAAAGCATACCCGATGATTGTGGCCATCTAAAATATTAACTGATGAAATGTATTAATAAAAACAGTTTTTGGGACACCTGAGTGGCTCAGTGGTTGAGCGCCTGCCTTTGACTTGGGTCATGATTCCAGGGTCCTGGGATCAAATCTCACATCAGGCTCCTCATGGGGAGCCTGCTTCTCCATCTACATATTTCTCTGTCTCTTTCTGTGTCTCTCATGAATAAAAAAATCTTCAAACAAACAAACAGTTTTTATTTACACCTTTTTGGTAGTAGTCCCCTTTGGATCATGTGCCTTGTGAGGAGATACATACATGTATTAAATATTATTCAATATTATTAAACTTTAACACTCTAGTAGGGTAAAGAGTTACTTAGTCTTATGAGTACATACTTAGAAACTTTGAGTTATACGTGGTGGATTGAAGGTGGATTGAACAGATATATTTATATCCACTGCTTCCTAAAACCTCACTAAAATAATAATAAAGAGCTAAAAAGATAAAAAATTCACAAAGATGATGAGAATAAAAGAGGAGACAAAAAGTAATGTCAATAACATTGGGGGAGTTATAAAATAGATAAATGGCATCTGACATAGCGTTTTAGAGAAAGCTGAGAGCTAAGTGCCTGCAAGGGGGAAAAGAAAATAAGTGATTAGATCCCTAGGCTTAGGAACCAGAAATACTAGGAACCTCTGAAGTTAGGGAAGTAAGTAGGGTAGAAAACAGGAGGATCAGTTGAAAGTCTGTATTAGAAGCAATTGGACTCAAGGTCCCTTTCTCTACCTTATGCTGCATGACTGCCATCTCTTCCTTACCCTAGCAGAAGATGGGAAACATTGAACAAGAAGCACTTGTGCACCATACACAGCTCAGGGGTAGGGGTGATGAGCCATTCTGAAATGGATACGTGGACACATGTGGTCTTCATACTCAGTAGTGAACCACTTAACCACCTTCCCTATTCAACTCTTAGAATGCTAGACCCAGGATTTTATCCTGTTTGCAGTGGGGGTGGGGAAAATATTGGAAGATTCAGTTCTGGGGAAGAGCCAAGAGAGAGGACCTACTATACCAGTGATTGGGAGTTAAGATTTCTGTCTGTTTACCATAGAGAGAAGCCCTGAAGGTGATAAGCAGCCTCAAACTATGCATAGAGCCTTTAGTTAGCTGTGCTTTGTAATTCTTTACCTTTAAATAGAGACAGGCAGCCAAAGATTACCAGACATTTGAGGAAAGCCTCTAAAATGAAAATCAGAGATCAAAACAAATGGCAGGGGTGGTGAGGCGGGGAGAAGGAAGAAAAGCAAAGATACTCAGAAATAAAAGATAATGCAGGGAGTGGAAGAAAATGCCTAGAAATGATAATATTCTCAGAGATAAGAGAAGCTATTTCTTTTTTGAAATAAGAATAAAATGACTAAAAAGGAACAGTTCAAGAGATAGCACTTGAAAATTTAAGATATGACCACAGAAATGAAAAGCTTAGTAGAAATGATTGAGAATAAAATTAAAGGAAAATCTTTCAAAAGTAGAATCTAAAGACAAAGAGATGCACAAATAGAACAGAATGGGTAAGAAAGGTCCAACATACAAATAATAGAAGTTGCAGGAAGATACAACAGAAGAAAGGAGGGAAGGGAAGAAAGCATCAAAGAAATAATACAAGAAGAAAAAATATTCCAGAACGGATGGTTTCTAAGTTAGTAGAACTGAGTTTTTAAGAATGAAGGGGCTTAGCCAGGGTTTGGAGATATGAATGAAAATAGATCCACAGAAAATTTCAGAAAACCAGGGGAAAGAGAATATCCAAAAAGTTTCCAGAGACTAAAAAAGCACCCAAAAGATCATAAAGAAAGGCTTGGAGTCAGAAAGACTGGATTTTTCAGTAGCTGTACTAGAAGTGAGAAGACCTGGGACACCTGGGTGGCTCAGCAGTTGAGCGGTTCCCTTTGACTCAGGGTGTGATCCTGGAGTACCAGGATTGAGTAGGGCTCAATCCTCTGTGGGGAGCCTACTTCCTCCCTCTGCCTATGTCTCTGCTTCTCTCTCTGTCTCTCATGAATAAATAAATAAAATCTTAAAAAAAAAAAAAAAAAAGAAAAGAAATGAGAAGACCATGGAATAATATTTTCAGAACTATGAAAATTATTATCATCCTAGAATTCTGTACTCAGCCAAACTAGAATCAAGTGTGAGGATGGAATGCAGTCATTTATCAGATGTGCAGGATCACGCAAATTTACCTCCCATTCATCCACCTCAGAAAGTTACTGGAGGAGCTATTCCACCAAAAGAAGAAAGAGGAATATTTGGAATCAGGGAAACTAGGGACACTTTGTAGATTAGAGATGAAGGGCATCCCTAGACTGATAGTTGAGTTGCAGGTTGAAAAAGAAGCCAGTCCAGAGTGGAGCAAGGAATGCAGACATGGAATATCTTCAAAAGGGCAATGGAAGAGGGAACAAATTAGCTGGTGTGTATGGACATGCTGAGAAGGTAAAGAGTGCTGGAGAGTGTGGAGTTGAATTAGTAAGATAAGTAACTGCCTCTTTTTTATGTTTAATTTTGGGAAAAACCAAGATACAAAGGAAAGAAATGCAAGGGTAGCACCCTGCATAGTTTAGCTGCAGTTCTGTACTGGTAAGATATTAGAATATTTATCTACTCATTGATAAAGAACTCCTACTCTGAGTGCCCTCCCTGTTATCTCTTACCTCCCTTAGGTCTCCTGGGTACCTCCTTAGGACCCAGTGATTAAAAGGTTAATAATTGTCATGGCAAAGGTGCCTCACCTCTCAGTTCAGGGTACCCTACTCCCCCTCTGTTCAGGGTACCAATTAAGTATTTGAACATTCCCCCTACTCAGTAGTGAATACTATTTATATAATCATAATAGTGTAAATATTGATTTAACTAAAAATTGCGATAAAATTATAGTAGGAGGATGCAAGGAGGAAGAATGTATAGGGCAGGAAGGAGTTGTAGTAGAACTAAATCCTTATTTTTGATACTAGGAAATTCACAGATAATATGTGAAGCTGAAAAAAAATTTAAAGCTATATAAACAACATAGAAACAGTAGAAATACTAAAAGTATTTAAAGGTGGTTCCCTCTGAGGAACAGAAACTCTGTGTGTGTGTGTGTGTGTGTGTGTGTGTGTGTGTGTGTGTGTGAGAGAGAGAGAGAGAGAGAGAGAGAGAGAGAGATGGTATAAGAGATTGCAATTTCTTTGAATGGAAAAAAAATTAAAACATTATTTCGAAAAACAACTTTAGTCTTCTAAATAAATTGATTTTATTTTTTTTTCCAGTGGCAGTATGATCACCTCACTGCTACCTATCTTCTGCTTCTAGCCAAGAAGGCTCGGGGAAAACCAGTTCGCTTAAGGCTTCCTTCTTTTTCCTGTGGACTAGCCAGTGCTACCCCATTCACAAACATCAAGGTAAATGTCAGACCTTTTGTGTGAACACTTGCTGCTTTTTTTTTTTTTTTTTTTTTAAGGGGGGAATAGGGAGAGGGAGAATCTTTTAAAAAATTTATTATATACAACTCTAAAAATAAGAGTTTTTACATGGCATTGAACTAATCCTCTCCTCCCCTCTGTTTTTCACAAAAGTAATTTCTGATTGTTGTAGAAAAATTTTAAGCCACAGATAAGCTAAAGGAAATAGAACTTATCCATGAACCTACCTCCTGTAGGTTTAATTGGACTGTATCTTTCCGGTCCTTTTTAGTATGTTTATTTATGTAATTTAAGTATATACAAGTGCTTTTATTTTTTATTTTTTTTTTTAATTTATTTATGATAGTCACACAGACAGAGAGAGAGAGAGAGGCAGAGACATAGGCAGAGGGAGAAGCAGGCTCCATGCACCGGGAGCCTGACGTGGGATTCGATCTCGGGTCTCCAGGATCGTGCTCTGGGCCAAAGGGCAGGCGCTAAACCGCTGCGCCACCCAGGGATCCCTACAAGTGCTTTTAAAAGATACCATATTACTGCATCATGGATAAAAATTTTAAAAATTGTTAAGATTTCTGAAGGGGGATATATTATACTTTGTACCACATAAAATAATTTAATGAATATTTTGATATTCATTTGTGTTGATTGTTTAGGTTTTGTTTTGAGAAGTAATTATAGCTTATGTAACTCAAATTTCTTGTATGAATTTGTGGTGACCATATTATTTTTTTTTTTATTTTTGTCTCCTTTGTCTCATTTTTCTTTGTCATGAGCATTTAGAATGGTGCAAAAGCTTTACATTTTTGGAAGCACTGTATCATTCCTAAGATTAGTCTTTGTCTTCTGTCTGATTCTTTGTTATCTAAAATCCTGCCTTCCAAATCCTTTGCTGGCTGGGTATGGAACTTTGTAATATAGTAAATCTTCCCTTTGATTAATTTAGGTTGCAATTTAAGTTATTCCAGCACTAGGAAATTGTACTTTTAGTATTCTCGGAGAGAGGTAATTAGTTCTTTTTACAGAATCCATTATAGTCCAAATGACTGTGTAGGTGAGGCGATTTTATTCCTTTAGGACTCAAAACTGTTAAAAAGAAAAAAAAGGCCACCTTTTTAATGATCTTGTGTTTAATCTCCCTCTGACCCCCCTGATTTGCTTTACCGCTTCATTTATTTTATTTTTCCTTAAAATCATTTATTTATTTATTTATTTATTTATTCATTCATTCATTCATTCATTCATTCATTCATGAGAGACACACAGAGAGAGAGAGGCAGAGACACAGGCAGAGGGAGAAGCAGGCTCCATGTAGGAAGCCTAATGTGGGATTCGATTCCGGGACTCCAGGATCATGCCCTGAGCCAAAGGCAGACGCTCAACCACTGAGTCACCCAGGCGTCCCTACTGCTTCATTTAGAACTCTCTTTTTGGTACTTGTCAATCATCTGCTGCAGATATAAGGGATCTTCTGTTCTTCCCAGATCCTGCCAGTCCCTTCTTCCTTCCCTAGTTGATCTTTTGACCAAACTAAGCATTAAAAGTGTCAGTAGCTGTTATGTAAAGGAATCTCTGAAGTGAGATAATGTTATTCCTGGGTTGGGTTTTCTTGTCTGTTCTTTTTTTTTTTTAAGATTTTATTTTTATTTATTAACGAGAGACACACAGAGGTAGAGACATGGGCAGAAGGAGGAGAAGCCGGTCCTGTGCAGGGACCCTGATGCGGGACTTGATCCCAGGACTCCAGGATCACACCCTGAGCCAAAGGCTGATGCTCAACCACTGAGCCACCCAGGTGTCTGTCCCTCTTGTCTGTTCTTGAAGAGTTTTATTGGATTGGTGAATACCCCATGCCCAGACAGATCTTTTACCCATGGACTTCATGAGTTGTCCTGTCACTCATCCTGCCTACATTGCTGGACCCTTTAATCTCTCAGGCTGAAATGAATACCTTTAGGTCTGGGAGGATACAAAATCATGAACTCTGTTCTTTTCTTTTCTTTTTTAAGATTTTATTTATTTTATTCATTAGAGACACAGAGAGAGAGGCAGAGACATAGGCAGAGGGAGAAGTAGGCCCCCTATGGGGATCCTGCTGCAGGACTGGATCCCAGGACCCTGGGACGATGACCTGAGCCAAGGGCAGATGCTCAACCACTGAGCCACCCAGGTGTCCCATGAACTCTGTTTCTGATCAAGGTAGTTTCAGAAAGGAATTAGATAAGTCTGTACTTATAATTAATTTTATATTAAATTATATACAATGATATATATTAATTTATAATAAACCTTATTAATAAACTTCAGCTAAATTTTTACATTTATGATACCTTAGTTAATAGGCATGAGACATTTTCCTAAGTCACTGAATTTTCTTATATCTGATTGGTCTGATCTCAATTCATCTGCTTATAACATTTATGAAGTACTCAAACGGAAACAATCTGGGAAGATGCTTACTCTTCTCTTTCAACTAATGAGCATTGACCCTGATCATGTAATTATTTGGGCATTTATGTTATTTAATCAATTTTTATGGTAGGCAGACATTTTAATGACAAAAAATGGAGCAGAAATCAAATTTTAGGTTGTTTTCTGGTTTTATGCAAATCATTGAAATGTGAAACAAGGTTCCTTTGTACTCTTCTCCCCCTTGATAAAATCCCTTTTTTTCTGGGGTATTATTTATAAGAAAGTAGGTAATCCTGAACTATTAATTAATAGATGGTGTTTTCAGTGAAACAATAATACAGTCTGATCCAAGAAGCACAGAAGACTGTATCATCAACATATCATTAGCATTTTCAGGCCTATGCTTGCTCTGTAACAGTTAAGTTGATGCAAAACATACATAAAGATAACACTATACTGGAATAGTAGCTGATGGGTGCCAATAAGGGCCTAGAAGTGTGCTCTAGTGGCTCTAGGAAGGGAGTGATCACCATAGGTGATCCAAGCTGGATCTGTGGTCAAGTCTAGAAAAAAATGGAAAAGAAGGAACACAGTATTCAAGGCAGGGTAAATAAATAAGCAAAATCTGAGGCACCTAACTGTGCTTGATATGTCTGTTGGCAGTCACCAGACTTTAGTTAAGATGGAGAGGTCAAGTAGGGGAAAGGTGAGAGGAAGAGGAGGAGGAAGTGATCTGGGAGGGTACGGGAGATCTAGATTGTAGAGAACCTTGAAATGTCATATCAGAAGGGTTAGACTAGGTATGCTAGGGTTATAACTAGGGTTATGCTATAGGTAATGGGAACCATTGATTTTTGAACAAGATAGGATAAGTCACTGACGTGACTATAATTTAAATTTTTTAAATTTAAATTCAATTAATTAGCATATATTATTTGTTTCCGAGGTAGAGGTCAGTGATTCATCAGTCTTATGTAATACCCAGTGCTCATTGTATCATATGCTGTCTCCAGTATTCATCACCCAGTTATCCCATCTCCTTCCCACCTCCCCTCCAGTGACCCTCAATTTGTTTCCTACGATTAAGTGTCTTTTCTCTCTGTCCCCCTCTCTGATTTCATCTTGTTTTATTTTTTCCTCTCTCCCCTATGATCCTGTTTTGTTTCTTAAATACCGCACACGAGTGAGATCATATAATAATTGTCTCTCTGATTGACTTATTTCACTTAGCGTAAGTAATATCCTCTAGTTCCATCCACAGTCCTTGAAAATGGCAAGATTTCTTTTCTTTTCTTTTTTTTTTTTTTATGGCTGAGTAGTAGTCCTTTAATGGTGAGCTCCTTCAGTATATTATCTCTGCTTTGTTTCTGCGTCAGGGCCTTGCCCTTTGCCTTGAACATACTCTTTTAAAAATTGAATCATGATGGTGTTGTCTCTAAACTCTTCTGATTTTCAATAGTCAAAGAATCTGAGTCTAGAAGATATGACAACAAGTGATGAAAACTGTGTGGCTGGATTGATAGACTATGACTGGTGTGGAGACAGTTCATCAACAGGTGTGGCCACTCCACAAACACCACAGGTTGGTTATTTGTATTACTATTTAAAGCAGTATATGTTATCTTAATTATAAAAACATCCAGACTCTAATGTGATATGTATAGTAGTAGTTCTGTGTAATATGCAGTATTGTGTATGTGCTTGTGAATTTAATGAATTCCTAAATCATTGAAAACATTAATGAGAAATTGTTGGAATATAAACGGAAGGGAAGCCAGTTATTTCCAAGTTGAAGAAAGCCAAGATTCCATTTTGGAGCATTTTCCTGCTCCTCTTTTTGCTTTTCTTGTCTTTTTACTCCCCTCTCCTGCCCTCCCCTTCCTTCTTCTCCTCTCCCCTCTCCTGCCCTACCCTCTCCAAAAATAATATATAGCTTACATATAGTTAATGATTCACCATTTTAATGTATGATTCTGTGTGTTTTGACAAATGCATACCATGTAACCTTCATCAAAATTAAGAACAGTTCTGTTGCACCCTCAAATTCCCTCATGCGTCTTTGTGGTCAACTCCATATTCCTCCCAACTCAGAGAAGCAACTGATTTGTTTTTTTCTCCTTCTGATGATTTTTTTTTTTTAATCTTACTTGGTGTTTGTTGAACTTAGTGGATGTACAGTGAATGTTACTCCTCTGCTCTCTCTGAGGGGGCCACAAGGAGTGTACTCCTTCCTACAGTAGTGAAATGCAGGAGCAGGTATGCATGTTTCTGCTCAGAGAATCACACTAGAGACTTAGAATCCGGAGTTTTTACTGGGGGCTGGTTACACAGGCTCTCTTTGTCGGTATAATCAGTCATAATTACAGAAATTCTAGATTGCTAGAAGGAAAGCTGCTGTTCATCATTAATCACACTGCTTGTAGTCTATACAGCCTAGTACAGCAAGGTTTGGTGCCCCAGCTGTGCAAACAGACTTATCCCAACAGTGTTTGGAACTTTCTAAAACCTGAGTTCCCAGCTTCCAGCCGGGACCTACTATGCTAACTCTGGTGCACAGCAAGGCCTGTTACATATGTGTAAGAGTCCTATTGTGTGTATACTTAGGAGTGGAATGAGTATCTTCAACTTTACCAGCCAATTTTTCCCCCAAAGTGGTTGTATTAATTTTACTTCAACCAGCAGTAGAAGAGTGTTCCCATTGTTCCACATATTTATTAATATTGATATTTTTAGCTATTTAATATTTAAATAGTTTCTAATCTAGTGAGTATAAAGTTATATCTCCACTGTTGAAAAGTCAACTCTTTCACCACCATGTCTTCAGTGATTCTTCAATCATATATCAAGTTGTTGTAGGAGTTGTGTCTGTTTCTGGGCTATATTTTGTTTTATTGGTTTATTTTCACCAATACTATACTTCTTAATTACTTAAATTTTATAATTGTTCTTCTGTTGGTTGGCCAATTTCCTCCCATCTTATTCTTCTTTAGGAATGTTTTGGCTATTATTCTTGCCCCTTTGCATTTTCATACACATGTTAGAATCATTCTGAAACTTCATGGACACTGAAAAATTGAAATTACATTGAATTTAAGATTCAACCTGGAAAAAAAAAAAGATTCAACTTGGTAGAAATTGAAATCTGGACCCTCAGATCCCACTACCCTTAAACAGTAAATCTCTTCATTTATTAGGTTTTAGGTAGTTGCTTTCAATAAAGTCTTATACATTTCCCCAAAAAAGGCTTGTATTTTTTATTAGATTTATTCCTAAGTACTCTTATTTTTTTATTGCTATTGGAAATGGTAGGTTTTTTAAAATCACATTTTCTGCTACTGGTGTATAGATATAAAATTGATTTTTGTTTATTGATCTTATATTCAACTTTCCTAAACTCTTAAGTTCTTATGTTGTTTGCTTATTCGTTTGTTTGAGAGTGAGTGTGTTAGTGTGGGGTGGAGGATGGTGGGGTTGGGGTGGGGGTTGGGGAAAGGGCAGAAGGAGAGGGAGAGAATCTTAAGCAGACTCCATGCTGAGCAGGGAACCTGATGCAGGGCTTGATTTCACAACCCTGAGATCACAACCTGAGCCAAAACGAAGAGTCAGGGCACCTGGGTGGCTCAGTGGGTTGAACATCTGCCTTTGGATCAGGTCATGATTCCATGATCCTGGGATCAAGCCCCACATTGGGCTCCCTGCTCAGTAGGGAGTCTGCTTCTCCCTTTTCTCTCTCTCTCTCTCTCTCTCTCTCTCTCTCTCTGCAGCTCCCCCGCCCTCCTGTTTTTTCTCTCTCTCTCAAATAAATAAATAAAATCTTCAAAAACAACAACAGTCAGAGGTTAACCAGCTGAGCCACCCAGACTCCTGTCTGTATATTTTTTGAGTGTTCTATATAGAAAAGTATATCATCTATGGATGACAGTTTTTTTTCTAATTCTCATGCCTTTAATATTCTCTCTTTTATTACTATATTCAGTAGACCTAGCAATATAGCAGACACTCTGTGTTCTTCCCAACTGTAAAAAAAAAAAAAAAAAAAAATGCTGCTTTTATCATTAAATATGTTTGTTTTCTCTCTCTCCCTCTTATACCTTCTTCCCCTCCACACTCTTTTTCTCCCTCTCCCCCTCTTTGTCATTCTTCTGCTCTCCCCACTGCACGTCCCCATCTCTTATTTTTCAGATTAAGACATGTTTTTCATTTAGTCCTGGTTTGCTAAGATTTGTTTAAAAATCACAAATCTCTGTTGCAGAAAACAGATTGATTAAGATTTACCTATTGAAATAATCATCTATTTTTGTTCCTTTCATTAGTTAAGGTAGTTTGTTGTATATCAACAATTTTGATGTTAAACCAGTCTTGTATTCTTTACGTAAGCCCAGTTAACTATTTTTTTTTAATACATTGTTTGGTTTTGTTTGCTAACATTTTGTTCAGAATTTTTGCCTCTATGTTCTTAAATGAAATTGGCCTATAATTTTCTTTCTCTTATACCTTTTTTTCTTTTGAAAAATTTAATTTTGTTATTACAGAAGTAATACATAGGTATATTCATCTTATAAAACATTCAAACAATATAGAACAATGTCGAATAATGAAAGACTTTCCTCTCCTTGTATTCCATTCCATTTTGTATTAATCTTATCTGATTTTGGTATTGTGATTATATTAGACTTGTAAAATGAATTGGGATGTGTTCCTTTTTTATTCTTTGGAATTTTTTTAAAAAAGATTTTATTTATTTATGAGAGAGAGAGAGAGAGAGCAAGTGAGAGAGTGCATGAGTAGGTGGAGGGGCAGAGGGAGAGGGAGAAGCAGACTCCCACTGAGCAGGGAGCCCAAAGTAGGGCTCGATCCCAGGACCCCAGGGATCATGACCTGAGCCAAAGGCA
The DNA here is from genome assembly GCF_053574225.1 of Canis aureus. Classification (NCBI taxonomy): domain Eukaryota; kingdom Metazoa; phylum Chordata; class Mammalia; order Carnivora; family Canidae; genus Canis; species Canis aureus. The sequence goes on from NC_135620.1 coordinate 54,909,882, forward strand.
AACACTTACCTGACTGAGCCACCCAGGTGGTCTCCTCCTGGAATGTTTTTTTAAGAGCTAGGGATTATATTTTCCTTGAATGCAGGGGGGACCATGCAGGTAGTATGAATTTGGTACTCAAACCTATGTGAAATTACAAATTATTATTATTATTATTTTTTGAAATTACAAATTATTAAAGGAGATTTTTGCTTCTCTAGAGCCAAGGCCAGGCCAGACACATTTCACGCCAACTCCTTTCCAGGACAGATTTATATTTAATTCACCCTTTCATTTTAGCTGTAGCCCAATCTGGCTTTTTTTGAGAGGTTTGGTTGTAACTTACCACCTTGCATACTCTAAGGTTTCCATGGCTGTTATAGCCCATGCTGTTAGTTATCCAAGATAGAGTAGATAGGTGCCCTTGGAGCTAGGACAGTTTTGGCCTTCATTATGTCTCTGGATTCATGCTCCTCTTTTTAGTTTAGCCTCTGAGGATTTTCCTTATTTTTTTGCAAGCTCAACCATAAATTCAAAAGGATTAAATATTTAGTATCCAACTTTTCCATTAGAGTATTTTAACACGGTTTTTCTGCTCTAATCATTGACTAAACTTTGATTTTTTGGTACATACTAGAGACAAACCATGGCAATCTAGGCATGGGAAATAGTTCTTAGGGATTTATTTGTGGCCATTCTCAGTATTGCCTGAGATCTGGTTATATTTGATTTAACATTTAGCCTGAAACATGTTGAAATGATATGTCAATAGAACAGACTAAAGTAATCTACATGTACTAAAGAGAACTGAATATACATTTTCAAACTCCCTGGTATTGCCAATAATATCCTTTTGAGAGTATTTCATTTTAATAAAAATGATGCAAGGTAATTTGCAAATGATTAAGGCACGTTGTAGAGAAATTGACATTTTTTCTTGTCAGTGTGCTTTATCCAGTAACTTTTTTTTTTTTTTCCAGTTTGCCAAGCATTGGACAGAATCAAATGGTCTGGAATCTAAATCATTAACTCCAGTATTATGCAGAGCATCTGCTGATAAATTAAAGAACAAAGAGAATGTATATATGCCTAAGTCTGCTGTAAAGGATGATGACTGCTTTGTATTTCCTGAGCCAAAGACTCCAGTTAATAAGAGCCAGTATAAGAGAGAAATACTCTGTACACCAAATCATTACACTACACCCTCAAAAGGTATTTGCTATATGGACTAATCAGTGGCAACATACTTCAAATTCCGTTCTTCTTACCATCTAAATAAACTTAGAGCAGGTCAGAAATGACTAGCATTGCTCTAAGGAATTTCTGCTTCTTTATCATGTTAATTGCATTGATTGAAATGAAAGCATATTAGTCAACTTCTAATTTTTCTTAAGTGAATTTTTTCTTTTTTTCACATATATAGAATTGAATCATAGCATCATAGAATATCAAAACCAAGAGGCAAGTTAGAGCTCATTTCATCCACCTGCCTTTTTCACAGCTGAAGAACCCGAACCTCAGAAGAATGATTTGCCCAAGGTCATATATCCAGGGTTAGACTTGCTTTCTCCTTTGCCTCTACTTATCATGGCTAAAGCTGAAGTCTCTGCTGAGCCCTTCTTACTCGTCTAGCTCTCCAGTTCTGGGATCTGATCCTGCTCTTGCCCATATTCCAGCGGACAGGAGAGACCTGTGATGTCCTTCTAGATATCTAGATCTGTGTCCGGATGTTACAACTTTCTCATTACCTTTGGTTTCCTGGTCAGCTCAGTCATCACCAGTTATATAAGCTGTTTCCTTTATGACACCTCACTGTTTTCTTCCTGGCCTTATTTGGGCATGTTCTGTTTTGTCATTGTGCCTCTTAAGACAGTGCTTAGAACTGAACCCAGTTTTCTAGTACCAAGTCTCCTCTAGTACCAAGTCTCAAGGATGAGACGGTAAGTGTCACAAGAGTAGAGATTGTCTGCTGTGTTTATGGCAGCATAGTGTAGTCTAGGAGGAGCCGTGTTTATTGTCTGGTGCATAGTAGATTCCCATTGCCTTGTGTGTGGTGGGACTATACCTGTTGAATGAAGGAATACAAAAAATTAGAGAGAGCCTGAGGGGTATGTATGTATGTATGTATTTATTTTTAAAGATTTTATTTATTGATTCATGATAGACATAGAGAGAGAGAGAGAGAGGCAGAGACACAGGCAGAGGGGGAAGCAGGCTCCATGCTGGGAGCCCAACGCAGGACTCGATCCCGGGACTCCAGGATTGTGCCCTGGGCTAAAGGCAGGTGCTAAACCACTGAGCCACCAGGGATCCCCCTGAGGGGTTTTATTTACTGTAATATAGTCTGTCACATTAAAATGACCCCTAAACTTTTGGCCGTATTTCCAGCAATTGTGACCTTCTCTTGATTTTGAGAGAGAGAGAAAGTGCAAGTGGGAGGAGCAGACAGAGAGGGAGAGAGAGAATCTCAAGCAGGCTCCATACTCAGCACAGAGCCCAACATGAAGCTTGATCTCATGACCCTGAGATCAATGACCTGAGCCAAAATCTAGAGTCAGAGACTTAATTGTCTGAGCCACCCAGGAGTCCCTAACCTACTTGTTTTATATTAAGAGCCTCATGAACCCAAATTCTGAGACTGCCATGTGAACTGCTGTTAAATCACATCCTTCCCTCGTGCTTTCAGTTTACTAATGTGGCTGATAGCCAGTTCCAGAGCTCTATTTCTTTCTTTCTTTTTTTTTTTTTTAAGATTTCATTTGTTCATTCATGAGAGACACAGAGAGAGAGAGAGAGAGAGAGAGGCAGAGATACAGGCAGAGGGAGAAGCGGGCTCCATGCAGGGAGCCTGACGTGGGGATCCATCCCGGGACTCCAGGATCACGCCCTGGGCTGAAGGCAGGCGCCAAACCGCTGAGCCACCCAGGGATCCCCCAGAGCTCTATTTCTTATAAAGAAAGTATGAAAAACTTTGCCAGAATATTTATTGGGAGTTCTATTATTATGTTAATGGCCTTCTCATTCATCAGCTCAGACAACGCTTTCCCCAGAATTGTGAGGCTAGTTTGCTGTGATAAGCATTTGTGGCTGCCTGGTGTTGTTATGAGGTTTCAGTGAGATAACCTTGGATATAGTGGGACCTTAGTAGTAGCTGCTATTGCGTTTTTTTTCTAATGAGGGGTGTTCCTCTTCTGTTATTTGTTAATAGAGCTACAACATCCTTTGTGAGTCAGGGAGTTGGGTAGTAAGATAAGATGGACTTTAGCTATTGAGGCCTTTTTTTTAAGCCTTTGAATGTTTATAATCCCTTCTGTTACTCTGTGTGTGTGTATGCTTTAACTTAAAATTTTTTTTAAGATTTATTCATTTATTTTTTAGAGAGAGTATTTGTATGTGTACATGCGTTTATGCAGTGGGAAGAAGGGCAGAGGGAGAGATAATCCTCCAGCAGACTGTTCTCTGAGCCTGGAGCCCGACATGTGACTCAGTCCCAGAACCCCGAGATTGTGACTTGCTGAAATCAAGTCAGCTGCTCAGCCGACTGAGCTGCCCAAGTGCCCCTGTGTTTTTTTTAACTTTTTATGTAGTTCTGAAGGTTTTGACATTTGGATAGTTTGGAATTTAGTCTTAAAGTGTCATCAGTTTGCATGTCTTATCCCTGTGACAAAAACTGTGTTGGTCAAAAGGAATTATTGGCTATTTTTCTTTAAACACAAGAGCCATCCACGGAAGCTAATAGCTGAAGCTCCGACTGATAGTTTTCATTAGCGCTTTGCATTTGACTTTTACTCTGAGTCATTTTTGACATTAGCATTAATCACTTTTCTGAACCTTGTACAATCCAGTCAGTGACAGTTTATCAAAGATTAACTATGTATAGTAGTAGATACTCTTTGTATACCAAGATGAAAACTATTTTCAGAGATACCCTTTCAGTGATCTTTTCTTGTTCTTGTGGAACCAGTGAAAATAGTACTGAATAGTCATAAAGAAAAATAAAAGGCTTTTAAAAAACTTGATATCATATACTTATAAAGTATTATTATTTCTAAAGGGTATGTAACTTTTAGATCATGAACAGAAAGTTAGCTAATCATTGGTAACCAGATTTGTTATTGTGAATTTGTCAGAAACTGGATACAGATACCCTACTAGAATCAAGCACAAAATTCTAGAATAGGGAATATAAAAATAGCCAAAGCTGTTTAATAACTTTTGTCAAGCCTTCACAGGGACTGTTTTCTTTGTCTAACAGGAGTTGAGTAGGATTAGGAATTGAATTAACACTTCTCAATACTATTTCACTTAGAAGGATAAATTGGATTCTTGTATAAGTACAGGTTGATTTTTATTTATAGAAAGTATCAGGGCACCTGGGTGGCTCAGTGGTTGAGCATCTGCCTTTGACTCGGGTTATGATCCTGGGGTACTAGGATTGAGTCCTGCATTAGGCTCCCTGCAGGGAGTCTGCTTCTCCCTCTGCCTATGTCTCTGCCTCTTTCTCTGTGTCTCTCATGAATAAATAAATAAAATCTTTTTTTTTTAATTTATTTTTTATTGGTGTTCAATTTACTAACATACAGAATAACCCCCAGTGCCCGTCACCCATTCACTCCCACCCCCCGTCCTCCTCCCCTTCTACCACCCCTAGTTCGTTTCCCAGAGTTAGCAGTCTTTACGTTCTGTCTCCCTTTCTGATATTTCCCACACATTTCTTCTCCCTAAAATCTTTTCTTTTTAAAAAAAAGGAGAATCAGGGATCCCTGGGTGGCGCAGCGGTTTAGCGCCTGCCTTTGGCCCAGGGCGCGATCCTGGAGACCTGAGATCAAATCCCACATTGGGCTCCCGGTGCATGGAGTCTGCTTCTCCCTCTGCCTGTGTCTCTGCCTCTTTCTCTCTCTCTCTGTGACTATCATAAATAAATAAATAAATAAAAATTTAAAAAAAAAAAAGGAGAATCAGTAGTCATAAAATCTGTATTAATGTGATCTATTTAAATTTGTCATATAATATTTAAAATAGGAATTTAAGCATGGCCTTCATTTTGCAATGAAGGAAAAGAGGAGCCACACATGCAAAGCAAAATGATTTTGTTTTTTATTATAAATCACATGAAACATTTCTTTAAATAATTAGAACCTTAACAGCACTGGCCAAGTGATTACAATATTTCTGAATCAATGAATAAGTGATGTATGTGTTATTGATAGAAGTTTTGAAACCATAATATGTCACCTGCATATGGTTTGTGTTTCTTGTTTTTCTAATAGCTAGAAACCAGTGCCTGAAAGAAACCCCAATTAAAATGCCAATAAATTCAGCAGGGACAGAGAAGTTAATGACAGGTGTCATTAGCCCTGAGAGGAGGTAAGTATTCTGTTTTTTATTCTTTGATCCTCAGTATATGTAACCAGATTTCCTTTTTTCATGTATGATAAACCTGATTAAAGTAACAAACCATTGTATAAATGTAGGAATGTTTAGCAGAATGACGATGGTCTATGGCCACTCCTGGAGCTGTTGCTGCTGCCTTCCTTGTGGGATAGAATTCTGAAACTCATCAGGAGTAGGACTGGCAGGCACCTTGACATACAGAAGGCTTGGAAACAGTGGCCCTGGGCCCAGACACATAATACCATTTTTGAGGCTCATCTTTTCCCATGCTTCTGCCAGTAGAATATAGACATCCACTCACAGATAGCAGTTGCCCAAATAGTAAAGATACCAATGAAAGTTTCAAAGAAAACTCATTCCTTTTATATGGACAGTTCTATAGCATTGGTGACCCTTCCTTGTCTTTTACAGCTATTTTTAAAAGCAGGATCCATTTTGAGGACAATTGAGGAAATTAGACTGTGAACTAGATATTAAACAGTACTATGGCATCATTATTAAATTTCTTGATGTTGTGTTGGTATTTTGGTTATGTAGAAAATGTCCTTATTCACTGGTTATGTGTCCTTATTCATTGGTTTCAGGGTGAAGTTTCATATGTCTTCAGGCAGGTATTTTCAGATAGTTCAGGAAAGATGTATATATATTTAATATATTTACTTATCTATATAAGTAGAGAAAGAAAATGTGATAAAACGTGATAAAATATTAACAGCTGTTGAATCTAAGAGGATATGTGGATGTTTGGTGTGCTACTCACTCAACTTTTCTGTATATTGACTTTTAATAAAAGGCTAGGGGCAAAATAGTTTTGCCAAGTGACAGTTGGCCCAGAGGCGGAGTGATGGCTTCATTCCAGTGGGAAATGGCTTTAGTGCTCCCTAAGGAATGAGGTGGTCTGGCCTTGGTATACTCGAGTGTCCTGTGAAAGTTCCAACTGCCAGGAGGTCCTTCTTTACTCATGGGTTTAAAAATTTTTTTTTTTTTTTAAGATGTCGCTCAGTGGAACTAGATCTCAACCAAGCACATGTAGAGGACACTCCAAAAAGAAAAGGAACCAAAGTGTTTGGGAGCCTTGAAAGGGGGTTGGATAAGGTTATCACTGTGCTTACCAGGAGCAAAAAGAAGGGCTCTGCCAAAGATGGGCCAAGAAGACTAAAGGTAAGTGAACTTGAATTCTGCAATATGGATTTCTGAAGCTGACTGCTAACTGGACTTTTTTTTTTTTTTTTTATAAAAGAAGTACTAAATTGAATGAATTGATAATTTTTTATTTCATGCGTTTTAATGCAGTGGGCTTTGAGGATGCAGAGGTAAATTCCTTTCAAGGAGCAAATAACTATAATGCAAATACTTAGGTATAGCGATTAATCACAAAGGCAACATGGAGTTGGGGAAACATGGGGCAGATATTAGCTTAATTCTTATATCTCTGGCCTATAGAAGAGTCCCTGACATGTGGGTACCTTTGTAGGCCCTCACAAATATTTGAATGCATGGGAAGTGAATTGGAACTTTGAGTGTGATGTATGTGAAGAAAATAGTGAGCAGTAGACTAGGAAAGTAGGCTGGCAGGTCTTCACAGGCCTAACAGGTTTGGACCTCGTTTGATAATCCTATTATGCTTTAAAAGCCTTAATATGTCAGTGGTATGGACAGTATTTTCAAGGAAAGGAAAAAGAGGTTTTAAAGGAAAGGAAAAAGAGGTTATTAGTGGGTCTCAAGTCCTTCTTACTCTCTGAAATTCTCTCTGCATTTCTTCAAACATCTAATGAATGACATTTTTGTTCGGGGGAAGTAAAAGATAAAGGTATGAATAAGATACAGCTTGTGTCACCGAGGATCTGGTGGAGTGGCCATGAAGACGGCAGAGTTGTTGCTCTGTGCTGTATAAAAACATGTTCCAAGAGGTGTGGGGCACGAAGGAAGGCAGAGCAGATGGCACTGTTCCCTGTGGTTTGGGGAATGAGTCTGGTTAGTTTTTGCACTGAGACTCTCATTTGGAGCAAACCTGGACAGGTTTGGGGAAGGAAATTGGTGAACTGTTGGGCAGGAGTGTGGTTCGGGGGGGATGTTCATTTATGTCCTGTTTTAAAGTAGAAGAAGGGTATCCCGGGTGGCTCAGCAGTTTAGTGCTGCTTTTGGCCCAGGGCGTGATCCTGGAGACCCAGAATCGAGTCCCATGTCAGGCTCCCTGAATGGAGGCTGCTTCTCCCTCTGCCTGTGTCTCTGCCTCTCTCTCTCTCTCTCTGTGTCTGTCATGAATAAATAAATAAAATCTTTAGAAAAAAAAGAAGATAGGACTTATTTGTACATTAATATTTGTTGCCTTGTTGAACTTGAATAACTTGAACTGAGAAGTTTTGCACATGGCTATTTATTAGGTATATTTTGTCTTATTGTTCTAAGATTTCTCTAGATGGAGACAGTTATGAAATATTTCAAACCTGACATTGGGATTAAGAAAACCATAGTGTCATTTCCCTGAAAAACATTAGATAAAATTAAGGAAACATGTCCAATCATGTACATTATTGAGAAGCTAAGCAGTTACCAAATACTGATGGATAATATCCTAAAAACGTTTACCTGTATAAATTGTTTGGAATCTGAATGCATTTTCCAGTAGGAACTGCTGTGTTAGTTGGCTTTCCAGGTATTCCCTAATACTTCCAGGATATAGGTTGGGAATGAGAAGATGGTTCTAGCCTCAGCTTCATCCTATGTAGCTTGGATAAGTCATTTTATTTGTGATGGCCTCAATTTCCTTGTTTGTAAAAACTGGAGATAATTTCTACCCCAACAACTTCGCAGGCCTGGGATATGAAGAAAGCTGTCTCTGTGAGATGCACGTGAAACACTCTATTATATATTATAGAAGGTGTTCCAGTGTTTGAGTAGCATTGTTTCTATCCATGTGTTGAGCATTTTAACCCCAATGGAGCAGAACCGCAGTCCTAATTAGCATACACCTAATACTGGAAACTTGACCTAACTTTGGATCTTTAACCCTTTATAAAGCTTTAAGTTTTTGAGAACTGCATGGCTTGTTTTAGGGAATTAGTTTCATTTTTTCCTCCCTACTTCTTTTTTTTTTTTTTTAAATCTTTTTTTTATTTATTTTTATTTATTTATGATAGTCACAGAGAGAGAGAGAGAGAGGCAGAGACACAGGCAGAGGGAGAAGCAGGCTCCATGCACCGGGAGCCCGATGCGGGATTCGATCCCGGGTCTCCAGGATCGCGCCCTGGGCCAAAGGCAGGCGCCAAACCGCTGCGCCACCCAGGGATCCCTCCTCCCTACTTCTTATATTAAAAAATTTTAAACTCACAGAAAGCATAAAAGGATGGTACAAAGAATACCTTGTTTGTTAAGCTAGCAAACCATATGTAGCTAAGCCCTCTTGTAGGAAGCGCTCTGTAAAAATCAAATTTAAATAGATAAACTAGGATTAATTATTTTACAAAAAGAATCACTAAAATTGTGATTTGGAAGTGTTCTTATTATTATCTTGACAAAGCCAATTTAGTTTGGTGAAACAGCCCTAGATGGGGACCCAGGAGACAGACAGCCCTGTCATTGCTTTTATAACATGAAGCTGTGTCCCTAAACTGCAGTCATTTAACTCATCTTCATGTTGGCATATCATCTGTACTGGCATTTTCTTTATAGTGACTCTTTAAAAAAAAAAAAAAAAGATTTATAGAGGTATAATTGACATAACTAAACTATACATATTAGAAATGGATGATTAATATACTTTGGCATTATATAGACACCTGTGAAGCTATCACCACAATCAAGGTGACTAAGGTTTTAAAAACTTGGGTTTATTTTTTAAAAATTTTTTAAAGTTTTATTTATTTATTTTAGAGAGGGAGATAAAAACATGTATATGCAAGTGGGGGGAGAGGGGGAGAGAAGAGAGAGAGGGAAAAAGAAAGGAAGAGAGAGGGAGAGAGGGAGAGAATTTTCAAGCAGACTCTGCTGAGTGTGGAGCCTGACACTGGGTGTGGTCTCACAATTCTGAGATCATGACCTGAGCCAAAATCAAGAGTTAGATGCTTGACTGACTGAGCCAACCAGGAGCCCCTTGAATTATTTTTTTTTTTTTTTTCCCTTGAATTATTTTTAAAGAAACTATAATTTATTAGTTTTTGCTAGTTGTATTTTTCTTTTTCTTTTTCTTTTTTTTCTTTTTCTTTTCTTTTCTTTACTTTTCTTTTTTTTTTTAAAGATTTTATTTATTTATTCATGAGAGACACAGAGAGAGACACAGAGAGGCAGAGACGCAGGTAGAGGGAGAAACAGGCTCCATGCAGGGGGCCTGATGTGGGACTCGATCCCAGGGTCTCCAGGATCAGGCCCTGGGCTGAAGGTGGTGCTAAACCACTGAGCCACCTGGGCTGCCCTAGTTATATTTTTTTAAATGAGATTGGAACAAATATGCAAATACTAAAATAAAAATGTAGTTGACCGTCGAACAACATGGTTTTGAACCGTGTGGGTCACTTTGAGTGTGGTGTATTTTTTCAACAAATAGGTTAAAAAAAAAAAAAAAGGTTAGGAAAATTTGGGGGGATTTATGACACTTTGGAAAAACTCAAAAACTGCATAGCCTAGAAATATTAAAAAAAATTAAGAAAAAGGTATGTCATAAATGCATAAGATAAATGTAGATATTAGTCTATTTTATCATTTACTACCATAAGATATAAACAAATATATTATAAAAAGTTAAAATTTATCAAAACCTATGCACAAAATATACTGTACATGGAGCCATTCACAGTTGAAAGAAATGTGAAGAAGCTTAAAGATGCAGTATTAGGGGATCCCTGGGTGGCGCAGCGGTTTAGCGCCTGCCTTTGGCCCAGGACGCGATCCTGGAGACCCGGGATCGAATCCCACTTCGGGCTCCCGGTGCATGGAACCTGCTTCTCCCTCTGCCTATGTCTCTGCCTCTCTCTCTCTCTCTCTCTCTCTCTCTCTCTCTGTGACTATCATAAATAAATAAAATTTTTAAAAAAAGATGCAGTATTAAATAACTGCATAAAATCAACTGTAATACATGCTGTACTACTGTAATAATTTCGTAGCTACCTTATGTTGCTCTTGTGGTGAGTTCGTGTTGCAAATATTTGCTTAAAAACACTGTGGGGGTGCCTGGGTGGCTCAGTGGGTTAAGTGTCCAGCTCTTGATTTCAACTCAGGTCATGATCTCGGGTCCTGAGATTGAGTCTCACATCAAGCTCCCTGTTCAGCAGGGAGTCTGCTTGTCATTCTCCCTCTGGTCCTCCCCTTGCTGGTGCTCTCTCTCTCAGATAAATAAATAAAATCTTAAAAATAAATAAAAAAAATAAAGTTAAATAATATCCTACTAAAACTGCTGTGTGGTGCTAATCACTTCGATGTGTGTGTTCATCTCTTCAGTAAATTGTTATCACAGTAAAAAATGATCTCTTGTGGTTCTTGCGTATTTTTCATCATCTTTAGTGCAATGACATAAACCTTGAATAACACTAGGGGACCCATATGAAGTGCTCCTAGTGATGCTGGAAGTGCTCCGAGGAAGCACAGAAAAGTCATGACATTACAAGAAAAATTTGCATTGCTTGATATATATCATAGATTGAGGTCTGCAGCTTCAGTCACCCACCATTTCAAGATAAATGAATCCAGTATAAGGACCATTGTTTTTTTAAAAAAGGGAACTTCATGAAGCCCTTGCTGCGGCTGTACCAACAGGCACAAAAACCTTTACTTTTTGCAAAAATACTTAAAAAAAAAATCTCATTGAAAATGCAGCTTTTATGTAGATACAGGATTAAAAGACAGAAAGGCATATCTATAAACTTTAATATGATTTGAGAAAAGATGAGGTCATATTATGACAACTTAAAGCAAAAGGAAGGTGAGGTATCTAAAGCTTGAGAATTTAATGCCAGTAAAGGATGGTTTGATAATTTTAGAAAGAGGTTTGGCTTAAAAAATGTCAAGATGACAGGAGAAGCAACTTCTATAGGGACCAAGAGGCAGTAGATACCAGTTCCCAGATGCCATTAAGAAAATCATTGAGGAAAGAGGATATCTTCCTGAACAGATTTTTAATGCAGACAAAAATACTCTATTCTTGGGGGAAAATGCCACAAAAGACATAAATTAGTAAGAAAGAAAAATGAGCACCAGCATTTAAGGTAGGGAGGGATAGGCTAGCTCTGTTTTATGCAGCATAGTCGGGTTTTTGATCAACACTGCCCTTGTTTATATAGCTGCTAACTTCCGAGTCTTGAAGGAAAAAGGTGACCACTAGCTGCTTATCTTTTGGTTGTACAAGAAGGTCTGGACAATGAGAACCCTTTTTCTTTTCCTGTTTTTAAAAAAAGATTTTATTTATTTATTTGAGAGAGAGCTAGTGAGCACAATCTGGGGAAGGGACGGAGAGGGAGAAGCAGACTCCTCGCTGAGCAGGGAGCCTGATATAGGACCTGGGATCATGACCTGAGCAGCAGGAAGACACTTAACCAGCTGAGCCACCAGGCACTCCAAACCCTTTCTCTGAATTGATTCCATCAGTGCTTTGTTCCTAGGTCAAGAAGTACCTTGCCAGTAAGGTCCTGCCTTTTAAAGTTCTTTTAATATTGGACAATGCTGCTGGGCCTCCCAGAACCCCATGAGTTCACACTGAAGGTATCAAAGTGGTCTGCTTGTCCCCAAACACAATATCTTCAATTCAGCATCAAGAAAAGGGGGTCATAAGGACCTTTAAGGCTCATTACACCCAGTACTCTCTGGAAAGTATTGTCAGTGTTATGGAAGAGAACGTCATGAAAGTCTAGAAGGATTACATCATTGAAGGTGCCATTGTTGTAACAGAAAAAGTCATGAAAGCCATCAAGCCTGAAACAATAAATTTCTGCTGGAGAAAACTGTCCCTATGTTGTGCGTGATTTCACAGGATTTACGACAGAGCCGAGCAAGGAAATCATGAAAGGGTTTGTGGTTATGGCAAAAAAAGGTGTGTATGGGGAAGGTTTCAAGATATGGATTTGGGGAAATTCAAGAGCTGATGGACACCACACCAGAAGAACTAACAGAAGATGTGTCAGTAGAGATAAGTGCTTCTGAACCAGTGACAGATAATGAGGAAGAAGATGTAGAAGAATCACTGCCAGAAAACAAATTGACATTAGGCAATCTGGCAGAAGGGTTTCGATGATTCGAGACTACTTCTGATTTCTTTTATGACATGGACCTCTTTATGATATGAGCACTGAAACGAAAGCAAACCATTAAAGGAGGATTGGTACCATATGGGAACCATTTTTAGAGAAATGGAAAAGCATAAAGTCAGATAGAAATTACGATATATTTCCATAAAGTTCCACCAAATGTGCCTGTCCCTCCCACCTGCACTTCTACCTCTTCCACCCCTGAGACAGCAAGACCAACCTCTACTCTTCCTTCTCCTTCTCAGCCCACTCAACATGAAGATGGGGATGAAGGCCTTTGTGATGATCCACTTTCACTTAATGAGCAGTAAATAATCATGCCATACAGTTAATAAATTTATCTATTGTGTGTGTGTGTGTCTTTGTGTGAACATCTAAGAGCTGTACGACAATCATATGAGACATGTTTGTGTCATCATTACCTAAGTATTCATTGTGTAGAACATTGTGCGCCAGACTCATAGATGTGATAGCCTATCTTTACTTAGACATAAGGTGAGTGATTTAATATAAAATTAATAATGTGTTAGTTTTCTTACTGTTGTATAACTTTACTTTCAAAGAATTACGTTACTGTGGAATATGCTTCTCTTGTGATTATCAGCTTATCATCACCAGCAGATGGTTTTTAAAAAAATAAAACCGTGTTTCTAATACCATATTATGAATATGACTGTGTTACTATATCCCATAAAAATTATATAACCATTTATTCATTAGTGTATAGGCTAAGCTACTGTGAAGCAATCGTATTGATTACACTAGGCTACCATGAAGCAATAATATTGCTGCTTTTTTGTTATCAATGTATGAATCATTATAAATCTGTAAATAAATACGACTTTCTTTTTCATATCTTTTTCATTTTTGATATCTAGTGTTAGTAATACATATAATATCTATAGTGTTTTATGTCATAAGACAATATTGATGTCAGTACTAATAGATAATAGAGGATTCATCTTGTAAACAATATAAATTTATGGTATTGATAAACATAGTACAGTACTGTAAATGTATTTTCATTCTCTATTTTTTTAAAGATTTTATTTATTTATTCATGAGAGGCACAGGGAGAGAGGCAGAGACATAAGCAGAGGGAGAAGAGGCTCCCTGCAGGGAGCCCAATGCAGGACTCAATCCCAGGACCCCAGGATCACAACCTGAACCAAAGGCAGACATTCAACCACTGAGCCACCCAGATACCCTCTTCCTTATTCTCTAAAAATAACATTTTTTTTCTTTAGCTTGCTTTATCATAAAGGTATAGTATATAATACATATAGAGGCGCCTGGGCAGCTCAGTTAAGCATCCAACTCTTAATTTCGGCTCAGATCATGATCTCAGGGGCTGTGAGGTGGAGGCCTGCTCAGTATGGAGCCTGCTTGGGATTCTCTCCCTTTGCCCCTTCTGCCCCCAGCTCCTGCTCACATGCTCTGTCTCTCTCTAAAAAACAAAAGTAAAATAACAAAAAAAATACATTAACATACAGAATATGTGTTAATTGATTATAACGTTTTCAGTTAGCAGTAGGCTATTAAGTTTGGGGGGAGTCCAAAGTTATATGTGGATTTTTGTCTTTATAGGTCAGTGCCTCTAACCCCTGCATTGTTTACAGGTCAACTATATATACAAACCACATTTTCTAGGATATTTGTTTCATTTCCTATAATTTACTTTTTAGGACTATTAATATCTCTAGCATAGCATAGGAAGGGAGAAACCAGCTCAGATGGATGTTAATTAATATTTACGTATTTCTTTAAAAAGATTGGTAGGAGAGGAAGATGAAATGTTAAAAACGATGATATGAATGTAGTCATTAGTGGACACGATTTCTTCAAGCTTTCCAGTGCCATCTTACTTCAGCTTATTAAGAGTTGGTTGTAAATTTTTTCTGGAAATGTTTCCCTTTGAACCGGTACTGTAATAAATTTGAGATCTTTAAATTAGAATGGTCTTTGTGTTAATGTAAAGATTTACTTCTTACCCCTTCTTTTTCTTTTTTTAAGCTTCACTATAATGTGACTACAACCAGATTAGTGAATCCAGATCAACTCTTGAATGAAATAATGTCTATTCTTCCAAAGAAGCACGTTGACTTTGTACAAAAGGGGTAAGAAGCACACTTAGAGGCTTTTGCATTTATTGATTGATGTCTTTTGAACTTCGAGATGACATGTACTGATTCTTTTCTTTTTAAAAAATATTTCTCCCACCTCATTTTCATCAAAAAAGCTTTTATGGTAGTGTCATTGTTCATAATTTTGTTTCTTTGGTGTTATATGAGCTAGTGCCATTTGGCACCGCTTTCAAAGTTAGACTTTTCAAAATAGAAAAATCTGAACTTCTTCGAGTTTTCTTTTTCAGTACTCTATTTTCCTTTGATGTTCTGCTTTTCAATATTTTTTATTTTTAAATATTTTATTTATTCATGAGAGACACACACACACAGAGAGAGAGAGAGAATGAGAGAGACAGGCAGAGGGAGAAGCAGGCTCCATGCAGGGAGCCCGACATGGGACTCGATCCCGGGTCTCCAGGATCACGCCCTAGGCTGAAGGCGGCGCTAAACCGCTGAGCCACCAGGGCTGCCCATCAATAATATTTATAAATTGTAATCTAGATTTGTGAGATACCTCAAACCAATTAGGGATTTAAGTAGAACCCTTTCCTTTATGACTTCTTGTTGAACTGGGTTTTCAGCACTTTAGGAAATTATTTCACCTGAACTCTTTCCCACTGTTGAGTGAGCTGCCAGCAAAACCTCCATGGCTATGATCTTATGGTCTGAATGGCCAAACCACTTATACCTAAGAGGTTCTTATTTATAAGTATTTACAGTCATGTCTCTTTAAAATTTCACTATTGAGGCAGATAAATAGAGCCACTAATGGATATAACAAAATATTTAACTAGAATATTCAATGTAGAGTAAGGGTTTAAGAAATAATCTTTTGGAAAAGTAATTTTATTTTTCATCTGTAAATGTTGGCAAGCATTCCTTACCTGAACCCTGGCTTTCTTCTTTAGGCGTCATCAGAACACATAGTAACTCATAACACATAAGAACTCTGGCCTGTTCTTCGTGATTGGGTTTGAGTGATGGTTCCAGAATCTCTAGCCAAATCTGTATCAGAAAGCTTTCAATAATCTTTCCTTCAGCATATGATCTCTCTTCCAGATCACCAACTAGCTGTTAACCAATAACTTACTCTTCTAGCTTCCTGATCAACTGCAAAGTCTCTGCTTTGACCCTTTTTTTCCTTTTTTACTTTTCTGTTTGTTTTTAACTTCTTTGTGACAAGGCAGAACAAAAGCTAAGTTTTTTGGTGGTGTGATGTTACTAATCTTGGGTATATTCCATTATTACCTTTTTCCAAGGCAGAAGAATTGGTTTTTCTCTTCCCTATGACTGAATTGCTCTATGCTTCATATTCCCATTGGGAACCTTAACTATAGGGTACTCCTTTTGGCATTTATCCAAATGACTGCCCATTTTTAAGCGATCAAGACCCCAAACACAGAACTAAATTAGCAAGCCAAAGGATGATATTTTGTGAATCCTCATAGCACACAACAGATACAAGTAATTTCTTCACATTTCTGTGGAGAATTATCTGCCCCTAAATATTTAGGGAACTAATATTTAAAATCAATCCTATTGTTTATTATTTATTGGAGATTAGTAAGACAAATTAAAATATCAGGCAAACTAATTAAAAAATTGATTTAAATGAATTCGATTTATCTAACTTTGCAGGAGTGTACCTGTTTCTTAAGATATGTTTAAGGCTTCATTTGGAGGGGGCCTTTCCATCATCAGAGTTGTTGTGTTGCAGTTCTAATTACATATACCATGTGTTTCAGCCTTGGGAATATACCATCTCTATGGACCTTCTGTTAAAACTCTGCCATAAAGTGTAATGATCATAACCTCTTACTACTATTAGAAAAATCTCTAAAACCTACACCCTTCTGACAAGGTGGTAGCTTCAGTCTTATTTATATGAAAGAATTTCCTGATAAGGTGCACATAAAAAAATATTCTTAATCTTCCCCACATTTTCCTTTGTTGTGAACATTGTGGAAATGGCCTAATGTTTATGGATTACACTGTTGAAAGAGATGCATAAAGAAGGCCAGAAGATTTCTTGAGCATGAATGGCATGGGTAGCTGTAAAAGAAGGGCTTTTCTTTGGACAAGAGAAAAATTCTGATAAAGCCTTCCTTTTTTTTTTTTTTTTTTTTTTAAGCCTTCCATTTTTATTCTTTCATAAGATCCTAGTTCAGCTTCTGGGGAAAGACCAGTCATGCTCCATGACTAGGGTATAGCTAAGTCATTTGGAAACTGTAAGTAGTAATAGATCACTTAATATGAAATAAGGGTTCATTTTCTCCACTGGCCTCCTAGAGGCTTAGAAATCTCTTATACAGAATATTCATGGTTCTCCTATTAACTGGTTTCTTGTCTTGTTTTTCGTAGCTATACACTGAAGTGTCAAACACAGTCAGATTTTGGTAAAGTGACAATGCAATTTGAACTAGAAGTGTGCCAGCTTCAAAAACCCGATGTGGTGGGTATCAGGCGGCAGCGGATTAAGGGTGATGCCTGGGTTTACAAGAGATTAGTGGAAGACATCCTGTCTAGCTGCAAGGTATAATTGTTGGATGGTTTCCTCCCCATCCTGGATGAATATGAGTGTGATCGGTTTGATTTTTAAAGTCCATTGGAACTACAGACTTGTTTCTAAAGAGCCGTCTTAAAGACCAATATCTTTCTGTTTTTAGACAAAGGTATTTTGCAAAGTAATCTAAGGCGTGCCCATCTGTCATTATCTATTACTGTCTTTTATAATCATGTGGTTTTGTATATTAATAACTGTTGACTTTCCTAGATTCACTCCCATATGTGAAAGTAAGCTCTTAACTATGTCTCCTTTTAATGTGTTATTTCTTTCTGAAATAAAATCATTTGTGAATATAGCAGGCTTCTCCTCTTCTTTGTATTTGATTTTGATCCAAATAAAACCTCAAATGGGCTTCCTGACTATTAAGTAGAGACTATTTGGAGATATTTTATCTGTTATCAAATATGCCTTGGGCAGAAAAACAGATAAGAATTCATTTGCATAATTTTTTCCTGTCTCTGATTTAAGTAGGATTTATTGAGATCGTTAACTAAGTCACAGCTGTGGTTACCAGAGTTAAACAACACATTTAATATGTTGAATAAAAGAGTATTGACTTCAGTAAGTATGTTCGGTCAACAATGATAAGTATCTGAACTATGAACTCCCATGAAATGTTACTTTATGGTAATTTTCCTTAAGTCTCAATGTTGGTCCCAAATTTGTATTTTTATTTCATTTTATTGGTCTCTAAAGGCTAGCACTCAAGTTTTATTTGTATGGATTTTACCAATTAAACCAGTTGGAGAAAAATAGCGCTACTTGTAGTTAGTAGTGAGGGAGTGTTTTGTCACTCATTTATTCAGTAAAC
Organism: Canis aureus; assembly: GCF_053574225.1. Lineage (NCBI taxonomy): Eukaryota > Metazoa > Chordata > Mammalia > Carnivora > Canidae > Canis > Canis aureus. Next base: position 54,927,990 of record NC_135620.1, read on the forward strand.
ATTTACTAAGTGCTTACAGACATTAGGTTCTGAGGCTGAAGATGATACTGTCTAGTAAACTCAGGGAGTTCAGAATCTCTTAGGGGCAGGTGTATTTATAGCATACAGGGTGACCAACTTTGTCTGGAGGAGTAAGGGATGATTTCTTGGAGGAACCAATATTTGTTTTTAAAGGATAGATGGGTGTTCATCAGAAAGAGAAGAAGAAACATGACATTCTTGGCAGCCAGAAGAGAATGTGCAAAGGCATGGAATTATAAAATGGCATGCCTTGTTTAGGGTGGAAGCAGAAGGTGGTGCTAGGGGGAAATAGGCGGAAATGAGAGCTGAACACTTAGCTGGAAATAAGTGTGACAAAAGAACTTGAAAGAACTCAAATGCTCCACTAAACTATTTTGGCAAAGGGAAGCTGTCAAAGGGTTTTAAATTTTTTATAACAGCTTACTGAAATAAAATTCACATACCATAAAATTCACCTCTTTAAAGTGTTTAATTCATTGGATTTTATTATATTCACATTTATGCAACTATCACTGCAATCTAATTTTAGAACATTTTCATCACCTCAAAGAGAAACCCTGTGTCCATTAGTGGTCACTCTCAATTCGCCCACCTCACAGCCCCTGGCTCCCGCTAATCTACTTTCTGTCTCTGGGTCTGAGTATTCTGGACATTTCATATAAATGGGCTCATACAATATGTGGCCTGTTGGGTCTGGCTTCTTTCACCTTTTAGCCTAATGTTTTCAAGATTCATTATGTTGTAGCATGTGTCAGTACTTCATTCCATATTACAGCTGAATGATATTCCATCGTATGTATACACCACATTTAATTTTTTTTTTTTTTTTTTATTTATGATAGGCACACAGTGAGAGAGAGAGAGGCAGAGACACAGGCAGAGGGAGAAGCAGGCTCCGTGCACCGGGAGCCTGACGTGGGATTCGATCCCGGGTCTCCAGGATCGCGCCCTGGGCCAAAGGCAGGCGCCAAACCGCTGCGCCACCCAGGGATCCCTGTATACACCACATTTTATTTATCCATTTATCAATTGATAGACATTTGGGTTGTTTACACTTGGTTATTATGAATAACATTGCTATGAACATTTGTATACAAATATGTTTTGGACATATGTTTTCAGTTCTCTTATATATACATACTTAGGAGTGGAATTGCTGAGTCATTTAACATTTTGAGGAACTGACAAACTGCTTATTACTTTATGTTCCCACCAGTGATTTATGAGGGTGCTAATTTTTCCACATTGTCTATAACATTTGTTGTTGTCTGTCTTTTTTATTTTGGCTCTGTGAAGTGGTATCTCATGATTTTGATTTGCTTTTCCCTAATGACTAATGATGTTGAACATCTTTTCATGTGCTTATTGGTTGTACAGCTTTTGGGAGGAATATCTATTCAGGCCCTTCGCCCATATTTAATTGGGTTGTTTGTCTTTTCATCATTGAGTTGCAAGAATTCTGTAGTTCTAGCTCTAAGTTCTTTTTTTTTTTTTTTTTTTTAAAGATTTTATCTATTTATTCATGAGAGATACAGAGAGAGGCAGAGACACAGGCAGAGGGAGAAGCAGACTCCATGGAGCCCGATGTGGGACTCGATCCCGGGTCTCCAGGATCAGGCCCTGGGCAGAAGGCAGCGCTAAACTGCTGAGCTACCCGGGCTGCCCTAGCTCTAAGTTCTTTATCAAATACATGATTCGCAAATATTTCTTCTCATTCTGTAGGTAGTCTTTTTACTTTCTTGATGGTGTCTTTTGAAAAACAAATGTTTTAAATTTTCTGAAGTCCAATCCGTCTATTTTTATAAAGCATAAGAGAAGAATCATTCTTATATTCCTGTGGAAGATGGCATGTTCTGGAACAAAAACTTTTGACTGTGAACACAGTAAGAAGTCCGTTTTTACTTCGGGATGCATCACACATAAATATAAAGTTCTACTTAGCCTTACTCTAAATGTGATACTATTTTCTGTTCTATTTTCTTTTGTAAACATCTAGTCTGGTCATTGCAGTCTTTACTTTAGAGTTTTTAGTATATTTACTTTAAAAATTAAAAAAAATTTTTTAAAGATTTATTTATTCATTCATTCATTCATTCATTCATGAGAGACACAGAGAGAGAGAGAGAGGCAGAGACATAGGCAGAGGCAGAAGCAGGCTCCCTGCAGGAAGCCTGATACAGGACTCGATCCCAGGACCCTGGGATCACGACCTGAGCAGAAGGCAGATGCTCAACCACTGAGCCACTCAGGTGGCTCCCCCCAAATGAAAAATTTTAAATATATTTTTTTGGCATTAATTCAGCTTAGAAATGCTGTTATTGGCTCTACTACCCATCAGACTGGATCAAATAAAACTAGGTACCCTGACTGCTGTTTAGGCTAAATCTTGCTTTCTTTAAGGAGAATAAATGTTAATGATTGTCATATCATCTAAAATCTATCACTTAGCTCTAATTTTATAGAACCATTTGAAAAATTAAAGGGGTATAGTTGTGAGTTGAGTAAATGAGATTGGGTTAGTTCCCAAGAGGCAAATATGTTTTGCTTTTTTTTTTTTTTTTAAGATTTTTATTTATTTATTCATGAAAGACACAGAGAGGCAGAGACACAGAGGGAGAAGCAGGCTCCTGGCAGGGAGCCCAATGTGGGACCCGATCCCCAGACAAGGAATCATGCCTTGAGCTGAAGGCAGATGCTCAACTGCTGAGCCACCCAGGTGTCCTGCTAATGGTTTAGATTGTTGACACTAAACTAAATCTACATATCTTTAAGTTGGCTTCACTTTCCCTTGTCCAACCACACCTGGACTTCTTTGGAGGGTGTGTGTGATTTTTATGTCTGGAGAAAGGCAGTGTGAAGAGATGAAGGAACTTGTGAAGAATGGTTGAAGGAATTGGGAGTTTGAAACCTCGAGAACACTTAGGGCATTAACCCTTGAATACCTGAAGTCTATCATGAGGGGAGAATAGGAAACTTGTTTTGGTGATAGTAACAGGCAAGGAAAGTCCAGTGAGAAGTTGGAGGTAAAGGTCCTATCTTATTCCTCTTTGTGTTTCCAGCATTTAGTAATGCCTGGAATACAGCAGGGACTTAGTGTATACTTACAAAGTTGAACCACATTGAAGTTAAGCTCACGGTAAAGAGCTTTCAGAAGAACTCCCAAGCTATGTGACGAGAGGGCGCCTAGGAATATAGTGGTTTCCCTGTCATTGGAGGCAGACATGTTGGACAGCCTTTCATAGGAAAGGTCACAGAAGGGATTTAAGTATTGAACTGAAACCAGTAGCCCTAAAGCTCCTCTCTGCTGTAGTATCTATGGTCCAGTAACAGTGTGGAAGAAAATGAATCAATTGTTTGGTTATTGGGAGTAGGTGACCGTGGAAGTTCTGGCAGCAGCATTTCAGGTAATTTTAAATATTTTGCAAATTGGGAATGATAGAATGGTGAATGAGTTGTGGGAGCAATAGTAGATTGTGTTTGTTGACTGAGATAGGGAGAAATAAAGTAATAATCATAGTAACTGCCCAGTATTAAACACCCACTATGTGCCACACACTACACTGGATGATTTATATCAAGCATCAGCAGACTATGGCCTGGGGGCCACCGCTGAAGCCCTGTACTCTTTCTTGGTAGTTTTATTGAAACACAGCTGTACACATATTATCTATGACTGCTTTTGTGTTAGTGGCAGAATGGAGGAAATTTGACAGAGACTATATGATCTGAAAAGCATAAAGTATTTACTATTATCAAGTATTTACCATCATAAAGTATTTACAGAAAAAGTTTGCTGACCCCGGATTTAAATAAATGTTTTCAAATCATGCACGTTAACTCATTTAGTCTTTAACTCTGCAAGGTTGGTGGTATCCCTTTTTACATAGGAGAAAGCTGGGTATCAGAGAGGCAAAGTAATAACTCTCTCAAGGTCATAAAACTTGTAAGCGTATTGGATTTGAATCAGGCATGACAGACTCCAAAGTCTATGTTCTTTCCTATACTAGAAATAGGTGTAATACCTCTCTCCTGAAATTGTACCATATAGGAAAGCATGATTATATATTATACTTATCAAAAGATTGCTTTTTTGAAAGCAGCAATCTTACACAAACTGGTTAAGATGTAGGAAAACTTCACTAATTCAGACCTTATTACGGTGTAATTTACTACAATTGAGTTTGTTATGTGATTCTTAGTGAAAGTAAGAAATTCAAAGTGTCTTTCTTTGCTAAGAATATAGTCTACTAAGGAAATAAGAATTGAAAGACTTTCAGCTTGATTCCACAGTGATTTTATGCATTTTAAAGAGCTTATTTTTATGATTATGATTATTATGGAATATAGGCCTATAGGATTATATATTTAAAAGCCTTTCTGTAGGCTCTGGGTTAGGATCCATTCCCTTGCCTTTTCTAATTTCTGGAGACTGCCCACATTTCTCAGTTTATGGCTCTCTTCCTCCATCTTCACACAAAGGCAAGTTGAGTATCGTATTACTTTTTTCACATTGTATTACTCTTTCCACAGTTGCATTTCCCTCTGACTCTGAACTATTCTTCCCTCTTCTGCTTCTATAGACTGTAATGATTACATTGGGCCCATGTCATGCAGGAGTATTTCTTTGTCTTAGAGTTAGCTGTTTGGCAACCTTAATTCCATCTATAACCTTACTTCTCCTTTCACATGTAACATATCATTTTCATAGATCCAGGAATTAGGATGTAATGTCTCCAGTGTGGGGGCATTCTTCTCGTCACAGTGGTCAACTGATTTTTGACAAAGATACCAGGACAAGTGCAGTGGGGTAAAGAATAGGCTTTTCAACAAATGGTGTTCAAATGGTGTCCCTGGCCGGCTCCATTGACAGAGAATGCAACTCTTTTTTTTTTATTTTTTATTTTTTTAAGATTTTATTTATTTATTCATGAGAGACATGGAGAGAGAGACAGAGACATGAGGAGAGGGAGAAGCAGGCTCCCTGCAAGGAGCCCAATGTGGGACTCAATCCCTAACCCTGGGATCACACCCTGAGCCAAAGGTGGACACCCAACCGCTGAGCCACCCAGGCATCCCAAGCATGCAACTCTTGATCTCAGAGTTGTAAATTTGAGCCCCACCTTGGGTGTGGAGATTACTTAAAAATAAATTTAAAAAATATTTTATTTATTCATGAGAGACACAGAGAGAGAGGGGGGGGGGCGTGCAGAGACATAGGCATATGGAGAAGCAGGCTTCCCGCAAGGAGCTCAACATGGGACACAATTCCAGATCCTGGGATCATGCCCTGGGCCGAAGGCAGACACTCAACTGCTGAGCCACCCAGGTGTCTCTTAAAAATAAAATCTTAAAAGAACAAAAACAAAATCCAGAAGTGGACCCTCAACTTTATGGTCAACTAATATTCGACAAAGCAGGAAAGACTATCCACTGGAAAAAAGACAGTCTCTTCAATAAATGGTGCTTGGAAAATTGGACATCCACGTGCAGAAGAATGAAACTAGACCACTCTCTTACACCACACACAAAGATAAACTCAAAATGGATGAAAGATCTAAATGTGAGACAAGATTCCATCAAAATCCTAGAGGAGGGGATCCCTTGGTGGCGCAGTGGTTTGGTGCCTGCCTTTGGCCCAGGGTGCGATCCTGGAGACCCGGGATCGAATCCCACGTCAGACTCCCGGTGTATGGAGCCTGCTTCTCCCTCTGCCTGTGTCTCTGCCTCTCTCTCTCTCTGTGTGACTATCATAAATAAATAAAAAAAAAATTAAAAAAAAAATCCTAGAGGAGAACAACACCCTTTTTGAACTTAGCCACAGCAACTTCTTGCAAGATACATTCACAAAGGCAAGAGAAGCAAAAGCAAAAATGAATTATTGGGACTTCATCAAGATAAAAGCTTCTGCACAGCAAAAGAAACGGTCAATAAAACTAAAAAACAACCTACAGAATGGGAGAAGATATTTGCAAATGACCTATCAGATAAAGGGCTAGTATCCAAGATCTATAAAGAACTTCTTAAACTCAACAGCAAAGAAACAAACAATCCAATCATGAAATGGGCAAAAGACATGAACAGAAATCTCACAGAGGAAGACATAGACATGGCCAACATGCACATGAGAAAATGCTCTGCATCACTGGCCATCAGGGAAATACAAATCAAAACCACAATGAGAGACCACCTCACACCAGTGAGAATGGGAAAAATTAACAAGCAGGAAACAACAAATGTTGGAGAGGATGTGGAGAAAAGGGAACCCTCTTGCACTGTTGGTGGGAATGTGAACTGGTGCAGCCACTGTGGAAAACTGTGTGGAGGTTCCTCAAAGAGTTAAAAATAGACCTGCCCTATGACCCAGCAATTGCACTGCTGGGGATTTACCCCAAAGATACAGATGTGGTGAAATGCCGGGACACCTGCATCCCAATGTTTATAGCAGCAATGTCCACAATAGCCAAACTGTGGAAGGAGCCTCAGTGTCCATCGAAAGATGAATGGATAAAGAAGATGTGGTTTATGTATACAATGGAATATTATGTATGGAGCATAATATGTATGTATGTGTATGGAGCCTGCTTAGAAACGACAAATACCCACCATTTGCTTCGACATGGAGGGACCTGGAGGGTATTATGCTGAATGAAATAAGTCAATCGTAAAAGGACAAACATTATATGGTCTCATTCATTTGGGGAATATAAAAATTAGTGAAAGGGAATAAAAGGAAAGGAGAGAAAATGAGTGAGAATATCAGTGAGGGTGACAAAACATGAGACACCTAACTCTGGGAAATGAACAAGGGGTAGTGGAAGGGGTAGTGTGTTGGGGTTGGGGTGACTGGGTGATGGGCACTGAGGGGGGCACTTGGCAGGATGAGCACTGGGTGTTATTGCTATATGTTGGCAAATTGAATTCCAATAAAAAATTTAAAACAAAACAAAATAAAAATCAAATGATGTTAGATAATTGGATGTCCACATGCAAAAAATGAAGTTGGACCTGTCCCACACAACATCTAAAAAATTAACTTAAAATGGATCAGAACCTAAATATAAAGGATAAAATGATAAAAATTCATAGAAAAAAGTGTAGAGTAAATATGATCTTGGATTAGGCAATGGTTACTTACACATGGCATGAAAAGCATAAGCAACAAGTGGGAAAATAGATACATTGGACTTTACCAAAGTTAAAAAACTTTTGTGCTTCAGAGGACACCATCAAAAAAAAAAAAAAAGAAAGAAAGAAAGAAAGAAAGAAAGAAAGAAAGAAAGAAAGAAAGAAAAGAAAGAGCCTACAGAATGGGAGAAAATATTTGCTAAATACATCTGGTAAAAAAAAAGACTTGTATCCAAAATATAAAAGAATTCTTAAAACTCAACCACAAGATAACAGCACAATTTTAAAAAATGGGCAAAAGATCTGAACACATTACTTCACCAAAGATGATACACAGATGGCAAATAAATGTATGACAAGATGCTCAACATCACTTCTCATTAGAGAATTTCAAATCAAAACAAGATACCACTATACACCTATTAGGATGGCTAAAATCCAAGAAACTGATAATATCAAATGCTGACAAGGATGTAGTGCAACAGGAACTCATTCATTGCTGGTAAAAATGCAAAATAGCACATCTGCTTTGGATTTCTTGGTTTTTTGGGGGGAGGTGTTAAAATTTGTATTTATTTGAGAGAGGGAGAGCGAGCACAAGCAGCGGGAGGGGCAGAGGGACAAGCAAACTCCCCACTGAGCAGGGAGTCCAATGTGAGGCTTGATCCCAGGACCCCAGGATCGTGATCTGAGCCAAAGGCAGACACTTAACTAACTGAGCCACCCAGTCACCCCAGCACATCCACTTTGGATGACAGTTTGATAGTTTCTTACAAAGCTAAACATAATGTCACTATATAATTCAGTAATTGTGTTCCTAGGTCTTTGCCCAATGGATTTGAAAACTTAGGTCAACACAAACGCATAGGTTAATGTTTATTCATAATTATCAAAAATTGGAAGCAACAAAAATATTCTTCAATATGTGAATGGATAAACTGTGGTACATCCATACAATTGAATATTTTTCAACAATAAAAAGAAATGAGCTAAGGACGCTTAGGTGGCTCAGCGGTTGAGCATCTGCCTTTGGTTCAGGGCATGATCCTGGGGGGTCCCGGGATCAAGTCCCACATTGGGCTCCCTGCATGGAGCCTGCTTCTCCCTCTATCTATGTTTTTGCCTCTCTCTTTCTGTGTGTCTCATGAATAAATAAATAGAATTTTTTTAAAAAAAGAAAGAAATGAGCTATCCAGCCATGAAAAGACCTGGAGGAACATTAAATGCATATTACTAAGTGAGAGAAGCCAGTCTGAAGAGACAACCCCCTGTACGATTATAATTATATGGCATTCTGTAAAGGGCAAAACTAAAGAGACATTGAAAAAATCAGTGGTTGCCTGTAGGATAGGAAGGAGTGTTGAATGAATGAAGCACTGGAATTTTTAGGGTAGTGAATCTATTCTGTACGATACGGTAATGGTGGGTACATAATATTCTGCATTTGTGAAAACCTATAAAACTCTACAGCACAAAGAGTAAACTCTGGTAGTCTGATTCTCTTCAGGCTGCTATAGTACCACAAAGTACCACAGACTGGGTGTCTTACATAGCATTTAGATTTCACAGTTCTGGAGTCTGGGAACTCCCCAGGATCAAGGTACTGGCAGGTGCCTGCTTCGTGGTTCAGGAAGTGGTCTTCTTTCTGTGACTTAACATGGTAGAAAAAGTGAGGGAGCTCTCGGGTTTCTTTTATAAGGGCACAAATCCCATGCATGAGGGTTCTATCCCTCCACCCAATCACCTCCCAAAACCCCACTGCCAAATACCATGACACCGGAGATTAGATTTCAACATATGAATTGGGGGTAGAGGGCAGACAGACTTTCCATCAGCAGTATCATTGTATGTAAATTAAATCATTTAAGAAGTTGGGATATCTTGGGGAAGAATGTATACTGTGACAAGAGAAATCTAGTTATTAAAAAAATGTATGCAATTACTTCACTGAAGGGGGTGAGGGGAGGCTACTGACCTGAGTAACTTTGGAAGTGGGCAGAGTATGTAAGACTCAAGACAAAAGGAATCACACATAAGCATTGTACTCTAGATAATAAAATTGTTTCCCATGAGAGTACAAGTTAACAATTCTGTTTTTTTTGTTTCGTTTTTAAAGATTTTATTTGGGACACCTGGGTGGCTCAGCGGTTTAGCAGCTGCCTTCAGCCCAGGCCGTGATCCTGGAGTCCTGATATCGAGTCCTGCATTGGGCTCCCTGCATGGGACCTGCTTCTCCCTCTGCCTCTCTCTCTCTCTCTGTGTCTCTCATGAATAAATAAATAAAATATTAAAAAAAATAAAGATTATATATATATATATATATATACGCATACATACATACACACACACAGCTTAGTGTTAGCACTTATATTTCTTTGTCAGCTGAGAAGTTCTGAAAGATACTCTGGTAGCAACAAGTAGGCCTCGTACCCAGATCTTGTTTCTAATACCATTCTCCAACAAAAGGAACCAGGACTCCTTGGAGAAATGGCTGATTCTATCTAGGACTGGGGTAGGAAATATGCAAGATGAGTCTGAAACACAATGCCCAAAAGTAAGGTAGTGCTAATAGCAGCAACACTCACATTGATAGGAATATGTTATTAAGTGGAGATTGTTGGCAGATTTTTAAAAATTTAAGGTGTTTGAAATGGCAGTTATTGTGAAAGCTCTGTTATGTCTGAGCAGAAGGACTTTGGGCACTTGCTTGGCCTCTGAAAGCTTCAGGTTCTCAGCTATTAAACAGAAAAAATAGTACCCTCTTCTGGGGAGGGCAGTTGTAAGAACTGTCAGAATATGTGTGTGCTCATGATACAGGGTCTGTCCTAAGTAAGCCCAGAGGATGAGCTTTATAGTATCCTTCTAACTGGACTCTATGTGGAGTGGTGTTGTCAAAACAAAAATCTGGTATTTTATGCTTGCTCCCAGGCCTTCCAGTACTAAATCTTTTTTATTATTTTTTAAAAGATATTATTTATTTATTCATGAGAGAGGCAGAGGGAGGGAAAAGCAGGCTCCCTGCAAGGAGCCCAATGTGGGACTCAATCCCAGGACCCCAGGACCACAACCTGAGCCAAAGGCAGACACTCAACCACTGAGCTACCCATGTGCCCTCCAGTACTAAATCTAATGCCCCCAAATGATTAGCCAGTTGATGCCATTTGTTGAATATGTATTCGTTCTTTACTCATTTTTTTTAAAGATTTTATTTATTTATTCATGAGAGACACAGAAGGAGAGAGGCAGAGACTTAGACAGAGGGAGAAGCAGGCTCCATGCAGGGAGCCCAGGGTGGAACTCGATCCCAGAACTCCAGGATCACACCCTCAGCTGAAGGCAGTCGCTCAACCACTGAGCCACCCAGGCGTCCCTCTTGACTCACTTTTAATTTCATTTAGTTCAGTTGCTCAGTCACCATTTGTTGAATTTAAACTTCATATTGGTGCTAGGTGAGATATGGGAAAGAATACATGTATTATCCTGCCATCGGGTTGCTTAGAGTCTCAATGAGAAACCAATTGAGCAGCAACAAGATGCATTGAAGTTCCCACCTGGGGTTTTGGGGTAACCTTTCCACATGATCCTCTATGCCAACTTTCCAAGAGGCACCTGTTTCTCATAGCATATGAGAAGAAAGATCCAGGGTATGACCTCTTATTCCTACCTTAAGGCATTATGAAAGCTTCTTTAAGACTAGCTGTGTCTTTTTGTATCACTATCTACAAGACTGCACTTTAGCAGGAAGAATGCTGGATTCTGGGACTCAGGCCTTTGGACTCTAGAGCTGATTCTGCTTATGACCTTGGGTAAGTTACTGACCATCTCTGGATTTGTTCCTATAAACATGACACACACGCAAACAGGTACAAACCTCTTTTAAGGGTCTCTCCTAGCTAATACCACAAATGGCATTGAAGTTTGATGTGTAATTAAGAGTGATGGTTTCAGGGACACCTGGGTGGTTCAGCAGTTGAGCGTCTGCCTTCAGCACAGGGTGTGATCCCAGGTCCAGGGATTGAGTCCCACATCAGGCTCCCTTCAAGGAGCCTGCTTCTCCCTCTGCCTATGTCTCTGCCTCTCTGTGTGTGTCTCTCTTTTTTTTTTTTTTTTAAAGGAGTGATGGTTTCAAGTTTTGACTAAGATAAGTAGCTCCAACAGAGTAGCTACAGACACCTTACCATGTGACTTAAGTATATACTCAAAATACAACACTCCTTAAAAAGGACACTCTGGCTTGGACAGCACACTTCCTCTATGTTTAGGTGTTCATTCTGTTGATCTTTTTGGTGTTCTGAATTCCCAGTCTGCTTTATACACTTTGAGAAGCCTCAGGCATTCACTTTATGGAGAGAAATAACTTGCACAGGAAAATATTTAGAATTACCAAGCACAGAGTTATAGAGCAGAAAGATTTAATTTCAAGGGAGACTTTCAACGAAGTTTGGTGGTTAATGGGAAATTTCTTGCATTTGTCCTAAGAGACCAAAACCATCTAGAAGGGAAGGGTATACTCAGAGGTGAGAGTGATACACTTTGATATTTTAGTGTCAGAGGTACAAAAAATGACCTCTGGGGAAAGGGGTATCTCTCAGGATTTAACATTTTTATTTTTATATTTTAATGTTTTTAATGTTAAACTTGATTCTGTTTTGGGCTGGATATTAGAATGAGGAAATATTGATTTTTACAATTTCAGAGCTGGAAACGGCCCTTGAAATAAAAGTCTACTGCCCTTCTCTCCACCCTACCCTGTCCCTGCCATGTCCTTAGCTGAGAGGAGGATCTTTTTTTAGAGAGAGAGATGGAAAGAAATCATAGGGGACAAGTCTAGGGTGACAAGATCCACCATCCATCATGGCTCCTGACCACGAACAGTTGGAGCCTTTCTCTTTACTATGTGGGTTTTTTTTTAATTAACCTTTTTTCATTTTTCCTACTTTAGAATTTCACATTATAGTCCTTTGTTCATTCTCCTCTTTTCTCTCGATAATGAAAATGGATATAATATGAACTTAAACTCACTTGCCCTGGGTCATTGCCAGTGCTTAATAAAAGTGTATTAGTATTTGTAGTAATGATAATAACCTGCAGATAATGATGTCGCTAAAGACCAAAGGGTCCCCTTGCATGAGAAGCCCCCCCTTCCAGTCTCCTAGCTTTGCTGGATTTAACGGAGACCTTGACTGCTTCAGAGAGTCATTGTCCCTTTTAAATTATCAAGGTTTCATGGAGACAAGCATTCTTCACTTAAGGGTTTTCCAGACTGTCTGATGTGCTGGGCTCTGGGTAACCTTGTTCCTATGTCATCATATGTCATGCTGCCTCTCGGAAATTGTTCCCTGATGTTTGCAAAAATGAACTACTTAAAGGAAAACCAGAAGAAATTCCCTTTGTTCACTTATACACACACACACACACACACACACACATACACACACACACTTCACTGTTGGATATGGTTACACTTGAATAAGTGAGTCAGGGTCATGAGGAGATTGGAAGCTGTGTGATATGAGGGACGGCAGGAGGAATGGAGGTGTCGAGGTTTTATGGAGATCAGACTGAGGAGGAGATGTGACAGGCATCTTCACAAATCTGAAGATACGTGGAAGAGGGATTTGAACTTTTCTGGGTAGACCTGTCAAGTATAAAGAAGACCAAATGCATGGGTATAATAAGCTGGATTTGGTTTGGTATGAGGTAGGTCTTTCTTCTTAGCTATCTAAGAAGAAAACATGCTCGTCCAGAAAGTGGCCAGTCCCGTCCCTGGAGTGCTCCAGCAGCAGCAGGGTAGTCCCCCAACTGGCACTGTTGGGGAGGGGGTGTAAAGATTAGGTGATGTCTGAAATGAATCACTTGAGGCTCTTTTCTCACCTCAAAGGGCAATAATTCTATGAGGTTCTTGATATGAGAATCCTTGATCCCATTTCTACATTGTAGAGTGGGAATCCCAGGGGTTTCTTGGTTGAAAGCCCAAGTCTAAGATCTGACTCTAGGAAAGGGAGACTTTTCCAATGGCCCAGTATCATCTCTGGCCTCAGGGTTATATGAGTGGGTCTAAGCCCCAGGCAAACTGCTGCCACTGTCAACTGCACATCTGAGGAATAGGTGGAGGAGTTGAAGAGACAGGAGAGGAAACAATAAGTCATCAAAGTTAAGAGGAGAGGCCTTTGAAGGAGGCAGAGACAGCAGTCCTGGAGGCTGCTGAGAGAACCAGGAGGACAAGGCATGAGGAGACATTGGATCTGTCAAGCAGGAATCAGGGATAGGTTCACGAATGTGCTAGAGCAGAAAATTGACCTCAGGAATGCAAGAGAATTGCTGAGAAGTAGAGGCAAGAGGTTCAGGTCCCATGCTCATGGACTTGGCTGCAAGAGTGGTGGGATGGAGGCTAGATAGGTAAGACCTATGAAGATGAAGGTTGAAGGCAGAAGGGAAAGGGGATGCAAGATGAGAAATCGCTGATGTTGGAAGCAGAAAGGATGTTGGGTAGGGGAGAGGGAGAGAGGGAAAGGGAGAAAAGGCATCTGTTTCTCAGATCCACAAATAGACTCCATACAGATGGGACTAGGTTTAAAGAGAAGGTGAGAAATCCTTTGGTTTACAGGGGCTATTGGAGCATGGCTGTGGAGAGAAGCGCCCAGAAGTCAGGTCTCTGAGGGTACCACTGTTGTGCTTGTAGCTGAACTCAGTGACCACATTAGCTCTACCTGGCTCCTGACACTATTACCCATTTCCTTCTTTTGGAATTCTCTCTGCTTTTGATTTTATTCCTTTCTGGTTTTCCAACCATGCCTCAACCTTGTCGCCTATCTGCCTCTTAGATGTTAATTCCAGGCTTCTGACTCTGGCCACTTCTCTTCCTGCTCTTCATATTTCTCTAGATATTCTCATCTTTCCTGTGCCTTGTGATGGCTCCAGAATCTGCATCTCTGGCCCAGACCTCTCTTATCAGCTTCAAGTCCTACCCAGTCCACCTTCACTGTACAGCTCCATTTGGATGTTCCATAGGAACCCAAAAGGCATCATTTCTAGGCCCAAACTTATCCCCCCACTCTATTTTTTCCCCACTGTCCCTTTCTTTAGGGTGACCATACATCCCAGGTTGCTGAAATATTCTCAGTGTAAGCCTATTGTCCCAGCATATTATTAATAATCCCTCTTTTCTCCTCAGAAATGTTTCTGTTTGAATGATACATTATAAGGTCACTTTATCCATTTTGGACAATGACATGACCAGTCACTTAAATGCTGGTGCCAGAAACTTCATATTTATCTTAAACCCCTACTTGCTGAACTCCCAATTCTGTATTTTTTGTCTTATTCCAGTAGATTGAGCCCCTGGATAGCGGGGACAGCACCTTATCCACTTTGATATTCCAGTGCCAAGCACAGAACCTGGCCTGCTCAATAAATGTCAAGGAAAGGACATGAAGATGGAGTTAAGGGATGGAATTAGAGTCTATAGAATATTAAAGCTGGAAAGGCTGGGCCCTTTCTTTTCATTTCATAGATAAGGAAATTAAGGCCCAGAGTGGTGAATGGACTTGACCAAAGTCATATGATTAGTTAGCGGCAGGGTCAGTACTGGACTCCAGGACTACCAGAACCTATCAAAGGCTCTTTTCTAGATGTTTTAAATCTTCTTCATTAAGTAGAGGGACAGCTCAACAGTCTGCCTTCATTAGACCCTCTGTGTGTGTGTGTGTGTGTGTGTGTGTGTGTGGCATGGAGGGGAAGAATAGAATATTCTTGCTTCCAAAAGTGTTCAAAGGAGCTGGGGAGACCCGTCAAGGCTTATTTGAGAGACATCATACCACTTTTCTATTGGAGACATTTTCACCTTCTTAACATTGCCAGACCAGGTTAAAATAAAATCTGATCTGACAGTAGCTCAGGTGGTGTCTTTTGTTTTTGTTTTTAAACTCAGAATCAAATGCTGTGAAACATAGCCACAGTAGGCGGGTAATGGGAAGCTATCAAATCATTTACTGCTTGATCTGACACTTTGTTGGTGGACATGGGGATTCTGAAAAAGAGGCTGTCTGCCTGCCTTCTCTAGAGTCTTTCCCCCTTCTTTTGGTTCACCTCCAGTTCTTCTCTTAGCTTGCTCTTGGCAAATAAATCATTTTATTTTGAGAAAATTTCCCCTTTTCCGAACTTTGTGTTCTTATTTGTAGAGTGAGAAGGCTAGATTAGATATCTTCATAGCTGTGTCTAGCCCTGAGTTCCATCATGTTGAGTCTCCTCTGCCATTGCTTGGAGCAGAATTGGACGTTCATGTCTACCACAGGTATTTCAAATATATGTCTATTGAAACTATCAAAATCTGGGTCTCTGCTTTATTCTTGGCCAGACCAAATCTCTCTCCTCCTCTTTTACATGATACTTATTCATCATTCCTTAAATGTCCAATCCTCTTTCTTTTTAAAACACTCTAATATGCTTATTATTTCAACCATTTATATTTAACATTAAAGCTTAATCATGAAGTTGTTAACCATTGAAAATTATTAAATAAGTGAGTTTGGAATGAGCATGGAACAGATGAAAAAAATGAGTGAGTATTTCAGAATGAGCACTTTGGAAAAGAAATTTATGCATGGAAAACAATGGAGAATTACAATTAAGAGCTCTGGGGATCTCAAACTGATTTGTCCAGCTATTACATAGTCATTTCAATTTAAATTAAAATTGTAACTATTTTCTAGTCTACTAAAAATATGAGGTGTCACATTAAGAGTTTTAATGGTGCGTTCTCTGGGGAATGCAAAAATGCGAGATTGTAGCACATAAATAACTATATAGTGAAGAGTGAATAAATTCACTGCCAAAAATGAATATGATAAAAACAGAAATGACAGTGGATTATTTTATTCCCTCTAGTGAAGCGCAGCTCACACATTAGACCAAAGAAACAGTTCACAGGGTGTCTAATTCCATATCACTTTGTCAGAGCTGATGAAAAGAACAACACAAAAAATTTTAACTGGTTGATGAACTCAGGCATAAATGAAGCCACATATTTTGTTCCCAAAGTAAAAAAAAAAATTTTAGCCACAGAAAGTAGGTTGATATTAATATTTGATAGCCTTGATTCATATGAAATTGGATTAGTCAAGGTTTTAACCACTGTAGAACATGTTAAAGGCAATCAAAAACTTCTGGAGGGGGGAAAAAAGATTAAAGTCAAAATTAGGAGATACAGCTTCCTGGAGTAGCTAAATCCTGGTGTGTGTGTGTGTGGTCATGTGTGTGGTCATATATGCTAGAATGGTTGGTCAGTTGGTGGAAGGTCTGATGATAGAACACAGAAGATTTGGGATTTTATTGTGATACAAGTGAATTATAGATAAAAGAAGTGGCATCTGGACATCTGGATAATGGAGAGAGTTAACCAAAGTAAGAACCAGGTGCAAGAGAGTTACTATAACTAAGTTTGGTTGAGCTTCTGGATAGCCAGGGTAAAAAGGAAATTGATAGGTTTCATAAATCTTGTTGTCATATCAATATTTTCCTGTTCCTAAGTTCTTGGAGGAATTTGTTGTTTAGAGCAGTAGTTCTCAAACTTGAGGACACTTAAGAATCATCTGGCCTCTAGAGATTCTGTTTAATTTGTCTATGATGGGACATGTGCATCAATATTTTTTTAAAAAGCTCCTCAGGTGGGTTTGATGCACAGCCAGACTTGTGGGTTAGTGGTGTAGAACCTTACGGAGAACAAATGACTAATCGCTGTTCAGCAGAAGATGCAGAAACTCTTTATACAACCAATTATCATATTGATTCTTAATACAAGAGGAGTATTGATTTGTAGTTCAGTGAAGGCATTTCTAAAACAATTCAAATCCAGTTTTCCTGCCACATAAAATTACAGACATCTGTACTTTGAGTAATTCATTCCTGAAAAGTCACTTTGCATACACATGCTAGCTGGGAGCCAATTTTTATTTTAAATAGGAAGATATTTCAATGTGTTATATGCCACCCAAATCCTTCAACTAAATTTTACTGAAACAGTCAAATTTCTTTATAAATTTAAGTTAGAAATGATCACATTAGGATGTAAAAAGGCTTACAACATTCCTTCCTGTCATTAAATGATACATAGGTTTTTAACGGTCATTTGTGCAGTGTGACAAAGCTTCTTTTAGGACCAGCCCCAGCTGAGACACACTTCCTTTTTATTGTTTCCTGATTCACTGTTCATAATTTTTTGTGTTTCTGATGGTCTACCAGTTATAGTTGGAAGAAACTTGAGGCTTTTCTCAAACATAATGTCACAATGAGTTTTGGGGATAAATTTTTTAATGAATTAAAAAAGTTTTTTTCCTTTATGAATATTGGCTTAAATATTATTTTGAAAGATATATATTTTTGATATGTGCTCATTCCTATCCTGAGGGGTGTTCTAGCAGGAACAACAGGGAGACATTCTATTTAAAAATGCATTTAGGGGCATCTGGGTGGCTCAGTTGGTTTAATGTCCAACTTTTGGTTTTGGCTCAGGTCATGATCTTACAGTTGTGTGACTGAACCCTGCTTCAGGCTCTGATTCAGTGCGGGGTCTGCTTCAGATTCTTTCTTCTTCTCCTTCTGCCCCAACCCACTTTCTCTCTCTCAAATAAATAAAACCTTTTAAAAAAATAAAAATAAAAATGCATTTAAAAACCAGGGTTTTTAAAGGTGGATAACCAGGGTTGAGAATTGAATTAGTAAGGATCTTTTTTGGCTGCAAGTAACATAATACCCTCCCTCATTAAAGTGGGTATTTGTGGCAAGAAGTCCATAGGTGGATGGTCACAGACTTGGTCCAGCAATTTAATGTTGTAATCAAGGGCCATGGCTATTCCCACCTGCTTGATGCTTTATTCAACTCATGGTGTTGGTGATGTCTTTCCTCATAGTCACAAGATGACTGCAGCAGCCCAGATACCATGCCTTCTGTCAACAGAGTCCAGAAGTAGGAAGGGAGCACACTGGGAGAACTCATCATATTCAGTCTCTCTTTATATTAGGAACAAAGTCCTTCTCACAAGCTTTTAAGAGGAATTCTAACATCTCATTAACAGAAATGGGTTATATGGCCATCCATAGCTATAAAGGAGGCTGGGAGAATGGTTATCTTGCATCCACAACCTCCATCATGCAGAGAAGATGGGGGAGAGGAAGGGCCAGTGGGAAGGTCAATAAAGTCCAGATTTTATCATTAATGAGCTGTGTGTCCTTGGACAGGTCTCTTACCCTCCATAAATTGATAGGGTTTTCTGACAAAGCACTTCTGCTTGCATTTTAAGGTGTTATTTATGAAGGTCTGTCTTGATCGGAAAAGAGAATGTCTTTGGAGATTGCCAGGGCACCTTGGCATATAAAAATTGCTAACAAGTTCTGCAGCAAAGAGAATAGTTTATCCAACACAGTGTTCCCAAAATGTATTTGACCACCGAACCTTTTATATAAACCAGTCACTTGTGCATCCAGTATTCTGTGGAACTCTCCAGGAAACACTGCCCTGTTAGATTGAAGTTTCTTAAAGATGGGGTCTTCAACTTTAAATTTCTCAGAGTACTCAGCAGTTTCCAGATATCCACTCCTCATCCTTTAATCAAAGCTTTAACCTCACTTGTTCAGGGAAGACATCTCATCCATCGAAACTAGGTCAGAAGATACACATGTATATTTCCTGGCCTATTTTGACATATGTCCTATCTTCCTTCTTTATGGACACCTCAATTACAAAAACTTGTGATTTGTTATTATGAGTATGTATGATCTCTCTTGCTGGTAGACTGTAAGCTCCCTGAGGGCAGGTGTAGTGTCTTGTTTATTGCCTTGTCTCCAGTGCCTTAGTGGCTCAACATAGTAGGTGCTCAATACATATTTTTGAACAAATGCCTCACAGACGGTGGGTATGGATGTATTTGTGTAATGGACACCTTATGTTTTGTTTCCCAGCACTGATGCCCCAACCATTTTCTTTTAGGATTGCTGCCTCCCACTCCATTCCATCTGTATGGTTGTTCCCACTGGTGACTGGCCCAGGAGGTATGTACCTGGGCCAGTAAATCCCCTCTTGGTGCTTCTAAAATTTAGAACAGAGGAAGGGCCAGATTTATTTCTTCCCAGTGGTTAAAAACATAAGTGGTTAAAACTCAGGAACTTTTGACCACCATATATCCTCTCTTTGAACTAGAGAAGGCTGATCAGGGAAAACAGGTAGGTAGGTAGATAGATAGATAGATAGATAGATAGATAGATAGATAGATAAAGAGAGACAAAGAGAAAAGTCATAGATGCCCAGCCAAATTTGGGAGATGAAGACTATGCTGAACAGGGCTGGGGTTCTAGGATTTGCACCTAGAACCCTGCCACATTCTCATCCTTGGGATTCATGAGAGCCTCCTTTAATCCTTCCCCATTTTTGCTTAAGCTTATTTGAGTTAGTTTTTTGCTTCTCGTGAATCCTAACTAGTATAATTTGCTAAGTGAATTAATAATTGAGCATGGAAAAAGAAAGGAGATAAAGGGCATTTGGGTTCATGGGTTTATATAAAACAGTGAGCAGAGGGAACTGAATTGAATTCAAACTTGGTGAAGTAGGGTAAGGAAAGCATGCCAAATTCAGGAGAAGGAAATATTCCATCTATTTATCTTCAAGGTGATTTTGAGGATCAAATGAGTCAGGAGGCATGTATGTGCTTTAAAAACTGAAATAGAAGGAATCTTTTTAATAAACCCAAAATATGAAGTTGGGGATGGGGAAAGGTGAAAGCCTACAAAGAACTCAAACCACAGGCATTACCATGAAACCTGATGGTCATCATTCTGCAGCCGTCATCATCCCTTCGAATGCCCAGACCTCTCCTGCCTTCTCCACAAAGAGCGCTCAGCCCCACGCTGCCACAGCACCTGGCTCATCTGCACTCTGCAGGTGTGTTCAAAGTCATTCCGCTACTTGTTCCTTGCCTGCTCTACCTGGAGACACTCTCAGACTGTGTGAAGGACACCATCAGGGCCACTGTAGGGTGACTCTGGTGACTGAATAATGCATGAAACCAGCAGTGGCCAAGGGGGAGCCTCCCCAAGTGGGTGGTGGGTTGAGGACAGAGTCTGGTCTCCATCTGTGGGGACTCGACTTTCCTATCCATGGGGTCTTTCAGATTGATGGCTCCGTCCATATGGATGAGTCTCCTTTAGTAGGTTTCCTGAAATGTTTATTAGCTGTGCTGGAAATAGGTATAGACTGACAAATGAGAAAACAGTGCTTAATGGTTTACAAAGGATGCCCATGTCCCTCCCATTCATTTCATTGGGGTCTCACAAATATTCTGGGAGGTAGAGGGTCAAGGGTTGTCATCTATCATCTATTGACAGGGAAACTGGGACCCCAAGAAAGCATGACTTGCCCAAGAGAAGATCTCCTGGGGTGACTTATTTTTTAATGTTCTCAGATTAACCAAATTCACAATATTTTTCTGTTCCTAAGGCAAACTGGAATGTTTTGCCTATTCTCTCATTCCCATTTAAAATAAAAACAATAAAATTTATCATCTTAACCATTTTTAAGTTTATGATTCAGTAGCATTAAGTACACTCACAATGTTGTACAACCATCACTTTATCTAATTCTAGAACTTTTTTTGTCATCCTACACAGAAACTCTGTACAACATTAACTCTCCAACCTCCCCTCCCCTCAGCTCCTGACAACCATCATTCTACTTTCTTTTTCTATGAATTTGCTTATTCTAGGTACCTCATATAAGAGGAATTATACAATATTCGTCTTTTTGTGTCTGGCTTATTTCACTTAGCATAATGTTCTTCTCAAGGTTCATCCATGTTGTAGCATATATCAAGATATCCTTCCTTTTTAAGGCTGAATAATATTCCATTGTAGGTGTACGCCACATTTCGTGTATCCATTCAGCTATTGATGGACTCTTGGGTTGCTTCCATCTTTTGGCTATTGTGAATAATGCTACTGTGAATATGTGTACATACTATATGAGTCCCTGCTTTCAATTCTTTTGGGTATATACATAGGAGTGGAATTGCTGGATTGTGTGGTAATTCTCTTTAACTTTCTGAGGACCTGCCATACTGTTTCCCTCATGGCTGCCCCATTTTACATTCCCATCATCCTTTTCTATTTTTAAACTGAAATTTATCCTCTGCCTGGACCATCTCCCATTCATCTCCACTCCCCAAACATCCACCCTGTGTACAAAGCGGATGTGCCTGTCCCACTTATTAGAGAAAAGAAAGTTGCATTAATAGTTAAAAGTGTGGTATTACGCTGGGTCTGGCAGTAGGTGATTGATGGCCTCCATTACACCCCATTAGATATTTTATTCTTGTTAAATGAAGAGCAGCCAACTTTGTCAAGTATTTTTAGTTCCCTCTGGTCTTATTGGTCCGATCTATTCTTCAGGACGGCCTGTAAATGGCCACATATGGCTGAGTGTCTGCAGGACGGATGGCCGTGCAGCTGGCGTTCATTGGCCACCAATTTACCCCGGCCCCCTTCATTGTGAGCCTGACAGCGCCGGGGAGCCTTGTAGATCTAACCAAATATATCTATTTTCTAATTGTCTATTTATCACCTTCTGGGGATTTGTGGGCCTCCTATCTGAAGGCAAAGGGGGGATGGCCTTGAACAATGATCCTTGTCAAGGCTCTCGCTCGCTCTAAATTAGGGCCTAGTTGCTAAATAACTAATTTAGTCCTGCTATCAAGCTGAAAAAGTGGGTATTCAGCGCAAAGTGCCAGCTGGGGAATTGATTATGTCTTCTCTCAGCGAGTGTGATAAACCTGCCGCCGAGCCACCGTGGAAGGCTGGCGATGGCTCCCCCGGGGCGGCAGCATTTCATCATGGAGAATTGGCAGGGGTGCCAGGTCCACTGCCCGCGTGGCAGATGAAGTCTGGAGCATTGGACCTGCCCCGCCACAGCGCCCGTGGGGAGTCTGGCCAGCACGGCACCCTCCTGGTCTGTGGCTTCTGCTTGGAGCTGTGGGGATGGTTGCATCTGGCAGACAAGACCAAGGTGAGAATTGGGGAGGGGACAGGAAAGTCACCCTGACAGTCCCAATTCCAATTAGAGTGAGATTATTGAAGGTAGCTCAGGTCTGGGGTGGGGGAGGTGAGAGGAAATCAATGGGAATAGGAGATTTTTAGGAAAATGTATTAATAACAACTGCCAGATTTTGAAGAGAGAAGAGAGCCAGGTAGCTGACAATAGAGAGTTATGGTTTACTGCCTGAGAAATCTAAGGACAACAAAAACAACAACAGCAATCAACTACTCAGCCCTCCCCTATGCCAGGCACTGTGTCAGGAGTCTGAATCGTTGATCTCTTTGAAACTTCTTAGTATCCGGGCAGGTCAAGGTTCCTACCCCAATTGGTACTTAGAGAAATGGAATCTCAGAAATATTACCTAATCAACTTGTTGAAGACTGAACTCTGCCCATAAATATCTCCCCCACCCAAATTTTTTTACAATGCCTATAATGCCTCTATCATTCCTTTACTCAACTGGTCTGGATGCTGGGGGACAGTGGGGACTCAGTCAGACCAGGCCCTGCCTTCATGGAGCTGATCTGTCAGTGGAGGAGACAGACCACACCAGTGGCTCTCAATACAATCAGACCCAAAGGTCCCTTTGTCACTCAGATCTTTTGAATGGCTCCTTTATCATCCTGAAATTAAATTCACAGACAATACATTACACTTATTTGCATAATAAAAAAACAGTATAGCATTTTCACTGTAGTTTAATGGAAAAATGAAAGTAATCGTAATAAAATAATGTTATTCCATTATTCAAATGTTTGATCATAAGTACACTAGAAAACATCATGAGATGTTCGGATGCTTATACTTATAATGAATGTTTGAATTTAAGAAAAAAAGAGATAATATCCCACTGAATGTTGATGACTTTTTCTCATTGACAATTTGAAATAAGGGTTAAAAAAAAAAGATATTGGTCAATATCCTTAGAATTGCTTTGAGTGTGAAAACTACAAGTACAGATTGATACAAGACTCAGATCCCATGAAGGGTGCCCCCATGGGTGATGTCATTTTCTGAAAGGAGGAAACTCCAAATTGAAGAAAGTAAAATAATGTTCATTTCCATGGTGGTTGCATTCCTGGGAAAGTCAGTGTAAATTAAACCAAGCATACTATCCTTTGTGCTCATGTGTAAGATGGAGTTTGAGTCTAGATTTAGAGAAAAATACATGTTTTTTGACCCACACAGATGTCTGGTTAAAAATTGGGCATTGTAAGTTCGTGAGACAAGCCCATGCCTTGCCTCCTGATCACTAGGGGTTGGTTCTGCCCCACTGAGAATCACTGGACTATATAAAAGACAAGTAAATAAATAAGAAGGTAACAAATCATGATAACTACAATGATCAAAATAAAACTGGATGATAGGTTAGAGAGTGTTTGAGGACCTACTCGGATTGGGAGCTCTGAGTTTCTGGTTTGGGTTAAATGGTCCCTCTAAGCCAGATACTCCTGGGAAAGAAGAGGCAGACAAGACACGAGCATCCTTTGGAGGATTCGTAACTCCCTGAGGCCAGCAGTGGGGAAAGGAAGGTCAGGAAGTTGGCCTAGCTAGAGGCTCAGAAGACCCAGATTGGGAGCTGCTCTGCTAGTTACTGAGTGACCTTGAGCAAGCCATTTTTTTGTTCCCCAGCCTCAGTTTTCTCACCTGTCAAATGGAGAGAGGGATGATCCCCATTCCCCTCTTTCCAAGTGAGTGAGAAGATCCAAAGTGATGAAGCAAGTGCTTTATACACCATAGAATTCAAACAGGCTTCAGTTTGCAATGAAAAACTTTAGAAACAACTCAAAAACCCCCAAAGAAAGGGGATTGGAAAGAAAGGCATGGCAAAATCACTTAGAAGAGCATTATGTAATCATTAAAATGTTGTAAAATAATAGTTAATGTGTAGAAAGATGTCCACAGGGTGAGAAAAGCAAGTGACAAAATGACATGGAGAGTATGCTCATTTGTTTGCAATTAGAAGAGGAAGAGCAAACAAACAAACAACCAACAAACAAAAAAGAATTGAGAGGATGTATACTGAAATACTAACTGATGTTATTTCTGGGAATTAGAGTTGATTGTAATTTTCTTTTTGCTCCACTGTATAATGAACTGTATCATTTTTGTAATAAGAGAAACAAGCCACAAACGTGTTTTTTTAAGATGCTTGTCACACTCCAAGATCCATGCTAGAATCTCTGG
Organism: Canis aureus; assembly: GCF_053574225.1. Classification (NCBI taxonomy): domain Eukaryota; kingdom Metazoa; phylum Chordata; class Mammalia; order Carnivora; family Canidae; genus Canis; species Canis aureus. The sequence continues at coordinate 54,952,399 of NC_135620.1, forward strand.
TGCTGTGTCTGGGTGGGGGGCCCAGGGTACTATCTTTCTTGCATTTCACATGCATGGAGATAAACATTGTGGCCGCTTGCTGTCCAGGGAAAGCTATGTCCTTCCCAGGAGCAACTGGTTCTCTTTTTGTATTACATTTTCTACCCTCAGAGCTTGAGTATAACTCCAGGTTCTTATGGGCAGAGCTTATGGTGTCCCAGATTCTGGGCTAGGTACCATTATTTTAATCTTCATGATAACTCTATGAGGTAGATATTATTGCCCCCATTTTAGAGGTGAGAAAAGTAAGCCCGGAAGATTAAACGAATCACTACTTGTCATATGTCTTTTAAGTGGAGGAACAAAGGTTTCAACCTGGGATTTCTAGCTCTGGGCCACTGGGCATACATTTGTAACTACTTGGGAGATTAATTATTGGCCAAGTTTCGGTGTCTCTGTAAATGCAGTTGAAACAAGCCTAGAGCTCCTGTGTTCTATTGGCTAAATGTTGGTAAGCACTCACCTCACAACCTTGCTGGGAGACAGTAGGATGTTGGAGAAGGCTCCGGTGCTCTGTGTGTGCAGAGGAAGGACGTGGTTAACATGACTTCCTTTCTCTGGTTTGAATTACTAAAGCCCTGGCACCAGTGTCCCTCTGGAACAAACTGGAACCCATCATGCTGGTGGGTTAGTTGGAGGAGATTCCGATGAAGAAAACTAGGGACCTGGAGGGTAGCCTGTATTAAGCCCCAAACTTGGAGTGGTGGTGTCTTGAATTCTAAAGACTCCAGTACCGAACTATCCATCCACCCAGCCACTCACCCATTATCATCTCTCAGAAAAGTGAGATTTATCTACTGTCCAAGTCCTTACTAAGTTTCTCATGTTATGGGACTTGCTCTCATTTAATTTGACCCAAAAGCACCATTTGGGGATGACATATTCATCCCCAATAACTTCAATCAGTGCTATGCTTCCAGTGCTTATAGAGGTCACTTCCTAGAGCAAAAGTGGAGACAGAAACACTAAGCCACAGATTTAGTCATTTTTCCTTATAATTGCAAGTGTTGGATGTTATAAACAAGCCTTTTAAAGATTGCTTTAAAAAACAATACACTAATGTTTACTTTGCAGAGCTCATGAATAGAGAATGGGTACTAGGGGCTAGGAGTGTAATTTCCAGTGACAGCATCATTCATGGATGCAAAACATCTTGTATCTTAAATGATAGGGATGGAAGTGACGATGATGTGCTCTGGAAAGTGGTGTTAGGTGACTCGAGAAGTGGCTCTAGTGGTGATGAAGATACTAATGTCAAAGAGGTATGTGAAGAGAATGAATATAATTGTTTCATGTGTTAAATGTGAGCATGAACAAAAGCAGTGCCCCTAAATATCCTTCCAATTAATATAAGACTTTACATTAGTAAGTTAAGTTTCAATTAACATATGGACTTATAATTACTACATTGGTATATTAATTTATTTTATATAAATTACTGTATGTGAAACTAAATTTTTAAATTTGTTAAATACGTAAACCTTTGACTATTCCATCTATATGCCTTACAGTTGATACATGCAAGTTGGTCAAAGCTTTATTTTGGAACTTTCTGTTGGCAAAAAGGCAGATCTCCCTATACTTGGGGTTGTCACATGGGTAGGCATACTTATTTTAGGCCTACGGTGTGCCAGGCATGGTGTCAGGCACACAGTGAGGGGCCCTTGGTGGAGGAGAAACCAGAGTTCTAAGCTACCACCTGAGTTCTGAGGGTCTGTGTGGGATGAGGCCTGATTGAATTCCTTCATCTTCACCCTCCCAAAAGGTAATATATATTCTGCTGTGGAGAGGATGCATCCATTTGCTGGAGCAGGCTGGCATCTAAAATGGACATCTGGGTGGCTCTGTTGGTTGAGCATCTGACTTTTGCTCAGGTCATGATCTTGGGGTCCTGGGATCAAGCCCTGCGTGGGGCTCTGTGCTCAGCAAGGAGACTGCTTCTCCTCCCTCTTCCCCTCCCACTACTTGTGCTCTCTCTCTCAAATAAATAAATAAAATCTTTAAAAAAAAAGAAAATAAACTAAAATGGGGTCGGCATTAGTGGGGTTAAATTTGCTCAGTGCTCTGCTCCCTAAAATAATTTTGAAAATCTATGTCCCTTCTTGAACAGTTTAATGTTGACATCTAGAATATCATAAACAATTTTAAATAATTTTAAATAAACAGTTTTAAATAATTACAAAGGATATAATGTCTGGTATAAATATATAAATTGTGACATAAAACTCTCACATTGCTATTTAAATGTGTCCAATAAAATACACATATAGCAATTTGATACCCACTACCATCCTTTTAAAAAATACACGAATGAGCTCTTACTTAACAGTAGGAAATTGTATTTCCAATCCACTTCCCCCACAGAATTTTATTCGAATGTAATGTATTTTTATGCTTGAAAGTCTTTTATTGATTTTCCTATCATACTTCTCTGCAACAAAAAAATGTATATAAATTGAATTTTTTTATTTCCTGTGACCATAAGCCTTTAAGAATTAAAGAAAATTCTTCTGGATTGAGTTATCATTTCAACTATCAGTAATACAAACCCGATAAAAATAACAGGAATGTACTGCAAACTTTGATAATTATTAAATAGTTAAAAATTATTGGAAAAACTTCTCTTCATGAGATAGATGGGGGCATATAGCCATGTTGTCTGTGCACTACAAAACTCCAAGGAGAGCCATTCACTATGATTCACTAGACTATGATTTAGATGGCAATCCCTGAAATAATGCAGTGAACAACCCGGACAACTGTATGTGGGGCGCCTGGATTTGGACAGTGATGGTTAAAGTGCCTTGATTAAAGGTAACTTGAGAACACAATTTGTAGAATTGTCCCTTTATTTGATGCACCAGGATTTCTGACTCAACTGGACAATGTAGCCATAGTAAGATTCAGGTGAAATGATAACATGAGTCTGTTTGTACAGTAGAAGGATTATAGAAGGGAGGATGGGGATGGAAAACTGGGATGATGCTTCCACCAAAGGCAGGTCAGTTTTAGGAAAGAATTCACATGGAAGTTGGGAGTTGGAGCCAGGAAAGTTACCTGTGCTGGGTATGCCCTGGAAAGTTTTTATATCCCAGGGGCTGTGAACCTCTGGAGGATCGCCATGGTCCAGCCCCTGGTGCCTCAGAGCTCTTTGTGGTGCCGACCAGACTGGAGGCTTTCTGCCTAGCGCATCCTCTGCTCCTAGCTCTTGGCAGGCCCTCTCAGCCAGGATCCCCAAATCCACTGAGCCCAGCCCTGTCTGTGGGCCTCGTAGATGCCTCACACATTCCTAATAGTACCCACTTCTTTAGAATTGAATAAATTCCAGGCAGTGTTCTCTGCATTTTACCAATCTCATTTAATCTCCCCTCAAACCCAATAAAGTAAATTCAATTATTTTTACTCTACAGACAAGAGAACAGAGGCTTGATTTATATGAAATAACTTGCTCAAAGTCACACACATACATGCCGAGGAGGGAGCTTTCAGATCTAGTCCAGGTCACCGGAGTTCTGAAGCCTGAGCCTTTTTCTATCCCACCATGTCCCTTCAAAACACGAAAGGAGAATGGAACTGCTGTACTTAGGAGCCTACTATGAGCCGGGTGCTTTGCACGTTATCATGTTTAAATCTCTCTACCATCCTGCGAGGGAAATAGTATTATCTTTTTGTCGCAGATGAGGAAGATGAGAACCCAAGGTAATAAGCAGGAAAGCTGGAGTTTGACCCTGGGTCTATCCATCGCCAAAAGGATAGCCTCTGTCCCTTCCCGGAGGCAGCTTCCTGGGCTGGGATCCAGCTCTCCAGCCACTGCCAAGCCCATGACTGGACAGAGTCCATTACCTTTACGGTAAGCTCCTTGGGGCGAACTACCTTGGATTTCCCTACAAAGGAGAAGAGAGAGAAAAATAATAAAAATCACTCTTAGAAAATTTGACCTCTGGGGACTCCTGGGTGGCTCAGCGGTTGAGCATCTGCCTTGGCTCAGGGTGTGATCCCGGGGTGCCGGGATCGAGTCCCACATCGGGATCCCTGCGTGGAGCCTGCTTCTCCCTCTGCCTGTGTCTCTGCCTCTCTCTGTGAATAAACAAATGAAATAATAAATAAATAAAATCTTTAAAAATTTGAATAAATAAATAAATAATGAATAAAATCTAAATAATGAATAAATAAAATCTAAAAGAAAAAATATTTGACCTCTGAGTCCATCTGGCCCAACCCCACATTTCCCACGATTATTTAATTTAATTTAATTCTGAGAACGCTTCTGAACCCTGGCCACATGCCAGGTACCCAGCTAGATGCTGCTAAAGGCACCGGGCACGAAGGGAAAGGGGCTCTCTGACCTCACTTGTTGCCACTTGACACCCGCTCATCTTAAATTCCGTAAAGACAGTGATCATCATGGGGTTGCAGGCGGTGGAGGAGGGAGTTGACTGTGATGAGGGCGTCGGGAAGGTCGTGTGAACGTGGCGGAACTTGAGCTGGAACGTATTGCTGCTGTCTAGTTGATTCACTCAAAATAGGCGACTCGGTCTGAAGAATCTAGATCCTGAAGAGTCGAGGGGGTTGCGGCCTCACGGAGAGCCTGAGCCTACCTGGTGTGCAGACTGTCTTAGCTCGTGTCTGTGCAGAGCGCTGAGCATCATAGCTCAGTACACCAGTAAGCTCTTCATGGTATTATCTTGTGAGAATAATTCCGGCTAAATACACTTTGACTTCTCCCAGGAATAGGACAAGAATTAGTTGCTAACTAGGCTTCTCTCCTCATTTCCCTGGAGACCTCAGGAGCCCCACGTGTATGACCTCACCTGACCTCCACAAAATCCTGTGCCCTAGCCAGACTGCCCCTCCAGGACCGCTGGGAAGTGGAGCCTCCTCCCCAGGGTGCTTCTTGCTCTTGACCCCCGAACCGCACCCAGACAAGTGAATCCCACTCCCCTGCCAAGTGGGCATGGCCAGTAACAGGGGCCACATGCTGTGGACCGACCCTGGTGGCCAACACCTGAGGGAGGGAGGTAATAGTCCTCAGGAGTATCATCCCAGGAAGCTGGCCGGGAAAGAGCTGCTGGCACTTCCTCAGGCAGCACCCACTGTGTGAGGATGTTTTTTCTGCAATCTGGGGTTGACTTCTCTGAGGAAAGACACAGTGTGGGACCACATTCATTCCTAATTTCTTCCTGTCAAACTTCTAGTTTTGTTTTTCCTTTTGTTGCCATTAAATTTTTCTTTTCTTTCTGGATAACTGTCGAATTTTAAGGCAGTGAATGCTGGTCCTGCCTATGACAATAATGCCATTTATTGAGATCCTACTGAGTATGAGGTGCTCTTCCTGGGATATCTCATTTCATTTTGCAAAGTAGGCAACGTTGGCCTCATTTTACAAACCAGGAGACTGAAGCTCAGAAAGATGGAGTGCCTTACAAGATCACAGCTCGTAAGTGGTAGGTGAGAATTTGACTCTAAAAAAGTGACTAATTCCAGCGAGTGTGTTTTCTATATGGAGTCTCTCTTGAGCTAGCTCCTTTGAGCTTGTCTCCTGCCTCTAAGATAGAGCATCTGTCACTAAACACAGCTCAAAGTAGATGGAGCCACAACTAGATCCACATGTGGCATGAATTCAGCCTAAAGACCGGTACCCACTTTACTGTGTGGCCCTGGGCAAGTCACTCACCCTCTCTGGACCTGAGATACTTCAACTATAGAAAAAGAGCACGGAATGGATGATTTCTCAGGGACTTTGTACTTCCAGAGCCCTGTGCTTCAAATGCCATAGTAAATTTAGGGGCTTTGTGGAGCTGCAGCCCATCTGATATTCTCCCCAACTTGACCTTTTCTTAAATTCATTTCATTAATTCTCTTATTCATAAGAATGCGTTTTCATTTCATGGTTCCTATGTTTAGTGCTTTCTCCTGATGATGCTTCTCTTCCCCGGTATAATTTTTTGTTCCATTAATTTCCAAGGACCATTTTGCCAGATCAGAGTGTTAAGAATCATTCACACCTCTTCCATTTGTCTAACCAACCGCTCATCCATTTCTCTCCAGAAATAATTGTATATGGTTCAATAAGTTTATTGTTCAAATCTGTTTACACTTTAGGATGCATCTCATCAGGATTTGCTATAAAGGGTGGAAGCTAGTTTCCAATTATCATTATTATATCTGTTTCTCCAAGTTTTCCAAATATACTTTGCTTTATCTTCAGGAGCTGTTTTTTAATTTTTTTTTAATTTATTTTTCTTTTATCCTGAAGAAAGACTTTAAACGAAAAAGGCACTAATTCTTTTCAATATTTCTGTGCCTCTATTGCCCTGACTCAGCAGGGCTAGCAAATCACCTGGATGTGATGGTGGGCTTCTTTTTTTCTGTCTCCAGCACTACTCTGCTTTTATTTTGAGAAGTTTCCCATTGAGGGCTCACTGGGGCTTTGCAACTCTCTGAGGCTGTGCTAGACGGTGTGCTAGGGTGGCCTGAGAAGGAAGAAAAGGGAGAGAAGAGAAAAGGAGAGGCAGAAATGGACCTCTGGGAGCAAGAGCAAGACAGAATTTTTAAGTGAAGACACTCCCAGGTCTCAGTCCAGACCGCAAACCAGTTCCCAAAGGCACCCCAGGCCCGGCTGCTCCTGAAGCCTCCCTGAGGCCGAGGTAGAGCTTGAAGGTTTGGGGCTGGAAAAGTGGGGTCCAGGGCTGTTCTGCTGATTAGTAGCTAGACAGTATGAGTACATTCCTTGACCTTGTCTCAGGACCTCAGCAGAAAAGTGAGGATAATAGTTCTTGCTTCATAGGTTAATGTGGGGATCTGTTCATATATCCATGTATTAGGTTCCCACAATGTGCCAGACTCTGTACTGAATGTTCAGGAGATAGTAGAGGGTGAACCCCATCCCCACAAGGCCCCATCCTTGTGTTTATGGAGTTGGGCTCAGGATAGGGTGACATATATCAATATATTCATTACTCATGTCAAATTTACCAGGACTGCAGAGTCCACGATGCCCTTCGGGGAGCCCGGGGAATGTACCAAGTCAGGAGAGGGGAGGGGAGAGCACAGTAGGCAGAGGCAGGTGTGGCTGTGGGGCAGAGTGGGTGGGGAGCCCGGGTCCCAGTGATGCTGGTGGGAGAGAGCACCAAAGATGCCCACCTGTCATAAGTAAAGTAGTGCTCAGCTCTGGGTAGCTGTGGCCCTGAGTACTTTTAACTGTGGCTGCAGGCTTCCCAGGGGGAATGGAGCTATTTAATGCTCCTGTCCAATCACAGAAAGCGGTGTTAGACTCAGGAAGAAAGAGCTGGGGTCAAGGGTCCCACTGCTTGGGGCACTAGGAGTCTGGACCCAGCTGAATGGGGGCCCTGCTGCAGGAGCACATGGTGGGAGGTGTCATGAAGCAGGGCCATGAGATTTTCTGTACCTGTCCTCAGCTGTGGTTGGTAACTTTTAGCAAATTTAGTATCAGGAGCACAGCACGGGGGTAGTTTATTTCAGATGCAGACGTCTGGGCTCCATCCCTAGAGGTTGGTTTATCAAGTTTGGGCCAGGGCCCAGGAGTCTGCATTGTAATGAGAGCCCCAGGTTGGGGCCCCCCATAGAAGCACTTCCCAGTGGCAGCTTTCAGGTGGAGATACTTTCTAAACAACCACAACAAAAGCCACCCTGAAGTATGTCTCTGAAGAATGTGGCCAGTCCTGTGCTCAATTTAAAACATCACAGTGGGAGGCAAGGCTTCAGGCTATGTGGTGTATGGGGTGGGGGGTGGAGAGAAGCCTCATGAGGCCCTCCTGGCTTTGCCCTTTGGGGATCCTATAGGGTACAGGGTGACAACAGCCTCCTTCCCAATTCCAGGAAGTGCTTTCTACCTGGGAGACCACCTGGCTGGGGTGTGCAGCCCGCATTCACTCCCAGCTGCCAGACTGGGTGGGCAGCAACAGGTGTCAGAGCTCCCCTGGGATTGGATGGGAGCCAGTGAGATCCTCCTGCCTTCTCCATCTCTCTGTTCCCACTGTGATTGTCTCTGGAGAAATGCAGATGTTTTCCTTCATTGTCTGTTCTCTTTATGGGGGAAATGACACCTGCCCAGTCTCAAGAACTGATCTGTAGAACTGTAACGGCACCCCCTCTCCCCGTTATGTGCTTGATCATCTTCCAGAGGAAGCTCCTGGAAGGTCAGATGGTGGGGCGTTTGGCCCTGTCCGGAGGGAGATGCCAGGGAGGGCACTGGGTTTCCACCTAGTAGCTCTGAGTTAAATGCTTTGCGGGGTGGGGGAAACCCCAAGCTGAGAATGCTGTTTTCTAGAAGTGTGGGGCTCCGGAGGCATTCAGGGGCAGCTTTACATAGTCTCGTTAACAAACACCACTGCCGGCAAAGGGGGGAAGTGCTCAGGGTGGGCTGAGAGTGGAGCCCCCCTTGGGTCTCTCCTGCTGAAAGTCTGGGGTGGTTCTGGGAGCAGACAGACAGAATTAGAAACCTGGGATCCTGGTTGCAGGTGGAAAGTCCTTCAAGTTGGGGTGGGGTTGGAGAGCTGCCCAGATAAACATGCAGTGCTTCAAAATATACACTTAACTGTGGGTTTTTTCCTGATGTTTTGTTGTGTTCTGTGTTTACTATAGAAAATCTGGGAAAAATACAAAGGAAAAAATAAAAGAATAAAATAAAAATCTGCAACCCCATAATCTAATTCAAAATCCTGGTGTATTTTCTGTCAGGATCTTTTTCTAAACACAGGCCTAACTCATACATTTGAGGAGCCCAGGGCAAGAATACTATTGGTATCCCACATACCACATGTTTAAATATTGATTTCAAGATCATTTCCTAAAAGAGTTATTTTCAGGGTACCTGGGTGGCTCAGTCAGTTAAGCATCTACCTTCGGCTCAGGTCATGGTCCCAGGGTCCTGGCATTGAGCCCCATGTCTGGCTCCCTGCTCAGCAGGGAACCTGCTTCTCCCTCTGTCCCTGCTCCTTGCTTGTGCTGTCTCTCTCAAATAAACAAATAAAATCTTAAAAAAAAGAAATAAAAGAGTTATTGTGATTCTAAACTATGCAAAATTATTAGGATGAAAAGGCAAAATTCCAATTATAACCAGTAAATATTAAAAATTTAGATCAAAATCATTTCAATAAAGCTGAAGTTTTTAATTTTAAACATTTGATTAAATTAAAACTACACTCCTTTTTTAAAAAAAAGATTTATTTGAGAGAGAGAGAGTGTGAGCAGGGGGAGGAGTAGAGGGGGAGGGAGAGAATCTCAAGCAGACTCCCTGCTGAGTGCGCAGCCCAACACAGGGTTCAGTGTCACCACCCTGGGATCATGACCTGAGCCAAAATCAAGAGTTGGACACCTAACTGACTGAGCCACCCAGGCACCCCCAAACTATGCTCTTTTAATAGTCAACATTCCTCTAGTTGTCAGCGTAAAGGGTTGGTATTATGCTTCATCCATTTTTTGGTCTAAATCTACATATATACAAGTTTAAGGGTAAAATGAATTATTTGATTTTGCAAAATATTCCTCAGCTGTTATGTACAGCTGTTGCAAGTATTGTGCTAATTAGTGAGTACGTCTGGAACCATGAATTAGAACATGAAGAAAAGCAAAGAGATGGACACTTTGCACTACTGGGAGATGATACTAGGTTATGCAAGAAAGGTTTGCATTTCATGCTATCTATGAGAAAGTGACAAATTCATTTGTCTTTTCTCTTATTTCGGCGCATCTACTGCTCACATCTTCCCTACGCTCTGCAGTGGTGTCTGTCTCTCTTGTCAGCAGCAACACGCTCCACCCAGTGTGGTGGCAATTTGGTCCTCTTTTGTGTCAAGGACAGAGGGCAAAAGGTGGAAACACATTTCTTGGAGCTTGAGTGATGTTAGTGGAGCTGATGTTTGGGGTTATGCTATGCGATGCGGGGCACCATGTCCCTAGTAACAGAAGTGCTCATGTCTTCTGTAATAACTATTTGTGTGTACGTGTGAGTTTATGAAATGCAGAACACCCTCAACTGTGGGACCCAAGGCAGGGACCACCTTTGCTCAGGTATAAAGTCCGAGGATATATACGTATAGTAATACACATATAATAGTGTATGTATTATTTCCCTGATTTTCTGTCATGAACATTTTCTTTATAAATATTCTTCTGAAAGTATTTATTTTTAGCAATATTCCATAAAACAGATCTATCATAATTTATTAAACCAGACCCCTACTGTTGAAATTTATGTTGTTTTCAATTTTTCTCTCTTATAAACAACACCACGTTGAACATCTTTATGCACATCGGAGCACATTTCTGGAAGCATCACTAGGTCAAAGGGGACAGACATTGTGTACATAGAATTAAATCAGGAGGAGGCCCTTTAAAAGTCTCCTGTTAGGGGCAGCCCAGGTGGCTCAGCGGTTTAGCGCCACCTTTGGCCCAGGGCGTGATCCTAGGGACAGGGGATGAGTCCCACGATGTAGGGCGCCCTGTATGGAACCTGCTTCTCCCTCTGCCTGTGTCTCTCATGAATAAACAAATAAAATATTTTAAAATATTTTTTAAAAATCTCTCTGCTTCAACCTTAGAAAAAAAAAAAAAAAGAGTCTCATGTTAAATTGATTAGCTCTTTGATCATTTGTTAAGGATGGGTCCCAGGAAGACTGTTAGCACTAGAATCGGCCCAGGGAATGGAGTCTGGAGTTTGGGATCCTAACTCTCTGTGAACTCGGGCAAGAGTCTTTCTGTCTGGGCCTGTTTCTCTGTACAAAAAGGAATTGGCCTAGATTTTTTTCCCCAGAGTTCTTGCAATTGGAAGCGCTTTGATTCTGAGACTCTGCTGGCTGGGTGTGTGTGGAACCAAACTCAACCCCTCCCTCCCCTCCACGCCCCCCCCCCCCCCGGGGCTCCATCCATTAGGCCACCCTGCCCCCTGCTGGCCGGTTACCAGATGCCAGTCCCGTTCCTGACGTGGCAGGGGGAGGCCGTGGCCCACTGTGAAACCAGCAAGTTATCAGAGATCATGAAGGGGCTGCTGTTTAGTTACTGGAAATTACATTCTTGGGGCTATGCCCCCAAATGTCTCATTTCATTCATTTGTTCAGCAGATGTTCCTAAGGCCTTCCTTTGTGCCAGAGCTGGGAACTCCTTTTGCCCTTGAGGAACACAGGGTTCAGAAAGGGCAGAACCGGCCACACGTTCTACCGTACGAAGCAGAGAGAAAGATGTGGAGAAAATGATTCAGATGCTTAGTTATTTGGCTATTGCTGGCTATTTCTCAAGCCTCTGATATTCATTTGTTTGGATAAAGAACCCAAATAGATGGCTGTTCTGGGGTGAATAGTGTCCCTCCTGGAGCCTGTGAATGGGATATAGGGTCTCTGCAGATGTATTCAAGTTAAGAGGGCAGCATATGCTAGTGGATCCTAATCCAGTGGCTGGTGTCCTTACAAGAAGACAAACAGGGACACAGGAGACACACATGGGAGAAGTCCCCGTTGACAATGAAGACAGAGACAGGAAAGGACGCATCTACAAGAGAAGGACTGACAAGGATTTCCAGGAGCCACCAGAAGCCAGGGAGAGGCGAGGAAGGATTCTCCCCTGGAGCCTTCACAGTGAGCACAGCCCTGGCTGACACCTTGATTTGTGAGAGAATACATTTCTGTTGTTTAAAACCACCCAGTTGGTGGTAATTTGATACAACAGCTCCAGGAAACTAATACTACAGTGACTCCCTGAGGATAAAACCTGGCGTACCCGGGAGAACTAGAAATCTAATTGAGAGAGAGAAAGAGAGAGAGAGCATGCATGAATGTGTGTGGGTGAGAGGAGCTGGAAGGCCTGAGTTGTGACCAAGGCTGCTGCTGACTGGCCTTGTGACCCTGGGCGAGTCCCTCCCTTCCTCTCTGGGTGTTGGTCTGTATAGGAAGGCATCGGGTAGACCAGTGGCTTTTACAATTCATTCTGCTGCTGCTTCATTTTCTAAAATTACATTCTTTGGGACTATGCCAAAACTTTTTTTTTTTTTTAAAGATCAGAAATCTTTTCTTTCTTTCTTTCTTTCTTTCTTTCTTTCTTTCTTTCTTTCTTTCTTCCTTCCTTCCTTCCTTCCTTCCTTCTTTCTTTCTCTCTTTCTCTCTCTCTTTCTTTCTTTCTTTCTTTCTTTCTTCTTTCTTTCTTTCTTTCTCCTTCCTTCCTTCCTTCCTTTTTTTTTTAAACATTTTATTTATTTATTCATGAGACACACACACAGAGAGAGGCAGAGACAAAGGCAGAGGGAGAAGCAGGCTCCATGCGGGGAGCCCGATGCAGGACTTGATCTTAGGACCCCAGGATTGCAACCTGAGCCGAAGGCAGATGCTCAACTACTGAGCCACCCAGGCGTCCCAGAAATCTTGTCTTAAACAATAGTAAACGTAGCAACCCACATATAAAAAGAGTACAGGTGAGCTGTGCCAGTCGTGGGGTCCCGGGGCTGGGTGGAGCACTTTTGAGAATGCCTAACCCATCTCCGAGGGCACTGAGGTTTTGCTCAATCCTGTCCTGGTCCTCTGGTGTTGAGAAGGGTACATTTGATGTCAACGGATAACAAGCCAGAAGTGAGTCACTTTCTTCATTATTTAACAGGAAGATTCATTTAGCCCTCTGGGTTTAAAAGCATGGGATTGCAGAACTTTCCCACGGGCTCAGAGAGGGTATGTGTACTAGTTTCTTGTGACTGCTATCGCAAATTCCTACACGCTTGGTGGCCGTGAACATGAAGTTTATTCTCTCATGGTTCTTGAGGCCAGAAGTCCGAAATCAGTTTCACTCAGACAAAGTTAAAGAGTTGGCAGGGCCATAGCCCTTCTGGAAGCTCTAAGGGAGAATCTGTTCTTTGCCCCTTCAGTTCTTGGTGGCTGCCAGCATCCCTTGGCTTGTGGCTACATCACTGCCATCTCTGCCTCTGTAGTCACATTACCGTGTCTCCTGTCTGTGTCCCTCCCTCTGCTTCTCTCATTTTTTAAAAAGATTTTATTTATTTATTGGGGGGAGGAGAGCACATGAACATGGGGAGGAGGGGCAGAGGGAGAAGGAGAAACAGATTCCCCATTGAGCAGAGAGCCCAATGTGGGGCTTGATCCCAGGACCCTGGGACCATAACTTGGGTGAAGGCAGACACTTAACCACCTGAGCCACCCAGGTGCCCCTCCCTTTGCCTCTCTCCTATAAGGACACTTGTGATTGCATTCAGGGCCCACCTGGGTAATCAAGGACAATCTCTTCATCCTCAGATGCTTAATTTAGTCATATCTGCTAAGTCTATTTTGCTATGCAAGGTAAGATTTGCAATCTAATTCAACGGTTAGACCTGATGCTTGGGAAGGTCATTACTCATCCCACTATCAAAGTGACATGTCCATAGTGAGTCAGTGGCAGAGACACACCCTGTCAATCGCCTCTTCTCTTAATCTCATTATTCCGTTCCTCCCTCTCTGCTCAGTAAAGAAGTGGTAGAAGGAATTTGGAGTCCTTATCTGGGTGACAGGTGGAAAAGGAGGTTGCCTGCCTTCAGGCTTTCTGGTGAGTGTGGGGCACAGGGGAGGAAGGGCCATTCTCATGGAGAAGCACAGAAGGAGGCCCGGCGGGGCAGCAGTGTCTGGAGGCTGCCTTTTGTTAAAGGTTCGCCTGACCAGCATGAGCTAGATCCTGTGTGTGGAGCTTCCCCCTCTGATGTAATCCCTCACAACCCTCTGAGACATTATCTGTGTAGAGGCTTCAGAGTATCCACCCGGTCTGGGTTTCTGCTGCCCTGAGCTAAGAAAGCATGCTCAGAGCACTGTACTTGAGTGTGGGAGCACAAGATCCTTTTCTAAGTAGTTCTATGGGCAACTCATTACAGTTCTCAGAGCCCCTGTTTCCTTGTCTATAAAATAGGGCTGAGAAACCTTAACGCTGTGGGATTGTTATGAGGTTCCAAGGAAATCATGTCTGTACCGCCACTGCCTATAGAGGAGGGGTTGGAGCTGAGATTTCAATGGACCAGCAAGCTGTAGGCAGCCTTCTGGATGAATAAGGTGAGAACAGGGCTGCATGTGGGCCTTTTCTGTGCCCACAGATCAGATAAGGGCAACTGACCCCTCTGGAAGGTGCCAGGAGGCAGAGAGGTGTATCCAAGGAAATCTAGCACTAGCTGCTGGTCATTTAGATTAATTCAACAGGTATTCACTGGATAATAGTTCCAGGACAAGCTCTGACTGGGTGGTGATGGCAAGGCACAGTGGCCCCTGCATCAGTGACCTCTAGACCAGGAGGAGGGATGGGTATGTAAATAACATAAAAGAAGAGAGTGTGTGGCCAGAACCTGGAGAGAGACAGAAACAGGTGAATGGAGGACACTGAGAAATAACTGATCAACTCTGGTGCCGCGCAGGAGCCTCAGGGGGAACAGTGGGCTCCTAATCCTCCATGCAGTCCGGTTTCCTTAGCATCTGCACTTTGAACATTACTCCCACCCTGGGGAGACAGAGTAAGGATAGTTATTAGTACCATAAATAATCTCGATTCTTTTAAAATTAAGAATGTAATGACCACTGTAGAACGTGTTGAAGATGCAAATAAGCACAAAGAAGAAAATAAAAAATCACTTACAAGCCCGTTGCCCACTGAAGCTCCATCGTTGATATTTTGGCATTTTTTTCCTGCATAGATTTCATGCTACCTCCTGTCTTGTAGCCTGCCTTTTTACCAAACCAGACAATGAATAATTTTGTGTCACTATTGGTTTTGGACCGTTAAATGTTAAATTGGATATATAATATTCATACTTTAACCAGTTACTAACAATCAGATACTTACATTGTTTCCCTTTTTAAAAAAAACTCCCATAAGCAGATTCTGGAATAAAATTCTTGAAATTCTTACCTCTTTGTTCACTCAGTTAATTATTTCCTCTGGACAAACTCCTGGGTTTGGAGTTGCTGTGTCAGAGGGGAAGCTGACTGTAACAGCCAAATTTGCCCTCCATAAAGGTCGTTCTGATTTATATTCTCAACAATGGTGTTTGAAAGTGTGAGTATTCCCTCACATGCACCGATGCTGGCTTTTATAATCTTTTGATTTTTGTGAATTTGATCACCAAAAATGTCCCCCAGCTGGTTTAATTTGTATTTCTACGATGATTTGGATTTAGAACATCTTTTTCCTGAGTTTATAGGCCAAGTGTATGCTGTGTATGGATGTGTCTTTCCTGGCAGAATATCTGGTTTGTATTTGCTTTTTGTAAGACCATCTGATATACCAGGACAGGAGCTAGTGACCCCCTTTATTGATGAGGAAGCTGAGGTTCAGTGAGGGTAAGTGACTTGCCCAAGGTCACTTGGGCAACTAAGTGCTGGAAGCTGAAACCTCCCTCCTGGGCTTTGAGTCACTCTCTAGCACTGTGCCCACCGCATCTGCTGATAGATGACCCTCTCCTATACTTCTGGGGGAAAAAAATCAAGCCTGCCTTGTTTCAATTTAGTCTTGATTCTTAAAATAATCTATCCTGTAACATACAGTAGTGTTAGCAGAGAAAATATGTTCCGCCACTTACTGCTAAAGGAGCTGGAGATCCGCGGTGGGCTGTGACCCTGTAAGAGCGTGCCCTCCATTCTGATAAATCAGGTCCTGGAAGGCTGTGTGGGAGATTAGTGCTGACGGGTGTGGGGACAGTTAGCACGATTATTAACAGGACACCATGGCTGAAGACAGCTGGCTCAGCATGCATGCGAGCTCCTGGAGACCCCACGTCAGGGCTAGACCCTGAGAGCAGACTGGACTGGGGGCTTGTTCACCCACCCAGCCACACCCCCTAGGGGCAGCTCTGCAGTGCCACACGTCCACCACACTCTCCCCTGTTGCACTGTGGCCACTTGTAGTGCCTGATGTTAGAAAGAGCTGAATCCCAAATCTGGCTCTGCCATGGGTTTACCTGTGACCCCAAGCACCTCCCTGCTTCTCTCTGCCTTAGTTTCCCTACCTGTCCAGCCAGACAGTGGGCATAATAATTTCCAAGGGCCCCTCCAGGTCTCTAAGTTCTCCTGCCCTGTCCATCTGTTGTCTGGCCTTTCCTGCCTCTTGGCTGCCAGAGCGCCTGAGAAGATGCAGACCACAAGCATGATGCTCAGTGGGACCTTGCCATCCGCTCACCCAATCTCAGGTGACAAACTGGTTGGCAAGAAAGGTGACTCTGTCTTTTTCTCCAGGGCTTACCTTCTCATTTGAGCTGTCATTCAGCCGCATGGCTACAAGGTCATCCCAGTGAATTCGAAGCAATCTCATTAATTTGGGGTCTCTCTCCCCACCCTTCATCCACTAGATTGTGTCTACATTTTGAGTGGGGCTCACTTAGTGCCTTGGCATAAGAGAGCAGGTGGCTGTCTGTGTTCTGACACCCATTCCAGGTGTCAGCCTTGGAGAGGCATGGTCCTAGGGTGTCAGCACTGATGCCCACAGGCTGTGGCTCACCATTCCTTCTTCCCTCCCTCCCTCCCTCCCAGGGCAGAAGTCTCTGGAAGTGGTGTGACCTCAGCTACATCAGAGGCTGCTGGGGACAAGGGAAAATCCAGCTGCTCTCTCACGAGGCAGGAAGCTCCCCAGGCTCCCCAAGGTCCCTTCTGCTCTGTCCCTCCATCCTCACTCCCACGTCAGAGCACTACCAGGCTTGTGCTTCCCTGGCAGCCCTCCTGAGAAGAGGCCTCGGCCACCCTCACTTTCAGATCTCTGCAGATCCACCTGAGATTTCTGTTATCCCTCACCCCTGGGCTCAGCTTGGTTCCAGACCCTTCTCAAGGACCCCTCCAGCATCTGACCGACGACCCTCTCTTCTGTCCTCCAGCCCAGGCAGTTTTTAATGCCCTTGGGAGTGGGAAAAAAAATGAATGACTCTGACAAATGAGGCATCATCCTCCATCCTTTGGTCTTATACTTTTTCCCTTGTTCTTTTTAATTGCTCTCTGATTCTGCTAAAACAACCTTCTTGCCTGTAGTGTGGTATGAGTGAGGCAAGAGCAGAAGTTGTAAGGAAATGTGAGAGCAGACGCCCCGATGAAAGGCCCCAAGTGCTGTCTGGCCACCTGGAGACCAAGCACCAAGAGTTGTGGTGACAGGGCGGCAGATCTGTGACTGATCTGGGTTTACCCACTCTGTCTTTCTCAGAGCCACACTCAGACGCTAGAAATCTAGCTTTTCTTCAAAAGGAAATCATCCTTGTACACTGGCTTCCTGCTCCGCTTGCTTTTGCCCCCAGGCCACACCTGGCCCTCCAGGCAGCTCACATAGTCCTGGCAACTGCCCAAGAGGGTGGACTGGGCACCACCTCAGTCTACTGACCCTTCTCAGAGCTTCTGACCCGCTACCCCTGCCTGCCTCCAGCCAGCAACGAAGTGCGGAGGCAGGTGTGCTGGTGGGGCTGTGGCTGGCCAGTCTCCTCTCTTCAGTTTTGGTCAGTCAGAAGCTCCGATTCAGCTCTGGGCCTCATACTTTGTTATTGTGTTTGGTAAACATTCTTTATTGCTTACTTTAATTATTATACAAGCTGTGCACGTGTTATTAAAGTCAGAAAATACAGATAAATCAAAAGAAGAAAATAAAAATCATGCACAATATCCGAGTCAAGGGAAAATCCTTTGAACACCTTGGGGTCTGTCCTTATCTCTTCATGTTTCCTTTTCGTTCTAACAGAAAACCGATTGAACTGTATGCATTATTTTTTATTTAATATAATTTTGAAGTCTTACGTTCTACCAAATATAATTCTGTGATATCATTTCCCACAGCTACATAGTATTCCAGTAGGCTCTGAAAAATAGCCAACCATCCCTTTTATTGGGCATTTGGGTATTTCTAATTTTTTTATATTCTTAAAGTGAACAATATGAAATTTCTGATATTTGGTTGTCCTTACCCTAGGAAATGGTCATTTCATTTGGTTTGATGGGATATAAATAATACTATGATGAACATCTTTAAGACTACTCTTTGCATAATGTTTTCAATGATTTGCTTGTATTCCTAGACATTTCTAGAAATGTCTGAATCAGAAAGGATGAATCAGAAAGGATGCGTACTTTTAGGCAGACGTACAATTTAATACACTGACTGCCAGGCATGTGTCCAAAGCAGACCAAGAGTACCGAGGGATGAAGGTGAGGAACAGTTTTGGAAGCCAGCTGTTGGGTGTTCTAGAAAGGGACTTGGGCTTGGCCTCAGATGATGGGACAGAAATGCCAGCTGCTTCCTGCACTAGGGTGTGACCCTGGGCACGTTAGAGCACCCAGGTGAGGCTCACTCTGGAGAGCAATCAGCAGGGTTTTCATAATAGGATCACTGGTGTTCATGTCAAGGATATGGGTGGTTTGCCTAAGGCTCCGGCATTCTGAATCCTGTCCAGCTTCCACCAGCCTCCGCAGGTCTCTCTCTGAGCTTAGGACGCTCTGAGCCTTGAGAGCGGAAATCCCCTCCCTCCCCCCAGAAAGGTGATTTAGAGATGACGGCTTTTTAAAGGACTCACAATCGCCTCCTTGGTTTTGAATGTTTAAAAATGCAGTTTGGCCTTGAGGGTGGACCCAGGTCTGGCGGTGGAGGGAGGTTCTGATGGATTCCAGGGCGGCAGGCCTCCTGAACCATTGAAGCGTGCAGGCTGAATTTTAAAAATAATTGTCCTTTTTAATGATGTAAAACATGTCATCTAGATTAAAAAATAAACACACTTTATTACTTTCCCAGTCCTTTCTTCCTCCCTCCCAGGGCCAGATGGGGATTGCTTGAATATTTCTGGCGTATTTCACATATTTAATAACGCCCTTGGAGGTTCTTCAGATCTGATGAAATGCGGGTTAGAACTCTGCCCATAGACACTGCACAGATGAGAGGGCTGGTGGTAGGGGTGTGTGTGTGTGTGTGTGTGTGTGTGTGTGTGTGTGTGTTGGGGGTGGGGACCCATCCTATTTCCCCCCAAAGATAGCCACGTCTCAAGTCAAAACGCCTGTACTTTTTATCTGGAGCAACAAAGCAAATTGTGTCTCTGCCCCCGCTGGTGCCTTTTGGGGTGTGTGTGTGTTGGGGGGGTGGGGTGGGGAGTAATCGCTGCAGCTCAGCTAAACTAGTGCAGCTTCTGGAGAGTCGGGCCTTCCCCGACAGCTTTCCGCTGGCTCTCTTGAGTCGCAGCGAACCCGAGAAAATAATTAAAGCTTTTAATTTCTTTATCCATCTTCTCTATAGATGGATATTTGGGCCCACCGACCGCCGCCTCCCAGTTCACGCGGGGAGCCCCCCCTCCCCGGGCCGGGGCGGCCGAGCGCGGGCCCCTTCGGAGCGAGCCCCGCGGCGGCCGAACAATGCGCCCCTGGGTGATGGGCACCTCCCGAGACTCCCCGGGCCTGGGGCCTGACAGGCGCGAGGCGGCTCCTTAATGGACTGCGGGAGTGTTCTCCGGGAGCGGCCCCGCGGTCCCCGAGGAGAGATCATCAGGCGGAGCGGTCCCCGAGCAGGATTTATTAGCAGACAGGATGGGGAAGTTGATTAGCCTCCGCGGCTGAACGGACAACCTGTCAGACAGGCCTCTTAATCCAATCACTTACCTGTCGAGGGGGAGCCTCCGCCCGCCGCCCCGCTACCCCCCCGCCCCCCGGGAGCTGCGGGCGCACCCGGGCCCCCTGCCCGCCCCCGGGTGCACTGCGGCATTCACAGCCCTGCGGGCGCGCCTCCCCTGCCCCCGAAGCCTCGCCCTCGGTGCCCCCGCCCCAGGCTCCCGGGCCCGGCTCGCCCTCGGTGCCCCCCCACACCCTCCCAGGCTCCCGGGCCCGGCTCGCCCTCGGCGCTCCCCCACCCCCGCCCAGGCTCACGGGCCCGGCTCGCCCTCGGTGCCCCCCACACCCCCCCAGGCTCCCGGGCCCGGCTCGCCCTCGGTGCCCCCCCCCCCAGGCTCCCGGGGCCGGCTCGCCCTCGGTGCCCGCCCCCCCCCCCCCCCCCCCAGGCTCCCGGCCCCGACTCGCTTCACCGCAGCCACCTGCCAGCGCCATCCCGCCGGGCGCTCTCCCTGGCGCCTCTGCTCTGCGCAAAGCCACCTACTCCTCCTGCCTGCGTCCCTTGTCCTTGCTCCAGCTGTGGGACCTGGCTAGAATGCGCCCCCTCTTTTTCTTTCTTTTCTTTTTTTTTTTTTTCTTCCCAAATCCAACTTGTCCTTGGAGATCTGGCTCACAGGCCTCCTCTTCCCTGATCACCGTCCTCCTCCCTCCGTGCCCGGGTAACGTCTCCCTCCCGGAAAACTTTGTGCCAGCGCGAGGACTCTGGCCCCCAGTCTTGCCTCCGCCACTTCCTAGCTCTGTGACCTTGGGCAGATGACCTCACCGGGCTTTGCCCCTCCTGTAAGGCAGGGATGACAGCAATAAGCGCCCCACGGGTTTGTCCTGAGGACTTGGGTTTTGCGAGAGGATAGGGGTAGGAGGCTGGGCGCAATGCCAGGTGCGCAGCAGAGCTCTGAGCTCAGCGTTTGTCTTTCCGAGCGCGCATCAGGTGGTGCTGGATGGCTTCACCTCCTTCCCTGCTCCCGGTTCCATTAGGGTGGCGGGCAGGCCTTCACCGTCTCCCGCCCTCCCCTGTCTCTGCCTGCCCCCCAATCCAAGTACAATCCTTTACAGGGAACACGGCGAGATGTTTGTTGAGTGAATGAAGGGACTGCTGCCACACTGCAGACCAAATCCTGGGAGCCATTTCTCTGAGCGACCCCACGAGGCCCGGTTCTGGGTGATCTGACCATGGCAGCAGCAGAAGGGTGAGGGACAGGGCTCCCATCTGCTTTGTGTGGCAGGCATTGAGATGTGTGTGTGAGTTCTTGTCAAGAGTTTAGGAATTCAGACCCTATTGATCCACTGCATCTTCAAAGCCATCAATCATCATTAAGAAACAAGACCTGAGCCCCTGGATGGGGTGGCCGGTACTGGGTAATTTAGAGGATTTCTCTCTCTCCCTCTCTCTCTCAACACACACACACACACACACACACACACACACACACATGGCTTAAAGAAGTCAGCTAAGACAAGCCTGAACACTCAGCAGGCTGAGTGGGAAAAACCCAGGGAACTTGTAGGGACCAAAGGTAACCAACCAGGAAGTCTATCAACTTCCACTTTCTGGTGATATCGTGGAGTTTTGTGGTTGGTTGTAATTGTCTAATGAGCATTTCACTTATTCCATCTTCCTTATTTCCCTTAAAAACAAAACAAAACTGGGGCGCCTGGGTGGTGAGCATCTGCCTTCGGCTCAGGGTGTGATCCCGGGTCAGGGGATCGAGTCCCACATCAGGCTCCCTAGGGGAGCCTGCTTCTCCCTCTGCCTGTGTCTCTGCTTCTTTCTCTGTGTCTCTCATGAATAAATTAATAAAATCTTTAACAAAAGAAAACAAAAATAGAATAGCATTTTCCAGGCCACAGTCATCAGGCGATGTTCTCATGCCTTGATGTTTTTCAGATTTCTAAACATGCTTGGTAATCTTGGAGTAGTGGAATATACCACTGGAATGGGATTCAGGGCCCGTGGGCCTGGTCACGGCCTGGTCACACTCACTAGTTGTGTGATCTTGGTGGGGAGGCATTTAATCTCACTGAACTTCAGTTTCTTTATCCATCAAATGGCATAATATTTGGCCTCCCATCACAGGAGGAGAAATTTAAGGTTATAATGAGGTAATTGATAGGAACGTGATTTCAGAAATACAGTACTATACAAAATTAAAGCAGAATTATTGTCATGAAATCATTCCTAAAACATTGATTGCCCTCAATGCTGGGTGCTGGGGAAGTAGAGGTGGTCGAGCTTCCTCCTGTCCTCGGTGGGTTCACAGGCTAATAAGGGAAAGAGACAGACATGGGGACACTAGCTAAGGCACCAGGCAGGGGGACGTCAGTGCTGCAGACAGGCAAAGGAATGTGCTAGGAGAGGGCAGTGAGACATCCCCCCTCCACCCCAGCCCCCTGGGCTGGCAGGGCTTCAAGGAAGGAAGGAATTCCAATAGTTGGGGAAGAAGGTTACAGGCAGAAGGGCAGGAAGCTGTGGGATGGGAAAGGGGGAAGATGAGGTGGGAAAAGCAGAGGGAAGCCAGACATGCAGGGCCTCATGGCCGATGAGCAAAGCCCACAGCAGGGAAATGACATGGTCACGTGTATTCTGGGACTCTGGAAAGAGGGCGGCCCGTGTGGAGCATGGGCTGTGGAGCCTGAGAGGGAGCACGGGCTGGAGAGGAGACAGGAGGCAGAGAGGAAGCCACTGCAATGTCCAGAGGAGAGATGGTGAGGCCTGAGGAACTGGGAACTCTGGGACTTACCTTGTGACCCTCTGGGCTGGGGCAGAGGGTGAGAGGGAGCAGAGGCAGGGGTGAGGATGGGTGAGGTGATTAGGGAACCCCATGGAACAGAGCGTTATCATCTAAACAGCCAACAGTCTGTTTGCACAGATGCTTCTGTCTTTTCAGAGGTCAGGACACTACCCTGGTGTGCACATTCACAGGAGGCATGTTCACAAATGCCTGTGCACCCAGAAAGAGGACCTTTGGTGACACGAATGTCTCAGTCCCCTCCTATCACACCATAACCACACAAAGAACCTATACCCTGAGAACTCTACCTGGGAGAGACTCAGAGGTAGGCTTGGAGTCAGATCTGGCCCAAGTTCTGGCTTTTCCACTTCCCAGCTGTGGAACCCCCAACAAGGGATGTACCTTCAGTGTCCCTATTTTTTTTAATGGGGATAATGATAGTAACAACCAAAATGTGTTAAGTACTTATGAGTCAGATACTGTATGATTCTCACCGGGGCTGGGAAAAGGGAAGGGGACCACACATCCCAGCGCCTCCCATTCTGAGTTTCCCTCCGCTCAGCCTGTGGGTACTTCCTTGGGATTCCAGAACCCTTCTGGACAAGCAGAAGTGGGTAAGATGTGATGCCAAAGAGGAGAATAATATTGCTCAGATAAAAATTGCATTGTGGAGGGAAACCCTGCAAGTTTCCAAGATGATTATGGCTTTAAATCTAAAGCCACATGCACAATGTAGATTGGGTATTGCGAGGCCCGAGGGCTCAGTTTCTCTGCCTACTAGCAGGTGATCTCTCCAGATAAGGTAAGGGGCTGTGACCCAGATCTGAGGAGAATAAACTGTGATTTTCCGGAGTCACCAAACCATCAATGAAGACCAGAGGCCTGGCTCCTGAATATTGTGAGGTCTGGAAGTAGTCCAAGGTGATCTGGGGCTTTGGGGGCTCCCTGGTGCCCTGGGCTGAGCCCACCTAAACTGCTGCCTGCTGCTCCCCTGAGTCCCTCCCCACCCTATCCAGGGGCTCTGGCGAAGAGGGGCAAACAGACCTTTGTGCCTGATCACAGTGCCAGTGATGGTGAAAGAGGAGCCAGTTTTTCTGGATGGGAAGAGTGGGGACAGTGAGCAACACTCTGGTCTCTCCAGCTGAGTCGTGTTGGCTGGCTGGGCTCAGCAGCCCTGGCAGTGGGAGGAGGGAGACCGCTGGTTGGGGTGTCAGGGGCAGGGACAGTATTTTAGTAACCTTGGTATCCCCAGCACAGAGTAGGTACTCAGCAAATGTCGTTGGTTGGAAGAATAGCAGAGTGGGGCCACTGCAGGCAGCAGGGCGAAGGGTGCTCCTGACTGAAGAAACTGCATGAGGCCTGGAGGTGGTCACGGTGGGAGATGAGGGTCAGAGAACTCAGAGTCGGAGGCATATAAGAGCCACCCTGTTCAAATTCCCTCTTTGCTTTGAACCTGTTCTAGAGCTGCAGCAGCAACTTTCCAGGAGATATTCTGCTGCACTTGAATGCCTCCTGAGGCAGGGAGCTCATTATTCTCTTGACACTTCTTTGAGCATCTCTATGAAAAAAAATGAATTATTTCTTAAGCTAAGTGGGCACTGATTCTTCTAGGGGCCTGTACTCTTCCTTAAACTGACTGCTTCTTTGGTGCTACATTGCCAAGGGCCTTGAGTGCCAGACCAAGGGGTTTGGTCTTTATTCTGCATATAGAGGGAGGCCTGGAGGCCTCTGAGCAGGACTGGGAACAGGCAAAGCTTTAAGCAGGAAGATGACTTCCCTGACCGGACTGGGGCTGGAGCCCTAGAGACAAGGCAACCTGATGCTTGTCTCAGCACCTGTTCATACCTATGGCCTTAATTAATGGACTTGAGAGCAGATAACCAATGATAACCATTTCTCTTCCCAAACAGGTCCAAGGCCAGTAGTGTCCATGGGTATGGATGGAGAGGAAGGCACATATAAAAGTTAGTGTCTTAGATTTGTCCCAAATCCTGGGGATCACGAAAGTCAGTGCCTCCCAAACCCCACTGGCCCCCTGGAGTTTGTCTTTCTGCAGAATCAGAGATGGCAGACAGGTGCAGGAACCTGGGGTCTTGCAGTGAAGGGAGTCTCTGGACCTGGTAGAGAGAGGCGGCTGGAGGGCTGTAGCAGATGGCCATGGGGAAGATTGGCACTCAGTGGGAGAGGCGGTCATCCCTCCACCCTGAGATCAGGGCTTCCCCCACCCCAGGATCCCTTCTGACCTTTGTGTTCTCCAAAAAAAGTCAAGGTGATGACAAGACACATCTATCGCATCTCAGCCATCATTGCAGTTGAAAGATGGGCCCGGAGCAGGTGGACTGCTTCAATTATGATGGATGAGGACGGTGACAGCTCTCGGGAGAGCCACGGGAACCTGGCAAGTGTTCACTCAGCTATGACTCCTCTGGTAGCAATTTGACAAGATCAGAGCACTTTACAGAAGTGGAAAGTTTGGGGACCTCGGGGTTTGCTTGGCCCAGGGACTCTGTCTGCTGAAGCCCTCAGCCAGCAACGCAGGGTGGGCGGCTCTCCTAGGAGGGCCAACGCTGGGGAGGCGGGAGCAGCTGGTGGGGAGGGGCTCTGTCTCATGAGGCCTCGTGGCCCGGGTCCCGAGCCTGGGACTTGCCTGCTTCGATCCCCTCCAACTGCTGACCAGAGGACCCCAACATGGTTACAGCCAAAGCTCGCAGACCAACTGGGCATCTCCTCTGAGCCAGGCCATGTGCTGGGCACTGGGAGACAACGGTGGACAAGAGATTCACATCCTGCCTCATGGCACTTTCTGTATCGACTCTGAGTGAAGGGGGGGCCTGGGACTAGACAGCCCCATCTGCTATTGACCTGAATAACAAGCTCCTCCTTGAGCTTCAGTTGAATCACTTTTTTAGGGGGGCATGATGGCCGGGGCTTGAGTGAGGTAGCCTGTGAAGAACACCCAGCTTGTCACAGGTGTTCAATCAACCTTGGTTTTCCTCCCTCACCAATTCCCTTGTCCTCTGGTGCCTTTCTTTATTCATTCAGCAAACCGGGTGGAGCCCTTCCTGTGGGCTGGGCGTTGGGCTTGGCCCCAGGGAATTAGATGTGATTCTGTAGATGAAGGGCTCACATCTGAATCCGCTCAGGGAATGAGGATGTGGCTGGATCAAGCAGTCCCCTGGCCTCACCGCCCCTTGGTGGCTGCTGGGTGGAGGTGCCCGCCTTGCAGAATGGTGGCTGGCACAGCCCTAGCTGCAGGGCTTCCGGCCCCTGTGCCTTCCATGCATCACTAGGCTTCTCTGCATCCTTCTGCTCTGAAGTCAGGGTTTGGGAGTTTCTTACCCCAGACGGTTGTCTTCCTAGAGTTGGAGTGGGGAGCGTGTAGTGTGGGCATTTCACCTCAGAGGTGCTTCTGTTCCTCCATTTCTTATTAATGCCTGCTGTTTCCACTGGGGCTAGGGGTTGGGGAGAACTAGACTCGACTCAGGTCCTGCCCTCCAGTGCCTCTCTCTACCAGGCTGTAGAGCAGGAGGGCAGCATCAGGCACTGAAGACCACGCGTGAGCTGTAAGCCCGGTGAGGCTGGGGAGAATCTGGAGGGTGTGTTGTCCATTCTGTCAGAGAGTCAGGGAAGGCTTCAGACAAGGGACATTTTCTCTGGACTCAGCAGAAGAAGCTCTGCGTTTGGGCAAAGCCTACTGAGCAAGCCCCCTCCCCTGGACCCCAGTGTCTGCATCTGCATAGTAACAGGGCTGCCTCTGGGGGACTGAAGGCCCTCCTGGCACAGACATTGGCAGGTTCGTTCCATCACTTTTTGCTCAGAGTCTACTCCCAGAGGAGCCAACTGATACCCTCTTCACGAACTTAAGAGTAACTTTACTTGGGGGACTTCCCTCTGCACCCCAGACACCCCCAGCCCCACTACCAGATCCACGCCATAGTCCTTTTCTGTTGCTTTGGAAGATGCTCAGCATAGTTATGCCCACACAGGTACTGAATAAATACTTTTCTGTGCTTTAATAAATGATTGTCGTTTTGGCTGGGCAAGAGAAGATTTTGGTGATGATGCCAAGCATTTTAAAACCACTTACTAGCTGTGTGTCTCTGGGAAAGTCACACTCTCTCTGGACCTTAATCTGCTCCTCAGTAAAACTGGGTGTCAGTCCTGCCTGGCCCCCACCCTGGGATTGGATAAGATGCCAACTCTAGAAAATAGCTGATAGAAGAGGGGTGGTAGGGGTGGTTTGCAGCATTTAGCTCCCTGGCCCATGTGGCCAGATAAGGACAGGGCTGGTTTCTATCTCAGGCCTCTCGCGATACTGCTCATCGCAGACCAGATCCCCATCAAGCTCTGAGGAGGCCACAGAATCAAGCCCACAAGCTCACTTGGGCTCTTACCTCCTTGTTCTCTTCTTGCCTGATCTTTGTCCTAACAAAGCAGATCTTTGTTCCTTTAGGGAAAATAGAACAGACACATTCAGATGGCACAGACTAGGCCTGCAGACTGAGGGGCTCTGGTCACACTCCCCCTATTCCCATGTCCACCCCATCTCCACTGTGTCTCCATCTATGAGCCAGAACTCTTCAAGTCCTTCTAAGATTGAGTCTCTTTCAACTTGCCAGGTTCATGTTTCATGTTTCAAAGAGGACGGGCTTAGGGATCCAGCTGACCTGAGTCTGATGGCTATCTCTGCCCCTTTCTAGCTGGGTCAATCTTTCTGGGTCTCAGTTTCCTCACCTGCAAAGTGGGAATATAATAGTACTTATTTCATAGGGTGATTGTGAAGAATAATGAGAGGACATATGCATTGCTTAAGGAAGCTTTACAGTGTTTATGCCTAGTCGAGTATCCCCCCTTTCCCTGAGAAGTGCTCCCTGGAATTCTCACGGCTGCAGATCCCAGAACTACCTGTGTTGCTGCTGAGCAGATGACCAAGTGGAGCTAATCAGAATCCATCCTTGGGATTTTATACTCTAGCTGGGGAAATAAGGCCTCTTTCCCCTCCGTTGTAAAGCTGTAAGATGTAAGTTTGAAGATGCCTGCAGACACAATGCTGGCCTTGGGGACAGGGACTCAGAAAAGACCATGCTGGAGAGAAGCAGAGAAGTGGGGACGGAGAGAGAGAGTCCTGTTTGCACTTGAATCCCTGGCCCTAGCAATCTTGAAGACCAGCATCATCCCTGTCTGTCCTGTGGTTTCACCATTTGAATGAATGCCTCTAACGTTTTCCTTTGGGACTGAGCTGCTTGGAGCTGGTTTTCTGTCACATGCAACCAAAGGATCCCAATTCATTTAAATATACTTGGCACAGTAGCTGAAGTTTGATAAGTGGAACCTCTCAGAATTAACTCAAGTCGGGCTCTGTGTGGCTGGACATTGGTGCTGAATTTCCATCCTCACTTACCTCTAACCACCTTGTCAAGAGGACTTGTGTGTCCTCCTGCCACCCAGCCCAGACTCTGGAGCTGCCTCTGTGAGGCACAAAGCTGGCAGCAGTGCCAGCCCATGTAAAACACACCACGGACAGTGGCAGCCCAGAAGGCAAGCGCCTGCCACAGGACACAGACACAATCAAGCTGCCGACATCCTTCCCCATGTCGCCGCTTGATAATGAACAAGTAATTTATGTCCAAGAGTCAGTGGAGCCTGTCGCAGGCCGGGGCTGAAATGTTACTACGAGGGATTCCTATGAAGGTCATTGCCCTGCTCTTGTTGCTGTTAAGGGTTGTCTGCAAATGGCGTCCCCTTGGAGGTGTCCCCTTGTTCTCTTGGCTTCTTTTGGGGGTAGAAGGGTGCACCTGTGAGGAGGTGGGCTGGGCAAGCACTGGGCTTCTTTTGAGTCATGCCCCTGCAGTGGCCCTGGAATCCTTGCAGAGTCTGACCTTAGGTGGTCCATCGACGAGAAGGGAAGATCCAGGGTGGATTAAAGCATGAGGCTGTGTGGGACCTGTGAATGGGATCTGTGAATGGGGAGGATAGGAATTAGGCATTCCTCTTTGAAGGGAAAAAAGTCTCCTAAGACCTACTGTGTGAATTAATTTGAATCAAATGTTAGATATGATAGGAATAGTGTTCTGGGGACAAGATAACAGAGTATTTCTTTAAGAGCATGAAAAAAGGAGAAGAGATAAAGCTGGGCTAGTGAGTAGATGAATCCCTCAGCCCCTTCCTGTGGGCCTTAGTTTCCTGGGCTAGAGAGCCTTCCTCATTGTTTTTTTTTTTTTTTTTAGCTTTCCCCATTCTTAAATGGAGGCAGAGCATGTTTTTTTAACAGTCCCATTTCATGGATGATGAAACTGAGGCTCAGAAGTTATGTCACACATCTTCTATGTTCCAGAGCTGGGCCTTTAGCCTTTGAATAAGCCAGTGCTCCGTCCGTTGCCCAGCCCTGACCACTGTTCATAGAAACTGTGGGATAAGTAGTCTCATGGGGTCATCCCTAGCAGAGGCTCAGAGACCCCCCATCCTTCCATCATTTCAAACCAAGGGTTCCTTGGGAAGTTGTCAGGCTGACTTCTATTAAAAGGGGAGAAGGTGTCCCTTGAGAAAGGGTCTTGTCTCCTCACGGAGGTTTGGCTGCCCATGTGTGCGATGCCTCAGCTCAGCTGGGCCAGCTTCCAAGAGGGGTTCTGTAAGTGAGATCATTCTCTTGTTCTACACCATGTGGTCCCTTGTCAGTGGCCCCCTTTCAGCTCCATTTCCCCTTTCCACATTGGATGCTGGGGTTTCTGGCCAGAAATCTGATCAGTGCACCCTGAGCTAAGTGCTGTTTTCTTTTCCTCCTAGGTACGAACTGTGTTTAAATTTACTTGAAGGTCCTATGAGGGGAGTGAAAAAAAAAATAACAGAGTGGCAACCTTCCTACTAAAAAGAGAACATGCCAGCTCAAGCCAAATGAGCCCTGTTTGCTGCTCAGCCCACTGCCATGAGCTGGACATCGGGGCTCTGTGATCACATCACAGGAGGTCGGCAATGTCCACTGGGTAGAGGGATGCCAACAGGCTGGCCTCTGTGGCCTGGGCTTCTGGAAAATATCCTGAAACCCAGCTCTTCCTGCAGGTCCCCTTGGCAGAACTCTGGGAAGCAGGTAAGACCTGGACGATCAAGCACATTTCACAGATACAGAGATGGGGCTCAGAGAGGCTCCACTCTGAGCCTGAGGACTGGAAGCAGGGCTGCAGGCCTCACATAGGGCCTTTTCTTTTGCATCTCTGCCCACCCCACCACCAGCAGCAGGTGCAGAAAGGGCTGCCCAGATGCACAGGGCTCTGGGGCCCCTGGCTGGATGCTCTTTGAGCAGTTAGGAGAGGGGAAGAGTCCTTATAATGAGTGCTGTCCTTGTCTGCAGGGGCATCGCCATCACAAACTGTACTAGTTTTTATTTTTATGGGGAAATTTTTTTTACAGATTTTATTTATTTATTCATGATAGACATAGAGAGAGAGAGAGAGAGAGGCAGAGACACAGGCAGAGGGAGAAGCAGGCTCCCTGCCAGGAGCCTGACTCGGAACTCGATCCCGGGACTCCAGGATTGTGCCCTGGGCCAAAGGCAGGCGCCAAACCGCTGAGCCACCCAGGGATCCCCTTTATGGGGAAATTTGTAAAAGGGATACATATTTATTTAGAAATATTTAAAATGGTGATCTC
The DNA here is from genome assembly GCF_053574225.1 of Canis aureus. NCBI lineage: Eukaryota > Metazoa > Chordata > Mammalia > Carnivora > Canidae > Canis > Canis aureus. The sequence goes on from NC_135620.1 coordinate 54,982,394, forward strand.
ACCCTTTCCTCCTGTCTGACTGGCAGTCCTTTCCTTGCCTGTCTCTCCTGATCGTGTGCTTGCTAACAACCCACACCTCCCAAGTCAGATAGATTGGATCCGGTGCTCAGCCCCACCACATTCTAGCTTGTGTGACCTGAGGGAAGTTACCTAACTTCTCTGAGCCTCGGTATCTTCAGCTATAAAAGGGGGATAGTGATTAGGGTGACTGTTGAGGTCTTCCAGACTGGATTGCTAGGTCGGGACACCAGACACAAAGCAAACCAGGGTATGTGGACTCTCAGTGATGAAAGGAGTACCTATTCACGTTTTTTTTTTTTTCTTCACCATATCATTATTTTTAATGTCCAATGTTTATAATATGAGGGCCAAGGCTTTCTCCCCAACTCAAGTTTATAAATTTTCAATTGACTTGTGAGACCAATAGGGATACTTCTTGTCTAATTTGGTTTCTGGGAAGACTTCATTCAGGTCCTCAGTGGTCATCTGATCAAATGGAATTATGTTCTTCATCTTTCACAGCTCTTTTTCATATTCTTCAATCCTGGCCTTTGAGAGAGACAAAAACTCAGCACAGCTTTTCACATCTTCTTTTTCCTCAGCATCCACCTGGACAGTGTATTTATCCTCTGGCACAGGAACCTTCAGGGCATTAAACTTCTTCTCAAAGTCATCTACCAAGCCAGCCTTTGCCACATTGGCCTTGTAGTAAGCCCAGTCGATAGCAGGTGGTTTCTCAGGAAGAGTAGCCAACCTGGAGGTAAACATCTCATTCCAGGATTTCAGGGAGTTGGCAATGGCCTTCTGGTTTCGGGGTATGATCTCCCCAAAAGCTACCCAGTCAATGGTTTTAAGAGCAAGTTTTCGCCCAGCCATCTTGAGATCCTTCACCAACCCCGGCGGCACACAGTCCACAGCAGCAAGGGACGGAAGTGGGTCCTATTCACAGGTTGTTATAGGATGAAATGATAAAATGCACAGATTAATGAGCATAGAGCTGAGAGTCCAGGTTCTCAATATAAGACAGCTTTCCTGTTATTATTGTGCTCTGTCTTCATGCCAGGACACTTAGTGACCTTTTTTTGAGGGAGAATAAAATGATCTGAGCTGAGACTTGTCACCTTCAGCACGTGTAAAATTCCACACAGTGTTGGTGTTTGACTTCTCTTTTAAGGCTGGGTGTTGGCAATGATCCTGATAGTTCTGAAGTGTCCCTGCCTGACCATGATGGGACGAAGTCATATGTGGTCCCACGAGGTCACTGGCCAAGACCTAGGACAGCAAACAGCTTTGAACTGGAGATGAAGGCCACGTTTGCTGGTATATGCCTCTGTCTTCTGCTAATATTTGCCATTGCTTCTTATAGGGTGTGAGTTGTTAGGGAGGAGTGTGGGTAATGGGAAAGATGGTGCTGCTCAGTTAAGACTAGAAAATGCTTCTGGAAAGCTCACTCTTGGGAGGTGGCCTTGGGGGTGACTACACCTGTTCCTGGGGGCTGGGATTGGATAGTCAGGCCGGTCTGTCCTGATGCCATACCCTGGAGAATTTCAGGGAAGCTGCTGAGGGTCCCAGTAGTTCAGAAAAAGCCACAGAAGAACAATTAGGGATCCTGCATCCCTGGATGCTGTTAACTACAGTTACCGCTTGAAGCCAGGGCTTCCTGTCTGGTGCAGGTGTATGTGTGCTCCATGGGAAGGCGTTTCATAGCTCAAGGTACATGTGCCAGATGTAAATTTATTTTTCCTGTGAGTAGGCTTTTCTTCTTTCCTTCGCCCCTGTTCTGTCTGATGCAGAAAAATCAATCTAGTGATTTCTTACTGAAGCCATTAATATTCAGACTTTTCAGTGACTTCAGGTTTTAGATCTCTATCACACTCAGGACTGCTCCCCCACCGGGGTTTTCTCTCTGTCCCATCCTGTGGACTGAGTCTAAGTGGTGGGAAGGCACTGTTACTCTGCCTCCATCTCCCTGGTTCCTTCTGAATGGGGGTGGGGGTGAGAGGGGGTAGGGCCCTTTGGGCTAGAACCCCCACTAAGTGTAAAGCTGCACCCACCCCCGAGGGCCATTCTGGCCACAAAACTCTGGCTCACAACCTTTTCTTCCAGCCAACTTCAGTGCCCCATTTGAGAGGCATGAGAATTTTCTGAATGCCCTACTATGCAGTTTGGGGCCTCAAGAAACTGCATGGGGTGGGGTCAGTACGGGCTTTATTGTATCTAGATCTCCTACATCACCCATTCTGTTCTCTGGCAGCTGCTTCCTCTACAGCACCAGGTACAGGTACAGAGGCTCTGTGCCTTGGAGTTTCCACACTTACCTGGGGCCTTCTAACATTTTCTCCCCTCTCGTAGGATTTGGTTTAAAGCGGGTAGGTGGCAGGGGCCTGAGTGCCTTTTCTCTAGTCTGAGTGGGTAGGTGGTAACTGGGGGATCATGCCCACCACCTGCCTTGTCTATTCTACAGTTGAGCTGTGACTTCTGAACTTGAAATCTAAGAATTTGGGATTTTTAATCTTTGGTCCTATTCAGATAACTGCCCTCTGGAGTAATGATCGGAGTGGAGGGGATCATGACACACTCTCATGTGGGATGGTGGCCATGGAGCTAAAGGAGTACAGGGGAGATAGTAAGAATAAACTGATTAATATCTCAAATTCATGTCCTGTCACAGGGATTTAAAAAACAGAGTAGTATTCTATATATACTGTTTTATTAACTCCTTTTACACATCATGTATATTTACCACTGTCATTATATGTTCTTTTGTAATAACTGCTTTTAGTGACTGCACTGCATTTCATTGTGTACAAGTTTCCAAATCGAGCCATTTTCCTTTTGGTGGGCATTCAGATTGTTTTCATCTTTTTTACTCACAGAAAAAAGTGCTGGGATGAGTTTCCTTGGACATAATCTTTGTGCACATCTCTATTTCCTCAGAATATATGGGAATGTTTATTTTAACATAACCATGTGAGGATATTCCCACCTCATTCCAACACAAGCTCTTCTGATCAACTACACACACACACACACACACACACACTCACACTCACAGACACACAGATATGTGCATAAACACACATGGACAGACACACACATAGACACACATGGACACACACACACACATGGACAGGCACACACAGTTTTGTGATTGTGTCTGGCACAGAGCTGAGTTTGGCACAGAGCAGTGGCTCCAGTGATGTTCATTGTACTGAGAGAGTGGGGGACACCAGGCTGTGGAAGGGCAGAGGAAAGGAATCAGGCTGGGAACCATAGCATGTTGTGAAAAAGATGGCCCAGAAACTCGGCTTTGAAGGAATAGGAGAGTAGAAAATAAGCAGAGACAGAGGAATGGGTAGTCAGGCAGAGGAAATGGTGCAGGCAAGGGCCTGGAGGTGGGAAAGTGTGTGTGTAGGGAAACACTTGGAGTCTTGTTGTGGAAGGGCATGGTGTGTGCAGATGTTTGAGAAAGATAGATTAGAATGTGGCAGAGGAGAGAGAGGCCCCAGTACCCCCAGATCTTGCCCGACCGTGAAAACTCTCCAGCTGGGCATGGCCCAGGTGCACCAGGAGGATGGTGAGTAGCATTGTCAGATAAAAGACAGGAAAGTGTTAAACACAAATTCAGGTAAAAATGAATACTTTTTTTGGGGTGTAAATATGCTCCTAATAAGCATGGGGCACCCTTACACTAAAAATGGATTCATTGTTTATATGTAATTCGAACTTAACTGGGCGTCCCGCGTTTGTATTTGCTGGCTCTGGCAGCCCCATATGTACAGAATGCGGTCATGCCGCAGCATCAGAGGCGTCATTACCATTTTTTGGGCCATTGCTTCATGAGCAAAGACAGATCGACGAGTGTGAATCCCCACTGCACCTAAATGCAGATAAACATGACGAACGGTAATGGCTCCAGAGGAGCCAACGGGAGCGTTTTCAGGAGCAGGTGAGCGATGGGTGTGCTGGAAATGAGCATCTGGGCACCGGAGCTCTAGGCCCCACCTGCCATGCTGGAGTCTGAGGTTCACAAGGAATCTCTTCTGAAGGAGCGAGACTCAGGTCTGGAGAGATAGGGCTGGAAGTAGTGATTAGGTCCCAGGCTAGCACACCTAAAATCCATTCTACTCATACAGGGCAGGGTTTTAGCAGAGTTAGGTGAGAGGCTTGCGTGGGGGCTTGGAAGCCCTACTTCTATTTGGAACCCTATTTCTATGGTGATGGGAACTCTGTGGTCCTTGTCTAGGAAGGAGAGTTGGAGGCATCAGAAACATACCTCTTTCCACCTCACCCTGGTGGCTGTGGTCTCTCGGCAAAGGGGTCGGGGAGGGAAGAAGGAGAGGGACATGTATGATTGGAAACTGGGGAGTAATAAAGAAGGTGAGCTCCCTTCACCTCTTTTCTCCAGCTGTCCGACCCTCAGGGGAGGAAGTAGCGTTTACCATGTACTAACTGTGAGCTACATGCTTTGGTACATTATCTTAGGTAATTTACAACACTTGTTTGCTGTTATCTCATTATATAGAGATGGAAACTAAGGCTCAGAGAGATGGAAGAAGCTGCCTAAGGTCATACTGGAAAAACAGTAAAACCAGGACTTGACCTAGGTCTACATAGCTCCAAAATCTTGTTTTTTTTTTTTCTGGGTTACATTGGAAATAACACCCACCATGTCAAGATTTCACATTTCTGACTCTCTGAGCTGCCCATAGTTCCTGATCCTGACAGTCTCAACATGGACTGGCCAGTCATTTATCCATCCCTTGCTTTGTGAGAGCCAAAACTGGTGGCTTTTGTCATGTTCCCTGGAGGAGCCAAGTGTCGCTGCTATTTTTCCCAAAGACCTCCCACACCTCACCCCTGGACTACTTAGTCTCTGGGCAATCTGAACTTCGGTTCACACCTGTTTATGAACCCCTCAGAATTATTGGTGATCCCAAGTGAAGAGCTCCTGAGGTGGGGGATGGGGCAAGAGCTGAGTTGGTTCTCTCTTCCTTCTGAGTGTCCATGGGAGGGAGAGAGGTGAGAGCCTCACAGACTTTACTGAGCTACAAACAGTCCACTTAAGAAAAGCTGGTCTATTTGCTTAAATGTTGATCATTCTAGACTGAGCTTATTTGCCTGGATTGTTTAATATCTGATGCCTCAATGGGCATCAGATGTCTCATTCCTATGAAGTACTAGACAGCTGTTCTGATAGGTGCAAGGTTGCCAGATAAAATATAGGACACGTAATTAAATTTGAATTTCAGATATACAACAAATAATTTTTTAGTTAAGTAGGTTTCAAATAATAGCTATCTGCCCAGTGATCTTGAGGGCCCAGAGCTGATCCAGAAAGGTGACTGGGGTTGCCTTTGTCCCCAGATTGTCCCTAACATATTATGCTAAAAAAATTATTCATTGCTTATTTGAAAGTCACACTTAACTGGGTGTCCTGTTGTTGTTTTTGCTAATTCTGGAAACTGTAGATAGAAACTGTCTGTGGTCCTCCTTCCATTGTGGTTCAGGGACCCAGGCTCCATCACCTGGTCCTGCTACTTTCAACCAGGATTTTTAAGTTCATGATGTTTATTTGCATGAGACTGATGACAAGGGAATGTGCATGGAGGATCGTGTGGTGAGACTGATATGTGACTAGACCATATGGCTCGGCTCTTATTCCATTGAGCAGAGCCAAGGACATGACCATGCCCAGCTGCAAGGAACTCTGGGAAATGTAGTCTAGCTCAGTGCTCAGGAGACATGGAAAGAGGCTTCTTGAAGAGCTGGCCAGTCTCTATCATTAGAAAGAGGAGGGAGTGCTTTTAAAAGAAGTCATGATACTTTCTCTGGGTCATCTCTTTTTTTTGGGGGGGGGGGCGTGTCATTTTAAGTCTGTAGCTTTATTTCAGCAAACATGCACTCCAGGAGGCAACAAACCTCTGCCTGTGTTTGTTGATGATAATTCTTCCCTCTGCTTCCCTTGCAGAAAGCAAACAAACAGAACATTTATTTCTTCTGTGTTGAGAATAGTTTTCTCTAGACAAAGGCCTGGTAATGGATTGTCACGTTTTATGTTCTTAAGCAAGCAGCAGGAGGGAGAGTCATAACTTGAATCTTGGCATCCAACAGAACTGGGATGAATCCTAGTTGAGCCTGGTACCACCTACTAGCTGTGGGACCCTGGACGACTTACTTAACATCTCTGAGCTGCAGTTCCATTATCTGTGAAATGGGGCTAGTGGCATTTATCTAATCAGTTTCTATGAGGACGCAGCATGGACCAGCACTTGGCATGTCACTAGAGTGCAACAGGCAGGAGTAACCTCCCTGCGTCTCCTCTATGTTCCTCTAGGAAGGCTCAGGCCTTGTTTTGATCCTGAGCTGCCTGTCTGGGGGGACTGATGAGATGGCCTCCAGGAATCTGCCTGCAGCACTGAGGCAAGCTGACAAACTCAGCTTGGCGATAAGCCTAGAGTCATCAGCAAGGAGTAGGATCTGTCTGAGGATTTTTCTCCTGGTCCAAGTCCATCGTGGACTCATGTTTGGGAGGGAGCTATATTGGGTAAGCATGGAAAGGTCTGTTCTAATCAAACCTTTGCAAATCACTGGAACACAAGCCTCCCTGCAGAGGCACAGTGGGGGCGAGGCAGTCCCCACCGAGACAGACTGACTATGGACAGCCTGTAGTTCCCAGCACATCTGTGGTGGAGAAGGCATTGCCTGGTGGAGGGTGGCTTACAGGTGGCCCTGAGATTCTCCTGTAACTTGCTGGAGGAGATGAAGCAGTAGCTAGATAGGACTTGCTGATAAAAATACATGAGCTTTCTGGAACCAGTTAAGGAGGTGCTGAAAGCAGCTAGAACTTTGGAATTATCAGGTGGAGGGGGAACAATGAATCAGTGAAACACTGGCATCAGTAATGATGTGACTCCACTTTAAATCTGGAGCTGGTGTGGCTGGGCCAACTCAAGTTACATTATTTTCATCAAAGGATGGCTCCCGCAAGTGTGGTACATACATACAATGGAATAGTATTCAACTATAAAAAAGAAGGAAATCTTGCAATTTGCAAGAGCATGGATGGACGCTGAGGTTATTATGCTAAGTGAAATAAGTCCAACAGAGAAAGACGAATATCATATGATCTCACTTATATGTGGAACCTGAAAAAAAAAGCCCTAAAAGAAAAATGAACTTGTAGATATGGAGAACAGATTGGTGGTTGGCAGAAGTGGAGGTTGGGAGATGAGAGAAATGGGTAAAGAGGGTCAAAAGGTACAAACTCCCTGTTATAAAATAAGTCCTGGAGATATAATGTGCAGCATGGTGACTATAGTTAAGAATACTGAATTGTATATTTGAAAATCATTAAGAGAGTAGATCTTAAGGGTTCTCTTCACAAGAAAAAATATTGTAACTATGTGAGGGGATCGATGTTAACTAGACTCACGTGATCATTTCACAATATATACAAATATCAAATATTATGTTATATATCTGAAACTAATATAATGTTATAGATCAATTATATCTCCATAAAAATTATGTAAGTATTTTAAAGGTAAAAACAGAAAACAAAAAACAAAAAACCATAGCTCCCTCAACCACATCTGATTGTTTTTTGCAGGGGTGTGTCCTCCCTGACTCCCATCTCGCAAATGATTTGCCTTCCCCCTTGGAGGTCGATGCCCTTCAGGAGAAATGGTTTGCTATCTTTGTTTTTTTGTTTTTACAAAAAACAAGTTTGATTGTCAACATACAGTATAACATATAGTATAACACCCAGTGCTCATCCCATCAAGTGTCCCCCTCGGTGCCCGTCACCCAGTTACCCCAACCCCCCGTCCACCTTCCCTTCTGCAACCCTTCATTCGTTTCCCAGAGTTAAGAGTCTTTCATGGCTTGTCTCCCCCTCTAATTTTTCCCACTCAGGGTTTGCCGTCTTTGATTCAGACTCAACCTCTCTGTTCTTTTCCTGCTTGCATCTCACACCCCTCCTTATGGAAAGATTGTCTTCTGGTTTCTGAATCATTAATTTTGGTTGTGTGGCTCTTGCCTGGCAGAGCTTTTTCTGCTCTGAAAAACTCTGATTATAAATAGTTCAATAATACATGTCCTCCCGAGTTTAAGATTCTGGCTTATGTAATTGGAAATCTGGATGTGAAGCAAGTTAAAGTTGATGCCATAAAGACAGTAAAATAATTAATCACATTGCTCTGTTTAATAGATTCAAGGGCACAGGAACAGCTTTGCAGCCAGGGTGAGTCCTCAGGAGTGGCCCTGGCTGCCATGGTGATCCTGGCAGGCACTGGGGAAAGGGCCCCAGAAATCAGCTTCAGGGATCAGAGGATGGGGCCTCCTCAGGGTGTGACCCCAAAGCTCACCGAAGCCTTGTTGTATATGTCCTCGTGCACACCCAGCCCGGTCCAGCCTGCCCAGCTGACTGGATGCACTGCTCTGATGAGAATAATCCCCGTGCAGCTCACAAAGGACTTTTACATCCACTGTCTTGTTCTGTCCTCACAAGGCTCTGTGAAGCAGGCAGAGCAGTTATTCTTTCCCTCCCTACTTGTCCTAAGGGAAAAAAGGAGGCTCGGCTGGGTTCTGGGGGAAACGGTCCATTTCACATCTCTCTTTCTCAAAGTCACACAGCTGGCTGCTAGAGCCGGGCCTCGCATTCCCGGCTGGGTGGCTTCGCAGCCTGTGCCCTCCTGGCTCTGCCTCGCCGGCTCCCGGAGGGGTCAGGAGCACGAGGCTGGGCACCCACCTGAGGGAGGCTGCTCGTGCATTACTGCCTCTGTTCCTCCCTCACCCCCTGACGTAGCTGCCATTATCGTTCTGTTCAATAGATAAAGAAATTGAGGCACAGGGAGGGTAGGAAACTTGTGCAAAGTCACACAGCTAGAAAGTGGTGGAGATGGGATTTGAATTTGTTCTTTTTCTTTTGAGATTTATTTTTTTACTTGGCAGAGAAAGAGAAAGAGAGATCGAGGGAGCACAAGCAGGGCGTGGAGGCAGAGGGTGAGGGAGAAGCAGGCTTCCCGCTGAGAGGGAGCCAGGCATGGGGCTTGATCCCAGGACCCTGGGATCATGAGCTGGGCCGAAGGCACATGCTTAACCGACTGAGCCCCCTGGGAGCCCCTGAACTTGTGTTCTTAGTCGCTGTATCCTATGGGCTCCTTGGGAGCCTGTGAGCAACCCTGAGGCAAGGTGGGTCTCTCACATGACTCGATGCCTCAGTGTCTCTCCCACCCAGGGCCTGACACAGAGAAGGGATTCATGAAATGTTTTTGCTTTTTTTAAAATATGGAACGCTTCACGAATTTGTGTGTCATCCTTCTTTGCGCAGGGGCCATGCTAATCTCTGTATCGTTTCAATTTTAGTGTAAAGCCAGCGTGGATTCATGAAATGTTTACTGAAGGAATGGAAAGCCCAGCTTGGTGGGGTGCTCCTGCCTCTGGACTGGCCAGCTCCTCACTGTCTCACAAGGTGAGACATTATTATTACTCTTACAAGTGTTTCCTGACCTGCCAGGCTCTATCCTAGCCCTGGGGGTACAGTGGTGGATGAGCCGGTCTCTGCTTCTGTGGAGGCAGGTGGGGTACAGGTGGGTTAGCTCATAATAAAGGGGTGCGGCAAGTGCAGAGATGGGAGCACCCTGGGTGCTGCAAGAGGGCCATCTGACCCAGCCTAGAAGGGGCAGCCAGGCAAGAGGACAGTGGGGAGAGGATGGGCACATCACATGGAAGGGACGGCATCAACGAAGGTCTGGGTTGGGACCACAGTGTGGGTGAGTGGAATCCACACGAGTTGAAGCTCCTGGGGGATAAAGTTCAAGGCTGGAAGTGCCAGGGGACACCCAAGACTGTCAAGGGGAGCGAGGTTTTAGGAAGCTGGGTCTAGAAAGACAGGAGCACAGGAGGTCAGCAAGGAGAAAGGAATTCGGGCAGTGGCTGTGGTGGGGGGGAGGAGGAGGGCTGACTTCGGCCTGGCTTGACCTATAACTATGTTTGTTGCTTCCCCCAACCCCTGCCCGTGCCAGGGCAAGTTTTACAGTTGTCAGTGAGCTCTGGCAAGGGGGCCAAAGCCACAGATTTGAGACCCACAACCAGCGCTTGCCTTTCAGACCCTCTTGCCTGATGAGAGGAGCAGCTCTTCTCTCAGGGATCTTGACACCTCCTTGCCTTTGTCTATCCCAGGTGACTTCTGAAGGGAGTGCTCTGAGGGTGGGGCGGGGGGCGGGGGCGGCCCAAGATAATCAAGATCATCTCTGCCACCAGACTGACTTGGGTTTCAATCTCAGTCCCACCACCTAGAAGCTATGTGACCTCGGAGAGGTCATGTCACCTTTCTGAGACTGCTTTCTTACCTGAAGTGGGGGGTGATAATGATGCAGCTCTTACAGCAGTTGTGTGTGTGTGTGGGGGCTTCCATGAGCTCTATCTGGAAAGTGTCTGGCATGGTTACAGGTCACTCTCCCCAGACCTTTGTCATCTTCTCTTTTTGTTGTGGCCAGCACATAGTAGGTGCTCAGCAAGCAATTAAGAGATTGCAAAGGGACGCTGGCTGGCTGAGTTCCTACAGGCAGACAATCCAGGGTGACTGGGGTTTCTGAGGAGGGAGGATGCTGTAGGGTTGTCCATCCCTCTGCAGTTCCTCCCAGTCTGTCTTCCAGAGTGGGGTCTTCGGGGTGGGGGCTGGTCCCATCTACTCCTCTGTGGTCCAGCTGCCCACTCCTTCCCCAGTAATTGTGTGGGGAGGGAGGCAAGGTTCTATGCACTTCCATTCTACAGCAAGAGGAAGCAAAGTTCCTCGGAGGCAATGAGACTTGATGAACTTTTCTCCGGAGGCAAGAGGGAGATCTGGGTTCCTCTGTGGGGATCACAAAGGACCCTGAAGTCTCCCAGCAGGGCAGCACACAGAGGATGGGTGCACAAAGGGAGCACTCCTGCCATCTCTAGTGAGGGATTCAGGGCTCAGGTGAGGAGAACTTTGCTTGAGATGACTGCGAGTTCCCTGCTTCTCAGCACGCTGCCATCCTGGGGAGGGAGGAAGCCCAGGCCCTGACTACACAGCTGGCCTGAGTGCATGTGAGCTCCCAGAATAGCAAGAAGAGCAGGATGACTGGCTTGCTCAGGACCTGGTTGCTGAGGATGGTGCCTGATTCCAGCTGCTGGGCATCCCTGGGGATTGGGTAACCTTGAAGACTGAGAAACAGGGCTCAACAACAGAATGGAGGCACATGTACACATGGGAGGGGCTGTATCTCCCCAAATTCTTTGAGAGGAGGAGAGTATGCAGCTGGCCCTGGTCTCCTCCTGGGTCCTGCCAGCCAGGAGGGGAAGCCTGGTCAGAGAGGAATGACCCAGGGATGGTCCACCCCAAGGTCCTCCCTGAGATCTGAACTGGAAACTGCCTCTGCTGAATCTACCTGACTTATCTATCTACCCACAATTAGTTATTCCCACAATAATTGTTAACAGGATGAGCCAAGCCCTGTTTATCATTTATATAATCAACCCAGTCAATCCTCACTTTACAGAAGGGCAAACTGAGGCATACAAGTATTAAATAGTTCACGGTTGCACAGCTCACAGGTGACAGGGTTGGGATTTGGAGTCCCTCCTAACACACACAGGGTCACTCCCTCCCATCCCACTGTCACAGAGGGCCACGTGGATCACACAGAGCTCTTGTCTTTAGGCAGCTCATCGCCTGTTAGGGGGCTAAGAGAGGAACAGGTAAAGTATTGTGGGCCTTCAGAGAGGGAAATAGGACCATGGTGACAGGTGTGTGTGTGTATGTGTGTGTGTGTGTGTAGTTAAGGAGCAGGTGCCATGGGCACTTAGACACAAAAGGTGGGGAGGGCATTCCGGATAAGGGAACAGCGTGAGCAGAAGTACAGAGGCAGTAAAATTCTGTGAATATACAACTTGGTTAGGATGTTGGGTGCAAAATGTTGTCATGAGAAATAAGGTTGAGGTGGTTAGTTAGAGCAAAATTGTGGAGGACACTGATCATCAGGCTGTGAATATTGGGATTTGTTCTGAGACTACTTGGTAACCACTGCAGGTTATTAAGCAGGAGGGTGATGTGGTCTGAAGTGCGTTTCTGGAAGGCCGATCTGGCAGTGATGGGTGAAGATGGATTAGAAGGGGACAAGTGTCAAGATCGTCAAAGTCACAGTGGGATGTCCTGAATGTGAGCAAGGAATACACTGGCACAAGAGGGACGTGAGAATAGGGTCAACAGGGCCAGACCAGGAAGAGCTGGGGACTCTGGGTGTTCTGGTTAAGAAAACTGAGAGGCCAGAGATGCCACCGACAGAAAAAGGGGTACAAGACTGGGGAGACTTGATGTTTCTCTGGTCAAGACCATCCACTTGAACACTGCCTCCTCAGTAGGGCTCAGCCTTCTTTCCTTCCAACAGTGATTATGGAAAATAATCACATTCACATACTTGTTTTTGTCATTGGCCAACTAGCCTATAGGAGAGCCCTCTTCCCGGTATCCAGTACAGTCTGGCACATAGTAGGTGATCACTACATATTTTTTGAATAAATACATGAATGGATGACATATGTTGTGTTTGAGGGCAACTGTGGTACAAGTATGCAACAGCACTGGAAGTCAGGACGGACGTCTGAGCACACAAGAGTCTCCCACACTTGGGAGCCAGCAGCCCTGAGCACAGTGTCTGAGATGGTCCGAAGAGAGAATGGACCCAAAACAGAGGTTGACGATTAACTTTGCATGGAAGGCTGTGAGGAAATTAGTGTGTGTGTGTGTGTGTGTGTGTGTGTGTGGTCACTTAGCTACTAATTTGGGACAAAGGGCATTTGACTGGACACTGGTTCACTGGTTGTGCCCCAGTGCGTACGTAGTACGGAGTCTGCCCTTACGTGTTCAGTGTTTGTTGACTGAGTTAGTGTGTGAACGTGCTCTTGGGCCAGGAGTGGATCTTCCTGTGCCTAGGAGGGAGAGCAGGAAGCAGGGGTCAGCGGGTGAGCTGGAGACCCGTCAGCGCCTCCCGCTTGGTCCCCGCCCAGGGCTTCCCAGGTGGGCGGAGCCCGGTGGGTGGCCAATGAGGAGGCGCACCACAGAAGAGCCCGCCCCCAGGACGGAGCTGATTGGCCCGCTTCGCCAGCCGGAAGCCGCACGAGCTCTACACGGGACTTCTACACGAGCTCTACACCAGACTTCCCTCTCCGGGGGAAGGGGGGGGGGTGGGGGCAGAGGCGGGAGGGTCTCCATTGCCTTAGGCCCTTTTTCATTTAGGCAGAGGCCTACAAGGGGTGGTTTTGTGAGTCTGATTTAGTTGCTCTTTCGTTTAACAGAGTGTATTCCGCTCTACCAGTACCAAGCGCTGTTCCAGGTACTGAAGATTCGGCTCAGACGTTGCCTGCGGGGCCTTACAGTCTATATGAATGGAAGAAGGAAATACACCAACTCTCAGCTTACTCTTTAATTACACACTATTATAAGAGTGACAAGAATAAAAATAATGGGGGCATAATTTAGATTGGGGGCCACATTTGACCTGGCCTTGAAAGGACTCCATTCAGTAAGCAAAAGGTGGTTGGAGGTTTGAGAAGGTGCTGGGAATGAAATGGGCTGACTACATCCAGGGCCAAGCAGCCAGGCTGCAGGCGCAGGCCAGAGAGGAGGGCAGAAGAGGGCAGGTAATGCAGGACTCTGGCTGTGTTCAGTTTAGATTTTTTTTTTCCCCAAAAGGATACTAGGAAGCTACTGAAGATTTTTACAGGGAAGGGCCATGTGTTTTTAAAACAATCACTCTGACTTTGTGTGCAGAATGGATTGGGGAAGAGGGAAAGGATTTTTATGGCGGTGGCCTAGTTTTCCTCTTCATTGTAACTGGTCACTAAAGGGATTTTGAGACAAGGCAATGTTCAGAACCTTGAGCTGCAGGGCTGTGGGTCAGACAAGATGCAGATTAACTCTAGTCCTCTCTGGAGTTACGTGAGTTCACCACGTGGCCTTGGAAAAGCAACTTTCGGGACTCAGGTCAGCAGTGGAGGGAGGAGAGAAAGGACATGGAATGTGTCACAAGCCACACAGGCCTCCCGCTCAGGTGCCCTCCCCCCCCCCCCACACACATCCGACTGCATTCCTTACATCCATTCTGAGGCCTGTTTTCCTTTCCAATGACAATACTACCACGCAAATTTCCTGGCTGGGCTCTTCTCTAGTCCTGGGTAGTTGCAAGACAGGGCTCAAATGTCTGGGCTCCTCCATTTCCTGGCTATAAGCCCCCAACCTCTTGCTTTGATGTTCTGGTTTGCCTACCAGAAATATGGCTACCTAGATCCTTAGTTGGGCAGGGTCCAAACAGCCCACAGCCACTGAAAAATGTCCCATCTAGGTGGCCAACTATGGTTAGACAGGAGGCTGATGATCCCCAGACTGTGGAGACTACAAGAGCAGAGACTGATCAGTTTCTACCCATCACTACATTCCCACCACCCTGCCTGGAGTGGAGTGATTCCTTAATACATATTTGTGGTATGGATGATGCTTTGCCATGGTTTTTCAAGTCTAAGGCATTATCAGCTATAAGCAACACTGTGAATTCATTTGTAACTTTTCAGGAAACACAAAGGATGGTCTTGACATTAAATATGCGCATCAGTTGTAAGATGTGGCCGACAATAGGAATGCTAAAATATAAAAAGACAATATGTTCATCCAGAACTTGTGTGACTCTCATCCTTCTAGACGCCGACTCATGTGGCCAGTTCAGCTCTAAAGAGCCTATCGTTATTCATTCTCCTGCCAGTGTTTATTTTTATGTAGACGTATCCCCAGGCCTGTGAATTTTTTGAACCAGTTTTCCTTTCCTCCAGAAAGTAGCCAGAGCAGCAGTTGTGCATGGATGAGCCCCCTGTGTCATCTTGCCATGACTTTGTAAAGGACCAGCTCCACAACATATTTTCTTTGGAGTTTATAGGAATAATGGAAGTGACATAAAACTGTGCAACTAGATTCAAATGAAAGGACAAATGTAGTTGGCCAAAATGAACAATTATAGGAAACAAAGGGAAAATAACGATTAAAGATCTTTCATTACAGCCAGCTAATTATCATGAGTTCTGGACTTAACTGTTCAGGCATAGAATTAAAAACCTTAATTATATTGTCACCTTTGTCTCTCAGCTCCCATTGCCACAAATGAATCCATTTACTGTAAGTGCCGCTGATGAGCAGAAATTGATGGCAGTCCCAGCGAGGTGGGAGAGGGGGCCCAGGAGCAGTGGTGGGGGGTGTGCACCAGGCAGGACTACCAGGCCCGCACAGCTGGGCGGCATCTGCATTCCAGGACATTATAAATTAGAAACACTTTTAATGAGACAAATACAGGTTTGATGGATTTTATGATTTCTTCTCCCCTTCAAACCGCTAACAATGCTCCTCCTCTTTCTTCCTTTCTATTAGAGCTGGCCTCTTGTTAAGTGATTGCATTAATGGTCTTTGGAGACAGGCTGAGTGTGGGAGGACAAGGGGGACTTCGCCTGTGAGGGTACTGGTAGGCTCTTCTCTCTAAAGGAAGACAATTCCCAGCTGTTGTTCCAAATGGGAGCCTTTTAAGGCCCAGAGCAATGAGTGGAAACGTGAGATTACTTTGAGATTGAAGGGAAATTGGAAAAAGAAAGATGCAGGACGGTCAGAAAGATAAAATCCTCAAAACTAGCCAGTTGCTTGATTTGAAAGGCCGGCCAGGCTGGTGAGAGGAGCCAGGTGTGGTTACTAGAGGTGGTCAGGTGGTCAATTTCTTGACCTCAGCATGGGGTCTGGTACAGCTGGGAGCAAAGGGCCTTAGAATTATAATCAAACACGGTATAGTGGTCGTGGACACCACTCAGGAGCCAAACTGCCTGGGCTTGAATCCAGGCTCTACCTCTTTCTGTGTGACTCTGGGCAAGTTACTTAACCTTTCTGTGCCTTGATAGCCTCATCTATAAGGTGGAGCTATTCATGGTGCCTACCGATTGTTGTGAGAATTCAAAGAGTTAACATGTGTGAAGCATAGAACAGTGCCTGGCATATTGTAAGAACTACATAAATGTCAAATATACCGAGTTAAAAACAGCCCGGAACTCAAATATTGTCTTCGTTTGATGGCATTGTGACCCTGGACATGTTACTTAACCTCTCTGTTTCTTCTGTAAAATGGGAGGAATCACCATATATACTTCAAAGGTTTACCCTGCGGAGTCAATGAGAAAGTGGGAGCATGTACGGTTACTATGCCAGCTCCAGCTCAGCTAAGAGCCTGCTTGAATTTCAGAGCTATGGGGAGAAAAGGCAGGTACATAGTCATGGAGAAACAACCTAAAATAAGCTGAAAGCTCTCGGCTAACACACGCAGCGGCAGGGGGGCGTCTGGGGGCTGGGGAGGTGGTTTCTGGGAGGCAGGCACTGGGTGCAGAATAGGAGATCGGGCAATGTGGCTGTCCTGACTGGAGAGGAGTCGAGGTCTCTGGCTCTCCTGCAGGTCTGGAGAAGGGGTGCAGGCCTGCCCTGGCATGGGCACTCCTATCTCCTATCTTTGGAAGAGTCGGGAGCCTGTGTTGCCATGGTGATGTGGCTGAGTTAATGGGATGGAACTCCTCAGGGGCTGGCAGTGGAGTGATGGCAGCAGCTCCACCGTGCGAAGATGCCCAAAACAAAAGGGTGACCACCTCGGCCCTGCAGGGTCACGGCCAAACCCGGGCTGTGGGGATTTCAGACTCTGCGGCTCAGAGAACAGGAAGGAGATTCAGCTCTGAGGGCCTTCCCTCCCGTATCTGGGCACAGCTGTCTGCCAGGACAGACAGGAATCGTGGTGCAGAAGAGCTGGGCTCAGAGGCAGAGAACTGACCCTCCCCTGTCCCCCCATTCCCTGCCCCAAACTCCCTGCCTGCCCACCAGTCGGCTTCTTGACTCTGAGCTTCAGCTTCCTCATCTATAAAATAGGACAAACATGACTTGCCTCCTCCCTCACAGGTTGGCTGTGGATGTCAAAACACTCAGTAGGTCATGAAGAGGCAGGAGTTGAGATGGCAGCAGGTGTGGAGGGTCAGCTGGTGCCACCGTGGCCCCAGAGGGTCTGGCTCTGCCCTCCTGAGGACTCTTTCCCATCTGGCCGTCCCCTCTCTTGCCCTACACTGTACTGTTCCTCATACTGCCAAGATTCTTTCACACATTTGTACCTCTGCTCAAATGGTTCTTCTATCTATAACTGCTCCCTCCCCTGCCCTCAGTCTATCAAGGCTGACTCCCCCCCATGCTCTCCTGACCTCCAATCGCCATCCCTACCCCACGAACTGTCCCTCCTATGTGCCCCACTATACTGCAGAAGCATCTGTCAAGAGAACTGAGACACTATATAGCCCCCGTTTCCCTATTAATAACTCCTCTCCTTGGCTAGACTAAAGCTTCTAAAGGACCAGGGTTTGCTGAAAGCCCATGGGGCTGGGCTGCCCTGCAGTCCTCACTTTCTAGATGGGGAGATTGAGGCTCCAATTAGGCCCACTCATGTGTTTCACTCATGTGTCCCGGGCAAGCTGGAGGCAGAGCTCACCATCCCTGGTCCGTGGTTCAGTCCAGGACTGCCTCCCTCTCTTCATGTGGGTCCCACTGCTGAGGCCCAGTTAGTTGGAGGGAGTATACATTCAGTTGCAGATAACAGGAGTGACTTTAGCTGTTTAGGAAGAAAGGGATTTGAGACAGGAAACTAAGTGCTTATTGTTTGTTTGGAGGGTGAGAGGAGTAAATCCTCAGCTAGGTTTCCAGAAATGACTTCCAGAACAACACCGCAGAACTGGCCTGCCAGAGGAGCACCACCTCTGCCAGAGTCAGGAAAGTGGGGGAATGTGCTGGATCCATAGCTGTAAGCAGTGGTGCCTGGGCTGAGCTTCTTGACATGATGGCTGCTGCAAATACTGCAGCTGGAGCTGAAGGGGTAGAAGCAGCCAGACATGCGGTCCCTGCCTCAACTTCCCCTGCCACATGTGCTATTCAAGTGCATCTGATCAGCTGAACTTAAATCTCATCTGGACTCTCCGCTGCAGGGGCATCCAGGAAATGTGGCTTTGAGCCTTCTTGGCTCTATAGCACAGTAAGGCCAACTGGAAGGGACTGGAAAAGATGTTGAGCACCACACCACTACATCCACCTGCAGCCATGAGGCTGAGCTAAGACCAAGAGTCCAGATCCAAATTGGACCAGGAGGCTTATTTATCTGAGAAGAATCTACCCTTGGCCAAAGCTCCTGCAGTGTCCCTGTTTTATGAAGAGGAGCACTGTACTTAGAGCCTAGCATCCTGGGATCCTGAGCTCTATCAGTAACCGGCGAGTGACCTTGGACGGCTCAGCTGCATACATACATGTACACACCCATGTGCAACTCTACAGCTTAATCTCAGGCCGAGTCCTTGTACTACTGTCATTGAGACCTTGGCCTCTGGGGTCAGGCCCCTTGCCATCCAGGTCACCATTCTGTGAGCTCACCTCATTCTGCCATCATCAGCGTGAAAGCCAGGGCCCAGACATGGCTAAAAGCGCTGGTGTGACTGCACATGCTGCTGTCAGCCAGGCACATACCCTTTATACTAAGCCACAGCAACTTCAAAACGGGGCTGTGGCTCATGGCCTCCCTCCTCCCCTGAAACAGAAACTGGTGCACAGAGAGGTGAGGTGAGGAACGTGCCCCAGTCCCACGGCCAGAGGCAAAATCCTCTTCTGCCACCTGGGATCCCCCAAGCCTCAGTACTCCCATGGGTACAGATGCCTTCCTAATAGTGCGACCTCAAGGGTCCTGACAGGGACTGAGACACAATCCATGCCATGCACTCAGTACAGCACCAAACAGGCTCAATAAACACCTGCTTTACTGTCAACGGCATGTGTGCTTCAAGCCAGAGTCCCTACTGATGTGTCTTAACCAGTGTGTCAGCATTCCTTTGCCTCTCTTGAGAGGGCCGCTGCAGGGCTGCCCCAAAGCCAACAAGCACGTGGTGATCATTTAGAGCCTGACTAGGAGCTGACCCTGGGGTCTAAGGAAAGGAGTGGGTGAGTGAGCAAACTGGACCATGGCTTCTCAGCTCCTGCTGCACATTGAGAAATGCCTATGCCGCCTCCACTGAAAGAGATGGGATATAATTGGTCCAGCTTAGGGGTCAGGCCTCATGTTTTATTTATTATTTATTTCATGGCTCCCCAGTGATGCCTTCGTGCAGTGGGGCTGAGACACACTGGGCCAGGTGTGTGCCTGCAATATGATTGGTTAGGACAGAATAATAATGACCTGTACATCTTATTGGTGTTTGTGTTTGGCCTCTCTGAATCCTTGCAGGATAGGAATTAAGGTCTCCTTTCTATGGATGAATTGGCTGTGGCTTGTGGGGTTTGGATGACCCTGACCCACGGGCCTGGAAGGGCAGTGAGGAGACGGAAGAGGGTAACTTTTGTATTCTTGCTTTGTTAAGATCCCCAGGAGGAATTATCAGCAATAGAGAACCTTTTTCGAGGCCCAGTTCTAGGCTTCTTGTAGGAGTTTGGACTGTCTGGTGGGGCCAGGCTGCCCATCCTGCCTTCTTCTGATCTCAGCCCGTCTTTGTCTCTGCTGCAGGGGACATGCACGGGGCCTCGCTATTCTGCAGGGCAGCCTCCAGCCTGTCCAGGCTGAGGTAGTCCAGAACTGCTATCTGGAGCCTAGTGCTGTTCCTTCCAGAGGACCTGTCTGTGTGGTGGCTTCTGGAACTCAGCTGACCCCAAGAGAAGTTTGTCACATGGGCCTGGCTCTCAGATCGGCTGCTCAGTCCTCCCAGTGAGCATTTCACCTCCGGCCCCACGAGTGTAGCACATTCATCACCCCAAGTGTCTCAAACAGTGAAAGAGATGGGATTATAAATGGCACCGGGAGAAAAATGGAGATCTTGCTCCCGAGTAAATGAATTTATCTATTCCCAGACCCAGGTCGGACAACGCCGGGCGGAGGAAGTCATTTATCTCTTTGAGAGATGATTTTAGAAATATAGTCATGGATGTGTCAGTTCTGTGCTTTCCAACTTCAGGGTGAGATAGGAAGAGCCAAAGTGTCTTCTGCCATGGAAGACAGCAGGAGGCCCCACAGTGACCAACTGCTCTGCCTGACAGCAGGGTCCAGGCATCGGGTGCTAATTACCACATCCTCTTCTGAATTGGAGTCTGTGTTGTTCCTCTTCACTTCCTTTTGATTATCTCAGGGCAATTTTGAGAGAGCCAGGGACGAATTTAAGCAGAGCTAGTGCGCACATTATTATGGCCTCTCTCTGGGCTTAAATGGCTCTCTCGAAAATAGGCCTTTTTATTTATCTTCACTCCTCCTCTCCTTAAATTGTAGCCCAGCCCTAAAGGCGTGGATTGATTGTGCATTTCCTTTGCCTCGGAATGAGCCTGTTCATCACTTTTGAGGGTCTGAAAATAGGAGAGGAGGTAGGTAGGGATGCTGAGGACATGGCTCCTCCCACTAACCTCTCCTGCCCACTCAGACCAAAGGCAGCTCTGCCTCCAAATTTGATTTTTAAAGAAGCCACTTACAGTTTCCCTTAGGGACTGGTAGGTGCCAAGTTTGCACAGTGGGTAACTGGAGTTTTTATTTCCTTATGAGCCAATGGACCTCAGCCCTGGGACAGATGCTGTTAAAGACAGGTTT
This sequence comes from Canis aureus, assembly GCF_053574225.1. NCBI lineage: Eukaryota > Metazoa > Chordata > Mammalia > Carnivora > Canidae > Canis > Canis aureus. The sequence continues at coordinate 55,003,075 of NC_135620.1, forward strand.
AGATGAGGGAAACTGGCCCCAAGCTGCAGGTGGAGTCAGAACAGATGGGCCCTGGGCCCAAGAGAGGAGGCTGTTTCTGGGGGCATATATCAGTCAGGGGCCTAGGAATTTTGTCCCAGGACAATGATCTTCACCCTGAGTTTTGATCTGGGAGTTAATGCCAAAGCTAAAGCTGGGACCAGAGAGCTAGGTCACTAACACTTTCTACAACGTCCTTCTAGTCTCTCCTTTTTTTTTTTTTAATTTTTATTTATTTATGATAGTCACACACAGATAGAGAGAGAGAGGCACAGACACAGGCAGAGGGAGAAGCAGGCTCCATGCACCGGGAGCCCGACGTGGGATTCCATCCCCGGTCTCCAGGATCGCGCCCTGGGCCAAAGGCAGGCGCCAAACCGCTGCGCCACCCAGGGATCCCCCTTCTAGTCTCTCCTAATCTTAACTTTGTCACATTTTAACTTACAAAAAAATATTTTTATTTATTCCTGAGAGACAGAGAGAGAGAGAGAGAGAGAGGCAGAGACACAGGCAGAGGGAGAAGCACGGAGCCTGATGTGGGACTCAATCCCGGGTCTCCAGGATCACACCCGGGGCTGAAGGTGGCGCTAAACTGCTGAGCCACCTGGGCTGCCCAACTCTGACAACTTTCTGGGGGATACAGAGACCACACTGTGCCTTGGCTTGTGCCTGCCCCTCGCTGATACAGGTGGTCCTACAGGCAACATGCCCCACTGTGGCACAGGGCACTGTGGGTGGACTTCAGGTCGGAGGAAATCATGCCGGTTAACCTGCACAGTTACTCTATACGCGGCCCTATTGCCAAGTGCTTCACATCTATCAACATCCTCTCAACAGCTCTATGATACCGTACTTATCCCCATCATATAAATAAAAACCTTGAGGGGAAGAAAGGTTATGTCCTTGCTTATGGTTACACAGCTGGTGAGTGGTGAAGCCAGGATCAAACCAGGCAATCTGGCACCTCAGCTGGAGCTCTTAGTCACTGTCCCAGAGAGCCTGTGCTGGGAATGTCTCCCCAATGACATTGGGGAATGTCTCCTGGTTGGCCCGACTGCCATTGCCCTGGGCTTGGCCCTCCTGGCCAACCTCTCCCTGGATGCCATGTTTGTAGTGTGGCTCCAGCCTGTAAGGACCATTCTAACACAGAGAGCTCTCCTACACACTACTCCCCTCCCCTCATGTCCCTCCCCACCCCCTTTTTATGACTCCCAGTCATCTGATTCTGGGTCCTCCTGACCCTTCTAGTCTACCTTTCAAAGGTTCTAACCAGTCAAACAAAAGGATTCATCACCTTTTCCAGATAAGGCGTTTCCTTGCCTCCTAGCATCCCTCCTTCTTGGAATGCCTCTTCTCTTTCTCCAGCTTGCTCTCCCCTCCATCACACCTTCCCAGCCCTGAACATACAAGTCCTAACCAACTGGGCGCTATGTTTGACAGTTGCTTTGTTTGTAGAGGAAGTTTTATTGCTTTTCTTTTTGAATCCTAAAATAATTCAAGTGTATTTAAGAAAATTGGAAAAATAGTGGCACCTGGTTAAGCAGCCAACTCTTGATCAAGCCCTGTGTTGGACTCTATGCTGGAGCCTACTTACAAAAAGAAAAGAAAAGAAAATTTTTGAAAAACATAGACACTCTCTCAGAAGGAAACAAAAAAGCCTGGGATCCTACATCTGCTATCAATGTTTTGGCATATATGTGTTCAATCTTTTTTTTTTTTTCACTTTTTAAATCGTGAAGTATTTCAAATATAGACAGGATAGAGAGCAATACAACATTTCCCTGGGCACCCAATGGGCTATGTTTAGATCAACCCAGTAATTTTTCTATGTATGTATGCAAATTTAGTTTTAAACACTCCTTTTGTTTAGTTTTAAACACAATTTGTACATGGTGGTGTACAAATTGTCCATACTATTTTGAAAGCTGCTTCCTCCTCATCCCCCACCTCATAAATCACAAATACTTTCCCATGACTGAAGAGTATTCTTTGAAAAGATGTAAAATAGCCTATTTGGTGAACCAATCCCCTATTTTTGGAGATTTAGGGGCATATGTAACAGCAAGTAAGAATACCAACTTTAATGCATCTTGGCAAGCATTGAGTATTATAATTTTTTAAAAGACATTGTCAGTTATGAATGAATAGAAAAATGAGTAGTAAGAGCTCTTTCTTGGGAGTGATAAGGTCTCCTTGAAATGTTGTCATCATATTGCCACTCTCCTTGTGGCCAGCTCAGATGCAAATGCCTGTGCAAATACATGTGGTGATGGTGGTTGGGGGCGAGATCAGGGCAGAGGGCTGATTTCCAGACCATCTCAGTGTGGCTTTTAGACTTCAGCCAAGTCTGTGAAGTGACCATGCAGCCAAAGTAATCACCCTTCTATGGGCCAGGCTAATGTGCTCCTCCCTTGCTGCTTGGATCAATACTATACTTACTGCAGATTAGCTAAATGAGCCAGCGCAGCTGGGAATGAGCTTCTAGAGACAATTACTATGGGAAATGCAGCCATATTTTAGTGGGCACCACATGCATGAAGCTTTTTGCAAATATCAATATATATTTGCTTGCTTGACAAAAACAGATCAAATGTAAGTCAAGAAATTAATCCAAATGATTGGACTGTAAATGATCCTTGTTGTGCAAAGTGTGGCGAAACCTTGACCTTTTCAATGGTTGTTGTTGTCCAGATTGCCCTGGAACTAACCAGCCTGGCAAAACTGGCTGGTGGTTGGCCCGTACTGAGATCTGCAAGTTCATCCCGGGCAGAAATAGTGATGATGCTGACAGTGATAACCATTCATATTTGCATAGTGTTATCTCATTTGTTCTTCACCACAACCTTGGAATGCTCAATAAATGCTTATTTAAGAAGTCAATTCATTCTTTAACGAATCCTTTTTTAAAAAAGATTTTATTTATTTATTCATGAGACACACACACACGGAGAGGCAGAGACATAGGCAGAAGGAGAAGCAGGCTCCCCGATTCCCAGACCTGGGACCACGCCCTGAGCCAGAGGCAGACCCTTCACCACTGAGCAAGCCAGGTGCCCTCAGTTGAAATTTGAAAGATGAGAAGAAACAAAGCAGGAGCAAACCAGGGCAAGAGGAGAGGGGTTGTTCCAGGTGACAGCCTGCAAGGAGGCCAGCAGTTACAGGAAGCGGAGGGCTGTGGGCCGGGCTGAACTAGGGTGGAAAGGGAGGAACAGCACTGGAGTCAGGCGTCAGGCTGGAGAAGCAGCCAGCAACCAGACCACAGGGCCCTGTGAGGCATGGTAAGGACTTTGGATTTTATTGTAAGGAGGACTGGGAAGTCATCAAGGGGCTTATGTAGGGGAAGGACAAGACCCAATTTACACTGTAAAAAGATCACTCTGGGCCCTGAGTAGGGAATGAAAAATGTTCTATATTCATTTGTCTAGCTGGTTGCAGAAGAATAAATGTAAGTAGACAGGCTGGCGACGTGGGGGGAACCTTGGGTAGATCCTCTGAAGGGATTTCTGGGATTTGAGGACCTGCCAAAGCTGCAGGCTCTGGTTCTGACTTGTTTCTGATTTCATGTGTTATCTCAGTTTCTCTTTCCTCCCAGGGTAGTTTGTCACTGGCATGATTCTTGGCCCTGTTAAATGGAAAGGCAAAGAATGGAAGGAAAAGAGAGAGCTGGGAACTTTGGGTGGATGTAGCAAGGATTGCAATCATGCCCTCCCAGGCTGAGGTGCTCTGGTGTGTTAGTTTTCACTCCAGAGAAGAGCATGGTAGCCCCTCCTCACTATTGGCTTGGGGCTCTAGGGCATGTGGGGAGGTGTTCTTCAAGGGGAGCCCTACAGTGAGTTGGGCAAAGACTCCCCCTTGCTCCATCACTGGGCTGTTGGTGGCCAGGGTTTGGGGAGCAAGTGGCCCAAAGTTCCTTTCTCACAAAGAGTGGGTGGCTTGTTGGCAAGGCCACCTGGCCCTCAGGCTGTGCCTGGGTTCTTGAGATCACCCATCCAGCACTACCCTGGCCACAGCCCACTCTTGGGCAGCCGTCTGTGGTTGGCTCTGGTGTCCTGCCCTGGGATCCAGCAACTCCCCCGTTATCTCCACCTGCAGCCTTCTGAGTTCCCAGCACACCTTCCTGATCCCTACATGTACCTGTCAGCTGGAGAACAACAATGCCTTTTTCGCCTTTGCAAACAGGCTTCCATTCTAGACAAAGAAGTCTTCAGTGTAGGGAGTACGAAGATAGAGATACCAGTTCCCCTGTTAGGCTGTTAGCAAAGTATAAAGTTAAACAAGGACTCAAATATTTAAAGGGTCAACACTGAAAGACTGGGAAGAGAATGGACAACTTCTAACATAGTAGTAGGGAATGGCTAGAGAAAACATAGCCAAAAAAAAAAAAAAAAGAAGAAAAAGAAAAAAAAAAGAAAAAAGAAAAAGAAAAAGAAAAAAGAAAAAGAAAGAAAACATAGCCCAACAGGTGGCTAGATGCCTTATGGTACAGCAAGTTATGGACAAAGAAGGAGAGTGAGAAAGAGAAAAAGAGAGAGAACAAGTTGAATTTCATTTCATAAACAGGTTGAACATTCTTATCTGGCCCCAGTAAACCTGGGGGCATATTTTCTCAGGAGGCTGATGGGTGGAGGCCATGACAGGCACCTCTAGTGCCCATGTGTGCCAGACAATGATGTACACATCTGGTACGCCTTAATTTTTTTCTTAGATTTTATTTATTTGAGAGAGAGAGAAAGAGAGAGCATGAGCAGAGAAGGGGCTCAGGGAGAGGGACAAGCAGGCTCCCCACTGAGCACGGACCCCACCCACTTTCCACCCGGGCCCCAAGATCTGATCTGAGCCAAAGTCAACCACCTAACTGACTGAGCCACCCAGGTGCCCCTGTTACTCCATAATTTTAAACTCCTTGGGGGCAAGGTCAGACCCACTTCCCCTCTATATGTTCCCAGAACAGGGAGGTCCAGATCCTACAGAAGGAATATGAGTGTGTATTATTGTTGTCCAAGGAACACTTCCTTTTGGCTCTTTGGCCATCTTCTGAAAGAAGTGAATTCCAATCCCACTCTGAAAGTGAAGGAACAAAGTGAACAGAGAAGGTCAGGGACCCACATGAATGTGAAATTCCCAGGGAGGAGACTAAAAGACAGAACACTCCAGGTTTTGGGGGATTCGAAGCTCTCCCGTCACACTGGCTTCCCTTGCCCGTTCCTCCTCCTCCTCCCCCTCGTTCCTCCCTTCTTCCTCCTCCCCCATCTTTTGACTTTGGCAGTTTCACTTGAAATAAAGCAGTTGCACCAGTTCACATTCCCACCAACAGTGTAAGAGGGTTCCCTTTTCTCCGCATCCTCTCCAACATTTGTTGTTTCCTGCCTTGTTAATTTTCCCCATTCTCACTGGTGTGAGGTAGTATCTCATTGTAGTTTTGATTTGTATTTCCCTGATGGCAAGTGATGCAGAGCATTTTCTCATATGCATGTTGGCCATGTCTATGTCTTCCTCTGTGAGATTTCTGTTCATGTCTTTTGCCCATTTCATGATTGGATTGTTTGTTTCTTTGGTGTTGAGTTTAATAAGTTCTTTATAGATCTTGGAAACTAGCCCTTTATCTGATATGTCATTTGCAAATATCTTCTCCCATTCTGTAGGTTGTCTTTGAGTTTTGTTGACTGTATCCTTTGCTGTGCAAAAGCTTCTTATCTTGATGAAGTCCCAATAATTCATTTTTGCTTTTGTTTCTTTTGCCTTTGTGGATGTATCTTGCAAGAAGTTACTATGGCCGAGTTCAAAAAGGGTGTTGCCTGTGTTCTTCTCTAGGATTTTGATGGAATCTTGTCTCACATTTAGACCATTTGCTTCAACGTGGATGGAACTGGAGGGTATTATGCTGAGTGAAGTAAGTCAGTCGGAGAAGGACAAACATTATATGTTCTCATTCATTTGGGGAATATAAATAATAGTGAAAGGGAAAATAAGGGAAGGGAGAAGAAATGTGTGGGAAATATCAGAAAGGGAGACAGAACGTAAAGACTGCTAACTCTGGGAAACGAACTAGGGGTGGTAGAAGGGGAGGAGGGCGGGGGGTGGGAGTGAATGGGTGACGGGCACTGGGTATTATTCTGTATGTTAGTAAATTGAACACCAATAAAAAAAAAATGAAATAAAGCAGTTCCCTGAAAGGTACACGCGAATTTCCCCTTCTGAGTATAAGAAACTTGAGGGCTTCTGTTCAATTCTCTCAGCCCCAGAGCATGGGGAACCACGCGAGACCTCTGCCATCCCAGAGCTGTGGTGACCATGGGAATGTCCATCGTTCGTTCTCAGAGCCTTCAGGATGAGGCATCACAGAGATGGCTCATAACCACCCGGTGACCTCCAGCAGAGACACGCCAGGAAGGCAGGAAGGGGCCGTGCAGCAGGATCATGTTCTGGACTAGAAAGTACGTCTGCTCATTACCCGACCTTTGCTAAGTACACCAACTAATGGAGCGAGAGACATGAAAGATCTTCACAGGCCATGTGGAAATGTAATTCAAACCCAGCCCGAGGAGGTCACAGTAAGTTAGATTAATTTTCATCCAGCCTTTCCTTACAGAGCTAACCTTTGCCTTACAGGAAAGTTCTTTAAAAAGAGATAAGTCAGTGTTTGTTTGGCATTTGAAGGCGTTTTAATCCTAGCAACCCTGTTGGAAGTGTCCCCATTCTGGGGGGACTCAGCCCAGGTTACTATTTATTGATCCTTTACATCAGAGATAATTGTCCTGGGTTTGAAATCTATCAAGTATTGGAAATTCAAATTAAGCCATTTGTGAAGTTCTGTCTAATGAGGGTTATCAACTGCCAGAGTGGGTTGTTAGCAGCCTGGTGGGCCTCCTTGCACCTCGGCCGCTCCTGTGGGAGGGGAGCCGGCCGAGGCCTCTCTCCAGGCACCTGGAGGGCCAGTCACTGGGCCCTTCCTTTGGTCTCTGCCCCACTAGTGGCAGCACCTGTCACTCTGCCGGTCCCCCACCCCCGCCTTCCATGTCTTATCTTCCCCTTTCATCCTCTGTCCTGTCTCTCCTGTCCCCTCTCTCTACTTCCTGTCCCTCTCTTCTGTCTCCCAGTCAGCTTCCTGCCTCTTTCTCTCTGGTCTGTACCCAGCCTGTCTGCCATCTACAGTAAGACCAACAAGCTTTACCAAACGGTCTCCCACCAGAGGCCTCTGACATTCTCTACATCCTTCTTCAGCACGTTACAATTTGACAGCATGAGAGCCTGCGTTATCAGTTTATCATCTATTTTTTGTTTTAGCGCTTTTTATTTTCGTGTGAAACTGTCTTGCACCTGCTGCGGGCTGCCTCCTAAGAGCTGGGTCCAGGGCCGATGGGTTCCTGTGCTTCCTCCTGGGCTCTCTGGGTTTTCTAGAGTGTGACCTTGTGTTTGCTCAGCTCCAGACTGGGAAGTTCTATTGCTCATCGGAAGCCTGCTTCCCTTTTGAGCACTTTAACTATCTTTTTCAAGACTTCGTGGGTCATGAAGTTTCTTGTAGGAGATAAAGGGTCAGATTGGTGACGTGTTGGGAGAGAGATGGTTGACAGGAACTAGAGAGGAAAAGGAGACACCAAGGAGGAATCCTCTCCTCCTCTCCCTCCCTCTGACTCCTCCTTGCCTCTCCCTCCTTCCTCTCTTCCCCTCCCTCTTTCCGTCCCCTCTCCCCTTCCTCCCCCCCCCTTTACATCTCTCCTGTCAACCTTCAAATCTTTGTTCATCCCCAGTACCCTAAAGCCCCACATGAACTTCTTGTTGTTTGTCCTTATTTCCTCTTTCTTCTACTTCTCTCTGCTTTAACTGATGAGTGAGATTTTTTTTTAAAGATTTTATTTATTTATTCATGAGAGACACACACAGAGGCAGAGACATAGGCAGAGGGAGAAGCAGGCTCCTTGCAAGGTGCCCGATGTGGGACTCGATCCCGGATCCCGGGATCATGCCCTGAGCCGGAGGCAGATGCTCAACCGCTGAGCCATTCAGGCATCCCTGATGAGTGAGAATTTTCCTAAATGAATTTTTCAGCAAACTGTCTTCAGCCCTCTTGCTAGACCCTCTCTGCCTTTTGGTCCTTGAGGACCACCCAGAGAGCCTGTGTGTCATTTTTAAGAAGCTTGGTTTGTTACAGGGTCAGGAATGGAGAAGGACACCCCCCTGTGGCAGTGTACAGGAAATGGGGGTTGGGGGCGAGGTGAAGAGGGTCAGAGGACAAAGCATCAGGGAACCAAGCTATAGAACAAAGCTCTACAGAGCTGGCATGCCCACAGGGTGGGTTGGGTAGCTACAGAGCCCGAATCAAAAGAGCTTGAGCTCTGGGTATTTATTGGCTCCAGATATTGGCCTCTAGCCATTGCCTGCAGAGCCTCCACAGCATCAGCAGGACACTGCCTCTCTTGAGGGGCAGTTTTGCCTAGTGGTCAGACACTGCCTGCCTTTGAATCCTGGCCCACCTCTTAGGAGCTAAGTATCCTCAGGCAAGTTACTTAACATCTTTGTACCTCAGTTTCCTCAGTCGGGAAAAACTGAGGGGGATAAAAATGGTATTACCTTGTAAGGCTGTGAATGTCAACTAAGTTAGTGTATGTAAAGCGCCTACACTTGATAAGCGCTAGATAAGCCTATGTTAGTGTCCTGGGGCAGCTGGAACAAAGGTGTCTCAAATTGGGCGGCAAACAACAGCAATTACTGTCTCACAGTTCCAGATGCTAGACGTCACAGCGTCGGCAGGTCTACGATCCCCCTGAAACCCAAAGGGGAATCCTTCTTTGCCTCTTCTGAGCTTCTGGCAGTTTGCCAGACACCTCTGGAGTTCCTTGGCTTGCAGATGTGTCACTCCAGCCCTCCATCTTCACATGGAATTCTCTTTGTGTGTCTTCACAGCATTTTTTTCTCCTTGCGCATCTGTCTCTGTGTCCAAATCCTTTCCTTCTAGGACACCGGCCGTATTGGATAAGGGCCCACCCTCATGACCTCATTCTAATGATAGATTTTCCCTAGGCTTTGGCAAAGATGTTGTTGCACTTCTGGGCTTATAGTCCACCATCTTAGCTTGTACTGTCTTTTCTAATCATTTCAGCAAAAGTCTTCAATTGTCCCTGTCTCTGCTTGGAACATGTGCCCACTCTGGAGCCAGTCTCTGTGATCAAGGGCATGTGTGACGCTCACACTGGCTATCTCAGGAGCCAGGGGCTGGGATCAGGGCCATTCAGACTGCATAGGTTGTGAGTTGGGCAGAGGTGGTCACCCAGAATGAGCTCCTGTATCTCGTTCCCCATAGAAGAGGTGCTGGGCAGATAGGAGAAATAGATGAGCTTAATGCCTTGAAAGAACACAGTCAAGAGGCCTGTAAAATTGTCTTCAATTCTTTGATTGCTGAAGTGGGGTTGGGTTTATTTGGAGAAGGATGGTCAAAGAGCTGGGAGAAGACCAATGGGCAGGAGGACAAGAGGCAAACTTAAGCTCAGGGTGAGGAAGTGCTTCCGATGCACAGAGCAGTTAACAATGCAAGAGGGCTTTGCCTTGGGAGGGGTCAGTGTCCTGTTCCCAGAGATGAACAGGAGCGGCTGTGCATTTTATTGAGAATGCTGTAAAGGCAGTTCACGCAGTGCAGAGGGAGTGGGCTTTATCACAATTCATTATTGTGACCCACGGAAATGGATTTTTATTTTGCACCAACACATACCCCCTCAGAACAAAAGTTTCGTAAAGCAATTTTACCTTTACTATAGGCAGTGCGCTCTGACCTAGTCCCTTCTCTTCTATTTCATTTTAAAAACCCTCTCAGCTCAGTAAATTGATTTCCCAGGCTGGAGTTTGGAGACCTGGGCTAGGTGACCTCTGAGGTCAGTGGCAGCTCTGTGATTCTGGGATTCGAAGACAGGAACCATTGGGCCAAGCGGGAGGAGATGTGGTTTGGCATTAGTGAGCATCACCTATGTAACTAGCGGGGACACTGGGACTGGGGCCCAGCTCTCTGGACAGCCAAATTAGTGTTCCTTTCATTTGGCCTGCAGGCTGACTTCTGATGATTCTTCTGGGCCCTCGCCTCCATCTTTGGGTGACTGCCTGTCAGCCTGTGAAATGGGGCGCTTGTGACCACATCAGCCCTTTGCCCGGAGACCTCCTGGGGGTCTGCCATTGTTCATGGGGTAGAACTCCAATGTCTTCACCTGCTGGACACACTGACACTTCCAGGAATCTTTCCCACGGTTGCCCAAAACTCTGTCCCCTTTGAGCTGCCCCTCCCTGCACACCCAGGCCTCCGATCCCCTACCCTTAGTCCTGCCCTCCCCTCCACCTGGGTGTCCTCCCTCCCTCTTCCTTTCACCAAGTTCTCCCTGTCCTACCAGGGGCAGGGCCATGCCCCCTCTTCTGGGAAGCCCCCCTCTTCTGGGGGGATGAGCCCCCATTCCTTAGAGGAGCCTGGGAACCGAGCCTTGTAGACCAACATGTGGTCCCTGCTGTGACCCTGAGTGACACAGGGAGACCCTGGAGGGTTTCAAGAAGGCAACTAGACTAATGCTGTTTAAGCATCACTCAGGCTGCTGTGTGAAGAAGCTGTAGGTCAGTGAAGAAGCAGAGGGACAGCAGGGAGCGTGCTTTTCCAGGTGGAGACGGAGGTGGCTCAAGACAGTGTGACCATGTGACCAGGGGTCCGATTCTGGGCAGACTCTGAAAGTAGAGCTGATTCGGTTTGCTGACAGATTTGATGTGGGGTTTGAGAGAGAGGAAGCAGGGATGATTCTGAGGCTGTTAGTGTGGGCCACTCAAAGGATGGAGTTGCAGTGAGCTAAGACGAGGAAGCCCAGGTATAGAGGCAGTAAGGGGAGAGCAGGTGCTCAGCTCTGTATGAGTTAGGGCTGGAGCCTGGTGACCCTCCATAGCTGACGCCCGGACCTGGACACCCGGGTCCAGAGGCCAGGGCAAAAGCCCTCCAGGCTGGGTTGATCAGCATATGGATTCTCTGTTGGTGGGGTGCGTGTGTGTGCATACACACATACACACATGTGTGAAGGATGCGAGGGGAATGGCTGGGAGAACCTATGATGGCTCTCAGACCCAGGGCTGCCCTTTCCTGGCCTGTTCTGGGCTAGATGCTGAGGGAAGCTTCCAGGGGCTGCCCACGCCCCCTGGAATTCCACAGTGGGCTCAACAATAATGGGCCCACATCACTGAACTGGGGAGGGCGGTGAGGAGTGGTCTTGATATTGGGGGGTGGGATAAGTTGCCTCTGAAGCCCCTTCCCACTGCGATTCTGGGACTTTCTGCAGCGCCAGGGCTCCTCTCTCCTCCCCTCCTTGAGGTTTTCACAGTCTGCCCTTGCCCTGCCCTGTGCCTGCTTGGTTCTCATGTGGAGATGTTCCCGGTACTTCCCACGTTTTATTCCGTCTCCTCAAACTTTTGAAAGATATTAGTAGCGTGCAACCTGAAGAAGAGAGGGGCGTTGACAAAATGAATTCTGACAAAGATAATTGTGTGAATCCTTTGTAGCTCAGCCCTGAACTTGGCTCCACACTGTCAGTTTTTATTTCATTCAAATCCTGGAGTTGAACGTCTGCCTGCAGGTGAGGGAGTGGTGGGAGATGAGGAGGACCAGAGAGGGGCTGCAGGCCCAAGGCAAGATTTAGCTCCCCGTTGCAGGAGCCTTCTGAGGACAGGGCCACAGTGGCACGTCCCGGGGCTTCCTTTGGTCTGGGGGCCTCCAGAGTCTCTGGGACGAGCAGAGAGACAGACGTGTGAGGGACTTAGGGGACTGCCACATTGGCACCACCTGCCAGGCTGGGAATCGCAGCCTTAATGAACATTGAGTTCCTTGATGAAACAGGCACAGGCTTGTCCCCCGTGGGTGCGAAGAGGGGGCCACTGGCAGGAGGGGGGGCACTGTGACCTTGTAGAACTGCACTGCAGCCGCTGTCCTCAGGGCTCCCTGTAGTCACAGCCAACTGGGGCCTCTGGGCCACCACTGCTCTCAAAGAGTGCCCCTCATGTCCAAATGCTCTCATTTCACATTTTCCAGCTGTTGTTCGTCGGACAGCCCCCCAACACCCAGGATCACGGTCTTTCTTCAGATCAGGAGCTAAGCGTTCTCAGGATACTTGGAGCACATCTTCCCATGGATAGATGGGAGGTTGAGCCTTTGCCCATCCTGGCCCCTGGGCCAATGTCCCAATTTCTACCCTGTGAGACCCAAGTCACCCTTCAGTCCCTTACTCGGCCTCAACATCTTTCTCAACACAGGCTCTAAGCAATCACACTAAAAAATGAGCATTGGCAAGAGAAATGAAGCATATGTAACATGCCTGATCTAGAAAGAGAAGCTAAAACTTAAGCAGCATTAGTGTTTTAGTGATGTTGGAATTTAGTTTATACGTGACCTGCCCCCTAGGTATCAGAAGTTGGTCTGGCCCCTGTTATGAGAAAGTTTTTCCTAATTGTTTGGTAATGATCATTCTGTGTGATTTTTTTTTTTTCTGTGTGATGTTCTTAATTAAGACCACTGAGATTTGAAGGACTGACGGAGAAGCCATCCTCCTGGAGGGCAGGCTGAACCACGCCATAGCTGTTTACCAATGTGAGAAAATGCATAGGGACATATACCTGAATTCCCCATACGAGAGGTCTAACCATGTAGGTGATTATGTCCTATCAATCACTTCAGTGAACAAATCAGTCGAGCCACTAAAATTGGCCCAAACCCTTACTCAGGCAATTTCCATAGAAACTAGCCACCCAGAGCTGGCTAGAGCTTTTCCTTACAGCTTTATTTGGGATGCTCCCTTGGCCACCATGGCTCGGAATAACGTCGCAAAGAGAAGGGTGTGTCGGGAAGGGGAAGGCGTTTCTTACAAGTGAGGGCCCCTGAGATGACTTTCTGGCAAAGTGAGAGTAGTCGGATGGGAAAGGCAGCAAGTCAAGGTGCACTGTCTATCAGCTACTTCTCTCAGCTGTGGTGTCCTTTTTTGATAAAATGAGGACTTGTGCCTCCAGGTGTGACTCAGAAGACCTGGTTTTTGATTCCATGGTTTTGAATGAGCACCCACGAGAGGTTAGACTTATTGAAGACCAATATGTTTATATTTGGTTCTGGGCACTGGGCAGGTGAACTAGGTGAGCAGAAGCCAGCTTCTGCTCTCAGGAACCTCACATACTAGTAAGGGATGGGCCCGGGATGCGTAGAACTGTAATACAGGCAGCATGGCCAGATAGAGGTGTAGACGCTATCCCATGGGAGTCTGGGAGATAGAGAACCCAGCTCTGTGTGTGTGTATGTGTGTGTGTGTGTGTGTGTGTGTGTGTGTGTGCATAGATCTGGGATGGGTTCAAGGAAGTGGGGGCACTGAGCAGAGCCCTGACAGCTGGTCAGGGTTTGGAAATGGAGAGGAAAGGATGTCTGCTCTGTCCTTGACTCAGGGCCTGGCACACCAGAGATGCCCCGGAAATGCTTGATAACCAACTGCTGGATCCCTGCACATCTAGTTTCCTCCTTTGGTTCCCTCAGGCCATCATATGGTTTTTACAAAAATTAATTCTGGGAGCAGGATGACAAAAGGCAGTCCAGACAAACACAGTCTATCACTTTGTCGGATGTCTGTTTTGAGACATCAAGAGCCTGGTCAGAATCATTTGGAGGCCAGATACAGAGACCCACAAAGAGGGCATTAAGAAGATACTGGAGACTCTCAGGGCATCCAGTTATAAAAGGTATGGACCTCAGGGGACCTGGAAAGACCTCAGGTGTCTAGATCTTCCACTTTGCCACCTACCCCTTCCCCTGCTCTACCACAGAATGTCTGGTTTTTTCTTTTCTTTTTTTTTTTTTTTTTGGTTTTTTCTTTTCTATCTCTTGGACTTCTATTACATTCTGTTGGCTCTGCACACTGGCTTTTCTGCTTGTTCATCTTCTCACGCATGACCCATCAAGGCCTCCCTGAAATGGTTCCTTTAGCCCTCAAGCCTCCAAGGCCTTCTCACTCCAATCCCTGTGGTTAATTGGCCAGTGTCTTGTGCCCTGACTCTGAAGTCCCAGGAGAGAGTCTGCTGGTGTCAGCTTACATGACAAGTCTGCCCAGTCAGCTAGGAGTAGGGGCACGGCCCTCGCACACCATGGATGTTCCCTTTCTAGCTGCTTTTCCAGGAAAATGGTAGAGAGCAAATGATAGGCTTCTCCAACAGGAAGAGCATCCCTCTCCTGGGCTGATGCAGAGGCTCCCACGCCCAGCTCTTTAAGGTCTTAAAGTACATGGCTGATGGGTGCTATTCCTACCACTATCAGTGTGATTGATAGTAACACCACGAGTGGCTTAGTACATGCACGAAGGGTTGTCTTTGTCTAACAGCATCTACATGGCATCTTTTCTCTCTATAGAGTTAATCAGGCAATTTTTAAAGAGCATTTTATGATGCTGCTGAAAGAAGGAATGATGGAAGGTTATTCCCCCTCCTCCCCGGCAAGCCAAGCCTTTGTCACCATCAGCTCTCCCAGGCTCCTGGGTGGGGGCTGGTGTCTATGAGCTGACTGCCCCAACAGAGACATGGCCAGCGTTTGGACCTCCGACTGCAGGTTCCCATAGAAATAGATAGCAAATGGTTGTTCTACTCGTGGGCCTGCCACGAAGCGAATGTAATAAACCTTTTGTGGACCCTAATGGCCATTTAATACAAGCTTCCCTACATTCATGTGATGGAAAACAGATCCAGAAGCAAAACTTATCTTAGAGCTAAAAGGAGCCTCAGTAATCCTCTGCAATCCTGCCTTGTACGGGAGGCCCAGGAGAGAAAGGAATGTATTCAGAGTCACACAGCCCTTCGGTGACTGGATGGCCGCTGAGCTAACAATGTAGCTGCATCATTGGTGAGTAAACAAAATTCCAAGTCCGTAGAACTGTGTAACAAAGAGGTTGTTGTTTGTCTTGAATATTGATGTTTGAGAAAAAGCAGGTGAGAATTAGATGATAGATGATTGTCAGATACCTTCATGGAGTTCTAACAGACTTCCAAATACCAAATCCTTTTAAATAAATTCAAGGTTATAATGCATGCAAACCTTCTCTTTCTCTCTCTGTCTCTGTCTCCTTCTCTCTCTTCCATTAGATTGCTAGAGATTGAGACAATATTCTTATATAACTTATATACACATATACATAGGTAGGTAGATATCTGTATCTGAATGTCTGTACAGAAAGGAAACACCTAGTGCTTTATTTTGTCTGTTCCTTTTAGTAGTTGAAATTTTCTGTCTTGCCTGGAGAAATTTAGAGCAGTGCTGTATAAACACAGGAATCTCTGCAAATGATGGAAATGTTCTGTATCCACTACACTAGCCCCTAGGTACTTACCTAGCCGCAGGTAGCTTTTGAACACTTGAAGTGCAGGTAGTGTAAGAGAGAAACTGAAATTTTAATTTTATTTAATTGTAATGAATTTAAGCTTAAATGTGAATAGCCACTCGTGGTTAGTGGCTACCATAGTGCACAGCGCAGCATGCAGCATGGCATTCCTGTGAAGCCTCTTAGCCAAACCACACTTGGAGCTTTCACGAGGAACAAGATAGGGCAGGATGGGGAGAACAAAATGTAACGGAGACAAAGAAAGATGTTTAATCAAAGGCAACTGGATGAAAGTTAGAGAGGAAGTGTGTTTATGTATGAGAGGGCATGTGAGGTGGTGTAAACTGAGTCGTTAACAGTGAGAGATGAGGAGAAGTGGTGCCTAATATATTCAGTATTCATTTTTTAAAACATTTTATTTATTTATTTGAGAGAGAGTGAGAGAGAGAATGAGCAGGCGTAGGGTCAAAGGGAAAGGGTGAAGCAGATTTTCCTGCAGAGCAGGGAGCCTAACATGGGGCTCAATCCCAGGATCCCGAGATCATGACCTGAGCCAAAGGCTCAACCACCTGAACCACCCAGATGCCCTGATGTATTCAGTATTCTTGCAGGGGTTAAAGAAGATGGTGAAGCAGCAATGGTCAGATAGTTCCATGTCTTGGCCACCGGGGGCCCCCACTGACTCAGCACCGTTTGGTTGCTGAGGGGAGATGTGTGTGATGGGAGAAGGAGGATGAGACTCAGAAATACAGCCCTTGAGGAGGTCAAGGAAGAGTGGGGGTAGTGGCTCATCGCCCTGTGCTAAGCGCTGCTCCAAATACTTTACAAAGAACAATCCTGTGAGGAATGTCAGTACTGTTTTATCACCCCCATTTTACAGATCGGCAACTAAGGCACGTAGGAGATAGATCACTTAGCCAAAGTCACGGAGCAGTGACGTTCACAGTTAGGAAGCAAACGAAACCAGTGGGCCCCAGAGTCTGGCTTAACTACTCTGCTCCACTACTCGCACGTGGAGCCTGCCTCTCCGTGGTCCTAGCCCAGCCTAGAATGTGTGAGCATCTTGCTGCTCACCCGGATTTATCTTCATTTATCTCTTAGTGGGAAGCTGTTGGGAGGGGTTTACGTGAAATGTTGTGTTCTTTTTACCTTTTTTTTTTTTCTTTTCTGCCTACAGCCGCTTGTCATTCATTTATGCATTCATGTATCCCACAAGGAAACCTGGAACATGCTATGAGCTGGGGATACGAATAGGAAGCACGGAAGGAGCCTGTGCTGGGGAGTCTGAAATGGATAGAAGTACCTGCCGCACAGGGAGTGAGGGGCTGAGTGTCTTGGATGGGGAGAGAAACAGAGGAGAGAGGGGAGGCTGCGCGGGTGGGTTGTCTGAGAAGGCTCCTTGCAGGAGGGGCCCTGGGGCTGAACCTTGAGGACCAGGTAGCATTTGAACACGTCCACACGTCTCCGTTTTTGGTTTCAGTGCCCTCCTGCCGCGAGCTGACAAACATCACGGTTGCTGGGAGGATGACCTCTCACAGGAGCTTCAGAAGTCAGGTGCATCCCAAGTCCCACTGCCCTTCCGGAGTCCCTCAGTGGTCACGGCCTGGTGTGCTGGTGGGAAGCCGGCTGCTCCGGGCGCCGCCCCCCCCCCCCCCCCCCCCCCGCCCCCGCCACGCGCTGACCTCCCTCGGCCCGGGAAGAGGGGGCGCCTCCTCGGCCCGGCTCGCAGCCCAGGCCCCGCCCACGCCCCGGGCGCCCCGATTCCTCTGCAGCCGGCTCCGGGGCCTGTCCGGCAAGGCCTGGAAGCCCAGGTCCCCGTAGACCCGCTAGTTAATGAGTTCTGCAAAAACTAGGTCTGTCTGTAATCGAGATGGGAGTCCAGGCCTCGCGCGGTCCCTGAATTAATTCGGTCCTGTTAGACGAGGAGCCAGGCCGACTTTGCGCTGCTGCCTGCGCCCTCCGTGGAGAGGTTCCCCGCGCCATGGCTTCCATTCTGGGACCCGCTGTTTTTCATCACTTCAGCACAATCTGGAAAACATTCTCTGAGTCTATTATTCCTGTCTCCTGCTGCCACGCCGAGGCGGTTGTTAACAATGCCCTCTGCCCACCCCAGACCCCTCCTCCATTTAAATACCAGTCTGATGGGCCAAGAGAGCGTGTGGTGGCTGCTCCAGACTAAAAAGTTCCTGTTATTTTATTCCCTTCTTACTCTCATTCAATTTCCTTCCAGATGGGGACAGGTGGGTAAGAAAATAAATGGAGCTGGAATTACAATCGCAAGAAGACAGGTTCGGATGCAGTGGGGAAATTAGATGTGGCGGGAAAATTTGTCTAGGGCCCTATGGGTGTGTCCCTGGGGGGCTCGCAGGCCACCACGACTCCCAATCCCAGCCTAGCTGTCCTCTCGGTGGTCTGAGTGGGGACTCAGAGTGACCAACATTCCTCCCCCCACACTGAGTCTCCTGACTGAAAGGAGATCTTATCATGGCACCCCCATAGCTTGGGTCTCCAGGATAATAGCACTTAGCCCTTGAACCTTTCTTGTGGGATTTTCTTCTTTTCTATCTTTACTCAAATACAATCTCCCCCAGGAAGCCTTCCTTGATTACCCCTCCTCTGTGCTCCCCCCAAACTTTGCTTATGTCCCCACTAACTGTGTTATTGACCTATGGCGCCCTTCTGCATCGTGAGCCTGTTTCCACTGGCGATGGCTGGTGCCTTCCTGTACAGAGGAGGCTTTGGTACATATGTGCTAGAGAATGACTCTTCTCGTCCTCTTACCTGCTGTGTGACCTTGCACAAAACCCTTTATGTTTCTGGTCCTGAGCAACTGTTTGCAACATAGGACGATAAGACCCATCTTACAAGGCTGTTATGAGGAATAAGTGAGATTCCAACTTTCTCGTCTCTAGGGCACTGAGGATCTGGAGCCAGGTGGACCTGGCGTGGAATCAGTCCCGGTTTCCACCGTTTTCTAGCTGTGTCTTGAATTCTGTTGCAACCTCTCTGTGCCTCAGTTTCTTTATCTGTAAGATGATGATGATAACCCCTAAGCATCTCATATACTTGTTGGGAGGATAAAATGGGATAATGCACATGAAGCACTTAGCATAGGTTCGGCCCAGGATAAACACTCAAAATATGAAAATTATTATTGTCATTGTTGTTATTAAAATTATGAGGTGGTGGGGGTAGCAATACCAGCCCAGGATAGTGCCCAGTGGCCGGTGAGTGTTGAGTGTAAAGAAAAGGAAAATGTTTTCATTCCAAAGTGGGGAGCCTTGTACACCTATAATGCTCAACCATGTTACCCTTTGTCAATCAGGGGTGACTGGGACATGATGCAGGTGATCAGAGAACATAGGCCTGGAGAGGTGCCCCGGGGGGGCCTGCCCCTTCCTGGCTGTCACAGCTCTCCTCAGCCTCCCGGCTCTTCCAGCCGCTGCCAGATGCAGGGGAGCCAGAGGTGACAGAGACTCCCCCACTGAGAGCCAGAAATTTAACCCAGAAGGAAAGAAAATCTATGGCTGCCAGCTCACATGCAGCCGGGAGCAATTGCTAATGAGTCAAGGTCGATGGCCAGACAGACAAGAAGAACCAAGGGAAGAGCTGGCATTTGCTGAGGACGCTGATTTCCAAGCTCTGGCCTGTGGCGGAGCAGCAGAAGTGTGCTTGTGGGGACCTCGGCCTTCCTTCCCCGCTGTGCGGGCCTGGGGCTGCCCGGAGCTGTGAGCTGTGTCCGGGTTCGTGTCGCTGCCCGCCCGTGTCTGTATCTCTCACAGCTACCGTGTCACAGGGGCTTATTCTGTGCTCGTTTACACAGGCCGCGGTAATAGCCAGTCTTATCCATGACCCCGACACTGGCTTCCTCGCCATGAGATGGGCACAACTACCACACGGGCGGTA
Source organism: Canis aureus (assembly GCF_053574225.1). Classification (NCBI taxonomy): domain Eukaryota; kingdom Metazoa; phylum Chordata; class Mammalia; order Carnivora; family Canidae; genus Canis; species Canis aureus. Next base: position 55,022,346 of record NC_135620.1, read on the forward strand.
GTCAGGATCGGCTCAGTTATGCTGTGGTAATGAGCACCTCTCAGCCTGAAGTGTCCCCAGCGACATTGCAAGTCCCTCCTGGATCAGTCTGCGCGATTGTCATTGTCACCCTGGGGCCCAGGCCGAGAGAACAACCATCGTGTGGATCACTGCTGGTCTCTTGACGGCGCGTGAGAGAGTGGATCGTGCACTGTCTCATAAGGCTTCCTCCTGGAAGTGACGGACAGTACTGCTGCTCACATTTCATTGGCTAAAGCGACCCATAGGGCTGCTTCTAACTCCCAGGGATGGGGGCATTTGTCACCCTACTAGGTGCTTGAAAGCAGAACTGGAAGTATTTGGTGAACAGCAAAAATGTTACCAATTAGTGTGGTTTTGGGGATGGACGAGTTCATGTACATCATACACTCAAAACAGTGCCTGGCTCCTAGAAAGCCCTGCATGGATATTAACCAGGAACGCCACGACTATATCTTTTTTTTTTTTTTTTAAGATTATATTTATTTATTCGTGAGAGACATACAGGGAGAGGCAGAGACACAGGCAGAGGGAGAAGCAGGCTCCACGCAGGAAGCCCGATGTGGGACTCCATCCCAGGACTCCACGATCACACCCTGAACCGAAAGCAGACACTCAACCACTGAGCCACCCAGGTGTCCCTACCTATTATTTGTTTTAAAGATGAATGAACAGAGCACAGAGAGGCCAAGTAATTTGCCCAAGGTCACATAGGTAATGAGCAGAGATTCCCTGAGGATTGTGTTCCTAACTATATGACCCCACCCCCAGAGCGCCCGGCCCACTCTGAGAGCCAAGCTGGGTCAGGATGGACACAAGATGCTCTCGAAGAACATCCGGTCTACTGGGGGAAGGAAAGGAAGGCTGTCATTTAGTGAGTGCCATGCACACGGTCTCATTGAATTCTCACTACAGCCCTGAGGTAGGAATTATTATTCTCATGGCTGGGGTGGGGAAACTGAGGCTCAGAAATGTGAGGTGATTTATCCAAAACTAAAGGCCGGTGGAGGGTGGAGCCAGGACTCACGTCCCATCTTTTGGACTCTAAACCACTGTGGCCCGTGGCTTTCACCCTCCCAGATGTTTTCACCAAGGGACAGCACAGGCTGGTGGGCGCTCAGGGTAAACAAACCCCAGGTGTCAATGCGCTGAGGAAGAAGTGCGGTTCTGTGACAATCCCTGGGGAAGCGGACACGGCTTCTAGTTGGTGGAATCAGGCAGGCTGCAAGGAGGAGGCAACATTTTCCCTGGGCTTTCTGGATGGGATGTACAGTGCTGAGGGGGAGGATGTTGCAGAGGAGCGAGCCACGGAAGCATTCTGGGGAGCCGGGGCTTCAGTTCAGGTTGTTTGGGGAGCCAGAGTATGGGCTGCCTGGGGGGAAGATCTGATGACAGTAGGATGACCACCGATGGTCACACAGGCCAACTTCAGGACCACTGCCTACAGGGTAATCACAGATTAGAACGTGTCTTGTGACATTCCGGCAGATGGCAGCAAATGTCTGGAGCAAGGGGCACTCTGCTGGCCATCTCCGTGCCCGGGGAGGCCGAAGTCGGGGCCTGCATCCACCAGGCTTCCTACTGGCTGGCGTCCCGTGTAGCCAGAGGGAGGCACCAGCAGGAGGTGGAGGGGGTGGGGGTGGGGGCTGCTGGCAGAGAGAGAGAGAGAGAGAGAGAGAGAGAGAGAGAGAGAGAGATTGGGGATTGGGGCAGGGCTATGTATTCCCTCGGCTGCCTCCCTGCTGGTGGCTGGTGGCTGGTGGCTGTGCCCTTCTATCAAGGACCACCGCTCCTGCTAGGTACCCTTTACCAGAGAGGCGGCTCTGCTGGGGCTGTTTTCTCCGGCCGTCCCTTCTGGCCCAACAGTGGTAACGGCTCCCCTCTGTTGCTACGGTGTTTCACCATCACGGGCTGGTTTTTCTTAATAAACAATCTCTCCACTAAACTCTCTCTAGTCACCCCTTTTGAATGAGCCACCTGTGTCCTGCCCATACAGGCAAGGCTCTAGCCTAATCGACACAAAGATGCCATTGGACAAACAGCAGCTTCGAGAGCCTTCTGACCTTCTTCTATGGCATTTTGGGGCTTTATTCCCAGCAGGGGTTCGGGGCCACCCAGATGCCAGCACCTATGGGGGTAGCCAAAACAGAAGTGTGGGGATAAGAGCAGAGCATGGGGACACTTTCTGCCTTTTTCACCCCAAGACTCCTGGCACCTAGCAGCATCCCTGTGAAAGTTTGTGGTGCTGAGATAAGATGGATTCTGCGAGCCGGGGCAGGAGAGGTGGGGGCTTGGGGCATGAGTAACAGTGACCCGCAGGTGCTTGTCCCTTGCTGCTCTCACCTGCAGGTGCCTCCTTTGACCACGAGTCCTCCAAGGGCAAGCTGGGCATCTTGCATTTCCGCCTCTGCCAACACAGCCCTGTGGGGGCAGGCGGGGGTTGGGGGTGGCTGGCCAAGTGATGTGAGCTGAGTGGAGCTGGCTTGAGGTGGCCTGGAAACCTCCTCTGGGGCAGACCCCTGGTTTTCACTAGAAGATGAAAACCTGTATCAGAGAGAAGACTGACCTAAAAGGATTTTAGAAAACACCATTTTATTCTTTTTCAAAACGTACAGCAAGTAATCAGGAACATTCCTCCTGAGTCCAGTGCTATTTCCTCTTCAGTTCACTGCCCCTCAAGCCAAATCCCAAGTCTGCTTTAATGAATATAGAAAACTCACTTGTCATTAGTTGGACAAAAGCTAATGGACTGGAGTCCTTGAGGACAGTGGGTCTCTTGAGCAAATTAAACACTCCCCTTGCAATCTTGAAGCCTATGTTAAATTGTTTATCAAACTCTGCCTTCCCAGGTAGCATTCAGGTGGAATTTCTCAAGTTCTGGCCATTAAGTCAGAAAATTTTATTGAGCTGGAAACAGTAAGAAGGAGGTAATTTCAAAATGGTTTTGTTTTAAGGCGGAAAAGGCATATTAGTTGGGGTCTGGGGAATGATCCATAAATACACCTCACCTAGAGTATGGCTCCTACCTTGGCTCATAGCAGACATTATGAATCAATCACATACTCTTTCCTATTCATTCAGAACAAAGCCTACTTGCAAACCAGGGCCTGGAGTAAGTGGATCTCCATGATTTTGGTAGTCAGAAAAGAAGATACTGGAAATCACAGAACAGAGGAAGGAACTGGTGTCAGGAAGCCTGGCCTGGTTCTGTTGCGATCTCCCTGAATCTGGTTCCCTTTGCTCAAATGAGAGGGAACCCCTCCTAGCCTGCCAGCTGAGGCCGTTTGTGATGATAGTCAAGGTCACAGCTGAAGGAGCTTGCGGGGCTGTGGAGTGCTGTCATGCCAGCTGGGTGGTCATGGTTGGCCTGGGCACTGGCATTCACACATGCACAAATGAATTGTCTGAGGAACAGAGGTGGTTTTCAGAGGTTTCCTCCTCATGGGGGTGTCAGTGTTAAGGTTCTATGTGCTGTATAACCACATGTGGCTGCAGACTGAGGGATGTGATTTGGGAGGAGGTCTTGGGTCCAGGGATCCCAGAGCAGGGTTAGAAAAGCAGAATGGTAGAGTATGTGACCTAAGTGACAGCAAGTCACACCATTCATTCATTCATTCATTCATTCATAAATATTTTCTGCCAGGGTCTGAGTGGGACTCTGATGACTCACCAGCAGCTCAAGTTGTTGCTGCCTAACCCTATTCTAGAGCCCTGCAGTCTCAGGGTGACAGGGGCCTGAGAAAGGGCCTGGCATTAGGGAAAGCCTGTGTGTCCTTGGGCAAGCCTCTCACCTCTCTGAATCTCAGCTTCCTCGTCTGTGAAGTGGAGGTAATATCCCCTCAAAGGGTTTAAATGAGGGTTTAATGTTCCATTCAGGGGATCAAATGAGATCATACATGTAAAAATGCCTGGCACATGTTAAGTCCTCAAGGAATGCTAGCCAACTGCCAGGTATCAGTGTTAATAACACCTCGGCAAATGCTTACAGAAATGGAATGCAGTGCAAATACCCAAAAGTGGGGCTTTCAGAGTGCTGGAAAATCTTCATATTTGTACAAGGAGAAAACAACTATTATTTGCCCTAAAACTGTGAGGAGCACACTAAGAGAATAAGGCCCTTAGAAATTGAATAACTTCATTTGCAGACATACCATCATTTTTTTTTTCAATTTGTAAGCACTTGTCTCTGTATTTGTTTTGTTTTTTTTTTAAGATTTTATCTATTTATTCATGAGAGACACAGAAAGAAAGAGGCAGAGACACAGGCAGAGGGAGAAGCAGGCTCCATGCAGGGAGCCTGATGTGGGACTCGATCCTGGGACTCCGGGATCATGCCCTGAGCCAAAGGCAGACGCTCAACCACTTTGGGAGCGTCTTTCCTCCCACATTTTGGGAGGAAAAATGAATTCATCTTTATCAATCAGCCTGTTTCTGGGTGTTTTAGGGGAAAGCAACCTTCTCTCCAAGACCTGGGAGGCTTGGTGTCACCTGAAGTGGAGTGTCTGGAACCGGATTGTTTTTGTGGAGAGTTGGGAATAGCACATGCTTAATCATTGCTTTGCTCTTTCTCTGTACTCCCAAACCAGGCACCTCTAAGAAGCACCTTTGTGAAGGTGTCTCAATCGTGTGTCAGGGAGCACTTACAGAGGGTCAAAGAGGGCACCTGATGGCTACTCCTGGACCAGTCCAGAAATAGGACTTCATTGGACATGGACTGTAGAGGAATCTAGAACTGGGTCTCCAGTGCTTACCTATCATTCCTGCCCTGACCCCTAAGTAAATGTTTCAAACCAAAGACTTGAGAGGAAGGGAGGTCCTACCCGTAGGTCCCATTGACAATAACTTCCTATGTCCCTTTGTGGTCTTTCTCCTTACTCTCCCCTTTCCAAACATGTCGAGCTGCCTCAAGTTCCACTGGGCTTCTTTAAGTTAGAATTTTCCACCATGAGCTGAATATTCAGGTCTAGCAGTTGCTGCTCAAGGCACAAAGAAGTGAAAATGACCTATATTCCCCAGTCCCTGGCCACTGACTGCTGTGTAGTGATGGGGAGGTAAGAACACTTAAATGAGGCTGAGATGTGTGGCCAGGAAGGGTGGAGAGGGGAGGAGTCAGTGGGGCCGGTGTTTGCATTTGTCCTGCCCTACCTCCTAGATAAAAGGAAAATTAGGTATGGGGTGGGGGCGGGGTGGGGTGGAGGAGGAGAGTCTCCAGAGAGCACCCTGCCTGTAGGCGTTTGCGCTCAGCCCTGCCACCTTCCCACCCCCACTACCCTCATGATGGAACAAGCTGATTGTGTTAAATGTTGACTATTCTCATGCCACGGCCCCGCAGGGACAGATTCTGGCGAAGATGATAGATAGACCTTGGAGCGGGAAAGCAGATGATGTTTGAAAGCACAGCGCCAGGGGAGAAGCAGTCTGGGGCTTAGAGAAGAGAGCACGTTTTGTTTGTTTTTGTTTGTTTCAGCTGGATCTTGTTCAAGGGAGGTGAAGGGGACATTGCAAAATGCCCGTTTAGGTCTGCTCTGGGAGCTCAGGCCTTGGCTAGCTCCCTGTTTGCATCCTGTGCCACAATGTCAGAAGCCCTCACCCTGGGCCAGGCTTTGTGGGGTCACTGGGGATGCAGACAGAGAAGTCAGCTGTGGTCCCTGGTCGGAGTGCCTCAGTCCGGGTGGGGAGACCGAGCATGCAGACAGGGAAGAGGCAGAGTAATTCAGGCTCTGATGAGGGGGGACAGAGAGCTGGGGGGCGGGCGGGGGGCAACTGATGTGTAAGTATAACCGGCAGAAGGTGGAAGAGTTCAGGAAGGAGGGGATTCTTACATGCTTGTGCCTATGAGGACTGGATGATGAGGTTGCTTATGGACGGTGGCCAGCACAAGGGTCTCCTATGGAGGAAAATTAAGAATAAAAAGTGGGAAGGAAGCAGGAACCAGTTCATGGTGGGCCAGAGCTGTGAGGAGACATGAAGTGGTTTCCATAAAGTGAGCAACCAGGAAGGTTGGAGTTTTAGGGGAAGGGTCTTTCCGGATGGGAAGCAGGGCAGTGGACACAAGAGGATGGCCAGGTCTCTAAGTCCAAAGGACTTCATTCACTTTCTCCTCTGCCTGAGGGTCCAGGCTATCTGTGTAAAAATAAAAATGGGGAGCCCAGGAGAATTTCCAGGAGGCAGGGAAGTACTTTCTGCCAGATAGAGTGGAGTGAGAGCTTTACCCTTGGAACATCATTAGTCAGTCTGCAGGCTGGGATGGGGAAGGCAGTAAGTGGAGAACTAGGGAGCTAGGAAGAAAGGAGATGGTGTAATCATGTACTGGATGGAGCACACGCTTTGAAATCAGACAAACCTGGCTTCCAACTCCACAGCTGTGTAACTTTAGGTACATTATTTAATGTTTCTGTATCAGGACAGTCTAGGTTCTGCTGCAGTAACAAATAGCTCTGAAGCCTAAGTGGCTTTAAATCATGGAGGTTTATCTCTGGTTCATGTTACATGTTCATTAAAGGTTTGCTGGAGGCTGTATTCATACTAGTGACTCCAAAAAACAGGTTTATGGAGGCTCCTTTTCCTTACTGTGACTAAGGCAATGAGACGCGAGCATAGTGACTCAGTTACTGGTTTGTTTTTTTAAAAAAGATTTTATTTATTTATTCATGAGAGACACAGTGAGAGAGAGGCAGAGACACAGGCAGAGGGAGAAGCATGCTGCATGCAGGGAGCCTGATGTGGGACTTGATCCCGGGACTCCAAGATCATGCCCTGGGCCAAAGGCAGGCGCTAAACTGCTGAGCCACCCGGGGATCCCCATCAGTTACTGGTTCTTAAAATGAGCCACCTCACTATATTGGCCAAAAGTTGTCTTGCTGTGCCTATCTTCATAGAGTGTGTGGGGATGAGAATCGCAATAGTGATGAACATTTCACAAACACACACACAATGAGTCTCAACTTCCTTATCTATAAAATGGGAATAAAAGTACCAGCCTCAGGTAGGCATTGTGAGTCTAATGAGAGAATGAATGCAAAGGTCTAGTCACAGCAAATAATGATGGCTGGAAAAACAAAGTATGGGCAAGAAGGGGAATAAAGTGAAGCATTTATTCCTTTCAGAGTTTCCTAGACAGGATGATCAGTTTGCCTGGGAAAAGGTGCTGTGCCTGGAGCAGCTGCATCTGAGATGTTGCTCTGCTTGTGACCCCAGGAGTCCCCGGGGCTCCAGGAACTCCTGCTTAGGAAAGTCTTTCCCGTTGTCTGTGAGTCTCAGGGTTGAGCTGGGGTGCTCTCCAAGGCACACTCAGGCTTCCTCTCCGAGACTGTGCATTTCAAACACCAACCTTATGTTTTGACTGCCGCCGCCAAGGCCCTGTGGAAATGGCATTTCTATTCCAAGAATCAGTTCCCATTCATCACCGTGAAGCGCAATACCTGGGGGGCAGCGGTAACTGAGACCTGGTGAGTCTCCGAAGACGGCAGTATGTCTGCGCGAGCGGAGTAATTAGAGCAGTTTTCTGCACACATGCCTAATCTTTATTTAAGACATTTCACTTAGGTACACATCTAAGTTATTCAAAAGTCAGTTAGATTTGAGACATGTGTGTCATCCAACAATCTCTCTTCTCTATTTTGGAATAGTTGAATGAGCACCAATAGCCATAACTGCAAATATTTACTGGGGCTAGGTGCTAAGCAACTGTACTCTGCACTTTATTTGAAGTAACCCATTTAATTTTCACAACGACGCTATACTCTTTCTGGTACGTGACCTAAGAAACTCGTGAGACTCCCAAGTCATTTCCATATGAAGGATTCTTAAGTAATCTTTAAGGGGAAAGTAGTGAATCAATGGAGAGCATTTGGCCTGTGAGACTAAGAAAATATTGGAGCTGGCATGTCTATAGAGCTCATTATGTGCCAGGCACCATCCTAAGTGCCTCTAGTGTATTTGACTGGTAATCGTCCCAATAATCTCTGCAACACACATTATTATTGCCATTTTACAGTTGTGGGAACTGAGGTAGATCAAGATTGCATAACTCTCTAAACATAAACGGAGCCAACAGGTGGTAGAACTTGCACTTGGACCCAAATAGTTAGGCTCTTAACCACTACATCATACTACCTCCTGGGGTCTAGTAACCTTAGTGTCTTAAGCTACTGTGGGGACTGTCGTGTGGAAGATGATGACGTGAAGGCTTTTCAGTAACTTCCTGATCAGCAGAGCCAGGGCCAGTGGTATAAACCACAAAGTGGCAGATTTGGACTCACCTAAGAAAGAGCTGTCCTCAAGTAGTGTTGTTCAAAGATCAAACAGATTTGCTGATAGGTAGTAAGCTCCTCATCACCAAAAGTCCTCCACAGACTGGATGATGACCTCTTCCCAGGGAGACATGGGTGGAATTCCTTCCTTGGGCTCCAGGTCGACCCAGATGGTTCCTGTGATCCTTCAATTTAATGATTTATTAACACAACAACTGGCATGACATTCTGAGTATGGCAGAAAGTTTTTAAACTAATATATCCTCTCCCTACTGAAAATTGGGAGCAGATGACAAAGCTACATGAGTGGCAAATATGAAGGCCCAGGATACTTTTCCAGAGCTCAGTAGTATCATCAGATTAAACTCATAGCAAAGCTACTCTGACACGTGGTAATGATGCAAATAATTGTTGTTACCTGGATGATCAATTAACCTAAGTTCACTTCATTGACTCTAAGTAGTATAATTTTCATTAGTCAAGCCTGCATTTTTATGTTTTTCTTTTCTAGCTTTATTAATTTACCTGACTTTTAAAGCAGTGCTGAGTTGGGAAGTTTTTCGTGACGCTCCATAGGGTTTGTAGGTTTTTATCTTTCTTAGAGAAGCTATTAGAGGATGAGAAGCTTGGGGGTGGGAGATCAATCCTTGGATGGATAGAAGACCAAGGCAAAGGCCAAGGACCTGCCTGGTGAGCAGGAGCTGTGGGTAGGGAAGACATGACAGGAACATGAGTCAGATGAGCTGGGGAGTCTGGAAGGAGCAGTCAAGTTCTTGGCAGAAATTGCCATAATCCTACAAAATGGTCCAGCCCTTGGCCAAAACCCAGGGCAGTGGGAAGGAACTGGTCAGAGGTGATGAAACAGGGCAAATGCAGGAGGAATGGTATGGACAAAATATGGTCCCTGCCATAACGTGTGGCATTTTGTCTGGATCCCCTGGGGCAGGAGGCAGTTCTAAGGGGGTGGGCCTAAGTTCTGAATATAAGGACAAGAAATGGATTATAATCGATAAGCAAAAAGACCAAGCACAGGGTTCCTAGGAGTTCCTGGTAGTAAGCCCAGACCAGTGTCCACAAGCAAACCTCTTCCCTCCCCAGATCTTACCCCCATGAAGGTGGAGGGTGGGGCACGGGGCCGTGATTCCAGTCCCAGCCCTTCCCCAACACAGCATGGCTTTGGCAAGATCCTTAACTTCTCTGGACTCAGTTCTTCATTTATGCAATGAGAGAACTGGTCTACATATCCCCTAAGCTCTAAATCATGGTGGGGGTGGCTCTCAAACATCTTTTTCCCCTTCAAAAGGGCTGTCACGGAGATTAAACCAACTGTGAGTCTTTTGCTCCTCTGCTCAAGAATTGAGGATTTCTATGAACTAGAATTTTTGATTTATGGTCCCAAGAGCAAGGTGGTACAGGAGGGAATAATAAGTTCCTTTGACTTGGAAGCTCCTGCAAGAAATGATGGATGTTCCCAAGGGAAGGTACATCCAGAAAGGTGTCCCCAGCCCCCCAGCAGGAATCAATCTCCCTATCCCCTGAATGCCCAACATCTCCCTAATAACATTTCCTACCTGGTATTTCAAGCAGCTGCTTATGTGTCTTAGAGCCACCAACTAGGTGCTGAGCCTCCTGAGGTTAGCAACTGTGCACCCAGTGGGCTCTCAGGCAAGATTTGTGGCAAAGCTGCTAACTTGACGATGGAACTCCTCTGATTTTAGCCAAGTGTCCTGCCTCATTTTGTTGGAAAGATCTAGGATCTGTGCTCCTTAAATGCACCAAAACCCTGCTACCTTGGACTTCTTGCATATAGAAAAAAGTCTGTGTGCGCACACTTGTGTGTGCACACGTGTGTGTGTGCGCGCACGCGCGTGGTTGTGTGTGTGTGTACGTGCACGTGCTCTAGCCAGAAGCTATGCTGTCATTCCCTGGAATGCAGACCTCTGGAAGCTCTTTTTCTCCCACTTGTGGCTCTGACTCTGTTGACACTACAGAGCAAACACCTGGGGGTGGCACCTGGGCTGGCCTGTGGGCTTCCAAGAAGCCTCCTTGCCCCAAGGTTGGGACTTGATATCATGCTCTAAACAGTAAAAATAATCATTGATGGTGAGTTTATATTTTGGTGAAGTCTATGCTAAGCGCTTCACCTACTAAATCCTCATCACAGCTTTATGGTGCTAGAACTATTGTCACTCCCAATTCACAGAGAAGAGAACTGAGCCCCAAATACATACACTCAAGGATGCTTTTCCTCTGGCACCTCACGTGGATTCTTCTCAATCCTGAGGTTTTAGCCTTGAGCATCACTTCCTCAGGACAGCCTTCTGGACCACCCTCAGTCAAGAACCCCTCCCCCCCCCACTACCCCATCATTCTATAGCCAGAGTCTTCAAACTTGAGCAGGTACCAGAAGTCTCTTGTAGAGCTTAAGGCACAGGTGCTGGGCTGTACCTTACAGGTTCAGTCTCAGTCCTCCAGCTGGGCTGGCTCCTGCCTGGGTAAATCAGCACCAAATCTCTGGTTGTAGGCAAAGTGACTGTTCTGCCTCGGTCTGGTCCTGTATGTCCTGGAAACTCTCTGGAGCCTAGAGAGGCCAAGAGCCCAGGTGAGCAGTTGGGGGTACTGTGAGAGGCAGAGCCTCTAGTTTCTGACCACTTACATGTGGCAGGGCGGCTGAGAGCCCAGGAGGAACCAACGCACCACAGCACTGGCCCGTCTGGTTCTTCTGGAGCTGTGTAGACCCATTCCGGGAGGCCTGAGATACCCAAGGCTGACCAGAGAGTACTGCTGATGGCATTGAGACACTTGGCTGCATGTTGAAGCACACAGCCTTGTAGATTCTCCCTCCCGAAGAGGAAGAAGAAAGCAGAGAGGAAGGACAGAAAGAAGATAATAGAAGCACATCACACACTGTGCTTCTCTTTGGCAAACTAAATGCTTATTGAAATTAAGATAAGCTTGACAGACTTTTGTTAGCAGTTTTGGGGCCTATCTGAGAATATCTTGCCTTGAGAGACTTCTATTAGAACTGACTCCACAACTAATAATGTAGTCTCTGTCACTTAACTCAAAAGTCCCTCCTGGACCCGCACAGTGAAGCGTTAAGGAAATGAAATCTTTTTTTTTTTTTAAACATATACAGCAAAGTTTGATTTGTTGAGTACATTTCTTCAACTGACAAGTTACAAGCCATGTCTGAGAGGTCCACTGGGAACTTTCAAAATTTGAGCAGCAGTTTCTAATCACTGACGATCATTAGCATTTTAGTGAATAGATTTTTGATAAGAAAAATCTTTGCTCTGTGGGTAGAAAAAAAAAAAACCCTGACATTTGATAATGCAAACAGAGCAACAATTTTAATTAGGCCTGCAGTCCTTCTTGGTGTGGCAAACATTGCACAAGATCCAGATGTTTTTTCCATGTTATAGGATGTGAGCTTAAGGCTACATCAGGCCACTGGTCCTGGGTGCAATGCCAATTGGATCTCCAGGGTGAACAGTAATAACCACCGTTTACTGAGCATTTACTATGTGCTGGATGTTCTGCTGTTTCACCTGCATTCTCAATTGGTCCTCAAATCAATCTGATGAGATAGCTATTATTACTATTATCATTCTCAGTTTACAGATGAGAGAACTAAAGACCAGAAAGTCACCCAAAGTCACGCAGCTCATTACTGGTAGAGATATTCACCAAGGTCTGTGTGACTCCAGAGTCTCCACTGAGCCCTACCTCCTCCCAGAGTCATGAGACTTCTCCCAACTCAATCTCCTGGTCTGTGGAATAGGGATGTGATCAGTCATATCTCCATCACTGGACTCTGGCTGAGGTCTGAGGAAGGGGTGGCTGTCCTTCGGAGAACATTTTTTCCCTTCAGGGAACTAGAACCTAACACTTGGTTTCTTCTTTCCATTGATCTTAACCTGAACCTTTGGAGCCACCCAGGAGAACTCCGATCCCCTTTCCCTGTGATATTCAGAAATTTGTAATCCACCCTTGCTGGGTCATTGGACAGATACATGTTTAGCTTTTCAAGAAATCACATAACACTTTTCAAAAGTAGTTGTACCATATTATACTCCAAACTGCAGTGTGTGCGTTACAGCTGCTATATGTCCTCTCCAACATCTGGTATTGTCAGCCTTTGTCCTCTTAGCCATTCTAGGTGTGCAGTGATATCTCACTGCAGTTGTGATTTGCATTTTCCTGATAACTAATGGTGTTAAAAGACTTTTCATATATTTATTAGCCATTTGTATATCTTCTTTTGTCAAGTGTCCATTTAAGTCTTTTGTCTATTTTTTTAAAAAACTGTGCTGTTTGTCTTTATTATTGAGTTGCAGAGTTTTATGCATTCTGAGCACAAATCTTTTGTCAGAAAAATATGTTGTGAATATCTTCTCTCATTTTATGGCTTACTATTTATTTTTTGGCTGGTGTTTTTTGATGAGCAGATGTTTTAATTTTGATCAAGTCCATTTTCTCATTTTTCCCCCTATGATTTATACTCTGTGTCCTTTCTAAGAAATCTTTAGTTCATTATTCACAAAGATATTCTCCTATTTTTCCTGTTTTTACTTTTACTTTTAGGTCTATAGTCCATCTTAAATTTATTTTTGTGTGTGTGTAAAGTGTAACACAGGGTCTAGGTTCTTTGTTTTTCACATGGGTATTTGTGTTTCAGCATTATTTGTCAGACTTTTCCCTTTCCTCATTTAATTGTTTTGTCATCTTTGTTAAAAACCAAATAACAATATATGTGTGAACCTATCTCTGAATATTCTATTCTGTTCCATGAATTTATTCTTTTATGCTTTTACCAAAAACCACACAGTTTTTATTCTTATAGCTTTAGAGTAAGTCTTAAAATCTGGTAGATTAAATCTTCTCATTTTATAATTCATTTTCAAGGTTGTCTTGTCTATTATTGGTCCTTTACCTTTCCAAAGAAATTTTAAAATAATCTTGCTGTAATCATCTGATTACATTGAATTTTAGTCAATTTGAGGAAAATTGACATTATAATAATATTAAGTCTTCCAATCCATGATTTTTTTCATTCAATTTTTAATTTACACAATTTATTTAGGTCTTTCTGATTCTTTTTGGTATTGTTTTATAGTTTCAGTGTAGGAGAATTTCACAGTTTTTGTTGAATTGTTTGATGCATTTGAATGCTATTATAAGTGGTATTTTCTAACTGTTCATTCCTAATATATAGATGTGTAGTTGATTTTTATATGAATTTTATATTTTGTGATATCTTAAATTCACTTATTAGTTCTGGTAGTTTTTTTTCTTTGTAGATTCCTTAGGATCTTCTATATTCACAGTCATGTCATTGACAAATAGAGACAAATTTAGCTGTTTCTTTGCAATCTGTATGCCTTTTATTTTTTTCTTGTCTTATTGCATTAGCTAGACTTTTCTCCTTTAATGCATCTTAAGAAACTCTTAATTTTGGTAAAAGTCATTCTTTGCATGGTCTTGGTGGGTTTTGCCTTCATAAAAAAAAGCACAAATAATCAGTTGCAAAAGTCCCTTATATTTACAGGGTTGGTATTTTTTCAGACTTAAGAACAAACTCAATAATTTTGTTTTCCTTTTTTTTATTTTTTCATGGGATGAAATTTAACTCACATAGTAGTTTTTAGAGCTGTTTAGCAAGTGCTCCTAGTCTTTCGCTTTCTGGACACAAGGTAGCACTGCACTTTTTTGGTATCTCATGATTCAGTGGGGCTCTGTGACTGGTTTCAGCCACTGTGTGAGTGCTGAAATGAGATGTGTCACTTCCACACGAGGGCATTGAACTACTACTAGTGCAAGAGTCTCCAGAGCTCTGTTTTTACTCTAGCACATTAACTGATGATGTTTCAAATGAAAGGTACTCTAACTGCCTGGAGCTCTGAATGAGCAGAGCCTCCTAACTCCTCCCCCCACCTTCCCTCCACTCCCACTGACCCACAATGGACATATGGCTTGAGGTAGAAATAAAATTTTATTGTTTTAAGGCACTGAGATTTTTTTTGTTATAGCAGCATTATCTAGCCTATCCTGACTGATACAACTTGCATGAAGTTTTAAAAGAGAGATGACTGAGCAAAATGATAGGTGGAAGCAATGTAAGAAAATACATCATTTTATTTTTCTTTCAGAGAGACAAAGTACATATACCCCTAGAGACACCAGCAGTGAGACAAAGCCCAGAATCTTCTGTAGGTCTTGTGTACAAACAGATTCCTAATGCCCAGCACAAAGCATAAATTTAAAAAAAAAGTTCTTTCTTACGTACAATTAAGCTAGGATTCTCCTTTTGACTTGTGCTTGGTAAAGTAGAAGCATGGCATTTTCCTTCACTACTTTCTTCCTTGCATATGGGAATGGCAAAAACAACTTGTCCTTGTGAATTGTTGGGAAAAATTGTGCTGATTACAAAAATACTTTGCAAAATGTAAAATCCTATCTAAGTGGCAATTTTCTCCATTGCTCTGCCAATTGTAATAAATAAATATTGTTTTTAAAGCTGGCTCTTGGCTTGCTTACCAGTGATCAAACACTCTAACATACCTAGGGTTATTGTCCACTCTGGATTTGCATGTGTGTGCATGGCGTTTGTGTAATGCTGTTTGATGAGGAGTTGAATAAACCCATATTATAGCAATAAAACTTGAGAACAATGTCATACTCCATTGGAGAGGAGATGGGTCAGAGCAGCTCACTCAGGAAAACTGTGCTATATGCTCCCCAAAGGCAGGGAAGCTTGTTTCCTGTCATTTCTGCAGCCCTAGCATGCCTGGATTAGGGAATGTCCTTTATGATTATTATTTTTTTCAATTGTTAGCCCAGCTTGGATTGAGACCCTAGGTTCCTGGTTCATGTTATAGCACCATAGGTGGAGTCCAGGAACTTCCATAAAATATCCACCTGCTGATGGTTAAATTCATGTTCACTGACTACCTGCTGTAGAACTATGAGGATGTAAAAATTACATACTAGGAACTATGAGGGATGTAAAAATTACTGACATAGTCCCCAAACCCAGTGAGCTTCTAGTTGCAAGGGGCTAAGGGAGACATTCATTCATTCATTCATTCACCTGTAGTCATTGATTCTACTTGTACTAATTCCACAAATATTGATTGATATTCCAGGTACCATTCTACCTACAAAACAAGGCCTCAACTGTCATAGAAGCATATATTCTAATAGGGGGATACAGACATTTATCAAATAATTACAGTCATAGATATTTTATTATAAGCTGTGATAAGCACTGATGAAGACTTTAGAGTGCTATGAGATGAAGAAAACAAGAGGAATAGACTTTGTCAGGGAGGAGCATCCAAGGAAGACTTCTCTGAGTATGTGACCTTTGAGTTGAGACCTAAAGGATGAATTAACCCAGCCTGGGGGCTGGTGGGGGAGTGGAAGTGCCAGGCAAAAGAAACAATACACTTAATACAAGACAGGCTATATGATAGGCTACAAAAGAGGGACAGATAACATACTACAGGAGGTCCCAGAACAAGTTTCATTATTACTGGGGGAATGAGAAAGGTTGCCTACGAGAGACGGTGCTTGGACTGGGCCTGGAAAGACAGGAAGGATTCTCACAGGTGGAAGGAGGAAAAAAGGTACAAGCAAAGACCCAGAAGTAAGAGGGTAGAGGGTGAAAAATCTAGGACATACTGTGAAGAGTTCTGAATAATGCTAAGGAGTTTGGACCTCCCCTGCTGGTGGAGAGTCAATGAAGGTGTCAGAACAGGATGTGATGTGCTCAGAGCACTTGAATGAGAGAAGCTTCTTTGTCCCCCTAGAGACAACGTTGCCTATAACCCAAAAGCATATCAGAGCCCCTGGCCTCCCTGGAGCTCAGATTCAGGTTCCAATGCTCAGCTCTCCTCTGCCCACAAGAGGAAATCCCAAGGTCTTGGGGATACAATGCAGAAAAGACCCTATATCCACCATACCCATGACAGGGGCATGGTGGACATAGGGTTCTGAAGCTGAGAGGTTTCTAGTGGCAAGAGAATGTATGTGTGTGTGAGCACTATATCCAAGGTGCCTCAAAACAGAGAGCTGTGTGTGTGTGTGTGTGTATGTGTGTGTGCACCAACTGTTGTGTGAAACAGGCTGACATGAGAAAGGGCCTTGTATTAGTTTTAGGATTCTTTAATGTGTGAGGAAAAGAATCTCAGTTCAGTCTAAAATAAAGACTAAACAGAAGTAATTGAGCCATGGAACTGGGTACCTTCAGAGGATTGTTGTGGCTTCAAGTATGGCTGAATCCAGGGCTTAAACCAAGTCATCAGGATTCTTTCTTTCTCTCTCTCTCTCTCTCTCGGGCTTGTTTCCATCTGTCATTGTAGTTGGGCTTCCTTGATGCAGGTGAAGAAAAGAGCTGTTGAAAGTCCTGTCTACACACACACACACAAAGTCCTGTCTTACATTGCAGCAGAGAGGGGAGTTTCTGTGTCAGTACAAAAATCCCAGGGAAGCACTCTGATTGGCCGTGATGAGTCAGATGCGCATCTCTTGGACCAATCACTGTTGTCACAGAGATGAGGTACTATGGTTGGCACTGTCCTGAGATTGATTGGCGGCCAAATCACACACAGTGGAGGAGAGCAAAGCCCCCGTGAAAGTAAAGCAGGGTTAAAAAAAATAACCCAGAGCTGTATGGTTCTTTCTCACGTTGTCCACCACAGGGCAAATCACTCATAGGAGACTGATAATATTCACCCTAGAAATCTGAGAGGCTGAATCACTTAGGGAGAGTATAATACTAATTATATATATATGTATAATATAGTATATATAGTATAGTACTATAGCATAGTATAATATTTATTTATTTATTTATTTAAAAAATATTTTATTTATTTATTTATGAGAGACAGAGAGAGAGGGAGAGAGACAGGCAGAGGGAGAAGCAGGCTCCATGCTAGGAGCCCAATGTGGGACTCAATCCCGGGACTCCAGGATCACGCCCTGGGCCAAAGGCAGGTGCTAAACTGCTGAGCCACCCAGGGATCCCCTAATTATATATATTTAAATGATATTTTGGAAACAGGCACGGTCAATAGTTTCCATATGACAAGATTAATTAAAACTGTAGAGTTATTTTCTACAGGGGTTTAGTTGTTCTTCCAAGGGGTTTTGATGCTAAGGGTTAGGTGTCTCTGTTACTTTGGGGGAAGACCCTTGGAGGGAGGTCAGGTCATCTGAACTCTGGCTCTGGGCCTGCACATAGTCACTCTGTGATTTGAGACAACTCCTTTCCTCTCTCTGGACCTCAGTTTATCCATCTTTACAATGAGCAGCATGATGTCTGCTGGGAGATCAAATTGACTGCAGTCCACTCCTGCACCATCAGTCTTCCCTTAGTTAAATCCCGAGAGGTCTCTGAGCCAAGATTGCCATCCTATGCTGGAGGCTCCTCCCCAGCAGCCGGGAGAATGCTTCTCTAGCTGCTGCTGCACACCTCCCATGAGAGGGGCACACTTCCATCCTTGGACCCTTCCAGTGTCCAGTTTGCCCTGACAGCTCACTATAAGTCCCAGTGGCAGAGGAGCCTTCTTTGGAAGAGCTCTTGATTGGAGGGTCCTGAGGGGGGCCCGACTCTCTGGGAACAGGAGATGCCCCTGCAGTTTTCTTTGCTCAACGACTCCTCCAGGCCAGCTTGGAATGTTCATGTTTGGTGTGGGGGAAGCGAGGGCAGGCAGGTGCACAGGTATGCAGGCTGCCCGGGGTGAAGGGGTGATATGTGAGTGTGCATTCCTGTTTTCTTAAACATTCCTGGTGAAGTATTTCTCAGCTGTGAGGGGCTGCACTACAAGATGTTAGCATTCACCACCGCTTCAAAATGGAGACTAGTGTCTAGTCTGAATTCCAAGAAACTTAGTGTCCAAGCCATTTAAAAGGGTTAGGAACTACTGAGAGGGGAAAAGATCCAATCAGAGGGCCATAAAAAATGAGTTTAAATAAAAGAAAGAAAAGGAAACAAAATGATTGTACAAGCTATGTGTGATGTATTTATGACATAGGAAGGGTACTGTGTGTTGAAGAAGTGGACAGTGTGTCTACTTTCCTTCAGGTGGTTGTGGTGGATGGGGAGGGCTGGCTTCCCCACCCTGGGTCCTGGAGGTTCAGCCCAGTGCTGGTGGGGAGGGAGGCTGGGTGGGCAGGGTCAGGAAGGCCACCGCCCACCCCCCAGTAGGTGCCCTGAGCCCTCCCTCTGGAGCCTGTGGTGCCAGGCTCTGGCCACCCGCTCCTCTCTGGCCTTGGCTGCTTCCTCTGGAAAATGGGGCGAGGCGGGGGCCTTCAGCCAGGAGGCTGAGCTGATGATGGGCATGAGGCAGGGGATGGAGGGAGCTGGCTGGAAGCTGGTAATTAATAAATGAAATGCCCTGGGACTGCTGCCGAGCCGCCTCAGATGACATATCTGTCGCGGGCTCGGCAAACCATTAAATGACCATTTTCTGACAGAACGACTTCCCCGCTTGCCAGGACATATTTTCTCTTCTGGCCCTCTCTTCTCCTCTGCTCCCCTCCCCCAGAGCCCCCTCCCCCACGACTCTGCAGTCCCTGCCATGCGGCTGTCCCTGGGGTGTCTCTGTCTCTCTCTGTCTCTGCCTCTCTCTGCATATGTGTGTCTGTTTCTGCCCTCCTAGTCTCTCGGTGTCCCTGTCCCTCTCTATCTCTGGGTGTCTCTGCCTGTCTCTCGCCCCCTCCCCCCCAAAGGGGCATCTCTTCTTTTTGTGGCTGCCTCTCTCGTCTGGGGTCTCTGGGCCTCTCTCCTCCCAGGCTCCTCTCTCTCCCGCACCCCCAGCCCTGCCCACTCCACCGCCCCCTCTCTGTTTCTCCCAGTCTGCCTAAGGTTTAACTACCCCCCCCACCCCCGTCGTCTGGCTCAGCCTCCCCCCCTCCCTGCCTCCCCCCTCCCCGGCTGCCTGACGGCTCCAGTTCATTTCTGCCTGTTTAATTGGGCCCCGGATGAGTTTGGTCGACAGGGCCATTCATCATGTGGCCGCGGCTGGCGGCGGAGCCCGGGGGAGCGGGGCTGACAGCTCCGCCAGGCTGGGATGCGGCCTGCGTCGGGAAGTTCACATATTTGGGCATTAGTGCAGCTATTAGTTTAACAAGCTTCGTTTATCCTTGTCACTACCACTTCAGCTTCCCATGTAATCATTTGAAATGTAGATTACAGCCAGACAAATGGGACAGCGCAAGACGCGCAGGGTGGAGGGAGTGACACGCGCTCGTTAGGGCCGCCTTCCCAGCCCCTATCCCTTTCCAGGCAAGGCTTTCATTAGCTTAATATTCACATGATTTCAGTGGGAAGCGCCAGTCACCTGTGCCAAGGCCCTGGCGCTGGGCCGAGGTGCCCAGCGTGTACCTAGGTGAGGGTCCAGGTCCTGCCAGGGTGGGGTTCCCCTGGTTCAAAGACTACCCACCCTGCAAGGAAGCATGTGGATAGCCAAGGCCTCACAGTCTGCCCCTGAAACCTCTCCCAAAGTGGTCTTTCTCCCAGGATGAGGTGGCTTCCAGACCCTGGCTGCTCCCTCCGACTCAGATTTTGGCACCCTGGACTAGTGTTTCCCTGTGTGACCTGGGCAGGGTCCGGCCTTCTCTGGGCCTCGTGTCCCCCATCTGGAAAGTGGAGGTTTCGGATTGGATCAGGTGGGGCCACTTTTCTGCATTCCCCTGCCAAGACCCCCTCACCTTGGTGCCTTTGATGGCATCACCCAGTTTCCAGTCATTTCCATTCTTTATCCGGTTGACAAGGGGTCCCTTTCAAAAGGTAAACCTGGCTGTATGCCCTGCTCCAAAGGCCCTCATGAATGAAGGTGGAAGCCCTTGCTAGGGCTTGGGGGAAGGCAGGGAAAAGGCTTTAGGATCTACCATTGCCCACCCTCTGGCTTTACCCCTCCTTTGTTTATGCATTTCAACTCCCTGCAAGCCTGGCAGTTGTCAAATGCCTGGAGCCCTCTCTCAGCCCTGGGATTTTGTGCAGGCTGTTTTCTCTGCAGAAATACCACTCTCCCTGTGCCCTCTCCCCCAACTTCTTTTCTCAGACATCCTTCTCATCCTTCTAATTCTTAATTTAGATGTTCTTTCCTCCAGGAAATCTTCCCTCCCCGGACCCTTCTGCCTAATGTCTGTCCTATGTACATCCCAGAGCCCCCTACCTACCTACAATAGCATTTAGCACATACAACCAAACTGTTTGCTTGCATCCCCCTCTGGACCGCAAACTCTGTGAGGGCAGGACCTGCCTAGCATAGAGCCTGGTCCTGGAAGCTGCCCAACGAACGTTCATTGAAAGAGTGGATGGAGCACAAACAGTGCCATGCCTGAGCAGCCTTGGACAGAGAGGCCGCCACACACCAGCATTCCTTGAGCAGCAATAGCGTATGCCAAGGCTCTTCCCTTCTGGCTCCCCTATCCCCATCCTGCTGACTCTGCCTCCTGCCCCTCCTCCCCCCAGCCCCAGAAGGGTCAGAGTCTGGTTTTCTGGGAGGAACTCATGAATCAGGGTCTGGGAGAAAATGGTTGGTCCACTCAAAGAGTTCAGTGAGGAGGGTTTACTGACAGGACTCTGCAGAGCTGTGAGCAGAGCTAGGGAGACCAGCATGGGATAGTGAGGCATGGGTAGGGAGCCATCACACCTTAAGGCCTGAAGGACAAGGCAGAGGGAATGCGGTTGCAAGACCCTGGAAGAAACAGGAGCCATTGAAGAGGGGTTGAAAGAAGATGTAAATAGAAAGCAGTCACCACAGAGTTGGGATGAGGCAAGGAAAGATTGGGAATGAATCCTCTGATCTCCCACTCTTCTCTCCCTCTAGTGTCTGACTGGTGCCTCCCAGAGGGCCAGGGGGTCTGAGTGTTGTGGGCCATAGAGATCAACCTCCTGGGATCCAGAGCAGGGAACAGAAAAATAAAAGGAGGGGGGAATGCCTTGGTAGGGGTGGGGTATGGGACAAACGGAGAATACCTCCCCATACTTCCCAACATTGTCATGGGCCAGCCCCTCTGCAGAGAAGCCAGGACTACCCCAGAAGGGCCACAGCATACCTGCCTCTGGATTAAGTGGGGATCCTCTACAGAGGGCTCCCCAGGGCATGGACATGAGTGCCAGCTGCCGTGTATCCCTTCACTGGTACTTCTACCTGCTCAGCCCAGCCGGGCCCAGACAGTCCTAAACTGTTTCTCTTTTCACCTCTCCCCCTGCTGAGCAGCTTGTCTCTGTTTTTTATCTGACACCTTCTGAATAATGACAGCAGACCTTGAAGCCAACGAGTCGTGAATCAAAGTGGCTTCTCGATATCATAAAAGAGATGTTCTAAACCCCAAACATAAAGATCGTTTTATCTTTATTAATAGTTTAATGCATCTGAGAAAGCTATTTGACATTTTTTACACCTCCAACTCTTTCCTTCATGCATTGCTGGTCAGATTACACCAGGGTTCAGCCACTTAAATCCACTTAATAACTGACTAAATTCCACACTGAATTTACATTGGGCTACAAGCTGATTCTAGGATACAGATGAATTTTCTAGGAAAAACAAACAAACAAACAAACAAACCCCACACCAATGTCCTGACTCCAAAGTTGTAAATCTGCTTTAATAATGAAAAAGGAATTAGTTAAAGTATCGGGATTAATGTCCTGTTTAACAGCACTTCCTGGTGAAGACTCTGCAGCACAAAGTGAAGAAATGTATCTCAATTAATAACTTAGAGTGAGTATTTTCTTCACCTATTTAATTAAAGTGCTGCCCTTGCAAACACATGATGTGAAATTAATTAAAAACACATGGAATTTGGGACATGGAGAATAATTCAACTCCTCCCAATTGCTGGCAGGCCCAGTACACATCAGTGCATGACACTGTGAAGAGAAAGGTTTGGTTACTAATGACATCTGAATTGGAATAACATCTAATTAATTGGCTAATTGTTTCTATTGTACTCCACCACTACCGTTGCCACATCACAAAAACATAACTAAACACATATGACTATGTTTGATGTATACATGTACACACACTTGGAGCCCACTTGTACACCACTTTCAAACATACAACCCCACACTCTGGGCACTTACATGCAAATATTCTCTCACAAGAGACACACATGGGTAAATCCATAGACTACAGATAAATACTCCCAAGTAAAGGTCAGGAAGGAGAAAAAAACATGTTATCTGCTTCTCCCCAACTTCTCAGAAAGAAAAAAAAATGTAACTGTCAGAAATGTGATAGGACTGCCGAAGACGTATAGAAAAAGCTCAAACAAACCATGTAAGTTGTGAAACATAAATCCCAATTCTATTTGTTCTGCGACAGTGTATAAACCACACATTTTTCAATAAGATAGAAAATTAAAATCCTCACCAGGTTCAGAATTGCTTGGGGAAGTTAGATAGAAAGCCTAGTGTACTGGCAAAAGAAGAAGCAACTGTTGGCTGGTCAAGGGCTGAAGGATGCTTCAGGACCATGGACAGCAGGGCTCAGCTGGCCTCCCTTCTACATTTTAGAGCTGCTATAAACGTCAGTGGCCACACATTCTGTAGGCATAGTCTCTACTTAAAAGATTCCTTGATAGATTCAATTTCTGGGGAGTCCCTGAGCAGCTGTGATCTACACATAGCTCCTGGGTTATACCTTCTACTCCCCCAAATCTGTAGCCCGTCCTTTCCCCCCACTGAAGTTGACATGATTCATTTCAAACCTCCAAGGAGCCCAGGAGCTTTTCCAATGCTTGAGTTTCAAATGGCTTAACATCTTCCTCACAAGGAATTCCCCCCAATGACTATCAAATATTAACTAAAGTCAGTTAACCCCAGGCCCTAGAGAATTAGATAATGTTACTGTAGTCTATTCAGACAAGTGTTTATTTATCCTCACATTTGGTTTCCCTTTCCCTAAGCCAGTTTGTTACTGATGAGGAAATGTCTCAAGACTTCTTGAAAATCTTACTGTTTTTACTGTGTTTGCTGTGGAGTGTCCCCAAGCCATTTGAAGACTCAATAATGACATCCTTTAGTTCGTTCTCATCCAAACATCATTCTTCTTCAAAAAAAGCTTCCTGGATCAGGCAGACAGGCTTCTCTTTGCACTCCTCCCTTCTGATGGTTTGTCCTTCATGGACTCCCAAGCCACTATTTTTGATAGTTTCTCCCAGACACCTTCTGTTGGCAGGCAGTCTGCTACCATGGCAGCTTGACATTCCTTGGCTTGGGGGGTAATATCCAATGACAGACATCTCATGTGGCCAAAGTTCTGCAATTTTATTTTCTACTTTCTTCCCAGTCTTTGGGTGGGTAGTGTTGATTGAGATCCAGCTCATTGGCTAAGCAGGATCAAGTGCCTGGGGACTTCAGGCCTTCTGAGGGATAAAGATCAACACAGGTAAGGCCAGACCCAAGGAGCCCTCAGTCTCTGATCCCTCATCTTTGACTCTGAGTCCTCATGGTCAATACTTAGTCCCTTGCCTTCAATTTACTTAGAACCATGGACTCACTCACTTTGATTTGGAAGGGCTGGAGAACATGTGGTTAAACCTTACATCTCCTACACCACGGTGCAAATGGAGAGTCTGAACCCGAGGTAAGGACCTTCTGACATGGGTGTGAGAGCAATCAGGCAGGAAGATGACAGTTCTCAGTGGGGTAGGGGGGTCTCAACTACTCCCTCTTGAGTTTCTGAAGCAGAAATTCTGAGTCCTCTGCAATCTCATACAAGTTTGTCCTATCTTCCATCTTCCTTCAACTCAATTCAACAAACACTCATTCAGGATGGACTAGTTGAATAAAAAAATGAAGGAATCTCTACTCTGAACCAGGCAGAGTGCTGTAGGCAACGGAAACAAGGTAGTGTAGCAGAAACTGCTGCTTATGTTCCATTATCCACTCTCTTCTCTTCCCATAGTAACAGAATTTGTAGGTGGGCAAATAGGACACTCAGAGTAAAGATCATATTCTTCAGGTTCACTTGCAGCTGGACGTGGCCATGTGATTTAGTTGTGGCTGATGGGATATAGGCCAAAGTGTCAGGTGCCAGCTTCCTGGAACCTCACATAAGAGACAGCTGGTGCTCTTTTCTTTGTGCCCTTTATTCTGCTCCCTGGGATTCTGATGCTGCCATCTCGGACCTTGGGGTTGAGTGACTAAAAGGAGGTCCCTGTGGGTCTCCTGTGGCCAAGTAACCCTATCAGCCCTGTTCAGCAGCCTCCAGACTTCAGATGTGAGAGAGGGTAATCTTCTGCTTATTTAAGCCATTGTTATTCTGCGTTTTTCAGGCATTCTATGGCTGATATATTCTATTGTGGGTAGTAAAATATATACTTCAGAGTTTAAAAAATTTTTCCATTCTTTCTAGCTTTGCCAAGAAAACATTGGACTTTTTTCAAAAGGAAATTTTATTAAGAAACTAGATTCTCTAGCTAAAAATGAAGAGAAATAAAGAGGTATGTGTATATACACATGTTCTCTCTTTCTATGCCTAAATTACCTCTGGAAGAATTAGAAGATACTGTAGTCATGGGAAAGAACTGGAGGCCTCAGGATTGGGGTGGGCACGAGACTTACTGCCTCTCTTTTTGCTCTGAATTTTTTTCACACATGTATATGTTCTCTTTTTTTAATGCAAAAATCTAAAAATAAATTAAATACCATTTTATACCTTAGAGGCCCCCAGTCTAGTTACTATCAAAGGAACATTTTCAGTATTGCCAAATGGACATCCAGCTCCTCTTTCAGCATCTCAGTGATGGGGTGCATGCCTCCTCCCTAAGTACCTTAACCTCTTTGTGGACAAGGAGAAACAAAAAACACGCCAACCTCCGAACCTGTTTCTGCAGTTGGGGAAGATCTAGGCCCTCCTCACAGGGCTGTGGCGACTACACCTGGTGAGCTGGCCCATCCTAACCACTCAGCAAAGGTGGTGATTACTGTTATCACACCCACGCCAGCTTGTCATTCCTGCATGTTCCACAGCACCTCGTAGACACTGCTTGCACGTACAATTGTCCTGATATGGCTTGCCTCCTCGCCACTGGAGGGGGAGATCCCCGAGGGCAGAGATTGTTTTCCATTCATCTCTGCTCCTGGCCCCCCTGTGCCCAGACCAGACCCTGGCATGAATTAGAGATCAAGGAGCATTTACTGGCCAAAGGAAGGAGAAAACAATTGGTAATTCATTTTTAAATGCAGATGCTGACAGTTCCCAGAAACTCCAGTTGGTTCATGATTTTTACTGGAGTTTTAGTTTTCCCAGGATTCAACATTCAGCAGAACCCAAGGAGTGCCAAGGTGAGGCATGCTAGAAGAAGGGAACTCTGGAAACTCTGCCTGAAGGTATCACCCAGAGAGTGCTTTTCTTAAAAGGAATAAGAAAGTCCTCCTGGCATCTCCATGAGGACCTATCTGTTGCTGGGCTAGGGCACTAAGTACTCACAAACTCAGCCCACAGCCAGAGTGCAGTGACTCTCAGTGACTTTCCTAGCAACTCTGAAGCAGTGAAGGACAAACAGGTGGAAGCAAACGAAAGGCATGAATATGTCTTGCCCCCCCCACCCCCCCACCCCCCCCACCCCCCGCTCCTCACCTTTGCCCCACCCTCATTTGAATTCAAACTGATACCATGCTTGGTGAACAAGTGTATTCCTGGCCTTGGGGAACTGAAGGAGTCCCTAGGCTTGTCATATGTAGCTTTGCTCCGGGTCCACTCTGTGCAATTCTGGGGTCACACAGCCTGGATTCACATCTTGACTCCACCATTCACAGCTGTGTGAGCTGGGACAAGATAGCTGAGCTCTCCAGGCTTAGTATCCTTACCTGTAAAAGTGAAGATAATAATAAATGTACTTACCTCATAGGGTTAATATAAGGACTTCATTAGATAATGCATGTGAAATCAATTTACTAAGGAGTCACAACTCTGAATTATAAACATGATTTAACTTTTCCCCAGCTCCTCCAGCTGTGCTGTATAGAACTATACCCCTCACCTTTTCTGGTAGTGCAGCAGGATCTTTATGGACATCATAGTCATATTTTAGAACTTTCTAGTAAATACCATGATTTACTAGATAATACAAGTAATTTCTAATAAATTAGAACAGTTTTGTTCTGGAACTTAATACTCGGTCCTGTTTTTCTTGAAACATTAGTCTCAAACATAACTCAAAGCTGATGCTCTACCCTCATCCCTCCAAGTAGACTAGATATTTCTGTGTCTCCCATCGCCTACAGAGAAACTGTATTAGTTTTCTACTGCTGCATAACAAATTACCACAAGCTCAATGGCCTAAAACAATAGAATTTATTATCCCACAGTTTCTGTGTGTCAAGAGTTTGGCATGACTTAGCTTGGTGCTCTCCTTGGGGTCTCCCACGACTGAGATCCAGTGTTGACTGGGCCTTCATTCTCATTTAAGGCTTGGGGTCCTCTTCCAAGTTCATTGATTGTTGACAGAATTTGGTTCCTTGTTTATACAACTGGCCCCCTCAGCTACTAGAGGCTGTCTCCCATCCCCTGCAACACAGCCCTCTCTAAAACATGACACTCTGCTTCTACAAGGCCAAAAAAGTAGGGCATCTGCTTCTCTGACCTCTAGATAGTCTTAAAGAAATCACCTGCTTATGTCAGGCCCACCAGGATAATCTCCCCTTTGATGAACTTAAAGTCAACTGATTAGGGACCTTAATAACATCTGCAGAATCTCTTCACCTTTCCCATATTGTGGTAATCCCATGTGCCTTACCTCCCCAGTTCCTGCACACAGTTTCTGGATGTAGGAAATTTGACTCTAATTCTTCTCCTTCCCCTGGCCCCACCAAAGACTGTCACTGCACAGCCTCTAGCTTTCAGATGTCCCCTCACCAGGGAGAGGATCTTTGGGGCAGGGTTCTTGTAGGGCAGTGTAAAAGTGGCAAGCAACTATGGTGCCCCTGCAACCCATAAGGCTCACCCATTATTTTTGCCTAGTCTCCTTTCTCCTGCTTCAGTAAATAAAAGGACAGGTCACCAAATCTGCAGGCTACACGGGGAGCAAAGTTCCAGTCTCCTTTTCTTGAAAATATCTGCAAACTTCTCTAAGAGATGCTCCTAAATCCACCTTCCCTTGGCTTTGGAGACAGGAAGCAGTATCTCTGCCCTCAGGACTTGAACCTGCATTTTGCCCAAGCTGACCACCTCTTACTCTCTCAGTCTTCTTATATTTGTAGTGGAGGGGTGAAGGCAGGAGGAGTTCCTGGATAGTCACGTCCATTCTCTGAATCATTGTCTCTCAGGTGGCACTGCAGAAGGTGACAGGACCCAACTGTTAGAGGCTTCAGGAACTTCTGGTTTCAACTTTGGGTCTTGGCTGTACAATTCTGGGACAACAGGAAAAACTCCACTAAGTCTCAGCACCTGGTAAACAGTTAGTGCTCAATTAATGCTAAGAGATATTATTGATCAGAACTCAACCTAAAGAGTCTTGTACTTAGAAGCAGGGCAGAAGATCAGAGTGGACCCGGAGCAAAGCTGCATGTGACAAGTCGAGGGACTCCTTCAGTTCCTCCAGGCCAGGAATACACTTGTTCCCCAAGCGTGGTATCAGTTTGAGTTCAAATGAGGGTAGGGCAAAGGTGAGGAGCGGGGGGCCGGAGGTGGGCAGGACGTATTCATGCCTTTCATTTGCTTCCACCTTTGTCCTTCACTGCTTCAGAGTTGCTAGGAAAGAACTGAATAAAGCTGAGGTTGAAATTCTCCACCGTCCATGGTGTCATGAGGATACAGCCTGGCTAGCTATCCCCAGACCCATTTCCTCTTTTTCTTCAGCACACGGGTAGACTATATTTCTCAGCCTCTCTTGCAGTTAAGTATGGCCACAAGTTTGAGTTCTGGCCAATAACATGTGAGTGAAAATGGTGTCTGCCATTTGCAGCCCTGCCCATGAAACCCTGCATGGCATGATCCTCTGTGCTCTTACCTTTTTTGCCGGCTTGATGCAGACAAACAAGATAACTTTGGAGGCTACGTGTTGAAGCCAGCAGAGCCAAATGGTAAAAGGGATCTGGACCCCTGGGTCACTTTGTGGAAGGCTGCCTGCTGACCAGGAATGCCCACAACTAACAATTACTTGAGCAAAAGACATATTTTGTGTGTGTGTAGACATTTACGTTATAGGGTGTGTTTGTTACGTCAGCTGGCATGGCCTTAACCAATACACAAGTTTGCAGAGCAAATGAGGAAATTAGTCTGTGTCTACATTGTCCATGCTTTAAGAACTTCTAGGAGTTTCAGGCATTTATCTGCCATGCTCTATAAAGTCTGCACAATGTTTTAATTCCACTTTACAGAAAGGTTTTCTTTCCAAACCCTCTTCAGGGGCCTTCCCTATTAAAAAGTCCCATTTATAGAAACTACTACTTAGCATTTTTGGAACTTGTTATCCTATTCAGCAGAGTCTAAGTCAGGAGGCTTTGAACTCGGACAATTACTGCTCTTGATTAACAACAAGAACTGATGAGTTGGCCTTTCCAGTGTGCTAAGCAAACTCAGCCAAGCAGAAAATATCACTGAAGGGGAAACAATGGGAAGTGATTTTCTTGGTTACATTACGAGCCGTCGTGATATTTACACATGTTTGTAGATAATGTGGGAAACTCTGCTGCTTGTGTGCCCTTCCTGATGACACTGCTGGGCTTGAAACACCATGTTCCCCACTTGACCTGGGCTGTAGATGTCATCTTGGGACTGCAGGCAGCCAGCCTAGTGGAAAAACCGCAGACCTGGCATGGGCAGGCGTGGGTGTAGGGTCCCTGAACCCCCCCTTCGGAGTCCCTGCTCCTCCAGGCGTCCCTGGGGCCAGCACCAGCCTGGGCCCTCCTCCTATTGTCACACAGTCCAGCAGCAGCATAGAACAGTGTCCATTTCCTCATACCCTCACCAGAACTGGGTATTTTAAAAAGAGATCTTTGTGAAACTGATTTGTGTTGTTCTTAATCTCAGATTACACATGTACTCCTGTTTTGCATGTCTTCATGTGTGAGTGGTCTATGCATGTTCTTTATCTATTTTGCTACTGAGGATAGTAGTATTTTTCATATAATTGCACACGAAATTTTTGTATATTAAGGGCAATGCATCTCTTCATGTTTCATAGTTTTATTTTTCCAAGTTACTTGTCCTTTTATTGTACATTTAAAGTTAAAAAAAATTAAGTAGTCAAAATTCTATCTTTTCCTTTGAGGTTTTTCCATCTTTTTTAAAAAATAAATTTATTTTTTATTGGTGTTCAATTTGTGAACGTTTTTCCATCTTTTTAAGCTTACAAAGTCACATTCCATTTGGAGGTTCAAGATATATTCATCTGTGAACCCCACTAGTTTTATTTTAAAAATTTAAAAAGCAACTGTTTAGGAGGATCTGGCTGGCTCAGTTGGTAGAGCATGCGACTCTTGATCTCAGGGTTGTGAGTTCAAGCCCCACGTTGGGCACAGAGCCCACTTGAAAGAAAAAAAAATAACTGTTTAATCCACCAGGGGCTTATTTGAGTGACGATGTGAGGTAAAGATCTTCCTGGGACTTTGTAGGTTCCTTGATGGTTCATTTCTGCATTTTACCTTTGTCTCATTGCTTTGTCTCATTTATTTCTCACAGTTCTGGAGGCTGGGAGTCCAAGATTAAGGCCTCGACAGATTTGGTATCTAGCAAAGGCTTGTTTCCTATGTCCTCATGTGGTGGAAGGGATGAGGGAAATCTCCAGGGTCTCTTTTATAAGGGCACTAATCCCACTCATGAGGGCACCACCCTCACGACCCAATCACTTCCCGAAGTATTCTCCTACCAATATCATCACACTGGGGATTAAGTTTTAATATATGAATTTCACCAGAACACAAACATTCAGTTTATAGAAACCCTCCTCCTGCATTTAGTACTGAGTCTGGCTCAGAGAAGATTTCAATTAGAGTTTGACCTTTGAATGTAAAATTTTGGCTTTTTTTTTTTAAGATTTTATTTATTTATTCGTGAAAGACACAGAGAGGCAGAGACACAGGCAGAGGGAGAAGCAGGCTCCACGTGGGGAGCCCAATGCGGGACTCGATCCTGGGACTCCAGGATCATGCCCCGGGCCCAAGACAGGCACTAAACCGCTGAGCCACCCAGGGATCCCCAAATTTTGGCTTCTTAACAGCTGAGAAAATATCTTGGCAAAACTCACATCGGTCATTTGGAAAAAATTTCCCACAATGCATGTATTCCTCACAAGACCTCTGAAATGAATGTTCTGAGGTTTATACCCATCGTACAGATGAAAACACCAAGGTTCCTAGAAGTTGAGAGACTGCTTACATCAGCAGACTGACCGCCAAGATCTGGAGCTGAGACCCAGCGCAGGCTCTTCAGAACCTTTATCCTTCTGCCTTTTCCACAGCCTCGGTGCAGCCGCATCCCTCCTTGGGTCACCGCTGGATGCAGCACCTAGCATGGGGCCTGGCTCCACTGGGAGTTTGAGTAACAGATGGGCCTAAGGCTAGAGTCTCACGGCAGACATCAGGCACCCCATCCTCGTCTTTGTGGTGGTCGCTGAGGTCAGAGGTGCTGCTGGACGCTGCTTGAGCATACTTCTACCGTCCTCACTGGAGGCCTTGCCATGGCCTCCATTCTGCCATCATGTGGGGGCTGCACATGCCCGGGCTACTGCAGATACTGGTGCCCCCCACCCGAGGACGGCAGGCTTGAGGCCGCTGTCCCAGGGGAGCTGGGAACGAGGGCTGTAGCATCAGGGACAGCGGAGCCCACTCTGCCTCATCAGAGGGTCCAATTTTCAGTTCCAAATGCTGCCACTTCTCTTTGAAGCTCTTGCCCCTAAGCTGTGAGTGGTGGGAAGAAAGGCGCTGGGCCAGTGCTCCGCTGCCCCAGCATGTCTCTCTCCCTCAGGAATCACCTTCGTCACCATCCATTGCCAAAACGAATGGAGGCTGCACAGCCGGCTTTATTAAATATGAATGAGTCGCAGCCCACGGCCCCCACGCGGTCACTCGCCCACTCCATCTCTGGCAATTACTGCGTCGCACACACTGTGCCAAGGGGCGCAGCGGTCCCTGCCTGCCCTTGCAGACTGACACCGCCCAGCAGGGGCAGGGCTCGGGTCTGCAACTGCTCCTGATGAAAAGCCGCTCCTGGGCTCCCATGCAGTCAAAATGCTTTGCTCTGAAGGTGTAGAGACAGGGCGCCTTCCACAGAAGGATCATGGATTCTTGGGCTCGGAGGCTGGCTTTGGAGGCCAAGACAAGGTCTCCTGGTATGATGGGCTCCTAAGCTGTCTGCATGTTACAGGTGTATGGGTAATACCCAGACATTTTTTATTTCAGGCAGTTTTAAGACCCGGGTTAAGAGCATGTGTGCACACATACAACATTACTGAGCACACATCCAAAGCATGTTAATGTTACCCTCCCAAGAACCTACTAGATTGTGGGTTTCATGTCCCTGGGGTCCTTGTTAGCTCTGTTCACTGCTGTGTGTCCCCAGGGCTGGGGACAGAGTAGATGCTCAAACACTGTTTGTTGAATGAGTAAATGAGATGGATGTTACTGACCATTTTGGAGCTAATGAAGTTGAGTCACAGTCCCCACCAAGGTTCTCCAACTATTATCACAGCTGGGTGTCCAATCCAGGGTGGGGCTCCACCCTGCCCAGTAGGCTGCCAGGGTGCCCAGCAGGCTCCCCTCCTGCTCTGCCCAGGCCATGGTCCAATACCACACCGCGCTGCTGTAGTTGCATGGACCCAGCGCCATCAGCAGAGCCAATGAAATTCCCCATGCCCCATGTGGCTTTGCCAAAGTTGTCAAAAATCATCTATGAAGTTGTAAAAACAAATGAAATCAAGTTCTTTTTCTGAACTTAAAAAATTACTTTTATTTTAGGAACCAATAAAATTATGGCAAATATTTACAAATAATTATCTCACATAAAGGTTACATAAAATCAATTCTTCACAAGTAACAGTCACTCATGAAAAGACACACAGATATTAAAACTACGCCAATCTTATTGCAAGTTTCTCCAACTAATCTAAAATAAAAGTGTTGCAGTCAACCATTTAACTTAGAATAAAACCACAAATTTCAGGTTTGACGAGAAAAAAAGGTAAAAATTCAACCAAAATCCCACCCCTGTTTTCTCCCGATCCCACCCCCGGCCCCTGCCCTCCTCCCAACAAAAGAAAAATATGTCCGACATCTTTGGCAAATTGGCACTGCTGTAATTACATTCAAATATTATTACACACAAAAGCAACACACGTCACTAAGAAAAAAAACCACCAATATTTCAAGTCAGTTATTTTCTACTAGAAAAAAAGAATACAAAACATACACATTTTTAAGAAGCATTTTTTTTTCAATCTGTTGGAGACAGATCATCTCCCACTTTCAAAGGCAATTCAATTGTGGTTTTTTTTGTCATTTTTTTGTACTTTTTTTTTTTTTTTTTTTTTTTACAAGTAAGCGTCTATGCAGGCATCACAAACTTTGGCGGATACAGTAGATATGTATTTCTTTGATGCTGGAAGGTCAGTCCCTAAGACAAAGTCAAATGTCTCAAAGAATGAGAAGCTAAATCCATGTGTCTTCCTGGCAAAGAGTTCCACTTGCAATGTAATCTGCATTTATTTCTATAAATACTCAATGTCCAAAGGCCACTAGAGGGTGAAGAACCAGGACAGCATCTTCCAGCAAGAGTCAGGGCAAAACCCAGGTCAAATTTCCACCCTCGGCCCAGACTTGGAGGCTCAGCAGTGGGGGCCAACGAGGGGGCCCTCACTGCCCAGTATCCCCCACACTGAGCTGGTGGTGCCGGGCCAAGGGATGGCCCTGCCTCTTCCTGAGCCCCATCATGGGCTGCTGCCAGGTCTGCTCACCATCTCTGACCAGAGGCGAGGAGAGCAGGCAAGAATTGGCATGAGGAGACTCAGCACGATCTCTGAGTTTCAAGTATGTCTGAGGTGCAGGGGTGCGCATGTGGGAATGCATGTACACACAGGCGCACATATGGAGGGCAAGGCCTGATCCGGAGGCTCGGAGTTCTGCAGGGGCATTTCAAAAAGACTCAAGACTTATTTATTTTTAGCTTTATAGCAATTAATTGGCTATCGATTGGTTGGAATGTTCAACTCTCCATTTCCTCAAATACAATAAAATAGTTTCATTAAAATGTATTCATGCTTGAAAATAAGGGAGCCATTAAGTGGTTTCCTTTCTGTTCCACTCCAAGGGAAATGCACCGTTTGTAAATCAAAAATCCATCATCCAAAATCACTTGTTCTTAATGGTGCCTTTAGAGATGATGAGGGACGTGGCCTTATGCGTGGTGATTTTGGGGATGAGGGTGGCCTGGTGGCCATAGTTGCAGGACTGGGTGGGCCCGAGCTTGGGGCGGGTGCTCAGCTTGACCTCCTCCAGGCAGGCCTTAGATCAGGCAAGGGGGCACTAACTCCGATCTGCCCCGCCCCCTGCTGTTTCACATGCTCCCTTCCCCAGCTATGCTCAGAGCTGTCTAGAGCTGAAATCAGGTGGGATTCCTGCCCGCCTTGTCCCACTCACAGGCCAAGTATGCTACCTGAGACCAACTCCATTTTAGAATTCATTAAGATTTCCTCCATAAATAGATAAACAGCTGCGTTTTCTCCTTGTGCTGCTTTGGGGTCTAAGATGTTGGAAGGAGACTATCTAGACTTACTGCGTGGTGGTTACATTTACCCCCAACTCAGCCATGGACTAAATGGACCCCTGGAAATACATGCACTGCAGCTTAGATCGGCAGGGACAAGATCCTGAGGTCTCCTTGGATCCTGGGGTGGGTGGTGGGTGGGGGGGTCCGGGAACGGAACCCCAGTGTCGAGAAATCACAGCGAATGAAAGAAAGTCTGGTGCCTGGCTGCTCCTGGCAAGCCGCCCACGTCGAGAAGCAGGCCAGGGACTCACTTCCAGCCCTCCGCAGCAGCCCCTGGGGACCTGGCCGCCACTCTGGAGGCGCAGCCACGAGCTGACATTGGGGAAGTTTGGATCAACACTGTGGCTCCGCCATGAATATGCAAGAGGGAATCCTGAGGTAAGGGGTCGTCAGAGGGCCAGGGGCTGAAGGGGCTGCTGGGAGGTGGGGCAGACTGCCGGCTAGGAGTCATGGCCTGACTGTCCAACTTTCCGATAATGTTTTGTTACCTTTTAAGAAATGCACTTGCCTTGGACCTCTCCGAGGCCAAAAGAACTAAAGGAATAAATTCTCCGGGAGCACTGACGTGCGTGCCTGGAAACCATCAGAGGCAGGCCCCTAGATGGGTGACAAGGCCATGGTTGCAAAGCCAGCTTCTTAGCTGGGGCCACCCGGGAGCTGGTGTTGCCCAGAGTGCTGAGGGATCCACCCACTTCAGCCTGGGCCTGGCTTCTCCAGGGGCCTGGATTTGTCTCTACCCTCCGGGCAGCTGTGTCTCAGACATATCTTGTTTCTAGGTATTTGTCAGGAGTGCTTGGTTTATTTTTGAGATTTGCTCCCCATGGCTTGGAGCTAAATTCTAGCTGAAATGTCATCCAGAAGAGGGGTAGCTGGTGCCAGAGGCTGCCAAAGGCAGGGCAATTGCTCTGGGATACGACTTCTCATAAAGGGATTTCAACCTTCAGTGCCCTGTGGCCACATCTGGGGCACTTTCCCACACATATGAAAGACCCCAGCGGCAAGGCACTGACCTCCTCTCGAAGCCAATAGTCCCTCCACCCCCACCACCCCCAAACTGTTCTATCCCATCCACTTCAAAGCCCAAATGGTCTGCAAGAGCCCGGGGTGAGGAGGGAGGGGGTAAGGACTGGGGATGCTTGTCCCTGACAGTGACTGCCTAAAACCTGAAGCCCATCCCTCTCTGGGTTCCCATCTCCCCCAGATCTTCAATGAAGAGCAAGGACGTGAAGGAGAAAGGGAGCACTGGACAAAAGTTGGGAGTTATGTGCTAGTGGTTGGTGGGTCAAATCTGGCCCACAAATGTAGGTTTTTGGCTGGAAGAGCATTTTAAAAGCTTTCACATTTGAATGCTGTTGGTTGGGGCAAGCCCTCTGGTTGCCTCTGGCCCGGCCTGAGCGACAAGATTACTCCGTCTGAACCTGGGAAGCAGCAGTTCAGGGCCCTTGAGATTGCGATCTGTGTTTCCCAGGCCTGTGGCTGCTCTGAGGGCCCTGCTGGGGGACTCCTACGTGTTGTCACAAACAGGGCTGATGTCTGAACCCCAGTGAGGGGACATCTCATAACCCTGGAATCTTAGACCCTGGGAGTTGGAGGCGGGCCCGTGTCTAGGCTCTGCCAGGGCTAATGGTGTGGTCTGATCCCCTTGGAGGCTCAGGACCCAGCAGGGAAGAAGTGTGGATAAAACCTCAGAGGCACTGATATGAATGCATCTGGGCAAAGACTTTGCAGGTTTGGTGTTAATGAGAATCAAGGTAGACTGGCAATGCCACCAAGCCCCAGGCTATTTGGTCAGGGCAGCCTCTGGGTCCCTGTTCTTTTTTTCCTCCTTGTGGGTCTAGGGGGTTTCTAGGGGATTGAAGCGTTTGTCTAAGCCACATGCTCTCATGACAAGAGCACAATTCTGTGGAGAGAGAATGGGGCCCAGAGATCTGAGAATTCACTTTACCTCTCTCTTGCCATGCAAACCCCAAATCTCAGTTTTACCATCTGTAGAATAGGCATTGTGGTCTTTGCCCCAGGGAATGGTCAAGGATTGCAAAGCACCATACAAATGTGAGTTATGAAAGGGCTAACCCTACCTAAGGCGCCTTGGAAAAGGGAGATTGGATTTGATATGTCATCAGATTTTTCAAGGCTGGAGCTAGACTAATGATATGAAGCTTTTTCATAAAATCCACAAGGTCCTTTCCAAAAGTCAGAGCTGGAACATAGGGCTGAAAGCCCATGGAGGAGTGCCCCAGGCCTCCAGCCACAATGTTCGTGAAAGCTCTGGCCTTGTGTTTTCCATTCAGAATTCTCTGGCATTTACTCAACGGCTTGTGTCCTTTGGAACCTTTCTCTCCAAGCTCCCAGGCATTCCACTGGGCAGTGTGTGTACCCTGAGCTGGAGAGAGCAGGTACATGTGTGAGAACATGCGTGTACATCCATGTGCTCTTGTGCTTCTTCCTGGCAGCCCAGGAATCAAGTGGTTGTCTAATAAATACAAATGCAATCTGAAGACCAGCAGAGCCTCGGGGGAGAGAGGAGAGGTATGGGGGGACCTCATCACAGGGCAAGAGAAGGAACAGAATGGAGCCGGCTGGGCTTTGATGAGGAAGGACAGTGTGTGCTTTAGGCAGTTGGTTCAGGAAAGGCTGACCTCCCAATATCCTGAGACCACAAGGAGGGATGAGGACCAAAGATGTGGGTGCAAGAGGCCAAGAGCCTGTGCTTCAGACTCCTGAGCCAACCATTTCCTGTGGAAGGGAAGGAGGGCGGGAAGGAGGAAAGGAGAGGCCAGATGACATTCCTTCTCCTACCTTGCCTGGCAGGTGGAGGCTGGAGCTGGTTCATCCTGTTCCTGAAGGTGGGCTCTGCCCCCAGCTGCCTCTCTTCTTTGCCCAGCAGGTTCCAAGGAGGTGGGTGTGCCTATGGTGAGCCCACTGGCTCCACCTCTGCCCTGGGTGCCTGGGCTTTCTTGGCAGTTCTAACAGCCCAGAACACTCTATCTGTGGCAGTGGGCCCAGAACGATCTCCCACTGCCCTCACTGTCAACTTCCCTCCCCAGGGATGGAAGGATGATCACCTTGTGCCAGGGGTTGGGGGGTTGAATCCCAGCCCTACCTCTGCCAGTCACTGCCTGTGGCCTCCACCTTGGTAAGCTTGTTTCCTCTTCTCTTCCACCACCTTGTAGGAAGTTGGGGAGAAAACACTTGATAGTGGCCAGAGGATATCTGTTCTATTTCCCTGCATCATACTGGGCTTCCCCAAACTGGGCCTCAGTTTCCCCTGAGGGGAGCTGGGCTAGATCTTCCTCAAGGCTGATTCTCATCTCTTTGGGTGTTCTTATTTCCCATTTGGTCCAAATATTAGCAGGACTCAGATGCCCAACTCTTACGCTTGCTTATAAGTAGAGGACTTGCCCCAGATGACCCAG
The DNA here is from genome assembly GCF_053574225.1 of Canis aureus. Taxonomy (NCBI): domain Eukaryota; kingdom Metazoa; phylum Chordata; class Mammalia; order Carnivora; family Canidae; genus Canis; species Canis aureus. The sequence goes on from NC_135620.1 coordinate 55,059,768, forward strand.
TCACAGCCCCAGCATCTGGGGAAAGAGGAAGCTGAGGAGAGAACTATAGGATGGCCCTGCAGGTGACCCTGCTGTACCAAAGCAGCGGAGACTCAGAGAGGTGAGGGTCTTGTCTGAGGTCCTACAGCAAGGAAATGGTGTGGCCAGGATAAGACCTCTCAGGGCCAATAGCCTCAAGTGCAGGCTCTGCTCTGCCCCAGCTCTTTGCCAACTTGGTGACATGTAGACATTGGGTATCCTGTCACATGAGATGGCAAAGTCCATTGTCATCACTGTAATTCAGCCCAGATTTGGACAGACCTCCACCTGGCTGCTTGGAGCTGGCAAGAGAGATTATTGAAGGAATTGAGGTCCCAGGCAAAGAGATAGTGGCTCCTGGAACCCCTATTTCAAAATCACTCCTAGTTCACACACCAGTTCCTCACTCTCCCAGAAGGCCTTCCTCTGTCCCCCACATTCTCCCAGGTAGTTTTTTCTGACCACTCCAGCCTACAGTGAGTTCTCCAAGCTCCCACTCCAGGCTCCAGGGGCCCTTGGCCATGGTGCTGACCATCACAACCCCCTGCATCAATAGGTATATACCCACTGTGCAGTTAGGCATCTGCTCCCACCCCAGCACCTCTAGTCCCAACTGCACACTGGGCTCCACAGGAATTGGGAGAGGCTGATCAGGAAGTTCTGGCTGACTGCTGTAGGGGTTTGTGGTCCTTGGTGCAAGAACTTCCTTTTTGTGAATTATTGTCTACATGGCAGGGACAGGCTTGCCCAGAATCCACTCTCTAGCATCCTGGAGGGTGGAAGAAATGTCCATGGTGGGTGTCCAATGTGATATGAGCCTGGGAACACCTCAGAAACACATCCCAGTTCAGTTCAGTGGTTCCAGGGGCTTGGGAGTCCTCGCCTTGGACTATGGTCTTCTGGGTCCTGCCCAGCCGCAGCACTGAGTCCACAATGCGGTCAGCACCTTGGACAGCATCTTACTTTAGAAAAGTAGCTGAGGAATCTCCCAGACAGTTCTTTGTTCTCTGAGTCCTTTGCTATGGAAGAAGAGCTGCTCACACTGCACTGGGCCCAGGAAAAATGGGAGTCAGGAAGCCAGGGCAACTCTCCAGTGTGTTTCTCCTGAGGAAGGGTCTCAGGGGGGAAGCGTGAAGCATAACCAGTCCAACAAGACTCCTAGTCCAGACGTTGAAGAAGTAGCAATGAGCAGGAGGCTGGGCCCTGAGGTGGGCATCCTTAGTCTCAAGGACAACTACAAGCCCACCTGTGGGGGGCAGCCAGGACAGAGGACAGAGGGAATGCTCTGCACACAGGTCTAAGATGTCCTGTGACATATCGGGAGTACTGGATGCATAATGGGGAGGCGGTCTGCCTCAGTTGGACCCTCAGGCCCACAAAAAAGCAAGAAGGTATTTACATGGGTGCTGTTGAAGTGACAAAAGCAAGCTCTCCTTCCCAGGCCTGGGGCAGGAAGACAGGTGGATGGTCAGACAGCTGGGGACTGGCAGGCTAGGCTGGGGCTACAGTTGTCTGCAGAATAGTCCGTTGCTTTGCAGAGACCCAGTTGCTGTTGGGAGCAGCTCGCTGATTGACTCTTAGAAACACACGCGTGTCTAGAAGTCTAACAGCCTTACCATAGAGCCCCAGAGTCCTTGGCAAGAAAAGGTTGGGAGGGAGTTTCAGGCGAGTGGGGATTGCTGGAGGATGGTCTCGCTGGGCCCCTCTGGCCATCTTCGGAGGGGCCGAGAGGCTACCGCCCTCAGTGATATGTGTGATAAGTGCTTGGCGCCCGCCTGGCTCCGAGGGTCAGTGCCGGTCGTAGGCAGTGGCGGCTGCTGGCGGGGCAGCTCCTCGGGCTGCGGCACTGTAATAGTACGGGGAGCCTGGGAGAGACAGAAGAGGACACAGAGGTTCCGGGGTGACCCTGTGCCCATAATCCCATACCTGGGGTCCCCTTTCCACTGGTGGCCCCCACCCTCTCCCCTTCCTCCCAGGCCACCAAGATTTCTGCCCCAGTCTGTGCCCCCAGTTGCAAACCTAATCAGGGTTGCTTCCTGCCAACAAGATTTCCAGGCCCCCTCACCACCCAGAGCTGGGGTGGGCGGACTGGGGCCTTCAGGTCAAATCCTCCCTGCTGCCTATTTTAGTAAATAATGTTTCACTGGAACTCAGCCTTGCCTGTGTGTTTCTGTGTTGTCTGTGGATGCTTTTATGCTACTATAGCAGAGCTGAATACTGCAACTGAGGCCACATGGCCTGCAAACCTAAAATATTTACTATCTAGCCCTTGACAGAACAAGTTTGCCAACTTGAGGATGAAAAGCCATCACTTCTTAGTCCACCCTGTGGATACTTTGTGACCTAGCTCTGCTGACCTCCCTGGACGTACCTCCCACAACCATCGCCTCCTACCCCATACGACTCGCATCCCACATTCCAGTGAAATCAAACTCTGCAGGTGTCTCAAATGCACCCTAGTGCTAATAGCAACTACCTCTGGATAAACATTTCTTTTGCCCCACACTGCTATGCCTTTCACATGTGTTGTCTCCTTTGCACCTCCTGGGCAGGTGAGGTAGGCCACTTCATCCTGCTGTCCTGCCTCTGTGCCTTCTTCTGCGCTCTGCTGCCTGAAGCCCCCTGCCCTGAGCACATGCTCCTTTGTGGCCTGGACCCTTGCTCCAATCACCTCTTTTACTGCTTCTTCCCCCTTCTATGGACAGAGAGCCCCACAAGGGCAGGGGCTGGGCTCTGCTCTTCTTGCCATAGGTCCTCAGGCCCCAGTCTGCAGCCGGGCACATGCCAGGTGCCCACAGCCAGGTTTGATGAGTAAATGAACAGCGCTGAGTAAACACACAGTAGCAGAGCCCTCTGCCCACTCACTCATTTATTTGCTGGCTCTACTGGAGACCGCAAGGGGCAATGATGCACAAACATCACAGACCAATGTCCAGTCAGCAGGGGGATGAGAGCTCTGAGAAAGAGTCAGGTTTTCTGGAGGATGGGGGTTGGGCTGGGTTTGGAGGGCAGGAAGATAGAGACATGGGGCGCCTGAGGTACGTGAGTCCCTGGGAGAAGGGTGAAGTGCAGCCCTGCTGCCTGTGACCTCCAGACAGAGCCAGTGTGAGGGCCAAACTGGGTTCCTCCCACTGTCTCAAGGCTTCATCCTGGGACTACCTGCTTTGGATGAGGCCTCCAGGAGGCCTACACTGGGCCCAAACTCCTCCCCAGTAGTAAAAGGGTCTGGGGGCGGTGCTGGGAGACCAGTGGGTTCTCAGAATCATGCAGGTTAGAGATGCGAGGCCACCACTGCCTCATCTTACAGGTGAGGAAACTAGGCTCAACAGACCAAAACCATGTGCCCAAAGCCACGGGGCCTCTGAGCGCCAGAGCCTGGCCTGCATTCAGGACTCTTCCCACCACAGTGCAGTTCACAGCCTGTCTACCCAATGCTGCAGGGCCCTGTCTACCCAAGGGGACAGTATAGGGGTCTTGGTAGCAATGGAGACTATGCATCTCTTGAGGTGGGAATAGTGAGCTGCTTAATTTCCCAGGGGAACAGACTCAGGTTTATTCTGAAGTCCCAGCCAAATTCAGACCAATCCTGGTGATTCTCCCGGATACCATAACTGAGCGCCAAGGCCTGGACTCTATCACTCTTGGTTGAGTGATCCCTTGAGTCTCAGTTTTCTCATCTATAAAAGGGGGTCACAATGGGGCTATTGAGAGGGCACCATGAGATAAAGATGTGAAAGTACTTTGGAAGTAGATATTTTTCTAAGCCACTTATAGCCAATCATTCTTTCAACTTCTAAAACAATTCCATCAGGCAGGAACTAGTATTGTCCCCATGTAGCAGATGAGGAAGCTGAGGTACGTAGCTTCCCCAAGATGATATAGCTGGTATGTATTCAAGAGGGCAGGACAGGGGAGGCACTTTAGCATGTGCCACCGGCCCTCGAAACCCAGTCCCAATGAACAGACATACTACTTCCTCCCTTTGTTTTCTCCCGAGAAGGCAGGATGGCTCAGGCAACAATGACAACAGAGGAGGAGCAGGAAATGTCTTGCCGTGCTATTCCAGAAGACACCAATTCCATGCCTAGGTGTTCACAGTGATGGCTTTTTCTGCTACCGCCTCTGTCACCTTCCAAGTTAGAGCCCTGACTCAGAGACACCTGTCAGCCAGCCTCCTCCACTCTCTCCCCTGGATGGGGACAGCATTAGGACAGTCACCCACAGAGAATCTGCAGTGCCAGCCCTGCATCCTGCCCTCAGATGAGACCAGGAGAGAATGTGTGTGCGTGCACGTGTGTTTGTGTGTGTGTGTGTCTTCAGTGGGGACATCCCTGCAGGCCTGGCATGGCACAGGAGTGGGAAAACCACAGGGGCTGCCCTCACAAAGGGGCCTCAAGGGGCCGCAAATGGAAGTGAGGCTCCTTGGCAGCTCCTGGCTCAGCCCTCTGAGTTCCCCACTGGCCACTTCTCACCCCCAGCTCTGACTCACTCCCTTTCCAAAGCCTAATCTCTTGCCAGCCCGTCCTGCAAAGTCAAAAATGCATTTACCATGAGAAATGAAGACATCGCCTTACAAAGTGCTCTTTCTGATGCCCATTCGACCTCCATCTAGAATAAACCTGTCCATTTCTTCTGTCATTTTCCCTCTCTAATTCACAGTGTTGTCAATTTGCTTTCTGACACAGTCATTCCAGGCTCCTGCTCACTGCCTAACCCACAGGCATACCCATTCTAATCCTGAGTGGCCACTGCTTTCTTCCCCACCCCCTGCCTCTGCGCCCTCCCGGCCTGGCTGGGCCTGTGGGTAACCTGCAGGCAGCCCCAGCACAGGAGGCACGGCCGGGAGGGGAGTCCTCCCGAGAAGTCAGTGTGCAGCTTCCCTAGAAGTGCTTCCCATCCTCGCGTTGGTGGTGTTGCTGTGAAGGGGGCTTCGACTAGGCTGGCCGAGGTGTGGGCAGTATGCGTGTGGGGGCGGGAGCACATGGAGGGGCTCCGTGCATGGAGGGTCTCACCTGTTTCCAAAGCTCCGACTGATCTAGCGGGAGCACCAAGCAGTCTCACAGCGGGTCTCCACACCCCTGGTACCTTCCCCAGAAATAATCAGTCTACATCTCTGGTTCAGTGGGATTCTTTCAGCTAAAGCCCCGAAAATGCTCTGGATAAAGGGCAGTCTGGTAGACGTGAATGGACCTGGAACTTATTTGCAAGACTATGGTAGAGTGAGCCTGGCAGCTCACTCATCTTCAGGAAAGTGGGATCACTGCTTATTCGGGACTGTGGGCCTCAAGAGAGCATCATATTCAGCTCCTGCTTGAACGAAGCTGCCAGTGGCAATTATCCTCATTTCACACCTGAGGCAACTGAGGCCCAGATTGGTGGATGACCTGACTATGATTCCCCAGGTTACAGACCTGGGAAGTGCAGGGGCCACTTCTCATGTTTGTAACTGCCCAACATGGTTTAAACTTTTCCTGTGTTTGCAAGATTTTCTGTGTATGAGGCCTGCCTCTTTGAACGAATTAATTCTCCCAGCTCCGCCTGCAGTTAGGGCACAGGTGTGTCACCTGGGCTCTGCCAATTAGAGTCTCTTGCATATGACTTTGTGAAGAAAGCAACATGAGGAAGTGGGTGGGCTGAGAGCCTCCATCTGCTGAGTGGATGGCAGAGGCATCCAGCTCTGGGTGGTGGCAGCGGAGAGCTCTCACGCACCCTCGCTGGAGCAGCAGCATAGAGCATAGAGCCAACTGGCAACAGCAGGAGGCCTAGAGCAGCCCTGGTGGTGTGGCTGGGTGTTGTTCCCAGCTGTGTGTCTCACACCTGTCTCTTTGGTCCTCCAGGAGATGCTGGAAGCCTGCAATATCCCTTAATAAATTGGTTTTCTGCTTAAACCAGCCAGAGTGGATTCTGTTGTTTGCAACTGCAAGTCTGACAGATAAATACAATAATCTGGCTTTCAAAAATTGATCAGAGCTGTTCTCATTACATACACGGTCTGAGTATTCAGGATCCTCTAGGCTTCTTACAGAGGGATGAAGCCTCTTTTCCTGGCTGTAGTACTATTCAGACTTAGTTGGCCAGGGAGAAGAGTACCACATCGTATACTGGTTATGAATATAGGCTCTGGGATTAGGGTAATCTGAGTTTGAGTCCTCATTCTGCAATCTCCTGCTGTGTGACCTCAGGTAAGTTAATGTCCTTTCCGAGTCTCACTGTTTTCATCTGTATAATATAGATAATAGCATGTGCTCTCTTGGGCTGTTGAAATGATAAAAAATAAGGTGACCCACATGACAAGTTTTGCCTAGTATCCACACAATTAGCAGGTAGTCATTTAGATGGACAGGGTTTGGGGACTTTCTCCTCTTCTCTATGTTGGCTCTAGCCCCTCTCAAGGCACTGAGCACCTCCCGGCACAGACACCCTCACCCGAGACTCCCTCACCTCCAGCGTGGAGGCTCCCTGAGACAGAGTCCACATCTTTCTCCTACGAGGCACACAGCCCATGCCTCACACCTGGGGATGTGAGCTGGCCTTCACTCCAGTGTGAGCAGTAAAGGCCTCAAATGCCACCATTTTCCACCTTCCCTTGCCATCTGCTTGGGTTCCAGACCCATCCCTCTGCCCCTACCTCTCTGAAAGATGCTGGTTCAGGGAGACCATGGTTAACCGTTGCCTCCCAAGAATGACAGCTGGGCCAACTCAGAGACCCAGGCCTCTCAGGGGGGTTATTTAAGGAAAAGCATTAGGTAAGTGGAGAGACATGGTTCAATACTTAGAATTTTTACCCAAACCAAAAAAGAAGTCTGAGACATCAGTCCACAGATCAGCCCCTCCAGACCAGCCCCATAAATAGTAATATTCTAGTCTTCTATAAAATGAAATCTGCAGGCATAGGGACCTGGAGTACTACCTGGCATTGTTCTTTACTGCACCCACTAGTCTTACATGACACATCAAAGTGCTCTGGGCAGCTTGAGGCAGCCCAAGGTCCAAGTGCATGGAAGAGTCTAGCCAGGAAGGGGTGGTGTCTATGTCACATGTCTGCCCTAGTCACCTAATCACAGTGGTGACCACATGGCCTCCTTCACAGACCCATGACCTGGCAACTTGAGTCTGAAGGGACCAGGTTCTTGCTTTTCTGATGAGGTCTGTTTCCCAGTCCTAAAGTAATTCAGGATCTAGGAATTAATATATTATTATTATTATTATTATTATTATTATTATTATTATTATTATTATTATAATACTTAGGCTGCCCTAGTTAAGCTGGACAAACCTGGGTGGTCTCTGAGACTTGTCCTGACCTGTGTAAGAATTCCTCAGCTGACTGCTGGGGCAGGATCCATGTTGCTGACTGCAGGCTCATTGGCTAGCTCTGCCCCCAGGTGGTAAGTGACATCTGTGAGCCTGGGCCCCTGCTTCATGCTCTAGAACCTTCAGCTCCCATTATTGCTCACCAGCTGGTTTCATGTAAGTTCATTTCAACACAACAAAAGGCTCTCCTTGGCCTTTTGAGGACTGAGTTAGCCCTACTTGGTCTTCAGAGTGGCCCAAATATCTTTGATGATGTACACAGATCAGGCTGGCCCCAGCAATGGATCATCTGCCAGCCTGAGGCCTGGGGAGAGGTTGGGTGCCAGCTGAGCTTGGAATGGCTTGACTTGGAAGGCCTTTAGCCGCTTGCAATCAATTTCCAAAAGGAGCTGGCTCTGTTGATGTCCATGGCAGACATCACTAATCAATCACTAAGCCTCTGAGTTCTGATCAAGACAGGTAACCACTACCAATCAATTCAGGTTGGCCTCCTTACTGCCTCTCAGGGATTTCTCCCTGGAATATTCAATGATCCTTAAGAAATATGTTACTCTCAGGCAAGCACATTTTCTACATTCTTACCATCCCTTCAATGCCTCTTTTTCTCTGTTTTCCTTCTCTGCCGTTTTGCCTTATCCACCAAAACCTCTGGGGAAGGGAGGAGGGCATGAGCAGGGCTGGAGTGGTGTTTACTGTCCGAAGCTCCCATCACAACTCTCAGATGGCAAATATATGAGGCAAGCTACCCACCCCCACTCAGGGCCCAGACCTCAGGCTGTCACAGGACCCGGCCCAAAGAGGGATTCTACTGGGGCAGCTGATGGCCCAGGAGCCCCACAGGGCCTCCACCAGTACTCACCAAGCAGCCCCGGGTTGGGGAACCTCCAGGAGTCGTTGTACGAGGGATACTGAGGGTGGCTGTAGGGGCTCCCGGAGAACTCACTCCCTGCATGTGGTGGGCGGGGAGAGAAACAGGAACCAAATGTCAGGTCAGGTTTGGAATATGCCAATGGCATTTGCCTCTTACATGAACTGCAGGCACTTTTCATAACCAATGAGGGCAAGTCTGGTCCACGTCCTTATCCAGTGGACGGCTAACACTGGCATTGTATTTCCCCCTGCAACATTTTTCTTAACGGTGGGAGTGAATACCAGCCTCTAACATATATACCACAAAACTACTACATGCCAGGTGTTCCCTGGGGTTACTGGACCATTTTACAGGTGAGAAAACTGATGCCCAGGGTCTCTCACAAAATGACCTTGACCCAAGTTCAAAGCTCCAGACTGCCTGGCTCTCAGCCCTGACGGAGGCACTCCAGCACCCCAGTGTGGTTTGAATTCCACTGCCCACATGTTTCCCACGTGGCTGTGGACTGAGAAGCCAAAGGTGACCTCTGCTCTAGTCTGGCCCTCTGTGTTGTGAATCCAGAGGTGTCTGCTCCCGGGGCCCTGGCCTAATGGGGAGGATGAGACAGAGGCTCAGGCCCCATGCCAGGAGAAAGCAGATGGCACTTTGCTGAGCTGAAGGGATGAGCCAAAGGGCTGGGGAGCACAGCAGAGGGAGTGGGTCAGGGCCTTCTAGGCATTGGGAAAGGGGCAGCTGTCACTGCTGGGGTTGCTGAAGCAGAAACCACAAGCTGTGCCAGGGTGGGCACAGCATCGGGGAAGGGGGACATAGTAGGACTTGGGAATGGCTCACTCTTGCCCAGCTGCTCCTGGGGCAGTGATTCTTGCATCTGGCACTGCCCTGTGCTCTTTCTTCAGCCTCAGGAGAGCCTGTTTACCACCAGCCAGTCATAGGAAAGGAAAATTCCTGCCCTCAAACCTTGCTGCCTGGGCTCTGTAGCAGGAAGGGCCCTGCCTGCCTCCTCTGAGTGGCTGGGATCCCCAGAGGGCACCGTTTGGGCCTGACTCAATGCCTGGCACCGGCTGCGTTGGTGGCTGGCTGTTGAGTGGCTTTTTAAGCCACTGGTTCCGGAGCATGTGGGCCCCTCCCTGGCCGTGGTGACAGGAGTTATACAGCCCCACGAGACCACCCTCAGCCCAGACATGCTTCCATGCATTCTCCAGGATGCTTGCTGAAGGGCCAAAGGGCAGGCGCCTCCAGAAGGACCAACCAGAAGTCAGGACCTGAAGCACTGCTCTCCCCCATTTCGTCCAGGCCCAGATGCAGGGTCTCTGGAAACCCACCAGGTAGGGCAGGAACAATGAAGGAAGCCGAAGGGCTGGCCTCCTCCCCATTCCTCCAGGCAGCCACTGGCAGAGCGTGTGCACACTCACACACACAGACACACACACGTGCTCCTCCTCAGGCCTCTCTGGGGGCCACTCCCAGCCTGACAGGCTGAGCCTTCCAATTCTCTGTTTTTTATGCCTCAGTGGTCAGGGTGTCAGGTTCCGGCGTAGGGAGGGAGAGCATGGTGACAGTGCCGGGCCGGGCCGTAGCAGCCCAGCCTCCACATATCCATCAGAGCCTCCTCCTCCTCCTAGGAGGCAGGGTGGGGGATCAGAGGGGACAGCCGCCCTCCCCTCAGGGCTCTGGGCTGCCCCATCAGAGGCACTTCCTGACAGCATTGTGCCTGGGCCCAGGGCTCTGCTGGCAAAAGCTGTCTCAGCTTCTCCATCTAGCAGCATCATGCTCATCTGCCAGGCTCAGCTCCAAGGCCACCTCTTCCGGGAAGCCTCCTTGATCTCCAGCCCCTGGAAGTGCTAGCCTTGGGTCCATTCAGCTGGAGTTAACTGTGTGTTACCCACCCTTCAGCCTCCACCACCACCACCCAGTCCCCAAATTGGCTAACATCTCTTTCTCTGGGAAGCCCCCACTTCAGGTGCACCCAGTTTCCCGCAGCATCACACAGCACCTACATGGGGGGTCTCCTGTGACATGGGAGTGTCTGCCCTGCAGGTCTGGGTGTGGTTCCTCTGTGCACCTCTGTGCCACCCCCCACAGTCCCCGGGTAATGCTGTGTCCACAGTGGATAGTCGGCATTCCACAAATCGCCGGTAGCTCACCTGCCTCTACCTGGTACATACTGCTCTTGCACAGCTGTTTGCATGGCTCTCTCCCTCACATCCTTCTAGGCTTTGCTCCAATTTCATCTCCAGACCACCAAATGTAAAATGGAAACTCCACCCCACCCCTCTTTCCTGCTATATTTTTTTTTCCATAGAACTGATGACAACCCAACATATCTTGTTTTTGTTGTGCTGTTCTTATTAATTTTGCCTCCTCCAGTACAATGGGGAGCAGGGAGTTTTGTCTGTCAAAGTCACGTCTCCCTCCCAGTGTCTAGTATAGGGCCTGGCATCTCGCTGGCCCTGAACGCTATTTGTTGAATGAATGAATGAGCAGGCACCCCACAATCAACCAGGGACACAGATGGTGGCTTCCACTACTTCTGCTATTAGTACTGAGAGCCAGGGGTGCATTGAGCACCGGCTGCATGCCAACCAGTTTATCTGATCCACTGCTGGGTTCCACTCACAACAACACTCTGCTCCTCGATGGATGATGTGAACCCCTGGAGACCCCCCTGCCTGGTGTGCTGAGTGGGGGGCTTCGTGGCCATCCTCAGCAAGCCCTGTCCCATGAGAAGCCCTGGGAGAGTGAGAATTCGGAGAAGAGGAGCTTCACCATCTTGGGGCATGAGGCTGACCCATGGGGGTGATCCGGCCACCTGCTGGACACTCTGGAATGTTCTCGGATGATCTGATGGACCACACAGAAAACTAGTGTAGGGAGCCCTCACCCCAGGGGATGTGGGGAGGCCAGGTCCTCAAATACCAAGGAAGCTGCCTGCCTTATAGACCTGGCTTCGCCTGCCCTTGTGGCTGGGAAGCAGCAGACTGCCTAGGATCAAGCCCACATGCTGCCACTCAACCCGGTGGTCTCCAGTCAGTTCGGCACAGAGACTGGGAACAAAATCTCTGGAGCCAGACTGCTGGGATTTAAATCCTGAGTCTGCCTCTTCTGAACTCTGTGACCTTCAGATCATTCAGCCTCTCCATGCCTCAGTATCCTCCGCAGTAAAGTAGGAGCAATTAATAGATGCCACTGCACGTGGTCATTGTAAAGACTGAATGGGTGATACACAGAGTGCCTGGTACACAGTGAATGCTAGCAAATGTCGGCCATGATGACAATGACCTGATACTGGTCACCAAGGCCTCCCCGGCATCCAGAATCTCATTTAACCCTCCTGACAACCCTATGAAGCACACAGGTGGGTGCAACTGTCTGCGTCTTCTGTGTGAGGAAATGGAGGCCCAGGAAGGTGGGGGGACTCTGAGGTTGGCCTCCTGCCCTCTGGTCCCAGACTCTCTGCCTATGTGACACTGCCTTCCCATCTTTGGCCTGTCTCTTTATTTTTTTTAAAGGCCATTCTTGTCAGCTGAGCTTGAATTTCACTTCTCAGGGGCCATGATCCTTTTAGCAGGGAAGGAGGCCCTGTCCTTGGGGGCTCAGTGGATCCCACCTGCTGCTGGCTTCTCTGGGTCTGGAGGCTCCAATAACCTATTTCATCTCTTCTGCTTAAAGTCACCACATTATGACATCCAAAGGACATTCACCTTCTTTCCTTCAAACCTTACAACAGCAGCTTAGAAAAATGAACCCTGTCCAACCAAGAGAAGGTCTGGAGAAAGCACTGGGTGGTACTTTCTGGAGTGCGGAAGAGCATGTGAGCCAGCAGAGACAGGATTTTGATATGCAGAGGGAGACAGGCACAAGAAAGGTCGGGGTGGGACTGGTCAGAGCGTGACGCCCTGCATGGCCAGGTCATCATGAGGCCCAGCAGAGGCAAGCCAGAACTGCGTGGGGCCAGAACATTATGCTTTTCTTCCAGTAGAGCTGGGACCCAGGGAAGACTAGGGAGCAGCAGAATCTGGAGGGCAGGCTGGAGAGGGTGAGCCTGTGGTCAGGGAAAACCAGCCAGGTGCCTGCTGCCATAGTCCAAGCAGATGGAACAAAAGCCTGGGAGACAGCATGGCCACAACAACCGCAGGCACAGAACGATGCTCTCCAGGGCGGAAAATGAAGTCCCCGGCTCAGGCTCATTGTTAGGACCCCCAGAAGTACAGCTAGCCTGCCTGAGACAAAGATCACACAATGAACACCTTCCCAGATGGCAGCTACACTTGTGGTAAGCAGAACTGCAATGTATAAACTTGTAGAACCTGCAACTAATGTAACATGTGTGTCAATTCACTCTCCTACAAAAATGAACTAAAAAATAAACACCTTCTCTTGGGCAGCCCGGGTGGCTCAGCAGTTTAGTGCCGCCTTCAGCCCAGGGCGTGATCCTGGAGACTGGGATCGAGTCCCACATCGGGCTCCCGGTGCATGGAGCCTGCTTCTCCCTCTGCCTGTGTCTCTGCCTCTGTGTGTGTGTGTGTCTCTCATGAATAAATAAATAATTTAAAAAAAAACACCTTCTCTTACCCCCACCCAGCACAAAGGACAGCATGGGCCCCTTGCGTCTTTCCACCACCCAATCCAGGCTTTTGGCATCTCTCAGAAAATACCAACTGCTTCAACTGGGAACCCTTTATCCATTAATAGAAAAGTTTCTGTGAGGTAGATTGGGGTGCCAGCTCATGCCCAGGTGTCTGTCACTCAGTGGACAGTGAGACCTCCATCTGGGAAGCACACAGCACCTGGGCCCTCCTTAGAGACAGCTCCTGGGCTGTCTGGACTTGGTCACATATAAGCCCCTAGGAACTCTCAGCAGCAAAACATGTCATGATCTTCTCCATCCCCAGCCTCCTGGGAAGGAGCAGTTCCAAGGGGGAAGCCAGGATTGGAGTGAGACCAGACTTGGAGTCAGCACTGCAGGTTGCCCCCTGCCCCCAAGATGCCATGGGAGCCGAAAGCAAAGAGGGATCAGGGAAGGTGTGTCCACAGATGAGGAAGGGTGGGCAAGGGTAGGCTCTGCACTCAGCCTTCTGCTTACTGGCTGTGTGGCCTTGGGTAAATGAACGTCTCTGGGCAGAGTCGCTTCATCTTGAATATGGGCCTACATCATGGGATTGGGGAAACAAGGTAATCTTACCAGAAGAAGAGAACTCTCCCCTCTCCACACACCCAGGACGCTAAGGTAGCAGAGAAGAGAGGGAGGAGGAAGGCCCTAGAAGGACTTTTACAGCTTTCACTGAGTTCTTGGATATGCAAAAGAAAGCCATCCAGGATTTAGAGACCCAAGTGCAGTGCATTAAAAAAGCCCTGTGCATGTCCTACCATGTGTGTGTGTGTGTGTGTGTGTGTGTGTGTGTGTGTGTGTGTGTCTAGAGAGTAGGGGGTGAGGGACATTTAAGTGGGTGTCTAGATTCCCATTCTAAGTTGTCCGTATCGGGGGCTGTAACTATCCCTTCCCCCAACTACCACCTCAGGTACATCCAGTAAAGCCTGTCACCCATCCGAATGCCTTTCACGACCAGGTTGGTGTTTTCTCCTTACATGCAAATCAAAGGTGGTGGCTGAGTGCTTGTCTGGGTAGCCCGTGAGGCTGAGGTGATCGGATGTGGTCCAAGAGCAAGAGAGATCACAGAGCCCAAGAATTTGGTGATGTCAGGGAACCTGAGCCAGAGTGTGTGAATGGGAGCCTCCCCTGGAAATGGGGCAGAAATCCTGGGAAAGACATAGGACTTTTCCATGAGGCAGGGGATAAGGATTCGAGTCCAACTTACTTGATCTCAAGATGCCAGAAGATACTGGCTGGCTGCTGTCGGCACTCTGCCCTGGTAAAGGAGCGGTGGGGCCAGAGGGCCGACTGCATGAGCAAAAGCAAGGGGGTGGGACCAGGCAGATGGTACATAATGGGGCTCTGGGCCGAGGAGCCAGATCCCCCACCCCCACCCCACCAGCTGTCAACAGGTCCAAGAACAGAGGGCTGGCCCTCTCTCAGGCTCGTACCCAGGACCACACCAGCAGGTGTGCTCTGCCCTACATTTCTGCCCAGAGCTCTCTACCTTTGGAGTCAGACAGGCCCATGGTCCAGGCTAGACCCTACCATTCAGAGGCTGGGTGGCCTTGGGCACATGGATTTACCTCTTGAGCCTCAGTTTCCTTGTCTGTAAAATGGAAGGAAGGAAAATCTCTATTTCTGAAGCTTGGGAAGATCACATGACTTAACAGTTACAGATCTTTACAAACCCCTGTGTGGGGAGGACCTGGTGCCTTCTCATCACTGATGGTAGGGAAAACTCAGTCTTTCCTGCTTCCACCCCAGACGCTCTGTCCCCTGACTGCTGAAAGAGGCCCCTGACACGCAAATCGAAAGTCCTTCCAAAGCCACTAAACAGAATAAAGCTGAAGGATGTATGTTCTTTCCTCGAAGACTCAGAATGAAAGCAGAGGCTAAAGAAATTTAGGTAAATGATGGGTTTCCACAGAACAGCACTGCCTTCCAAATATAAAAGAACTAGTGGTAAAGATTAATGGGGTAAGTAGAAAGGACTGATTAAAATCCATTTAAAAAAATTTAGGCAGCTTTATTTTAAGGCAGCTTTCCTGGAGATTCCAGGGCCAGGAAAATTGTCAGAATCAGAGATGTTTTCTTTCTCCTTTGCTAAAAGCTCAGAGATGGCAAGAAAGTCGAAGTTTCCTAAAATTCTCAGAAGTGACAGGTAAACCGGCTCAGTGTAGCTCTTAATTAACCCAAAACGACACCTGCCAGATGATGGGGATTTGCAGAGCTCGCCGGGGGCCGACCCCATCTGCAGATGGTGGGCTCCCACCTCTGCTCGAGACCTTGGCCGGCTGTAATTAACATACGGAAAGTCTTTCAAAGTGACTTCGCAGCCAAGTTCTATTTCTGAAGGATTGAAGCTGGGCTTTAAGAGAAAAGCTTTACAGAGGAGGAGGAGGAAGGAAAGATTTGGAAAGGACCATGAGATTTCTCCAGCTCCTCCCCGTGGTCCTGTAGATCTGCATGCTATGCCACGACTCGGGCATCAGCGGGCGCTCTGCATCGCCGTGCCAACTAGAACATGCCACGCAGGCACAAACCTTCAAATGTGTGTATGTTATATGCAATTGTATATATATTATATTCCTATTTTAGGTATGACATGTATAACACACATGCATACACATATACGTGGATACATATGTGTATACGCAGATGTGCATGTGTGTGTGCACGTGCGTGGGTGAGTAGGTGTGTGCATGCACACCAGATCCTGGGGCTCAGTCAAAACCTCTTGAGTGACTTCAAACTCCTTCCCCCCACCAAGACTCAGTTTTCTCATCTGTACAGGAAATGTGTATGGCCGAGATTCCAACAAGTGGCCTCAAAAGTCTTCCGGCACCAACACTCTTCCTTCTCCTACCCTCCCTGCACCCACACCCAGACAGGCCCCCTTGAAGACCAATGCTTCCCAACCTCCCTCTCTGCAGAGCAAGACCTCCGCGGGCTCCCAACAGGGAAAGGAAAACCTGAGCAAACTCAGTAAAGGTCAGCCGTGTCAGCCCAGACAGCCTGGCACATAGAGCATCGATCCATTTCTGGGAAAAACCTCTTCTCCCACCAGCTCAAGCCAGCCACGAAGGCCTTCAGAAAAACAGAGAAGAGAAAAACCGAGAGAGAGGGCAAGAGTGAGGGAGCGAATGCAGAATGTGTCTCATTTCTGTTTCTCAAGAGAACTAGGGCTTCGCAATCGGGCAGCGGTGCCGGGTGGGCCCCCGTGAGACCAGGCTCTGCTGCTGGCCGGCCACGAGGCGGGTGGGTGACCGTTGTGGGCCTCAACCTGGTCCTCTGTGCCAGGAGCCTGCTGTGCCTTGAGCCCAATTCCTGCCGTCTACAACCACCAGAACCTGAATGCAAGGACCCTCCAGGGACCTCAAGGGAAACAACTCCACTTTCGCATCACAGTACCTCCACTGTGGGCTATGGGGCACATGCTAGACCCCACCAGCTGGCCGTCATCAGAGGCAAGAACTGGGGCTTTTGAGCCACATGGGGCCAATCAAAATATATTGATGGTCAACCCAGTGTTTTAAAGGGACAAGTATGTCATCAGCCACAAGCAATTTATAACTATTGTCGTGTCCCCCAAGTCTGATTTCTCATCTTTTTCTGTACATGTCTGGCCCCTGTGGACATTTCAGCTGGAGGCCCTTGGCTCTGCTATGGTATGTTTTGAGTGGTTCTGATGCAATTTTAATCTGCTCTCTTGCTGTGGTATTATTCCAAAATTCTGTCCCAATGCGCTCATCTAAGCAAACAATGGACAAGACAATGCGCAATGTGCAAATGGCTCTTGCAGCCTCACCAGGGTGCAAGACATACCTGATCTGTGTGTATGCGTGTGGGGCAACGGAGTTCCTTCGTGAGTCTCTGGTGAGCCTCACCCGGGAGTGCCCCCACACAGCATCATTGTGAGAAACAGAAACAAGCCTTCGAGGCAGGGGCCAGAAGCCCCGTTGCGCCATTCAAGGACCTGCGGGGTCTGGTCCCAGTGAGCTTCTGAGTCACACCTCCCACTGTCCCCCACCTCCCGGCCCCAAAAGCCAAGTGCCATTCCCTGCAGGTTCCAGGGGGCTCATCTCCATCTCCACATGCTGTGCCCTTCATCTGAAGGGCCACCTCCCTCTTGCTCCTCATGTCCAGTCTCCCAGCTTGTCAAGACCCAGCTCAAATATTGCTTTCTGGATTGATCGTCCTAGCTGAGAGCAATGCCCCACTTTCCCCTGAGGCCTCAGCCCCACAGCCCGGAGCACTTGATGCTCAGACTTAGGATAGATGTGACCCTCATCTCCATTCCTCCACTGGGGAGTCTGTCTGGTTCCTCCTTGAGGGCGGGAGCCAAGACTCATCACCACGTGTGAGTGACAGATCCGGGCGAGGACCTCCACTGTCCCCAGCTCAGGGCCCGCCCACAGCAGAAATGCTAGTTGAGGGGGTCTTGCGTGGTCCTTGGCCAGCCCCTGTCAGTGTCAGATCCAAACAGGTCATGAGAACATGCTAGAAAAGCAGTAATAAAACTCTAGTTCTTAATCTTTGGCAGGAGCATGAAACAGAGAGAGACAAAGGCGGCAAGACACACTGAAAAGGGAAGTGGGCCACGTTTGTTGCAGGGGTGAGGGTGCGGGTCCCACACAGGGAGAGGAACACTGCATGGGTGCTTCCCGAAGGGGCTGGCCCTTACCAGGCCTCTCTGACACACAGGGACAGCACCAAGCCTGGCTTCACTGCAAGAATTGAAGAGAGGTTTCATCGTTGCAGTTTTGGTTTTGTGTTTTTGTAAGGCAAGAGCAAAACACTGATTGCTACACTCAGAAAAAGAGCAAAACCAAATTGCATTGCTTGGGGCTGCAGCTGGGAGGGATAACCGGGAAGGGTTTTTTCCTTACCACCCACCTGGCCATCAGAAGGTACTCAGTCTGGACACCTGAAGGTCTCTCTGAGTGACCTTGCTGGAAGCCCCCGTTCCATGACCTAACCTGCTAGGCTCCTGATTCCACACAGTTCCTCTGGAATAACATTGAACTGTATTCTCAAAGGAATCCAGCTCACACATCTGTGACAGATGTCTAATAAACTCACCAGGATTTTGGGAAATCTATTCGATTCAGCAGTCACAACGGCCCTACTCCATTCAGAGCTTTGTGCTAGGTCCTACGCCACTCAGGGAGAGGGTCTCAGACTCTAGTTCTCCAGGAACTCCTTGCATCTAAGGGGTTCTTAGGCCCAGAACTAGAAATTCAGGTACTAGAAAAGGGTGAGGCAGGTTTAGAAGCAGAGAGGAAGGTAAAATGTATCCTGGTTGGGGTATCCAGGAGGGCTTCTTGGCTGAGATGTGGGCCTCCACGTCATTTAGTGGGTTACCGAAACCTGTCCCTATGCACCTCCTGCCAGCCCTGGCTGCATTCAAGAGTCAAAGTGTGCTGCTTCCATCTCCAGGGAAGGGAGCCTGGGGACGAGGTCAGTCTCTGGATGTTCCCAAACAGGAGGCCAGTTTAGCAGGACGCCGTGTTTCCTGGCCTGGGACGGGCCACAGAGGCCTCATGAGGCAGCTGCTACCATGGCACACCACCCAATAAACCCAGAAACTCTTTAACCGTTCAGAACCACATCATAATTTTTGGAAGTAACTGTAAAACAGTGGGCCTGATTCTCTGTGTAGGCACTGGCAACAGCTGTGGCTGCCACTCTGTGCTGATAACTGAGGGGATGGAGAGAGCAGGGGGTTGCGGCCAGCAGTCCCCATTTAAGCCCCTCAGCCATGTAGCTGAGTGGCCTTGGAGAAGTCACTTTACCTCACTGCACCTGACCTCCTCATCTGCAACGTGGTATTACAACACTCACACGACTAAAGGATATTGATGCATTTCGAAGTCCTTTGTGAATCAGAATGTGAGGGGCTCCCTGATGCATGAGTCAGTCCTTGGCACAAAGCATGTGCTCTGTGTGATTGTTGAAAAAAGTGGATGCACTTGGCTTGTTTTTTTAATGAAAATTGTATTCCTAGGTAGTTTCCTCGTATTTCATTAAGTGCCCCAAACACTTGATTATAGGGAAAGCCTTAATCTAAGAGGCCAGTGACCTCATTCTGTCTCTACCACCGTGTGACCTTGAACATGTCTCTTTCAAGTTCACCTAACCTCGGTTACCCCAAGTGGACAGTGCTGGGGTGGAAAGTAGACAAGACTGGGTTCCATTCTTTGCGCCACTAAATACTTTTCCCTCCCAGACTCCTGTCCAAATGACCCTTTGCTTGCTTAAATGATGATTCTGATGCCATGCCCCTTTAAAGCATCCTACGAGGGCAGCCCAGGTGGCTTAGTGGTTTAGTGCCGCCTTCGGTCTAGGGCCTGATCCTAGAGACCCGGGATCGAGTCCCACGTCGGGCTCCCTGCATGGAGCCTGCTTCTCCCTCTGCTTGTCTCTCTCTCTCTCTCTCTCTTTCTGTGTCTCTCATGAATAAATAAATAAAATCTTAAAAAAAAAAGTATCCTACAAGGCCTTTTGGGGGGCAAATCGGCTATTTCCACCAGGTTGGACTGTAAAGCCCTTCTTAGTAGCTCCCAGACTCCAAGTGGCTCCAGCCTCCTCCAGTTTGGGTGCCCTCTAGCCACTGGGCACATTCCCAGAGCCTTCAGGAACTCTGACTCTCAGCCCAATGTCTTTGGATGCCAATTCAAAGCTGACGTACTTTTCCATGGCCTCGACCTTGGCCTGTCCCTCAGAGCAGCCAGCGGTCCTCCTCTGAAGAAATCGCCTCCCCCTGACCAGGCCCAACTCAGTACAGAAGCCTGAGCATCCTGCCGCTGACTAATGAGAAGGAGGTGATGGTGTCATACCTTGCTGGGAAGTCACAGTGCTAGTCCCGACCTGAGCCGCCTGCCATCAAATTTTAATGCTGCTGCTGACATATTTATGGAACGCCTCACCAAGTGTTTGCGAGGACACCAGACAAGATTTACCTTCACAATTACCACCACGATGCACAGGCTTTGCCGTGCACTGGGAACTCGGTAGCACAGAGGTCCCAGGCACCAGCGCGCCCCAAGCAGTACACTCAATTCCGCACACCTTTCCTACCCCCAGCATGCAGGGCCCGGGGCCTGGGGAGGCAGACATGAATCAGACACGGTCCCTGCCCACCGAGGGCCCACAGTCTGCGGGAGGGGGCAACACACACATAAATTACACGGATCCTGGGTGGCTGGGGACTAGTGTGGGGATACAGGTACAGAGGCAGGCGAGGCTGGAGGGGGGGGGAAGAAAGGGAGTTATTTCTCTATCAGAGTCAGGGTTAAGAATGAAGCCAAAGACGGGGCTCCGAGGAGCTGTGCAGCTGGTTCACCTCTCCTGGCTGCTTCTCTGCTGGGAAGGGCTCCGCAGGCTCTCTCGTATCCCTCCCCCCATGCTGGCCTCCAGCTCACTACCTGAGCCCTCTCCTATCCTCTCTCCTGCCCAGGAGTGGGATGCAGCCTCTGAGCTCCTCATGCCATTCTCTTTAAGTTGTATGGCTCTCCCAGAGTGGAGCTGCCCTCGGTGCAAGAATAATGTGCAGTGACCCAGACTGGTGGTTCTCAAACCTTGCTGTCTAGTAGAATCATCTGGGGAGTTTTGAAAACCCCAGACAACCAAGACACACCCCATCCCGGTTAAACTGGAATCTCTGGGGTGGAGCCAGATATCAGTATGTGTCCAAACTTCTGAGGTGACTGCAATGTGCAATGAGTTTGAGAACCACTGGATAGCCACTCGAGGGTAGCTGCATCAGCATCACTGGGCCCCATTAAAAAGTTTAAAACACAGCACCCTGGGCCCCTCTCTGGGCTTACTGAATCAGAATCTACTCTGGAAGATGATCCCCCAGTGGCTTGGCCACAGAAAAGTTTGAGAAGCACTGGTCCCACGTGAAGGGGTTTCCCAGGGTCCTCGGGGACACACTAGTGTCTAGTCCCCAGGTCCCAAGGAGGCCAACCTCTAAGACCACCAAGAAGGGGCAGCTAGTGGGGGTGAACTCCATGCAGGTCATTGGGCAGCCACCACCATTACTCGGGGACCTCGATCAGGCGCTTGTTCTGTGCAGGGAGCTGACTCAGAACCTCCCTTCATGCCAGTCCTCACAATCCAAGGACCAGGAGGTAGTCTCTTCTCTACCACAAACTCACTGCAGCAAGGCCTTTCCTCAATCCAGGCCTCAGTTTCCCCAGGAGTGTAGTGAGTAGGTCAGCCCTGAAATTGGCTGTGCTGATGGAGATTTCTTCTTTCTTAAATTCAACTGACATGTTCATCTGTGTCCACTGTGACACGGTGGCTTTGGGGGGAACAACCTGGGGCTATGGGAGAGGAGGGGAGATGTCTTTGGTGGCCAAGCAAGAAGGAGGGGAAAAGCCTCCTAAGGGAGCAAATGTAGGGCTGGGTGGGGGAGCACCACAGGTGTGGGGGGCAGACCCAGTCTGTGTTTATCTTGATGCCAGGCACACAGCAGACAGTCTATTTATCCACTTATTTATTCACCAGATTTTGACTGAGTGCCTACTAAATACTTGGCACTGTTCTAGACACTGAGGATACAGCCATGAACAAAACAGACAAAAGACCTTGCCCTCATAGAGCTTGTATTCTAGTTGTATAAACAAAACAAATAATTAAGAACACAGCATATAGCATATGTTAAAGAAAAAACAAAGTGGTGAAATTTTAGATAGCGTGAGTAGGAATGGCTTCATCAAAAAGGTGACTTTTGAATAACCAGCTGAGGAAGTGAGAATTAGCTATGTGACTATCTGTGGGAAGAGCTCTCCAAGCAGAGGGAACAGCAAGTGCAAAGGCCCTGAGGCATGAGTAGGCAATGTGTTGGAAGAGCAGTGAGGAGGTCTGTATGGCTTGTACGGCTGCAGAGAAGTGAAGGGGAGTTAGGCAGAAGATGAGGTCAAGGGTCAAGTGGGGAGGGGGAGATCATATAAGGACTCTAAGTGAGCACATGGGAACATGTCAGGAACATGTCGGGAACATGTCCTGACTCAGATTTTAATGGCTTGCTCTGGTCACTATGTTGAGAATGGACTAAAGGCGCAGCATTGGCAGTAGGGAGGCCAGTAAGGAGGCTACTGCAAACGTACGGAAAGATTAACCTATCTACAGAGGGGTGCCCTCTGGCCATTTGGAGTCTAATGCCACAAAATTGAGAAGGGCCATGCAAGCAGATGGCCAGCTGGCCAAAGCCAAGGGCACTTACAGAATGAGGCTAGATGTAGGCTGTTGGGTGGAAGGGAAAGCACCTGGCTCCGTATGACAAGGGGCCAGCCCTTTCCTCTCACTGAGTCTACAACAAAAGTGATAACCAAGGGTACCCACAGGATTGTGATGAGGATTCTAGGAGAGTATGCCTGTACCAACTGTAGAAAGAGTATGGTGGCAGGAGGCACTCCTGCCCTGTCCTGCCGCCTACCAGGAATGCAGCAGGGCGTTGCACCCGCTTCTCCACTAGGGGGAGCCTGGGCAATTCTTCCTAGAGCAGAAATGCAGTTTGCAGGCATCCCTCCAGTCTCACCCCCCGGAATTTCGAAGTCCCCAGGATGGCCTTCTAGAGTGGGAATGGCTGGGCCCCTGAGCTGTCCTCAGAGTGTCTGGGACCCTGTGGTTGGCAGGACTCGTTCTTTTCAAGAGCCCAACAGCAACTGTTGAGAGACTGGTTGGTACATGGAGCCCTAAGGTTCCATCAGGCTCATGCCATGGGCCCCAAATAAATGAACCAAAGACTAGGTGGAAAAGAAGCCACCGATGGCTGAAAGTTTGTGGTCTGAGGCACACATCTGGATGACTTTTAGTTCACCCGGGCACATGTCTGCACGTTTTCTCTCTTGGTCCACATGTTATTAAACGGGCTTCCAAAGCTGTCCTGAGCATCTGCTCTGTGGTAGGATCCGCACTGAGCAATGGGTGGTGCTGTGATGCAGCAGGGACTCAGGCTCATGAGCCCTCTTCTGCCCCCACCCCAGGACAGCCAGGAGCCAGCTAGGGTTTTGGATTTCTCAGGGTCGCTCTTACCTCTGCATTTATCTGAAGGCTCAAAAGGCCCAATGAGATTCCCATAAAACAGACAAAGAGGGCAGGGCAGCCATGTAGGGGTGAGTAGGTTCTTCACCGCATAAGAGCTACCAGCTGATTAGGTAAGTGGGGACTGAAACCCATCCTGCTCTCCACTCACCAAACCCTGCATGTTGGTATGGGGCTGTATCTGGCTCATGAAGAGGAAGGAACAAGCTCCTGAGAAACAGCATGGGGGAAACTTCAAGGCTTGTGGCTCCCCCTCTTCTTCCTGCAGCAGCTTCTTCATTCTGCTGTTACAGGTCAAGAGGGGAACATAAAGATGGATACAGAGGATCCCCAAAGACAGTCCCACCCGGGTTCTCTTCCATCAGCCCACATTTATTCAGTACTGAGGATGTGCCAGGCATGTAAGAGCACCAGTCGCCTGGAAGGTGGTGTCATCATGCTTTTCTCAGAAGCAGATCTGGCTCTCAGGGCTCTGTATTTTCTCCTCTAAAAGGGCGCTGGAGCAAGCAAGACTGGACTCTATCCTGGCCCTGCCACTTGGGCAAGTTACTCTGTGTGAGCTGAGGCCTCAGGTAAGTAAGATCAACACCAACCTGGTGGGGTTACTGTGAAGGGCACGCAGGTTGGGAAGGACCAGCATACGGAAGTTCTCACTAGATGGCACCTACTGCTCTAAAGCGGGGCCGTCTCCTTCTCTTATCCTCAGGACAGCCCTGGGAGGAGAATCATAGAGACACCCGCACTATAAAGATGCAGAGGCTGGGGTCCAGAGAGGGGAACGAGCCTAAAGGCTCATGATCCTGGAGGCAGGATTGAGGCCCAGGGGTGTGGAATCCCGGTCTAGGGCATCCTGCCCACAGCACACTCCTTCTTAGCCTCCCCATTCTCCATTATGGCCTAAGGAACTCCAGGCACAGTTTGGGCAGAGATGTTCCAGGTATAGGGGAGAGGGGGAGTCCTGTGTTAAGTCAGACCAGGAAGACAAAGGAGGGAGAGCCAGGCAGGATTTGAATTTGCTCCTGGTAGAAGGTGCCCCAGAGTCCCCATTCTCAAAACCCACCAACACTGAGGGTCCCCGTGCCCCAATCAGGCCCTGAGTCGGGGTTGGGGGGCAGCACGGCTCCACCCTCACTCTCTCCCACGGCCCGTCCGGCCAAGGCTGGTGGACCCCAGCCCTGGCCAGCCTCCCCCACCGGCCCACCTGCCTACTTGCCTCCTCCGGCCAGCCCCAGCCGGCACGGTGGCAGGGCCTGCCCGCTCCCCGGGGAGCCCGCCGCCAGGCCTGATGGCGCTGACGAGGGAGGGAGGCCGCCAAGCTGTCAGTCTGGAGGTGGCCCTCGGAGCCCCTCCTGGCTGGAGCGAGGAGGGTGGGCCGGCGCCGGAGCCGGGCTGTCAGGGCCTTCACGGAGACGAGGCCGGAGAGGCGCTGCCTGACAGCTCGCCCACCGAATTAGGACCATTTGCATGCTAATTTCCAGCGCTCTCGCGGGCTGGCAGGCTGGCTGGGGTGTGTAGAGTGTGCAGAGAGAGGCGCCGCGGCCTCCCTGCCCGCGATGGAACAATGCTTGACTGATCTAGCTGCGTTAACGAGCAAATTATGGTAATTTTGTTATTACAAATGCATAGAAATTTCCAAAGCGGGCAGCCATTCAGGGCAGCTCCCTGCTCCTCCCCACTCCTAAATACTGAGCCCCCTGTTTGTACACATGGGCCTGGCACCCACTTCGGGCATGAAGATTTCCAGGGGCCAGGCTTCCCTCGGAGCCCTCCCGGGGAGGCTGGCCACAGGCCAGAGCATCCCCTCCTGTCAGCAGGCCAGCCCTGGGCTCCTGCATCCACCAAACCTCACCTTCTGGTCCCCCGGAGTCCCTGCTTAGTCCCTGGGCCTAGCAATCCCACAAACCTGCCACCACTGAGCTGGTCTCTTTCCATTCTGAGTCAGTAACGTGGGTGACTCTCCCCACAGACACTCCAAGGACTTGAGAAATTCAGTAATTTCTGGGCCCACTCTGTGAACTGGGCTCAGGACCCAGGAGGAGCAGAGGGATTGCTGGAGGAAGGAAGGAATGAATGAGGAAGGAAGGAAGGAAGGAAGGAAGGAAGGAAGGAAGGAAGGAAGGAAGGAAGGGAGGGAGGGAGGGAGGGAGGGAGGGAGGGAGGGAGGGAGGGAGGGAGGAAAGGAAGACCAGAACTCATCCCACAATTGAGGACAATTAAGAGACCCCAGCCCTGGTCAGCTCACTGGTTGTATAATTAATCGAAGACCTCATCAGAGGAGTTTGTTTGCCAACTGGCAACCCCTCCTGGCATTTATAACTGTCCACTGTCAAAAATCACAATTTGTCCCAGTTTTTCTGGTGGTCTTCTTTTTGATTAAAACTATGTTTTTGGAAGCACGCTCTGGAACGCATCCAGACAGAGACTGTTTCCAAGAAAGTGAGCCCCTTGCTCCCAGCAGTGAAGCCTGGGCAGCTCCAGGTGCAGAGCTGGGCTTGATGGTGGGACCCTGTCAAAAACCAGTCCGCTTGCGGAGGTGAGGCGCGCAGCAGCAGCTCCACTCCTGGGCCTCTACGTGTGACCCACCAGCGGTCCTCCTATTTTATAACAGGGATTTTGGGTTTGGGCTGATATTATTGAAAGGTCAAGAAGCTGTCTCAAATCCATTTTGGAAGTCAGTGGGGAATAAATCATCAATTACGGAGGAGCACGGCACGGAGGAAGGTCTGCTCCAGGTGGCCAAGGGAGCCTGCGCCGCCCGGGACTCACAGGAGAGCACGGGAGGCAGAGACCTAAATGCGAGCAGAGACTTTCTAACCTCAGCTGGGGTCGTGGCCAGATTTTTCTATTTGTCTGATTTTCTAATTGGGTCACAACTTCCAGAGGGAAACTGAACCCAGGAAAAGAAAACAATCATTTCTTTTTTGTCTAGCTGCCTGACTCTGGGGGAAAAGCAGAGCATGGGAGGAGCTGGGGCCTTGGCGTGGCCTACAGGTCCTAGGCAGAAGCCCTGATGGGCCAGGGGACGGGAACTGTCTCTATCCCAGGGGGTGCTCTCCCAGCTGGCCGGGTCCCAGGGCTGGGGGGAAAGATGCGGGCTTAGGAAGAACCTGCCAAGGCGGGGGTGGGTGGGCTGAGAGTCCTGCTTTGAGTGGTTCTAGAAGCCAAGTCACCCAGGGCTCACCCCAGGAATACCAGGCCTGCCCGAGGTCAGGAGACAAAATGCTTTCTTTTCACTGCTTCAGGGGAAAACTGAAAGTGGGGGAAGGGGAACATTGGTATTTCCGGGGTGGGAACAACAGAGCAGACGTCTCCGGCAGCAAGAAGGCCAGTCTGGCTCTTCCTCTGATTTGCTGTGTGACTCTGAACAAGTGCTTTCCTTGACCTCACTGCACACTCGCAGGCTGATTTCTCAAGTTCAGTCCAGCCCTGTCCATCTGTGCCGGAGGGAGCAGCAGCCACAGAATGAGGACTGTCTCCAGCCCTCTGTGAGGTTATGTGTTAGTCACACCCTCCCCGTTCCACAGAGACACACCCCAATCTAGACCTGTGCTGACCACCTCTAATGCTTTACCCACAGGAGGATTCCCCCAAAGCCAGGGGGGGGGCCTCCGCTGGGGCCCCCATCGAGTCCATGACTTTGCGGCTGCCCCCAGTCACCTGCTCCACACTGCACACCACAAGGTCCCGGGTAAATGGCCAGTGATACACAGCTGGGCTGGCCTCCAGATTGGATTCCCTCACACCCATTTTCCCAAGTGTCTCTGGCTTCCTCCTGGGGGAGTTCTGTTTCCACAAATACCGCACCCAAAGTGGTCTCAGAAAGTCTGCACACTGAACAAAGCCCTGATGGAGAGGAAGTCCAGGGGCTGTGGGCATTTGCTTCGACCCAAGACTCCCGGCTGCAGACATGGTATCTCCCCTTACCTAGATCCGCTTGTGCACATCGTTCTCTAGCAAGCTATTTCCAGATGTTTCTAAGAGTCAAACACCAAATTGCAAAGTCCTTGTCATCTGGACTGGAGCTCCTGCTAGCTGTGTGACCTGATGCAAACCATCTTTCCTAAGCCTTGGTTTTCATCTCTGTCAAATGGGGCTATGAATGGAGCCCTCCTAACACGACGGTGTGGATCCTCTGAGATCACACACTACAGAGGTTTGTAAATCGTAAAGGTCTGTCCAGATGGTGGTTCGCATCCTTCGCATTGTTGTGAACAAGACCTCAAAATGGCCACAACTGTCATGCATCCTGCTCTGGCAGGACAATGCCCAAGGCATTTGTGACCTGGGATTGCTCTTTAGACAAAAGGACATGATAACACAGTTGTCATTTTAAAATTTCCCTTCCTCCCTCTTTTATCTTTCTCGCTGCTCTTTTCCACCCTTTCCCTCTTCCTTTCTCTTTTTTCCTACCCTGGATCTAAGTCTCCCTGATTTGGGTCCTTTATTTGTGCCGTTGCACAGAGACTCCTTATAAAGAAAATTCATTTGTTCAGGGTCACCGCGTGGTTTTTCATTAAAAACAAATTACCCGCATTCAGGGAGGACATCTGGGCTTCGCGGGTCCCATTAATGACTATATTTCCAGCCTCCCCGGCCCGGTTGGGCTCCCCTTGCCTGTCACCCCGCGTTCCCGGCCCCGGGAGGACAATGAGAGTGACAGTCAAGTGAAAGGGAAAACATGAGGGATGAGGGCGAGAGGCGAGTCCCCTGAGAGGGGAAGGAGGGAAAAGTGAAAAAAATAAATAACTCAAACAGAGGGTAACAAGGGCCATTGTCTCCGCGTCTTCCAGCGAGGAGCCAGAGCAAATATTGGAAGAAAGAGTCGGGGCACGGAAGTCAAGCTGAAGCTCTGTTTAATTACACAGTTGGGCCCTCAGCCCCTGACTCTGGACCGGACAAGGTAGGGAGGGGCATGTGCCTGATTCAAATTCCACCCATCTCCATTGAGTGCCTACTGTATTCAGGGACGGAGCAGGTGTAGGATTCCAAGAGGACAACCAGGAGATAGGAGCACTCTGTTGCTATAGCGCTGACCCAGGTAGACCACAGGCAGCACCTTGGGACGTGCTCACGGGAGAGACGGGGCCCTGGGGGTGGGGGGTGGTGGGGGGCAGGCTTCCTATAAGAGCATTTGATTGGGGGCTGAGAAGGATGTGGAACACAAACAGGGAAGATGGGGAGTAGAAGGGAAAATACTGGAATCCAAAGTGTGGTTCTCTGGTGTCCCAACTGGGAAGAGCCTCTTCTGGGTCACAAAAAGGCCTCTGGGTCAGAAAGGCCACCCACAGCCCGGACGGAGCACCAGGGAAATCAAGATCATCTCCCGGACCCAGAGCCCATTCCTTCTTTTCATGGGCACTGGGAGCTGGGTGAACTAGAGACATGAGCGCCAGGGGCCAGGCCCAGCTGCTCCCCTGTTGGCTGTGTACCCCTGGCCACAAATCCTATGTCCCCCATTTTCCCAAAAAGGCATCACAATCCAATTTTTGTTTGTTTTTAAAAAAACACCACTTGCAGAGGCACGGTACCTCTCTGAACTCCGCTAGCCTGCTCCTGATGTGGGTATAAACACTCCAGCCTCACCAGGTGCTTTCAGACTGCAACCAGGATAACAGAGAAGGCTCCTTTTACACCACCCTTGGGGGGGGGGGGGATGGGGGTGGGAGTAGGGTGGTTTGCTGGTGGAATTAGCTCGTGGGCATAAGCCTCATTAAGAAGTCTTCTGGAGAGCAGGAGCCAAGCCCTACTGGCTCTCCCTACTCCGAGCCTGCGGAAGTTCTCTAGAGAGAAGTCCCAGGTGGAGAGACCCACAGGCTTAGAGATGGTGGTCAAGTCAGCAGAGGGCTGACAGCTGCTGAGGTCTCATAGATGGGCTTGGAGATTCCAGCAAATCAAAGGGAGGAAAACACAGACAACCCCGGTAGATTCAGTCTGGTTTTCTGGAAGAACTCCAGGATGTATAGAAGCAGAGCATACCTTTTGTATTCACTGCCCCCTACCTCGATCTGTTCATTCTCTCCCACCTCACTCCACCTCCCACTGGCTAACATATGCTTCATCCCCAATGACAAGCCAAGCCAGAGATTCATCTCTTCCTAGATTCCTCCCCTGACCCAGGGTTAGCTACACTCCTAACCTCTTAAATTCTTTGATGTGGATAGTATTTCACAATTTTAGCAAAACTCTGCAAAATCAGCTTCAGACATGCCCTTCCCACTCCAACCTTCCTATAGAGAAATTCTGGGGCCCCCTATGTCTGACATCCCTAGTCTAGGCTGCACCCCCTTCTCAGTACTCTCAGAGTCCCCATAGACCCTCACTGACTTGCCCATCTGCACTATGGACTAAGACCTTTCCATAGACAAGGTTCACGGTTTTCACCTTTATATCCCTAGGCTCATGCTTGGCACATGCCGATAGTTAATAAATGTTGGGAGGGAGCAAGGGAGAGGGAGGGAGGAGAAAAGGAAAGAAAACTGGATGGATGGTGAAATCTGATCAACTCAAGTCCCCATCATTATTTTTTATATTCAATATGGTTAAAGAAGAAATCAGAGTGTCTCCCACACTGCTTCTTCCCAGACCCCCAAATGTCTTCCTATGAGGGAATCTCTCCTACTCACCTTATTGTACTTCACCCATAAAGGTACCACAATAATGATACTTCTCACTCCAAAAAACACAAAAGGCTTATTTTTATAATTTTGCTTTTGAAATTATTTGGCCACAAGCACTTTATCTAATCCATGGTTGGCTATGATTTCTCAGCAATCAAGATACAGACCAGGGAATTCTTGTAAAGTGAGAAAATCCAACTTAGATACTGTTTTCAGAGGTAATGAAATTTTTAGGAGCACTAAATGTAATAGATAATGGAGGTGACATCATATTACAATTTATAGACATTAAAGGTAACATTTATTAATGCCAGGTTTCCAGCTTCCTTTTTGAATTTTCTTTCTTTTTAAAAAAGATTTTATTTTTTTATTCATGAGAGACACAGAAAGAGAGAGGCAGAGACATAGGCGAGGGAGAAGCAGGCTCCCTGAGGGGAGCCCAATGTGGACTTAATCCTAGGACCCTGGGATCATGACCTGAGCCGAAGGCGGATGCTCAACCACTGAGCCAGCCAGGTGAATTGAATTTTCAAGGCAAAAACAGTTTGGGCCAGCCCTCAAATTGTTGTGAATTCCTGAAAAACTCTTAGGCCCTTAGCCCAGGGACCCTGCATTTCCTCTTATTGTTCCCTGGGAAGTCCTGGCTAGGATGTCAACCTCCTTCTTCAGGAGCTTGAGTCTGGTAGGGGCTAAGATGCACTCACAGGTAATGTCATAAACACTAAGGGTAAAATTAACCAGAAGAAGTGGACTGAGCCCTAAGCCTGCAATGGGTAGATGGCTAGAAGGCCATCTGAGCCCTGGATATCCCTCCTGCATGGGGACCCCTTCCCTCCCAGCCTCTCCCTTCCCAGCCCACCTGGCTGGGCTAGGCCCAGAGCACCTTTTCCTCATCTGCCCCTAACCAGGATTCAGCCACTTAACCAGAGAGAACTGCCACCCAACCCTTTGGCAGAGCCTCAGGCAAGAACAATAGAATGGCTTCAAACCCCGGGGCGCTTGAGGTCAGGTTGCTCCGCCACTTACTGTGCGGCCAGGTGCTGAGGATGACTTCTCTGTTGCTCCCTTGTCCACGGAGGGAGGATCTCCTAGAATCGGACTTAGCCATCAGGATTTAGGAGGACAAAGGCCCTCAGCCCAGTGAGGCCACTCATTCTCTTCAGGGCACCCACACTCTAGGGCTGTGTACCCACACTTCTCTCTGAACCAACTTGGGAACCCAACCTCTTGGGGCTAAGAAGCCCTTAACAGCCACTAGGCCAACTGGCCCTACTTCATTTCACCCAGTGCTCAGATGCCCTCCAAATACTTCAATTTCTTCTAAAGCAAATCCTGACTATATCCCCCAATTTCCCAAAAAGGCATCACAATCCAGTTTTTGTTTGTTTTAAAAATACCACTGCAGATGCACATTAGGAGCCCAGACATATGGTCTCCCTCACTCATGACTGGTCCTCAGTAACTGCCATCAGAAGGAGCAGACACAGGGAAAGCTACCAAGTGCGCTAGACGCAGAGCAGCCTGGAGGAGGTGAGCCGGTCTCAGCTCCTCCTCCAAGCTCCCCAGTGCTGGATACTTCCCGGGCAGCCAGTGAGCTCCTGGCTCAGCAGGGCACTCTTCCGCAGCTAGGATTCTGCTTCTCACCTGTTTCCGCCACAGGGTATGTGTGAGAAAGATCTGTGATGTGCTCCCTCCCTCTTCCCCTCACAAGCCCCAAAAGGACACTGTTTAGATGGAAGTAGCTTTGCACTGTGGCATTATTATAGCCATGCGGTTTATGCAAGGCCCAATTATTACTAACTGAAAACTTGGGGTGCCTGGGTGTCTCAGTCAGTTGAGCATCCAATTCTTGGTTTCGGCTCAGGTCATGATCTTGTGGATCCTGGGATGGAGCACCTAGGGCCCCTCACTGGGCTCTGCGCTCAGCAGGGAGTCTGCTTGAAGATTCTGTCCCTCTGCCCCTCCCTCCCAACATGCACACTCTGTAATAAATAAATAAATAACAAATAAATAAAATATAAAAAAACAAATAAATCTAAAACAAAAATAGCATTTAGATAGAACTAATCATGGTGACCTTTGCTGCTTCTAAAACTTGTCCTAACATTCTAGATTCTAAAGTCTTTTAAGAACCCATCCCAGGTGTGGAGGCCCTGACAGCTAGTCTTTGACGGTCACCGCAGTATTAGGGGACCCTCCCTGTGGAGACGTGGCAATGGGTATACATTATTAGCATATCCTGAGCCCCCTTTTGTTCTGCTGTACCCCTGGGAAGTCATTTTCAAATTACACATGATAGCCCAGGGCCATTGCCTTGTGACATCACAGACCCAGACCTGAAAGGAACTCCAGTGTATTTGCTGCCCACTTAGAACAGAGGTGGCAGGGCTCAGGGAACCTTCCAGCTGAGCTGGGAGAGGTGTCACAGGCTTAGAAATCCTGGATGGCAGGACCAGAAAGCCCCTCAGGAAGCATCTTACCCAATTTCCCCACCTCCTGGCTCCTGTTTTGAGAGAGCAGGGAGCCCCAAGGCCATGTCCCGAGGTCACACTACGAGTATTTGCAGCCAGAATCAGAACCCAGATCTCTGAAGTTTCAATAGGACCTTCATGCTCTCAGTGTGTTCTCCATCTCTGAGTCTTTGATTTTGCAATTTTTTTTGAAAGTAGTCTCCGTGCTTAGTGTGGAGCCCAGCACGGGGCTTGAACTCACCACCCTGAGATCAAGACCTGAGCTGAGATCGAGTCAGACGCTTAACCAACTGAGCTACCTAGGCGCCCCGCCTTACAATTCTTTTCTTTCCCCACCTCAGCAAGATCATCAAGCTCACACGGGGTATCCATTTCTCCCCAGTCCCAGTGTCACTTCAACACAGGAGTCCCAGGAGCTAGTTACAGAGACTGTTCAGATCAGATCACTCCAGCCCCCTCATGCTCCATTCCGTGAGGGCGCAGCTGCCTTGCCCTGACTCACATCCAGATCTGCTTGGGAAGAGCCTGCCACCTGCCGAGCCTGCTGGTGGCACTCCCTCCCGACCCGAGGTCTCCAGGCATTGACATCTGGGTGCTGGGAGAGGCTCTTCCTCAATCAGCCCAGCCTGTCCTTCCTGCTTGTCCCTGCACACACCCCAGAGCTCCTGCCGGGTGCCCATGCTCTCTGCTCCTTGGGTCTTCTCATGCACCAGTCCCTCGTGCAACAACGCACCTCCAACTTCTCAGACTGCAAACTTGCCTTTCAAGGGCCGGCCCAAGTGACCTCCTCTGGGGATCCTTCCTGGATTTCCCCTACCTCACCCCGTGGCTCCAGCAAATTCAGCAGCCCCCTCCTTCGCATTTCCTCAGCACATTCCTACAGTTGAGCTCCTAACACAGCATACAGGAATGACTTTTTGTTTGTCTCCCAGCCACTCTGTGAGCTCCCTGAGGGCAGGGACTGTGTCTGCAAAACCACACTATAGCCCAGAACTGGCACTGCCAGGAAATGTTTGATGGACCAAATGTCTAGCCACCTGCTGTTCCCGGCTGTGCCTGGTATTCATTCCCCGTCAGTTCTGTTCCTGGTGTGGCAGAGTGACTGGGGGCCACTAGAGGGCAGCAAAGAGTCAGGAACGAGCAACAGGTGGGCGCCAGGGAGCCCAGGCTGAGCTCGGAAACAGGCGGAGGGAGCCTCAAAAGCTCTCAGGTCGGGGGCCCACCAGAAGCCCTGGTGACGGTGACGGTGATGGGGAAGAAAGAGCTAAAACCAAAGGCCATTCATTCTCTGAGCAAACACTGAGCCTGATGCTTAGGCCTGGGAGGCACTTGGGGAGCACGGTCCAGTCCCCCTCCCTCTCCATGCTTCAGGCCCTCCACCAGCTACTTCCTGGTTTCTGGGACCCCCCCCCCCACCTGCCCATTTGCCTATCTTCAGTTCTAATTCGGGGAAGGGTCTTTATACAAGTCTGGAAAGGGGGCCCTCTGGCTCCCATCCACCGGTCCTAGCCATGCCTTTCAGAATTGTGTAGAGTGTACTCTACCCATGGTCCACATGCTAAATGAAGCCCAGAAAGTGGAAATGGCATGTCTGATCACATAGTGAGTCCCTGGCTGAGTTTGGCCACAATCCAGGCTTTTGCCTCCCTGCTGGACCCCCACTCCCCCAAACCTGCTTGGCTTCCACAGAGCAGGCCTGCCCAGCAGTGGAGGCTCAAAGTCACAGAGGGGTTTGCTATAGAAAGACAAAAGAAGCCCTCCTGCCCCCCCTCTCCTGCCACCCAGGGCTGGTGCTTCAGTAACATTACAACTGTCATTTCAAATGATTCTCGGGGGCACCTGGGTGGCTCAGTGGCTGAGGGTCTGCTTTTGGCTCAGGTCCTGATCCTGTGGTCCTGGAATGGAGTCTGGCATCGGGCTCCCTGCGGAGAGCCTGCTTCTCCCTCTGCCTGTATCTCTGCCTCTCTCTGTGTCTCTCATGAATAAATAAATAATCTCTTAAAATTTTTTTAATGATTCTTGGGACACCTGGGTGGCTCAGCGGTTGAGCATCTGCCTTCAGCCCAGGGCGTGATCCTGGAGTCCCGGGATCGAGTCCCACATCGGGCTTCCTGCATGGAGCCTGCTTCTTTCTCCCTCTGCCTCTCTCTGTCTCTCATGAATAAATAAATAAAATATTAAAAAAAATTTTTTTAATGATTCTTAAAAACAATAGGCAAGGGTGACTCAGACGGAGCTCGTGCATAGCCAGACAGCGATCAGTGTTGAAGCCATACTCCCTCCATTGTACCCCTCACTTTCCTTGAGGAACTCCCTCTCTCTCTCTCTGGGCCAGAGCTTGGCCCCAGCGCTCCTGAACTGCGTTGTTACCTGCTGAGGGCCTTGCCTGGATGTCTGTTTGGCCTCTAAAAGTTGACAACTCAAATCCCAATCTTGCTGGCCACCAGCCTCCTCCTTTTCAACCAGCTCCCTTTCCTGCCAACGTAATTTACCCAGATGTGGGCTAGCTGGGCCACGCTCCACCCACGTCAACCCACCCTAGCCACTGGGCTCAACTCCTGCTCCATCCCGAAGCCCCTGCCCTCCTTTCAGTTGGCCAACAACATACAGATCCTGCAACAGGAGACCCTTCTCAATGTTACAGATCCTGCAACAGGAAACCTTTCTCAATGGAACTAACCCCAGGTGCCTCTCCTTGTCTTCAAAGTGTGCCTCCACTCCTGCTTGGCAACACTCTTTGTGACTGGATTCTTTGTTTCTCCCATTGATCCGTGGGCTCCATGGGCCATTGAACTCTGCTGGAGAGTCCTCAACCTGATACCAGCATAGATCAGGCCCACTGCAGGCATGCCAGCTAGGTGTCTTTTCTCAGCACCACACCCAGCTCAGAGCCCTGAATGAACAACAGTCATCGTCATCATCATCAACACTTGCATGGCACTTATTATATGCTAGATAAAATTCTAAGCATATTACATAAATTACATCTTGTAATGCTCCCTTTCATTTCCATCACTCCCATTTTATAGATGAGGAGGAAACAGGACACAAAGAAGTTATGCAGCTTGCCTCAAGTCACGCAGCTGGTGAGAAATAGGATGGTGATTCAAAACCAGGCGATCCGGCTCCAGGGTCCATGCTTATAACCACCCAGCCTCCCTAGTGCACCCTGTGGCTGGGAACTGGGACACAGCAGCGAACAGAATAGACAGCTTTGTGTGCTGCACAGCCCTTGTATACTTGCACAGAGCTGAGGGGAAAGCAGATGAGGAAGGCATAAACCACTAAGTAAATTCCTTCACTTGTGCTTAGTATCGTGAATGAAAAGAACAGGAGACTTTGTGAGAGGAGTGATGGGGGTCCTGGTTTAGATGGTGTGGTAGGCTGGGGATCCCTGGATGGCTCAGTGGTTTAGCGCCTGCCTTCGGTCCAGGGCGTGATCCTGGAGTCCTGGGATCAAGTCCCACATCAGGCTCCCTGAATGGAGCCTGCTTCTCCCTCTGCCTGTGTCTCTGCCTCTCTCTCTGTGTCTCTCATGAATAAATAAATAAAATCTTAAAAAAAAATAGATGGTGTGGTAGGCAGAATAATGCCCCACCACCATCACCAAAGAGGTCTATATCCTAATCCCTGGAACCTGTGAGCATGGCAGGCTATATATAGCAAAGGGGAACTGCCAATTAGCTGGAAGCTAAGGAGATTACCCTGCATTATCTGGGTGGGTCCCATAAAATCCCATGAGTCCTTATAAGTGGAAGGGGGAGGCCAGAGAGAAAAGTAGAAAGATGGCATCACAATAAAGATTCAGCCTGACATTGCCAGCTTTGAAGATAAAGCACTGGGGCCACGAACCAAGGAATGCACGGAGTATCAACACACTGGAAAGGCAAGAAGACAGTTCTCTCCTGGGGCCTCCGGGAGGAACACAGCCCGGCCAACACCCTGACTTTAGCCCACCGAGATTCATTTTGGGCTTCTGACCTCCAGAACCATAAGGTGATGAATTTATGTTTTAAGTCACTAGTTTGTGGTCACAGATTACATGAGCAATAGGAAATTACTATGCATTTGGTTACTGGGAAGGGTGCTCTGAGGTGAGACCCACAGCCGGGAGAGGGCTGGTCTGTAAGAGCAGCAGAGAGGGGCTGAGAAGCTGCGCCTGCCTCTCATTCCTTCTGCCAGAGTCCAGTGGGCATCTGCCTGCCCATCTCTCCCTGTTGATCCATACCTCCTCACTGGCCTCAGGTTCCTGTTCTATCCACCTTCACCCCCTTCTTTATGAAAATAAAAGCCATCAGTTAATTGAGAAATTTACTTTTTTAAAAGATTTTATTTCTTTATTCATGAGAGACACAGAGATACCTAGGCAGAGGGAGAAGCAGGCTCCCTGCAGGGAGCCCAATATGGGACTCGATCCCAGGACTCTGGGATCATGCCTTGAGCTGAAGGCAGATGCTCGATAACTGAGCCATCCAGGTGCCCCAAACTGAGCAATTTAACTGAAAAGCACCTAGAAATGATGTACACCAATCCATGGCAAGTGCAGTGCCCAGGCCAGGAGGAACTTGCTGTGCTCCTTCTAGGGCCTCCAATAAGCTTCTTGTCTGCTGCAGCCCAAGGGAGGCAAATAGGACGTGGTCAAGATTTCCTGGCACTCTGGCCTAAAGCTCCTAAAGGGGCAGCAGAAAGATGGCACATCCCTGATTGGGTCATCTCAAATACGGTTTCCTGACTGCTTAGACTAACTGAAGCCAAAGGGAGCCTAGAAATTTTAAGAGTTTCAAATGCCATGTCGGTATCTGTTAGCTTGTACAAATATCGCCAGGCAGGAATCAAGTACTTCTACCGATCAAGACACTATGGAATCTTTGGTGCAAAACTTTTCGTATTTGCTAGGAATTGATGAAAATAAAACTGAACTGTGTCCACTCTAAGCTGATGTGTGCCCTCTTTGCTTTATTCAGTGTAAGTGATCAATATACAGATTTTGCAGAAATGGAATCAACAAATACCAGAGAAGATTAAGAAGACTCATTATGCACACATGGGAAGGCCTTGGAGCGGGAAATGTCATACAATGAACACCCCGATGGCGGAATCAGGACTGAAAATACAGAGTCCAAGCCAACAAGATGGCATTTAATACGGAAAAAACATAATGCCTATTTTTCTCAGGGCCAAAAGTTCAACTGCCCAAGTACCCTCTGGAGGCAGTTCCTCCTCAAGGTGTCCTAAAAGCAAACTTTATACGTGCAAGTCTTCCCTTAAAAGAAAAGGAGGCAGCCAAATTTCCTAAAACCTAGCATGGAAAAAAACAACTTAGAAGATCTCTAGGTTCCCACTGCATTTGCTGCTAGGGGAGGCAGGGCGACTGTTCCATATAGTGAAACAGACCATTACCATGTTACAGCTTCAGACCAATGCAGGTTAAACAATCTCTTACAGCCTTGCTCAATCTGTTTCTCCAAACTGTACCAACTCCACACTGGCTGTGTTGAAGGCTGTGAAATGGTATCGCCTTTAGCACAGCCACAGTCAATGAACATCTCCCAGATTCAGAAGCCCAAGAGATACTGGATCAGAAGTCTGAACAGGGACACCTGGGTGGCTCAGTGGTTGAGAGGCTGCCTTCGGTACAGGGCATGATCCCAGGTCCAGGGATCGAGTCCCACATGGGGCTCCCTGCGAGGCACTTGCTTCTCCCTCGGTCTCTGCCTTTTTCTGTTTTTTCATGAATAAATAAATAAAATATTTAAAAAAGGGGGATCCTAGAGTGGCTCAGCAGTTTAGCACCTGCCTCCGGTCCAGGGTGGGATCCTGGGGTCCCAGGATCGAGTCCCACATTGGGCTCCCTGCATGGAGCCTGCTTCTCCCTCTCTCTCTCTCTCTCTCTCTCTCTCTCTCTCTCATTCTCATGAATAAAATAAAATAAAATAAAATAAAATAAAATAAAATAAAATAAAATAAAATAATTTTTAAAAAGTCTGAACAAAGTTGAAATCCCCAAACAGGTTGTGGTCTATCCATGCCCTAATCTCTAGAACCTGTGAATGTTACTTATATGGACCAAAAAAAAGGGAGGGAGGAATGGGGGAGGGGGTTCCCTTTATAGATGTGATTAAGGATTTTAAGATGGGAAGATGGATCCCTGGGGGGCTCAGCGGTTGAGCGTCTGCCTTCAGCCCAGGGCATAATCCTAGAGTCCCAGGATCAAGTCCCATGTCGGGCTCCCAGCGTGGAGCCTGCTTCTCCCTCTGCCTGTGTCTCTGCCTCTCTCTCTGTGTCTCTCATGAATAAATAAATTTAATCTTAAAATAAAATGGGTAGAGTATCCTGGATTATTCAGGCGGGCCCTATGTATCTAACCAAAAAGGGAAACTTGACCCTTTCTGTGCTGTGAAGGTGGAAGAGAGAGACCCACAGGAAGGGATCTTTCCCTAGAACCTCCAGAGGGAGCACAACCCTCAGCTCCAGGACTGTGCGACAAGTCATAGGAGCTAATCCACAGTTTAATATTCATTTTCCCTGCCCCCTTCCCCTGCCACCACACACAAAAGGACCTATTATGTGCTAGAGGACTGTGAGGAGTACAGAAGACAAAGCAGAGGGCATGGCCTTCATGACTCACCATCCAGTGGTATAGCTAACTGGGCCACAAACATGCTGGGCCATGGGGTATAGCAAAGCCAAGTACCAAGCAGCCCCCAGAGGGGGGCAACACCATAGGGCTTCATGGGCAGGTGATGTTTCTACTTAGCCTGAAGGGTAAAGTTGGATCCCAACAGGCAGAGGAAGGAAATAGTATAAACCAAGGTCAAACAGACCAAAGAGTGACACTGATCGATAAGAATGTGGGGCGTGGGGGGAACCAGGGAGCGGTCAGGAGAGGGGTGAGCTGGGACAGCTGACCAGAAAGGTAAGCTGAGGCCAGATCACGTGATGCCTGAATGGCAGGCCCAAGACCCCTCTGCTGTGAGGTGGGCCCTCTTTGCTGTGTGCCAGCCCTGGGGGCCCCATGCCGGTGGGCCAGCAGTGCCCCATGCAGCCATTTCAAAAACAGCTTTGGCGATCATACTGGCAAGGAATCCCAAAGATGTGATAGAGTTTGGACCCTGAGAACAGGAACTAAGGGCCATGGCCCCAGAGCATGGAGTCCCAACCCTGACATTGGGTCTGGAAGCGAATGAGTACCCGGGCTGTATGAGAAGAGAAAGCAAAAGGAGAAGAAAGGGAGAGAGTGGGAGGCAGAACGGGGGCTCCCAGCCAACATGCTGGTGTTCCTCCCTCCACATCGTGGACCCTCCCTCCATGCCAGGGGACCTCGCCAGCAGGCCCACCCTGTGGTAGCACCTGTCCGCTGGCTTGCTCAGGCCTGTGATTCCTGCTGCTGCAGTTACGAGGCGGGAAATCGCCGTGGGTTCCCACTGGGAGTTCCACCGCCCACGGCCATTTGTATCTTGAGCCCAGTTATTAGGGCTGGAGAAATCACGAGGGACGGGGACAGGGCAGGCTCTGTTTGGATAAACTCAACAAAGCTCAGCCGCTTCTCTGAACTTGGCCTCCTTGGGGTGTGCAGTGGGAAGCCAGCGAGGCCAGGTGGGTGGTCTCAGCCTTACCTGCCAGAGTGCCCTTGGGGGAGGGCCTGGGGCGGCTGCCTGGCCCTCGGCCATCCCCATGGCCATCCCCATCCGTGAGCAGCTTGGTGATGGAGTGAGAGCACACAGACGCAGCGCAGTAAAGGGAAGGACCCAGATTCAAGCCTCCCACCTGCAAGCTGTGCCGCCTTGGGCGATTCCCTAACTGCTCTGAGTCTCAGCTTCCCCTTTTGGAAAAATGGGGATTCGATTCCTACCCAGCTTCCTTCAGAGAGTTGGAACAATAAAGGGTTCCTGGGAAAGCACTCTGCCTTTTGCAAAGTGCTATAGAAGCGTGAGGGGCTGTTAGGGGGAAGGACCTGGACTCCATCTCCTGAGAATAGGGGTGGGAAGTGGTCTGGGTCCCCCCTGGCCTCTGTTGGCCCTGTGCATACTATCTCCCTATGCTCTGCCAGTATCCCATCCGGCCAGCAGGAAGGCAAAGGCTCTTTGCAGGTGTGAACCTGGCAGGCCTCCCTGGCACTGGGGAGGCCCAGGGCAACAGTACACGCAGAGGCCATTTCCCATATGTCTCATATTTAAAAGTCATAAATCAAGCTAACAAACCGTTAAATGAAATATGCTCTGTCCTCCTACCTTATTAAATACATCTTTGTAACAACCTGGAAGGCCAGGAGTGAATTGAGAATTCTGGGACTCCTTTGCATCTGTGCCAGGACCTGGCTGCACGTGGAAAGCCCAACCAGGCTGTAATTTGCCCTGCTTCCCTTCTCAGACCTAGGTTCTCTCATCATCCTACGGGGACTCATGTGTCGGTGTGAACACCCAGTCTCAGACTCAGTTCTGTCCATCCCCCACCCATCCTCGGGCCCGAGCCGCACATGCCCGTGACATGGGCTGAGGAAGAGACTGGAAGAGGCATGAGGTTATCTGAGCGGGACCCCTAGGATGGGCTAGAAGGAGGAGCTTCAGCACCAGGTAAATGATTCAGAACAACAAACAATACTGACCCTTAAAAGAAGTTTAACAACATCCAATCCGGTCCTAATATCCCCCCTGATTTTTTTAAACATCTTTGAAAAAATGATACTTTGGGTTTCCCTGCAATGCTCATGCCCTTAGTACATAGAAAGCCAGCACCATGAGAATGTGTCGTCTTTCCCCACACCATCCTACAATGGAAGGAATATGGTGCCAACTTTCTAAAATGTCTTTAAAGAAACTGATACATTGCTGGCCCGAGGGGATGAGGTTTCTGTGGCCACAGGGTATTCAGTTTAGAATCAAGTGACAAACCCACCAGCCAACACCCCATGTGCCCTGAGCACATGGTCCTCAACCCCAAGGAGTAAGGCTGCTGAGAACACCTGGGCCCACCCCCAGGGAGCCTCCTGGTGTTCACCTCACACGAGTTGGCGGGGGGGGGGGGGGGGGGGGGGAGGATGGAGGAGGACCCCCTACTGAGCACTGGCCGGGAAACCTCTGGCCAGGTCCCGCACCCCTCTGTGTTCAGACTATCTTGTGGCCGCCAAGGGGCCGTTTGAGTGACAGTCAAGGCCCCCCCTTTCTGGGTTCATGCTGGCCCCACTAAGGCCCAGCTGCGGAGAAAGAGACTGAGAGTGCAGACCTCTGCCTCATTTATTCAGGTCCACTTCTCAGAAGCATAGAGGTCACCCAGGCTGTTTGGGGGGAAGCCCCCCCGAAACCCCGTCCACTGCCTGCTGTGGAGACGCCAGCAGTGCAAACTCACCAGGCACCATCCCTGTCAGCGTCGGTGCTGAGTAGCTGCCCTGTCCGGCGGGGGGGACGTGCGGAGGGTACCCGGGGAGGGTCGTGCTCGCCAAGTCACGGCCTGAGGAATCAAAGCAACAAATCACGGGGTGAGTGTCTCCGCGG
The DNA here is from genome assembly GCF_053574225.1 of Canis aureus. Classification (NCBI taxonomy): domain Eukaryota; kingdom Metazoa; phylum Chordata; class Mammalia; order Carnivora; family Canidae; genus Canis; species Canis aureus. Next base: position 55,101,197 of record NC_135620.1, read on the forward strand.
CCAGCCGCTCATGTCCACGGCTCCTGGGACATCTGCACATTTGTCACGTCTGGGCGCCAAACGCCAGTGTGCCCCACCTCCCTCCCGTCACTCATGCATGCAAACACATGCACGTGCACACACACACACACACACACACACACACACACACACACACACACACACCTCCAGCCACCCTGGCTCCACTCAGCAGGAACCCAGGACAGCTCGGCTGCTTCCCTGGGGAAATGGAGCTCAGGCCAGCTCACCTTGCGAGAGCTGAAGTAGCACTCGGACTTCTCTCCCCCTCCACGAACCTTTGCTTCTGCTGTGCCTCTGCGCAAAGCACCCTCTCCTCCAGCTTCACGCAGCCGCCAAACACCACCGACCTTTGGAGGCCAGCCCAAACACCTCCCTCCTCCCACTCCACCTCCCTCCTCAGACCCTACCGCTGTGTATCTGGTCCTTACTAAATCCTGCCTCCCTTGGCCCAGAGCTAGTCATTCACCCAACAAAGGCGCAGGAAGTGTACCTCCTCGTACCAGCCACTGTTCTGGGCCCTGGGACGTGGAGATTAAGGCCTCGGCCATTGGGAGCAGACACTCTGGTGGGTATGTGTTCACCTCTTTGCAGGCTGCCAGCTTCTGGAGGGCAGGGGTGACACCTCATTTATCCACCATCGGGCCTGGCACCCGGTAGGCCCTGAGTAAACGCAGAACGAACGGAGTGTCCAAATGTGCTGGGTTTCATGCTGTGTGGGAGAAACCCCAGGAAGCAGAACTCTGTAAGGAGATGGCACCGAGAAAGTGTAAGGAAAGTGGAACCTTGACCTCCTCTCAATGTGGGCACCAAAGACTGGGTGAGGGCAGCTCCTGACCATGAAGAGCCAAGCCAGGTCCCAGGAACCTCTTCTGAGGCCCAGGGGCATGGTGCAGGCATTACCACAGGTAGCTGACTCTGAGCTCAGCCCCACTAGCAGGTGGCCCAAGGAGAGAGCACCTCTGAACAGCACTCCCCAAAGAATCCAAGCCAGCACAAGGTATGGGCTGTGACTATTCCCCAGATAAACCAACAGCCTTTCCAGTGCCAGTTATTCAAAGGCTGTCCAGCCAACAGCCAGAAGCTGCCTCATTTCACAGGGTTCCCCTTACCTTCCAGAACCTTATGAAACGGCAGGCATGTGGCTCCCCCCTTCCCTCTGCTCACCACCTCCCTGGCTTGGGATTGGGCATCTCAGCTTGTGATAAGCATCACTCATGTTTCTTCATTTATAATAAAGGTGATTTAAGAAGGTTTTCTCCCCAGCCCTCTCCTGCCTCCTGCCATCCTCCTCTGAGCCAGCCCTCACGGCCCTCTGTGGCAGCTCCTCTCTCCAGAAAGTAAACTCCAGAGTCAAGTATTTGTACAAGGTCAGAAAGGCAGAAGCCCACAAATATTTGTCAAGTGAATGAAAGAAGCGGCCCTGCTGGAGCAGCAAGAGCTTTCTGGAGCCCATAAGGGTCCCTCCGTTTGCAGTCAAGAATTGGTGAAGGGAGGGCCCTTGAAGCTCTTCTTAGCCAACCCCTGTTGCCATTCTGTGGATGGAAAAGCTGAGACCCACGGTGGGTGGGGAGTAACTGGCTCAGATCCCACAGGGAGCAGGAGGCAGAGCAGGTACTTGAGCTCACATTTCGTAACATCAGCCCAGGACCCTCCTCTACCTTAAGCAGCATCATGGTAGAGGTGGGAAGAGCACTCACACCCGACACACAGCCCTCTCCACACCGTCACAGAGATTTGGTGACCCGAGGGCTGCTAAAAAGGGTAACTGAGGAGCCAGAGTGAGCCTAAGAGTCAGACTAATTGGTACAAGGCTGTGAGACATGCAGAGAAAATAACCATGGCTGGAGCTCTGATAGGCTGTGGAGCTCCAGCCCCAGCACTGCCCCAGGCTCACACCCCTGATGATGACAACAAACCATAAATGCAATGACAGAGGTCACATGTTTAGCCACTCCCTCCACTGCCATGGACATACACCTGGCTATGCTCTGACCATGAGTCCAGAGGATCCACGTATCTCTCGGCTGAGACACCCAGGCTCAGGCCACACTGTCACCATTGCTTATTGGCTCTGGCATGCAGAAGAAAATTCAACTTTGCAGGTTTTGTGGATATGTGTGTAGGCATAGGAGCCAGGACCACAACAGAGAGAGGCCAAATCTGTCTCCTGAAAGATAGAGGGCATTATCCTGATAGGAGGCAGCCTGGTGCAGGAAGTTCAAGGGAGCCAAGCCTCATAAGGCCCACATCTGGTTGCCTGAGATGGGAAACAGGGTCTTAGGAAGAAAAAGGGCTGGACCAGGGACACTCAGCTGATTTGAGGCAAGGCTAGGACTGGAAAGCAGCTCTCCTGCCCCTAGGACTAGATTCTTTCTTCAACAAGAGTTTGTGCCTTTGGTCAGAACCCCAACAGTTTCTGCCAGTGTTACACATGCTTTAAAACCTTGACCCCTAAAGCAGAAAATGCAATGCTTCACTAAAGCACTCAACTCAAGAAGCCAGATAAAAAAATAAAATGGGGTACTTGAATGGCTCCCAGTAGGTTAAGTGTCCAACTCTTGACTTCAGCTCAGGTCATGATCTCAGGGTCTTGATATCAAGTCCCACACTGGGCTCCATGCTGGCCATAGAGCCTGCTTAAGATTGTCTCTCTTCCTCTGCCTCTCTCCCTCTTTCCCTCTCTAACAACAACAACATCATCATCAACAACAACAAAGTAATGAAATGAACTAGGGAAAACAGGAGGAAGGAACCGATAAAGAAAAAGTAAAAGAGAAAGAATTAGGAAACAGAGAAAAGCAGATACAACAATAAATGCACCCAAAAATTATTATTGGAAAAGACCAGTAAGACAGACAAACCTAGGGCAAGATCCAAAAAGGAAGATGCAAATATCAAGAAAAGGAATGAGGAGAAGGTACAACCAGAAGCATAGGAGAGATGATATTAAAAAAAGCAAAGATACTCTACACTAATAAATGTGGACATCTCAACAGGAGGGACAATTTTCTAGGGAAACATGAATTACCAAAATTAACTCAAGAAGGAGAGAACACGAACAGCCCAATCACTTTGGCAGAAATAGAAAATTCTTTTTTTAAAATTATTTTTTAATATACGATGTCCATTTAGCTTTCAGGCAAGTATCTTCTCTGTTTTTGTTTGGGGCAAGTTCTTTTAAACCTTCAAAGGACACATACTTTTGTTATTAAACTGTTCCAGGATATATAAAGCTGAAGAAAATCTTCCCAATTCATTTTTTCCAAGCTAGCATAATCCTGATATGAAAACATAACAAAGATGTTTCAAAAATGAAAATTAAGGGCTAGTGTCACAATTTATTAATATCCATGCAAAAAATCTACGGTCTCATTGATCAAACAATATTAGAAAGAATAATATTCCATGAACAAATAAAGTTGATTCCAAGTATGCAAGGATGATTCAGTATTAAAGCCCTGGTTGGAAAATCATAGTAATGGATCAAAAGTTGAAACCGTATGATTATATCAAAGCTGTGGGAAAGGCATTGGCTAAAATTCAATACTAATTCCTTGCAATACCTCTTGGTAAATAAGAATTGAAATATACTTCTTTGATCTGGTACTGATCTTAAATTTTGAGTCAACGTCATACTTAATTGGTGAAATACTTGTAACATTCTTTATTAAAATCAAAAACTAAAAAAAGTTTTAGCCAGTACAAGAAGAAAAGATAGAGATCCAAGAGGAATTAAGCACTGTGAGTGGGGAAAACACCAAAATGATCATTAGCTGGGGAGATTGTGAGCCTGGAAAATTAGTTCATCTACTAGAACCAGTGACAAGGTTTGGTGAGACAGCTGGGTAATGGATACCTAGAATCAATATCTTTCTAGATTCAGTAGCTCCCTACCACCTATCCAATCAAGTGCAGATTTTTCAGGTTGGCTTCCAAAGCCCTCCTCTGTCTGTGCCCCCAACCTATGAACCTTCCAGCCTCATCAACCCTGACTTCCCCCAGGGCCCTTCCCCAAACCTGCTCTGCCCTACCCCATCCCCACACCACCTGTGCTCATGCTGTTCCCTTTCTCACTGCCCTTCTCTCATTCAATTCAACATTGCATTCAATCTCCAAATTCTGCTGGCAAGAGTCCGTTCCTCTTCTGCAGGTCCTTCTGCTCCCCACCCTGTCCCTGTGCAAAGGGAGCATCATGTCAGGGGAACAGATAAGCTGGGGGTGGTGTTCATGATGAGAAGACAGCACTTACTTACCAGACACTCTTTGACATGCGTTAACTCATTTTATCACCCTGTCAACTCCGTGAGCCTCAAACAATGATCATGCCCAGAACTGAGGAATGGAGAGATTAAATAACTTGCCTAAGGTTACCCTGCTAGGAGGAGACAGAGCGGAGATTTGAACCCAGGTGCCCAGGCTCCAGCCTGAGCTGCTTCGGTGGCAGCAGGGGGTGGGTGTGTGGGTGAGAAGGAGCCTCGAAGGAGGATGGAGAACTAGGAGGTTCAATTATTCAGGTTAGCAGCTGAAAGTGGTGAGCAGGTTGGAGCGAGGGAGAGAGTATGGGGCGTCAAAGACAGGCTGCTAGAGTCAGGATAGAAAGTGGTTGTCAGTGCCCATTGGGGCAGAAACTCACCAATATTAGTCCGCCAGACTACCTAGACACGTGCTCCAGGGGGTGGGGCCGCACGGTGCCTGGCATGTAGCGAGTGCTCAGCACTCTCGGTGGGGAAGCAGGACACAAAGCCCATCCAGGACCCATTTATTGGTCTTGCTACTTAAGAAACTGCTGTGGAACTCTGAGCAAGCCCCTCCACTCAGAGCCTCAGTTTTTCCCAAATTTAAAAGAAAGCTCTTAACTCAATACTCTCCAAGAGTCCCCAAAGCTCATCCTGGTCTCTGTGTGCATATACCCAAAGGATAATTCAGCTCTGAGTAGATTTTTCTGCTCTAAGGTCCCACTGCACCCCAGCTCTGGAACCTCGGCAATCAATTCTGTAATGTAATGTAATCCTGTTGCCTGGAGGGCTAATATGCCCTCCTTAGGACAATGGCAGGCAGTTCTCTGAGCTTCTAGCCTCAGTGGGGGCTTGGATCAGCTCCAGCAAGGGTTCAGGCCCTGGCCACCACACCATGAATTCATGCCATTCCCAGTCCCTCCTTTCAGGCCATTAGAGTGGCAGCGAGCAAAGTGAGGACCTGACAAATGGCTATCCTACAAATAACCTTGCCTCTGAGTTCCCTGTTGCTGGAGAATTCCTTTGCATTGCCCATAGCTCCAATTTCACCCAGCAAATGTCCCTACGATCAAAGGCTTGTGCTGCATTTACCTTCCTTGGACTGGCCATAAAAGCAGAGTCTGAGTTATCACTTGTGGTGAACAGCAAAGGGAAAGACAGACTGTGTCTATGACATCTCCAGCCTCCTGAGCCCTCCTACTCTGTGCCAGACACTGGGATAGGCTGTTCATGAACATTATTCCATTTAATCCTCACAAACTTAAAAAGTTCCAATAAACTTAATGAGATCTTATGGGGAAGTCACAGGGAGGCTGACTGCAGGTCAATATAGAAAGGAAGGTAGCAGAATATGGCAATTAAGAGCACCCAGTCTGGGGGTACCTGGGTGGTTCAGTCTGTTAAGCGTCTGCCTTTGGCTCAGGACATGAACTCAGGGTCCTGGGATGGAGCCCCTCATCAGGCTCCCTGTTCAGTGGGGAGCTTGCTTCTCACTCTCCCTCAGTTCCTCCCCCTACTCATGTTCTCTCTCTTTTTCTCTCTCAAATAAATAAATAAATAAAATCTTTAAAAAAGAAAAAAAAAAAAAAGAGTATCCAGTCTGCCCAGGCTTTGATCCTTGCTTTACCACTTACTAGATATGCAGCCTTGAGAGGGTTTCTTAACCCTTCTGAGCCTACATTTCCTCATCTGTAAAATGAGGATAATAGTAGCCAACACTTATTTAGAGCAAACAGTAGTTAACACTTAGAAAGCCAGACACACTCAAACTCATTGATTCCCACAATAACTCTATTCGAGAGCTACCTATTATCCCTATTTTAGGGAGGGGGAAACCAAGGCATAGAAAGTTCCAGTGTCTGGCCACAGTCACACAGCTGGTAAGTAAGGAAGCCAGGTTTTTTTTTTTTTTAATTTTTATTTATTTATGATAGTCACACACAGAGAGAGAGACGGGCAGAGACACAGGCAGAGGGAGAAGCAGGCTCCATGCAGGGAGCCCAACATGGGATTTGATCCTGGGTCTCCAGGATCGCGCCCTGGGCCAAAGGCAGGCGCCAAACCGCTGCGCCACCCAGGGATCCCAAGGAAGCCAGGTTTTAAAAGCAGCCAGTCTGGCTGGCAAGTTTGCACTCTCCACCCTCACACTGTGCCACCCGGCACTGGTAACAGTAACACGCCTCTTCCACGGGGTGCTATAAGGAGTCAGTGAGATGGTCATGCCCAGCATGCAGCATGTGCTAGCCCACAGCAAGCACCTGCAGAAGACTGAATTGTGGGCTCCAACCCCTCAACCCACGGTGATAACCGTCCTCTTGAAAAAAGAAATGGTAATCTGACACCAAAAATGTAGGGAAAGCATATTATTTATTAAATATTAAACTTTTTCAGACCGGGGAAATTCAGTTTTATGAAAAAATAAAAAGAAACTTCCTCCTATTAGAGGCACAGTGTGCTTGTTGACCCCTTTAGTTCGGGCTCAGCCATGTGCTTTGCTTTGGCTGATAGGATGTTAGCAGACATTCAGCAAGCAGAAGCCTGTTATATGCTGGGTGTCCCAACACCATGAGAATAGGCCCTGGCTAGCCAGCTGCCAAGAGAAAGGAGTCATGGGGAGCCCAGATGGACTAGCCTACAAATGGAGCCAAGCCCAGCTTTGATTAGCCAACCCCCAGGTACATGAACAAGAATAAATGATTGTTGTTTTAAGCCCCAAATGTTGGGGTGGTTTGCTAAGCAGCAGTATTGTGGCAATAGCTGATTGACACAGGACTTCATAAATGTTAGCTGTTCTTGTTTTCATTGTTATTCTCTGCTTGAGAATACTCTGCCTGGGACTTTCTAAGGACATCTGTCTAAAGCTGAGCAGAAGATGGACATCATCTGGTGGGAACCCACAAAGTAAATTTAACCCTCACCTTTGCTTTGATGCCTAAAAGGATTCTCCTGACACTGAGCTGAGGATTCTATGACCCTGGAGTGTATGAGCACTTTCCCCCTCTCAGTCCCTGCCCTAAACATTTCAGGCATGTCTCCAGGGCTGGGGGTTTTAACAACCGGCCCACACAAGACAACGAAGATGCTATTGCTCCTTTGCGCTCTAATTCAGGCCTCTAGACTCAATGGGATGCCAGAATCGATGCTTCTGAAATCAATATGACTTCAATACACATATTTATATCTTTTTTTTTTTTTTTTGCTAAGGAAGAAATGATTTATTTATATCATTTGCAATGGCACTGAATCTTATTGATGGCATGTAAAACATTTGCACACAGTGATTTAGGTTTGTAACATAAGTCTTCCTATTAACAGCACACAAGTACATCCTGGACAATTCATGTGTTGCTTCCTCTTTCCAGAGAGAATGATCAAGACTTGGCCTTGGTCAATGAGTCCATATAGCAATGGCCTTAGAAATGAGTCCATACAGATCTTCTGTCAATACAAAAGTCTTTGAGATAGACTTAGTTTAAAATAACTCACTCTTTTCAACCCCAAGTGGAAGGAACCTATCCCTATATGAATGAGGAAACTGAGGTTCAGAAATGAGTTTTGACTGACCTAAGGTTGCAGAGTAAGTGGTAGAAGAGGGACTTCAACTTACGACACATGACTTCTAGTTAAATGCTATTCTTGAAGGATTACTCAAAATGCCCCCCTCAAAGGGACAAACCCTGCCAGATGTTTTTTTTTCCTGCCAGATGTTAAAACAGTCTACAAAGCCTTCATGATTAAAGGTGTGATACTAGCACATGAATAGATAGAAAGCCAGTGGAACCAAATAGAAAGTCTAGAAATAGACCTAACTATATATGGAAATCTAACATACAACAAAGGTAGGATTGCAAATCATTTGAGCAAATACAGACTTTTTATTTAATGGTGTTAGGATGACTGGAGAGCCATTTTTGAAAAAAGATAAAATTGATGGATTCTTCATACTATATACCAGAATAAACACCAAATGAATCTGAGATATAAATGTAAAAAATAGGAGCACCTGGGTGGCTCAGTCAGTTAAGCATCTGTCTTCAGCTCAGGGTCCTGGAATCAAGCCCTACATCTGGCTCCCTGCTCACAGGGAACTTGTTTCTCCCTCTCCTCCCTGCTCAAGCTCTCTCTCACTATCTCTCTCTCTCTCTCAAATGAGTAAATAAAATCTTTCTAAAATGTAAAAAATAAACTATGCATATACCAAAAGAAAACACAGGTGAATTCCTCTCTCATGTGCAAGGAGAAGCTTTCTCACCATGACTCAAAATCAGATAGATGCACACATCACATACAAAACTTAACTCAAAATGGGTCAAAGATCAAAGCTAAAACTATAAAACTCACAGAAGAAAACAGAGGCATAAATCTTCATGACCTTGAATTAGGCAATAATTTCTTAGATATGACACAAACAACAAAAGAAAAATTAGATCAAGTGAACTTTATAAAAATTTAAAACTTCTATGCTTCAAAGGACATCATCAAGAAGGTACAAAGATGACCTAGAGAATGGGAAAAAATATTTGCAAGTCATATATCTGATAAATGACTTGTATCTAGAAAATTAAAAGCACTCTTATAGCTCAACAATAAAAAGACAAGCAACCAAATTTAAAAATGGGCAAACATCTGAATAAAAAAGATGTACAAATGGCCAATAAGTACATGAAAAGACATACAACTCATTAGCTATCAAGGAAATGCAGATCAAAACCACCATAAGACACCACATCACACCCACTATAATCAAAAAAGTTATGACAAGCATTGACTAAAGATGTAGAAAACTGGAACACTTGCACTCTGCTGGTGAGAATGTAAAATTGTGCAACCATTTGGAAGAGCTTAACAGTTCTCAAAAAGTTACATGTAGAGTCACCATGTGACCCAGCAATTCCACTCCTAGGTATATACCCAAGAAATATGAAAACTTGTGTTCACACAAAAATATGTACACAAATGTTCATTATTTATAACAGCCAAAAAGTGAAATCAGTAGCTACTATCCCTATATACCAAGAACTTGTAAAAAGTAAAGGTAAAAGGTCAAAAAGTCCCATAGAAAAATGGGCAAAATTCATGGACAGAAAACCCACCAGAATAAATAAATAAATAAATAAATAAATAAATAAATAAATAAATTTTTTTTTTGAGAGAGACAGAGAGAGAGACTAAAATAAATTGAAGAGATGTTCAGGTTCACTCATACTACTAGAAATGCAAATTAAACACAAAATGGTACAACTCCATATAGAGGTTGTATATCTGACAAAATGATACATGCATGTACCCTTCCAACAAGCAATCCTACTTCTAGGGATTTACCTTGAACATACGTACACCTTCAGCACTACACAAATGCATATGCACAGGTTAATCATTGCAACATTATCTGTAACTACAAAATGCTAGAAACTCTATCTAAAGGTCCAAACATAGAGAAACAGGTGAATAAACTGTGATGCATACACACAATGGGGCACTATGCAGCTGTGCAAACGAATGAAGAGTTGGGGGGCATCAGCCTGGCACAAGTGGAGTCCAGGAGCTAAACCCTGGCCTCCCCAAGCCCCTGCAGTAGGTTGCAGAACTGCACACAATTCCAGGCCAGAGCCTTCAGAGAAGTTTAAGTTCAGGTTCTAAATGACCAATGGAGAGCCCTGAAGGAACAATGGTAGGGAAGGGACAAAAGTAGATTACTGATCCTGGAGGTACATGACTTGGGGATGCTCAAGATAAAAAGAAGTACAGGGAACACCTGTACCCTAATGTTCATAGCAGCAATGTCCACAATAGTCAAACTGTGGAAGGAGCCACAATGCCCTTCGACGAATGAATGGATAAAGAAGATGTGGTCTATATACACAGTGGAATATTACTCAGCCATCAGAAAATCTACCATTTACATTGATATAGATGGAACTGGAAGGTATTATGCTGAGTGAAATAAGTCAACCGGAGAAAGACAATTATCATATGGTGTCACTCATATGTGGAATATAAGAAATAGTACAAAGGACCATAAGGGAAGGGGGGAACTGAGTGGCAAAAAAATTAGAGGGGGGGTGACAAACCATGAGAGACTTCTGACTCTGGGAAACAAACAAAGGATTGCAGAAGGGGAGGTGGTTGGAGGGATGGGGTGACTAGGTGACGGGCACTAAGGAGAGCACGTGATGGGATGAGCACTGGGTGTTATACTATATGTTCACAAACTGAATTTAAATGAAATTTTAAAAGGTTAAAAAAAAAAAAGATCTCTGGCCACACACACAAAAAACAAACCAAAGAAATGCAGGGAAGGTATGAACTCTCAGATGCACCTGGGGAGAGGGTGGGGCTAAGGCAAGCCGTGGCTGACATTGTGGAGGAAGTGACTTCCAGAAGGCAGATCCATCTCCAGGGAGGAGAGGCTCAAGCCAGCACCAAGGGTGTCAGACTTACGGGGCATGAAGCCACCTGCACCTGCTTTACCCCCAGTTGCCCCTAGAGCCAAATCTAGGTTCCCAAGACTGACAGCAGAGGGGTACAGGGAAGGAAGGGGAGGTGGAGTTTGGAGTCACACAGGCCTAGGTTCAAATCTTGGCACTATCACTTAGTAGCTGTGTGACCTCTGGCAAGTAATACAATCATTTGAACCTTGGTCTTCCTTTTATGATTAGGAGAAGGGGGTATCTATTGGGAGTGAAATAATAATGTTTGCTGTGATGGTATTAAACCTGTCTGCAAATTCACCGCTACCCTTCTCATGGGGCAATGGGGTCTATGTTCCCTTGCCTTGAATCTAGTCCACTTTGGTGACTGGGCAACCAACAGCTTCCCGAGAGGTTCCTATGAGTCAGGCCCTGGGCACTGCACGTACCTTGCCAACACTCGCAACAACCCCAGAAGGTGGGGATGAGGAAGATTTATAGATGAGGAAATGAAACCTCAAAGCAGTTGAGGTGCCCAAGGTCCCAGAGCTGATAGTCATGCTAGCTAACATTTTACTACAAACCAGGTGCTGTTCTAACACTAGGCAGTGTTCTAAACACTGTTCATGGTGTTTTATAGATACTGACTCCTTTAATCCTCAAAAACTCGGTAGGTAAATTCTATTATTATCCCCATTTTACAGACGTGGAAATTAGAACCCAGGGGGATTAGGGACCTGCCCCAGGTCCCACAGCTGGTAAGAAGTAGAGCCATAGCCACACCCAGGCATTCTGGCACCAGATTCCCCCACATTTCCCCAACATACGGGGCACTTGTCCTTTTCCTGTCTCTGGACTGGAGGTCCCCAGGTAGTAAGAGATATCTCCCTGCTGTACTGGTCCAGCACATAGCAGGTGCTCAGAAAATGTCTGCCAAGATGAAATTATTCAAATGACACTGGTTTTACCATCTGAAAGAAACTTCGGTTCCCATCTCACCAAGATCTCGGAAAGCCTTTCATCACGAACTCCACGAAATAACCAGGTCTGATTTATCCATTTTTTTGCTTGGATGCAACTTTTTCTTTTTTTATACAGCCCATTTCTAGGTAGGCTCTATGTACATTAATGGAGGGAAATGTGAATCCAATTAACTTCAAATTTAGCTCATAATGAACTTATCTCATTTTGCTACCAGCTCGGTTCTCATTGTGTGGCAGTAATTAACCACTGGGGGTTGTCACTCCCAGACACATGACACAGAGATCCTCCCAGCCCCTTGCTTCAAACCCTTACAGAATTCATTACCCTGACAGTATGAAGACCCTTCACTTTGAATACCACAGGGCACCAACCAAACTCCCCCTCTATCTACCTGACTGTGTAGAGAAAGAAAGAAGCATGAATTATTGTGAAAAAAATGGGAGGTGGGGGCAGGACGCTGGCGATGGCTCGATGGCCAGAGTGTGTCTGCCAGCCTTGACAGCCCCGGGCCAGAGGATGTGCCCAGAGAGGGGGATCTCTAGACCCAAGCTATAAGGGATCTGGTGGAGCTGGCTGGGAGAAGCAAAGTCCCAAACTGACCATCCTATCGACTGGGGACTCTGAATGCCCAGGACACTTGCACACCCCAGACAGGGGCAATGGTGACTTTGCCTCCTCTTAGGGCTCTTGTTAATTTTCAAAAGACGCCAGAGCTCTGGTTTCACTTCATCTGGAAATCTCCTGCCTATGTGGATGTTGACATTAGTCCAGTTTTTAAAATATACACTGAGGGCCAAAGAAAACCTGTCCAAAGGTCATGTTTAGCCCTCACACGGCCAATTTTCAACATTTACCCAGCTTCTGGCCCTTGAGTTCTGTCTGAACCACCCTACTACCGTCACCACCCCTACCAGCTTCACCAGTTGCAGGCCTTCTGAGGGCATCGGCCCTAGTTGGGTGTCCAGGTGACTGCCAACAGGTAACCACCCTGGTGGGTGGAATGGGCCAGTATACAGAGTAAAAGCACTGCAAAAGGTGATTTCTGGGAAACCGAGCCTGAGCCCCAGGGCTGCTTGAACCTCCTACGGTCTTCCCTGTCTCTCTAGTGACAGCCCTGGGCTCCCAGCCATGCTGGCTGCAAAGATACCCCTCCTCCCTTGTGCCCAGTCAGGCCCCAAGCCCCTCCTGATTCTCCATCCATCCCCTGCCTGGCAAGGCTCTCCTTCCAGCGCCCCAGGTCCAGCCACCGAAGGCCAACTTGGCATCATCTAGGAACTCCGTGAGGTCTCCGGAGCCAAAGCTTCTGTCTTAGTCCAATCATAAACCAAAACTTACAGACACTTCTACTTCTCCAATGTTTTCCCAGAAAACCCTTCCTTAGAGTCACAGAATCATAAGAAACCTTTTTGTTTGTATATTAAGAAACATTCTTTAAAACCTAAAAAAAAAAAGGTCACATAGGTGGGAAGCATAGCTTTTCAATATCACAGGGCACTTTTTAACAGGTACACCAAAGGATCACATCTGTAAGAGAATATTCCCATGTTTAATGATTTTTTTTTTTTTTTACTATTTGAATAGAGCTCAGACATGGGAAAGGTATGTGTTAATAATGTGTGGATTTCTATCAAGTAGAAAAGATAAACCCAAAGGTTTGGGGGTTTTTGTCCCATAGGACATTAATCAATTTTGTATCTAATCTAGCAATTCTATTCCAGCATTTAAAAAAAATTCTGTCCCTATAGATGATATAAACCCCTGATCCTCAAATGCTCTTGGAGCCACTTTTATCTTTTTATGTCCCCTGGTTAATTTATGAGTGGAATAAAATCTTCACATGTTCGTTCTGTATTTGTACATGAGCTATCTTCTTAACTTTTTTAAAAATTATACTTTGACACTTGTTATTGGAAAAAGTCAACCATGCCTGAGTGACATGAGCTGAAGATTTTCACCCAACATCAAAGCAAATGAGAGTGAACAACTGCCACCTAAGGGGAGGGGGAGAGAATCAGCCCAACGCCCGGGACATGGGGTCTGGGGAGGGGTTTCATCCTGCTTTGCAAACCCCGGCGTACGTGTACATGTGATGCGCACGCCACCAGGCCCGTTTGCTCCAGCTGGCGTTTGAAATATGTGACAGTTTGAACAGGGCTGCTCTGAAGTCTCCCTTTGTTCGGACCTGCCACGAGTACAGGGTGCGCTGAGCTGGGTGGCACAGAGGCGGAGTGTTTCACCTAGAGGGAGAAGGCTGGCCAAGCTGGAACAGCCCAACCTGCCTGCAGACAATGGACACGCTAATCGCAGTTGAGCCACATCCAGTCATTAGAGCCGTCCTGGGCAGCTCCTAAGAACAGGCTCATTAGCCATTGGTTTAGGTGGTGTTACTTACTTACAGGTAGTAACCCTAAATTTCTTTTCCCAAAATTACCTAATCCCCCCTTTGCACTAATTCTGACTGGCCTTCCTCTAGTTGCCCTGGCTAAAGATCAAATCTGGCGTTGTAGAGCAGAGAAGACAACTCTGAGAATTCACTAATCAGCAAGCTGCTTACTTTGCAATCTCAACACCGCCATTCCTCCATTTGAACCAACCTCATCTACTTCCCTGGAATCCCTGGGAACTTCCAGTCTCCAATTGGAAGTTGGAGTGTTTCAATTTTGAGAGCGTGCTTGAATTTTATCTGCCTGGCATTTTAGAGCAGATACTGGGGCTCAGTCAATATTTCCATGTACATTTATGACATGATCCGCTGTGAACTAGCAACTGTTGATCCAATGTAATAAATCTACGAAGGCAGAGTTCTAATGAGCAAGGCTGCAAACAGCTCTGCCGTGCTCACGGCTCCCGGCCTCCCTGCCAGGACAGGCCCTGCTCCGGGGACACTCGGAAGCCAATAGTTACAGCAGGAGGATGGTGAAGGCAGCTGCAGGCTAGCTCATGTCTTCACTCACTCATTTGTTCACTCACTCATCCAGGCATTATCTGATACCTACTAAGTTCTAAGAACATTCCTAAATGCTCCAGAGGACCCCGGAGAGCAAAATAAGAGGAATAAGAGGAATAATAATAATACCCACAATAGTAACAGTTACTATTTATTCAGCTCTTATCATGTTTCCAGGCACCACTCTAAGTGCCTTGTATGTATTATCTCATTTAAGCATCACAGCCACCCTGGGAGATATAAACCTTTAAAATCCCCAATTTGCAGGTAAGATACCTCATCCAGCCAGAAACAGGTGGAGCTGGCTGTAAACTGAGGCCATCTGATGCTAGAGTCTTGTACCTTTACCACCCACTTCCCCACACTCTTCTCCTTCAACAGGTAAATTACAGAATACAAAACATACCTCTTCTTTGACCAGCAAGTCTGTTTCGAGAACTTTACTGATGGAAATATGCGGAAAGGTACACCAAGATTTACATTTAGTGGATGGAAGGGAGATTGGGGTTGAGGGCAGAGACACAATACAAATGTCAACCATACTGGCTGGGTTAAATAAATTATGATGCTTTCCTATGATGGAGTATTACAAAGTTCTGAAAGATGAGGTAGATGGGAATGTGTGGATTGAGGAAATAGCTCCAAGATACATTATTATGTGAATAAAACAAAGTACAGAAGAACACAGCATACAGTATAATTCTACTTGTGCTAGCAAAAAGCCAATAAAAGCTATATGCTGATAGATGCATAAAAATGTTACTGAAAATATGCACAAGACACTCAACCTTGGGGTGAGGGGCTATGGATGGGAGGACTGAATTTGGGGGAAAGAGATTTCATTTTCATTTTATATTTTTCTGTATGGTTTGAATATTTAACCACATGCATGTATTACTTTTTATTTGAAATTAACTTTTGATTTAAAATTAACTTTTTTTAAAGAACCAGACACTGTCTGCGCCCCAGGGGCCCACTCACAGTCTCCACAGAGAGATAATAATGAATCCAAGATGCACAATTGCTTCCTGTTCTCTGCTCCCACCTCAGCAGGTCTCAGGCAAAAGCTACCTTGGAAGGCACTTCTTCCTTTTGAGGAAAGCATCATGATGGCAGGAGTACCTTGGCCAAGTCACATATTCACAGCTCACAGTCCCACCAGGCCACCCCCAAACCAGCATCCAGCCCTTACATAGACAGGAAATACCACAATGTCCTGCCACGCTGAGATGTGCCATTAAACAATCTCAGCTCTGACAATCTGGCTGTGAGTAGCTGAAAGGTAGGCACAAAGCCTGTCCCTAGAGTCCCGCTGGGCACCAGCTCTAGCAGGTCCAATCCTCATTTGCACACAGTTCCAAAGAGCTCAGGGGCTTGGGTTCCCAGCCCCCAGCAGGCTAAAAACAGCAAAATAAAAAGGGGGAGAGAGCCTTCTAGAACCAGGCAAACTGACATTAGGAGAAGTGACAGGTGACAGGTGAGCAGCAAGGATAGAGACAGGAAAACAATATAATCACACATAAAGTCCAAACCTCAGCAGTCTGGGGTGCTCGGTAGAAGGGCAGGCTGCCTGCTTACAGACCTCCAGGGGCTTTGCCGCTGTACTGGGCGAGATTCGATAGTGCCAGTCCGCAGAGGTGAATCTGGGTGCTGTCATTGGGGGAGGGGGAGCTTATGTCACTCCACCCTGACTATGTGTATCTCTTACCCGAGAAACTGATATGACAAACAAGTGTTTTGAAAGTTGGCTTGGGACCTATATAATCAGATGGAGCAGATGGAGAAAAGCCCAACTGTCCGTTTCAGTCTAGGATGGGTCCCTAGAGAACCCTTGTACAGTGCAGGGTAACAGAAAAGACCGCCCGGAGGTTAGCCTGCTGATGGACACCCACCACGCCTCCATTCCTGCTTACGGTGTGCGCCCACCCACACTTGCTGGAGAATATTGAAAATGTACCCTTGCCTCGTAATGTCTCAGAATCACGGAATCCCATGGCTGGACTAAAACTTGGGGTGTCCTACTCCTCCCTCACCACATACACTCTCGATTCAGGGCCAACAGCAATCTCATCACCAGGTTACTAATGCAGGACACATTTCCCAATTCTAATGGTTGGGAAAGTCTGTCTTCCTGAGAGTTGGAATCTACATAAACTAAGACGCTTGCAGGGCACTGGGTGGCTCAGTCGGTTGAGCATCCAACTCTTAATTTCAGCTCAGGTCATGATTTCAGGGTCATGAGACTGAGTCCCACATCGGGCTCCACACTGGGAGTGGAGCCTACTTAAAATTTTCTCTCTCCCTCTCCTTCTGCCCCAACCTACCCCCAGTCACATATTCTCTCTCTCTCTGAAACAAAACAAAACAACAAAACAAAAAACCTAAGATGATTGCTAAATGGAAAACGGAATGAACTAATGAAATACACAGACAGAGTTGAGTTCCCCTGAGGTGACCTTCCAGACTAGGGGACATTCCATCCCTGTAAAGGGGCGGCAGTGAAGAATGGTTAATGACAAGGCCCACAGGCTGGCACGAGCCATCCAGACCCTGGTTCCACTGGTTGCCGGCTGTGTGATCTGGAGAGTTGCTTAGCCTTTCTGTGTTTCAGTTTTCTTACCTCTCAACAAACATCTACCTCATAGAGTTGCTGAGTGGATTAAATGAACAAATATATGTTAGGCCCCCAGCACAGGCCTGGCACAGAGCGGGCACTCGGTAATGCCACGACTGTTCCATGGCTCACCCAAGAGTGCAACCGACTCAGCTCTGCAAGTGTGCTCTGCTCCGTCAGGCTGCTGCCAAATGTCAGTGGCTCCCCACTGCTGACACAGCAAGGAGCACAGGGTCCCGGGCTCTGCCTCTTACCAGCTACATGACCTTGCGCAGGTGCCCCAGGCTCCCTTTCGCCGCATGCTGAAGGCAGGGGGAAGAGCGCCCCAACAGCTCCTCTCGAGTGGGGTGACTGTGCTCTCCCAGTGAGCCCAGCTCCTGGCCTCGAAGCCCCCCACTGCCCACTCCCTACGCCACACACACACTGCACCTCCCTGCCGCCACCTTCCTCTGCACCGTGCTCCTGCACCCACGTAAAACACCTGAGACCAAAATGTGAAAGAAGACAAGAAGGAAACAGGACTTCACACGAAGGTGGAAAGCCTCAGAACCACTCACCCACCCATCACTGTGCACCCCCGCAGATCACTGAACATGTACACAATGGACAGACGGCAGAAGCAGCTTAATCGAGCTCTATCTGCCAGACGCTCTTCCAAGTGCTTTCTGCACATGATCTCATTTAATCATCAAGACAATCCTATGAAGTGGAAATTATCATTACTGGTGGTGGTGGTGGTGTTGAGAGGCCGAGAGCAGCGATTAAGAGCACAGGCTCTGGGAGCATGCTGCCTGCATCCAAATCCTGCTTTGCTCTTCACTGGTTGTTCTGTAACTTTGACCAAGATATGCCTCCGTTTCCTCACTATAAAGTGGGGCTCATGATACCATCACCTCCTGAGACTGCTTGAAAGGACTAAAAGAGCCAGGATGTGAAAGTGTTCCCAAATGTCAGCCATGCCTATTATCACCTCCAGTAACCAAAGGAGGCAACCGAAGCTCAGAGAGGTAAAGCAACTTGCCCAAGTTTGCACGGGTGGGACCGGGCCAGGCAGAGGTGGGGGAAGTTCCTCATGGAGGATGGGTTTGAAATGAAGTCAAACATGGTGGGAGGGACCTACTGGACCTTTCAACCTAAGGGCAAGGTCAGGGCTGGACGGTCGGGTGTGAAGGTAGGCACAGCCAGCCTGGGGCTGGGTCAGAAAGCCCTCCACTTCCTCACAGTGCCTTCAGGCGGTTCCTCTCCTCTTTCTGAACATGTTCATCTGTGAACCTGAGTCCCAATCCGAGGCCAGCGACCTGGGGGATCAAACAGTGTGTGGAATGCATACTACCAGGTTCTCTGCCCTACTTTCATATCTGGCTGATGGCCTGTTTATTCTAAGAAATAGTCAATAGGTGAATGTCTAAGCCAGAAAGGCCTCAGATAGGCTTCTGATCTCTTCTGACACCTGTCACAAATCCTACACCAGGGTCTCCGCTGGTCCACTTCTGGTCCAGAGGCTAACAGGACGGTGGATGTCACAGGGATCCAGGCCTGGAACTGAGAAAACCCAAACAGACAAGTCTCCTGCCCCTCCAATTGTTTCCCCAAACCAAACAGCGAGGCCACACATTAGATGCAGGCTGGGCAGGTGTGCTGCTTGTCAGGGAGAACCAAGCCTCCCCCCCGCCACCACTTCCCGCAGAGGCACCTCCCAGGGTGCATGGCAAATTAATGTGCTGCAGAGAACACGCATTAAATTGCACTGCTGGCGCTGCAGGCTGCAGAGGCGCCGGCCCCTCCCTCCCCGGCCCTCCCCTCCCAGAGAGGCTGAATCAGGTGCCAGGGCTTCTGCGACGCCCAGTGTAGCTTGAGTTCTTGCTTGCCAGCCATTGGGAGTTCTGGGACCATTCCTGTCTTGCCTCTGCCGCCTTCATGGGCTAGAGTCCCAAAGGGGATCCCAGAAGTGAGAGTGCCTCATGTAACATGGGGAGGGAACACTATAGAGCAGGGTGCATTATTTGGGAACAAGTGCATGAGTCAGTCAGGCTTGGGTTCAATTTGCTTGTTATTTGCCATCTTGGTGCCCACAGCTGGGGAAACGGAGGCTTAGAGTCCTGCCCAAGATCCCACGCATGGCAAAGAGCAGACCTGAGATTCAATTCCGGCAGCTGGACTGCAGGCTTCCTGGAGAAGGCGGCTGGAACTGGGCCTCAGTATGTAGGGTTCCTGCAGCAGGGGTGTCAGGATTGGGGCTCAGGCTGAGTGGTGGTGGGGAAAGCAGTACCAGTGGGTCCCCTCACCCCCGTGGGTGAGCCTCAGGGAGCCAGATGCTTGAGACTGGGTCTGGGCATCCTCAGGCACTGGGAGAGGCTGGGTGAGGTGGGCAGGTGGCTGGGGTGCAACATGAGATGGCTTGGGTCCCAGAGGTGGGAACTGAGAGCCAGACTGAGCAAAGGGCACACTTGTTCTGTGAGCTGACTTTCACTGGCTCTAAACCACTCAGGAACTGGGGAGCACCAGGGCCCAGAGGACGCTAAGGGCTGACCAGTGCTGGGGCTTCCAGCTGTGTGCCACTGGTCCTCTTGGGGGACCTTCAGGGCCTCTGGGACTTCCACTCCCTTAATTAGAGAACCTTGTTTCTAACTGGTTTATATAAAGGGCTTCCCATGAAGGTTTTTATCTGAACAAGAGTCTTCTTGACAAAAAAAATTTAAAATTTAACAATGGTTAGAAAATCACAGATTGCCTGTCTGTACCGCACTCAGGTCAGTGAAGAGGCCCCCAGGCCAGGCCTTGCCCAGAGAGCCATGCACGGCCAGGCCTGGGCCCTAGAACCACCACGGTCCCAGATGCAAAATTCCTTTTCTTGTTTTCTCTACTCATTTCTTGCCTCTTACCTCTCTCAGAACACCCCTCAAGCTCAAGAAACCGATTCTCAATTCTTTTCCTCCAGTGGTCCGGGCACAAATGTTCCTAATAAAGTGAACAGAATGCTTTCCTTGAGGATATGCCTGAGATGCAAGCATCCTCACGGGCTCCACACAGGAGGCTGGAGTCGGCAGGGACACGGGAGCCCAGGAGGGGCTGAACCCTCCCCGGGGGAGCAGGTGCAGAGCGCGGACTAGGGCCACCGAGGGGCAGGCACTGACAGGCCAGGCCAGGCTTTGCCAGAGACGCCCAGTATGCTGTGCTTCAGAACTCACTGTGTGTGTGTGTGTGTGTGTGTGTGTGTGAAAGAGAGAGAGAGAGAGATTTTGTCACATCTTTATACTTACTGACCTTCGTGGTCAGGAACAGGTAGGGTAGCCCACACAGGAACCAGACGCCACAGGATATCTGCTGACGTTCACCCTCTGGGCTACCAACAAATGATGGCACCTGGCTGAGTCCCACTTTCCAAATCTGCAAAGTGGAGTAATAGCCCTTGCCCTGCCTCCCTGGGTTCCTGGGCTTTGGCATGGAGGAAGGAGAGAGGGAGGGAATGAGGAAGAGCAGGAAAGCAGAGCTTCTGGGCGAGGAGGGGGAAAGGAAATATGCACGTGTGGAACCCAGTGTGCCATCAGCTTGAGTTTTAAAGTTGGACAGGCCAGTGCTCGCCACCTTGGCCAGGTCACCCAGGAGATGGAGGCAGGACTTGTGGCCTCTCCCCAGACCTCAGTGCCGGGACCCGGGTCAAGCTCCTCAGGCTCCAACCGTCCCCACCGAAATGAACCTCACCGGGCAGGAGGACTCTGAGAATTAAAACACGCAATCAAACAGCTTCTTGACGGGAAATGCTTTGGAAATTTTCGGCTCCATTTACTTCTCAATCTAATTTTGTCCTCGGATGCACATTATGCGCGAGATGGGATCTCATGTGGTTTGCCCGGCGCTCCGCACACCAGCAGGAGGCAGCCGGCGTTTCGATTGCTGCTCTCGTCTCTCGCCGCCCGTGAGAGGCATAATGAGGGCACCCAGCAGGCTCCGGAGTGGCCCTGGGCAAGAAGGCCCAGCCTGGACACCCTGGCACCCACAGCACCCAAGGCCCAGCTTCTCCCACCAACACCCAACCATGGGGGAGACTGGGGAGCACCAGCATGTCGCAGGCTTTCTGCATCCACAGCCAACTCCCACTGCCACCTGCTCCATGACTGTCTCCCTGCCTGGCCCCAGCCTCCTCCAACACGCCAGACCCTCGGATCCCACTCTCAATGCCTCCCCACCGCCTCTGGATCAAGTCCAAACCCCTTGTTACCCCCATTCCTGCTGAAACAGTGTAGCCTCCAGCCCCCACCTCCACTCCAGCCCTTAAACAACTTGCTTTTTCTTTTCCCATCTCACCTCCAGGCCTTAGCGAATGTTGCTGCCGCACCCTGGCAGCACCAGCAAACTCCACGGATGTCATCTCCTGCAGAAAAGCTTCCCAGATGTCCCACCTTGCCCTGCCCACCCAAAGTTATACATGCCCTCATTGATGCTCTCCAGATGACACTAGACCAAACCCTTCCTGGACAGGGACCCTGTCCTACTCACAGTTCCCCACGGTGCTGGCACAAAGCTCGGCATAGAGCTGAGGCCAAACAAATGCTTATTGGTTCGTTCGTTCATTCATTCATTCATTCATTCATTCATTTGCTCAGAAAACATTTTCCAAACCATTCTTATGTGCCCAGCATGTCATCAGGTGCTAGGGATTTTGTACCTTGTTTCTCAAGAACAGGAAGCTTTCTCTTCAAGCCTGACAAGTGATACTTTTGATCCTCTCCACTGAAGACAAGGCCAGTAGCCCAAACACAGAAGCTACCCAAGTTCCAGCAAAGAGAAATGCCTCCCAGCCACCCGATTCAGGGCTGGGCCTCAGGGCCCTTGCTTCTCTCCTGGCCCTACTCCTTCCTCCCAGGCCAGCCACTTGCCAAAAGTCAAATCCAGAAAAAACAACCCAACCCCAGAGTCTCCACATCCAGCTGCCTCTCCTCCCCAGGGCTCTCCTGGCATCCATCCAGCACAATCGTTTCCCCCCTTTCCTTCAGTGGTTTCTGGCCTATCTGCAGATGTCCTCGGGTTTGAACTTAATGATACCTCAAATCCTGTGGGAAGGGGTTGACTACAGTCATTAAATGACTCAAAGAACATGGCCCTCCTTTATGCCACCGCCGAGGGATGCTTCTCAGTTCTTCTTATCTTGGATCTCTTTCCTCGCTCCCTAAGTCTTCAAACGTTTTTGGAGATCTGATACCACTGAACACTCCTCTTTTGGGAATTTTGTATCTTAAGAGTTTATTAGTCTCCTTAAGGCAGAGGCCAGCAGCCTGATGTCCCAGTCTCCCTTATAGCCAGGGTGCAGGCACCTTATTGGCTCTACCAAGTAGACACAGGGTGTGAGTTGTTAATTCAGAAGCTAGTGACACAAAGAAGCAGGCACCCATGCAGTCCATCTGTTGAGGTACAGGTTCTAGCAGTGACATGCAGTGTCCAGTGACACCAGTGTAAGCTGAGCGCTCTGTGTCCACGGGCCAAGGGGTGGCATCTCCACAGAATCAGTGCTGAGGTAGGTTCCCGGCTGAGAAGCCTCCAAGCCTCTGGAGTATCCTAATATCTGTTGGAAAATCCCTTTTCTGCTGGAGCAGCTGGAAAAAATTCTGTCGGTCTCCACTAAGGGCTGACTGCTATAGCCTCCAAGGTGCAGGGCAATGGTGGCCTGCTTCATCCTCGTGAATCACCCCCGCCCCCCCGCCCCCCCGGCCTTCTCCATGGCTTCCTCTCTCCAGGCAACAGTGTTTCCCCAGAGCCTCTTCCTAGGTCTCTGCTCCTTTTTCCCCATCTTCACTGGGTGACTCATCTCCTCCAGGCTCACGACTTCAAATTGTCATCCCCGGCCCTTGGCCCCCCTCACCACTGCCCCCTGGGCATTCCCACCTGGGTGTCCTCAAGGTACCACAAAGTCGAAGTATCTAAACCAGCTCCACTTCTGGTTGTCTTTGTCTCAACTGGTGGCTCCATTGACCACCCAGTCCCCCAAACTCCAATTAGGGGAGCCACCCTTGACTCCTGCATGCCAGTTGTCCCCACATTTGACTATTGCCAATTCTACCCCTCAGGATGTTTTCTCCATTCTCATCTCTGCCTCCTGGGTCCAGGCCCTCATCCTTTCTCTCCTGGACTTTTGCAACCACCGTCAATGGGTTGGGCTTTCTTGCTGAGTCTTGTCCTCATTACATCCACCTTCTGTCAAGACCCCAGAGAGATATCTTTGAAGATGCTACTCTCTCCTTAAAGCCCTTTGAGGAGGTTAGATCTCAGGTCACACTGGTAGCCTCCCTGGTCTGAGCCCTCCCCTATGTCCAGCAGGGGTCTCCCCACTCCTCCAGCTGCTGGCACTTCCTATGTCGTTTCTGCGTTTATCCTGTTCCCTCTGCCTGGTATGCTTTTCCTTCCTGCCCTCGCAGCCTGGTTAATTCCTACTCATTGCAATCAGCTCAAGTTTCACCTCCTACAGGAAGCCTTCCTTGACCACCTCCATGCACAACCTCAGGAAGACCTAGTGGCCCTCCTCTTGCTCCTGTGATACTTACCATAGCCGTCTCTCCTTGAAGTTCCACCTTTAAAAAAACTCTCGCTGAGCTCTTTGGATGGGACAGAAACTTCTTAAGAATCTTACATGCATTACCTCATGTCATTCTCATAACAACCCCACAAGAAAAGTGTCATTCCCGTTTCCAGGGGAGGAAATTGAGGATCAGAGAACTGAAGGGACCTTCCCAAGACCAGCAGCTGGACTCCAGGGGTGAGTCTAGGATTGGAACCCTGCGCTGTATGACACTATGCTCAAAGTTCTGAACAGCGATGTCCTGTTGGCTTCACCCAGGGAGTTGCCTTCTGCATCTGCCTATTGTGGCATAACTTGGGCTGAGCCACTTGGCCTTACTGACTCTGTTTCTTCTTCTATCACATGGGGGATCAAGCCTCTCCTTGCCACCTTCCTGAGGGATGGGAGTAAGATCCAAAGAGTAACAGATGTGAGATCACTTGGTAAGGGTATATCACCCTTTCCAGTAATGGAGGAAGGGGCTCTCATACTTTTAGAATTTGGCTCACCAAACAATTGGCTTGCTTGCCTTAGAATCAAACGTTGGCCATGTCCTCCTTCCTTGAGGTGTGGGGAGGACTCCCACTTTCCACTCTGGCCCAGATTGCCCCTGGGATATTTAAAGTCATCATCCAGTTGTTCCCATCCCCCTCCCAAAACACAACGGTGACAGTCAAGCAAAGAAAGGCGAGGGGGAAAAATCCATAAAGGCTCGGCAACGCGGCGGCCAGTGGAATTCTCCAGCTTCTGACCACTAGTTAGTGACGTCAGGATTTATAACTGTATTAAATGGTGTGACAGGCAGCCTTGATATATCAGTTCCCCCTTCTTCCCAAATCACAGACAATAAAAGCTTTGGCAGTGAAAGTCATTCATCATCATAAAGACCTGAGACATCCCAGTCATCAATTTCACTCACATCCTTAATACACTGGAGAGAGTGCAGGAGTCGAGCACCTCAGAAGGGGGGGTCAGGGGGAGGAAAAAAACACGGAGGAAGATTGAACAGGAATAATTACAAAGGTCAAAGAAGGGATTCCTCTGGGGGGGGGTGCCACGGGCCGGGCCACTCCCTGCCAGAGGTGTGCTCAGCCCACAGAGAAGCTGGGCAGTTGCAGGGCATGCTCCAGGCAGCCCAGGCCAACGTAGACCAGGCTCAGTGAGCGTGGGGTGGGAGCCAGCTGAAACAGGCTGCGAGACCAGAGCGGGGCAGGAAGCCGTACCCTGGGCTCTGTGGCTCCAGGCTGGGTTCTATGGGGGTCTCTTACTCCATCAGCCTCATTAGTACAAGAAAGATTTAAAGATAATAATCAAACCACAGGATTTTGTTTTTGTTTTTGTTTTTGTAATCCACCCCCTTATTGGCACAGATGGCTGCCTGCGCCAGCTATGGTATTCTTTTGGGCAATACCTTTTGCGCAACTATCCAGACTGACATTACTGGTTATCAAAGATACTGTAATCCTGCCAGGCAACGCCAGGCCCCCACATGTGGCCCTGATCCATCCATCAATCTTGTTTGTGGTCTGTTCTCCAAGTGAGGCTCTGCCCGCCTCAGAGCTCCTCTGGACAGATCGCCTGCTGGCCACGGACACCAGGTTGGTGAGAAGCAGTGGTCAAGCGTGTGGCTGCTGGAATCTGACTACCTGCATTTGAAACCCAGCTCCACCATTTAGGAGCTGTGTGACCTTAAGCAAGTTTCTGTGCTCCTCTGTGCCTCAGTTTTTCCATCAGTAAAATGGGGATAATAAGACTAACTCTCTCATAGGGTAGTTTTATGCAGACTAGAGAAGTTAACCTATATAAGTGCTTAGAATGATTCTTGGTGCCTAGTGAGTGGGAGGCAAGTATTACCACTCCTGCTGGGGACTCTGGCTTCTCGGATCCCATTCAGGATTAAGATGAGCTCTGGGGAGAAGGCCCTTGCCCTTGCCCCCACCCTAGAGCTGACCCCTCAGATACACTACCTGACCACCCTATCCTTGACGTGGGCATGTGACACCTTCCCAGACAGGGCTTAACAGAGACTTACAAAGGAAGCAGCAGGTCTGGAAATGTACACATGTCTCCTATGGGCAAGTTGGACAGATAACAAAGAGATCCATAAGGATTCGTGCCAAAAGCAGCCTCACCAAACATTCACAGGAGATATAAGGTGGGAGTAGAAGTTCTACAGCCTCTCAGTGAATGAATATAAGAGCTAATTGAGATAAATTAGAGAAAGAACGCCAGGGGAGAAAAGGTGGCAGACCAGTAAAAGTTAATGCATTTGAAAAGAAATAATAATTGTGATAACACCTTACTTTCAAATGTGCCTTACACTCACCAAAGTGATATGAGTGTGTGAATCAAAATAACCTATAAGGATAATCTTGGAAATAACCTAGGAGAGTGGGATTTGGGGCAATCAGTATCAGCCCCTCACAGTGGACATTTGTTCATCCATCCGCCCATTCACCAAACACTTCCTAAGTACCTACTACATTTCCAGTTCCATGGTAGGCTGTTGTGGGGGAAGGCAGGTGTCTTCTAGAACCTCCTAGGGAGAAAGTTAGGCTGGTAACAAAGAATTATAATTCAGGGAACAATAGAGTAACAGGTGGGTTGATCCCCAGGCGCCAGGTGAGGGGGACATCACTCTGATTGTGGGGTAATTAGGACTTCTCGGAGGAGGTGGCACCCGGGGATTGCTCCCAGGAGACTATCCCTGAAGGCATACAGGCAGACTGCTGGCAAGCCTGCTGGCTCCTGAGTTCCTCAGCAGATGTCATGAAAGACTTTTACAGGCAAAGCCCTACATCAGCTCCCATCTTCCCTCTTGCTGGGAGATGGGACCTGAGCACCTGGTATAGTCAAGGCAGCAGGGGTTCCATGAAGTCACAGGAAAGGGCACAGCTTACAGTTTATAGCTCACATGCACCTCACCACAGTCCCACACGAAGGGATGAGCCCCGACGGCAATTCCCACCAGCAGATGTGAAAATTGAGGCTCTGGCAGGTGCAAGACATCCACAAACCCAGCGAGGAGTATGCAGAGCTGGGATGAAGGTCTGTGATCCTGACCCCACTCAGCCCAGCGCTCTTCCTTTCACGGCAGGCTGCCGCCACCTCTGGGCAAATGACAAGCATTCTAAGCAGAGGAACCAGCAGAAGCGAAGGCTTGGAGTCACGCCAGGCATGGCTGAGTTGGATGGTGGTTTAAGAAAAAAACAGGCCTGGATAAAGCATTCCATTGGACAGCTTCACAGATGAGGTAGTCAGATGGCAGTGACCAGTCAGGCTGACAAACAAGGATGGGAAAGGGAAATAGTCCCGTTCTGGAAGGACAAAGGCTAAGTCCAGCATGGAGGGAGGAGCACTAGACTGGCAGTCAAAGGATGTGCTTGCTGTCTTAGTTTCGGAGACCCTGACTTCTTGGTCCTCACCGCTGTTCCTATGTGTTCACCCAGGGAGTTGCACTAGATGGTCCCTAAGGGCCTATCCGGCACCAAAGGTCCACCCTCTTGACCCTGGGCACCCAGGGAGGGTATGATTGCTCACTACAGCAGGGTAGATGGAGGACACGGAGTGAGGACCAGCAGTAACTGCAGGCGCGGTGGGGACAGGCCAGGCAGAAACAGAGCAAAGGAGGTGCCTGACTCTCTCCCAGATGATGCGTCAGGCCAGGTATGAGGAGATGTGGAGTCCTCACGGAGACCCTTCTAATGAGCACTGGGGAGGTGTGGTGGACAGTAGAATGACTCCTCCACAGATGTGTACATCCTCACCCCCAGAACCTGCAACTTTGTTACCTTACAAAGCAAAAGGGACTTTGCAGACGTGATTAAATCAAGAATTTCGAGATGTGGTAGTGACTGGATTATCCAGGTGGGCCCAATGTCATCCATCACCAAGGGTCTCTATAGAGGGAGGTAGGAAGTCAGAGTCACGGAGAGATGTGATGACAGGAGTAGAGATCAAAGGGAGGGAAAAGAGGCTACCTGACCGGTTTTGAAGATAAGGTAAGGGGTATGAGCCAAGGAATGCAGGCAACCTCTAGAAAAAGCTGGAAAGGCAAATAAAAGGATTCGCCTCCAGAAAAAACACAGTTCCTTGATTTTAGGACTTCTTCCCCCAATGGTAAGATAATAAATTTGTGTCATCTTAAGCCTCAAAGCTTAATGCTTCTGGTAATTTGTGACAGCAGCAGCTAAAATCAGATTCAGGAGGCCAGTGGAATATCCAGAAGAGGGAGCCAAGCAGTCTGCTCAATGCTGGACAGAGCCCACCCCCTAGTAAGCATTTTCACCATCCTCTTGGTGTGGAGGACCTCCTAGGCTCTCTGGCTCAGGCCGCTTTCCTGAGGTCCAAAATTTTATTTTATCTTAATTTTAATCAAAAACTTGAAATCAATACTCATATAGCATTTACTGTGTTCCAAGCAGCGTTTTTTTGTGTTTTTGAAAATATCAACCCATTTTATTATATAACAGGTTTCTATCCCCGTTTTATAGATGAAGAAACTGAGGCACACACACTCACATGCAAACAATTGAGCAACTGAGGTCACCAATTCACAAGTGGTAGAGCTGGGATCCTAAGACAGGCAGTCTGGCTCCAGAGTCTATATGAGAGATTGTACAGTTTGATCAGCTTCCACAGACTCCAGTGCCTGCTAGTGTAACTGTGCTGCAGGTCAATGTGAGAGAGCTCTGCTTGGATACCTCTGATGATGTGGAGCTTATTACCAACAGAAATGATACAGTACAAAAGTTAGAAAATCAGCTCTGCTACTTACTGGTGCGTGAACTCAGGCAGTTGCTTTAACTGTTAGCTGGCACAAAAATAGTACCTATGTTTCATGGAATAAGGGATGAAATGAACCAAAGCACATAACAATTGTTCAATAAACATTCACTATTATTGTTATTATCTCCTGAGGCAGCCTATTCCAGCTTCAGAGAGCTCAAACTGTTAAAAAGTTCTTCCCTGCACTCAACTAAAGCTTGCCTCCCTGTGGCTTTCCCTGATGTGCTCCTAGCAACCACACCTCTTCCCCCACAGCCCTGAGCACAGGAGAGGCAGGAGCCAGGCCCCAAATCAGCTGTCTTAAGCCACCGGCACTGGGTGACAAGGTACCCTGCCTGCCCTCCTTCCTGGACCCTGTCCTCCATCTGCAGTCCCAGTATCAAATACTGAGAGGGATTCACCCCTTAGCCCTGAAAAACTGATTCTCTAACCTGTATTGCTTGAGAAAAGTTCATGACAGTTCATCCAGAACATCAGATAGGATGGAAGTTCTGTCCCTATCAACATGTTGAGTATCCATAAAACACGAAATAAAATTTTCGAAAAATTGAACAGTATGAGGAGTAAAAATCCATTTGTAGGAAATAAACCACAGGTATATAACCTGATATCTATGCATAGAAGAGTTTCTGGAAAAACATGTATCAAACCATCAACTCTGAGCATCAGCAGGATAAGTTAGGAATGGGGTGAGGGGGGTACGGTCACATGCAGCTATACACACATATGCACCACTTGGCTTTATTATATTATGTTGTGATTTAAAAGGAATTATCGGGGCACCTGGGTGGCTCAGTCAGTTAAGCATTCGACTCTTAGGTTTCAGCTTGGTCATGGTCTCAGGGTCATGAAATTGAGCCCCACGTTAGGCTCCATACTCAGCACAGAGTCTGCTTGAGATTCTCTCTCTCCCTCTCCCTCTGCTCCTCCCTCTGCTTGCATGCAGTCTCTCTCCCTCAAATCAATCAATAAACATTTTTTTAAAAAAAGGAATTATGAAAGGGGTTTGCAAGAGAACAAACCAAGCTTCAAAACAGAAGCTTGCAGTGCTTGGCTCTCCTAGAATAGCCTAGCCAGGGCCTCCTCCACAAAATGTTCCCCAAAGCTCACAGTCAAAGAGAGGCCACCATTCCCTCCTCGATGCCCTCACATACCATGGCTTCTCCCATAATATCTCTATTTTTCTTGTTTGTTTTGTTTTGCTTGGTACATTTGCCTCCCCCATCAGACTATGAGCATGTTGAGGGCAGGAACTCAGGCCCGGCTAGGGTCTGACAGGAAGGAGATGCTGGATTTTGATGAAGAGATGAGTGAGTGAGTGAGTGAGCCAACGATTGAATGGCAGCACTCAGCAAACTGCCAGGCACCGCAGTTTGGTACGTTTTCTCCTCCAGATACAGCAAGGTAGTGGTGATCTCTGACCAGGAGAACAAGCTAATGAAATCGCTATTTTAGGAAGATGGATCACAGCATGGGGGGCTGGGAAGCTGGAGGTCCAGGGACCTGCTCGAAAGGCTATTTGGAAAGGTCGGCTTCCAAGCTGCTCGCAAGTGTAAAAATCTATGAGTGCATTACCAGGACGGCCAGCCAGCTTTGTTTATTTTTATCCTACGAAATACAAGGTCAGAAATAACCACAGTACTTTCTGCTGAAATTATTTTTTTTAATTGACACTGCACTTTCCACAAATATTAATTCATTTATTCAACCAACAGTCCTGAGGAACACTGTGCTAACCTGAAAGCAAATCATATTTTCCTTTGATGTGCATTTTAATTATGGAGATGCTTGAATTGAATTTTGGCTTTAAAATGATTCAGACCTTTAGCTTCTCTGAATCTCTCTGAACATCCTTCCAAACACTAAGATTTCAGAATTCCAGGTTTCTATAGAATCTAGAACTGTGAGTCTATTTAATAATCCCAAACCAAATACTTTAAACCCCAATCGGATTCACCTTGGATCTTTCCAGAATGCAAATAGCCCTGTATCTCTGTGGAAAGTTCCAGTCTCACATGCTGAGCTTTCTCTCTGGGGTGTCGTCCCCTGAAGCACAACATCTAGTTCAGAGAGAGTGTGACATCTCTGCCCTGGGATGAAATGCCATGTTGTTGAGCAGTCTCCAGAACTTTCTACTCAGCACTCCAGGCCTTCCCCACTGGGTGGGTTACACACTGAGCTGATATTTAGGGAAAGCCACTCCAGGCAAGCAGAACAGCCTGAGCAAAGGCTTGGAGTCAGACATAGGCAAGGCCAGTTGGACAGCCAGCCTGTGACCAGCCGGCCCTTCTTGGCTTGACAGAGGGAGGTTTTCTGTTGGGCAGAAGCAGGAGCAAGAGGAGACAAGGAAGGATAGGCGGCCGGCATGGTAAATCAGTGAGCTGTCCAGGAGTCCGGGGCAAACGGGAGAGTGCTGCCTCCCCTAGAGGAGCAGCCACTTCTCAGCTCTACCACATGTAGCTGCATGGCAATGGGGACCCAGGTAGACAAGATGTTCAATTTTTCAAGACAAGTTAGACATTTTAACCTTTATGTGAAAACTCCTGACTTGTAAGGCACTTTTTAATTTAACTTTTTGACAGTCACATATTGACAACATTTGAAAAATTAAAAATGTAAATAGCATTCAGTAAAAAGTCCTCTTCCCACACCCAGTTCACAGCTTCTGCTTAAACATGGTTGTTAAGTTCCTGAGTACCCTTCCAGGCTTCTTTATTATGCATGTGTGCACAAATACAAACATGCATTCCCATTGTCCTGTTCCTTACACAAAAGGTAGCATTCTGTACAAACTAGTCTTGCTTTTTTCATGAATAATGTATCTGGAAGATCCTTTCCTATCAGGACATAGAGAGCATCCCCATTCCTTCCTACAGCTGCGCAACAGTACATTGGATGGATAAGCTACTCCTGACTTCAACAGTTCCCTACCGATGGACATTTGGGTTGTTCTCCTCTGATCTTTGGAACATTAGCCTAAGCTTTTTTTTTTTTTTTTTTTTTTTTTTTAAGTTTAAAAAACACTATGCAGACCAAACAACCTTTGGGCTGCACAGTGGGTACACAGAATGCCAGCCGAAGGAGGTGTTGGCTGTGGCCGGGTCTATGCGTTTATAGCCTGGATGCCTATTTGGACTTTACAGACACTTCAGGCCGGGTCACTAGTGGGAAAGGAAATCACTTCAGTGGGAAACGGCTTCAGGTAGGTACTGCTTGAAGATTCCTTGCCTTTGAGGTAGTAAAATCCCCATCACCAGAAGTAACCAAGCCCTGATATAGAATGGATCCCATGGTGGTAAAGGGATGGGCTGCTTAACCTCTGAAGTTAATTTCCCAAGAGTCCCCAAAGCCTGATTAAGGGCTGGGTCCAACTAGCAGCAGAGAGAGAACTGAGAAGCAGTCCCACACTTCCCACATCTCATTCGCTCACTCATTTTACAGTTAAGAGGCATTGTCCGAGGCTGATCTTGTCAGGAATACCTTTCTCCCAAATCTCCCCAAAGCCCCTCATCAGTGGGATCTCAGATCAAAGGCCACCCTTTTAGAGAGGATCTGCTTTGTCTCCCAACCCCACTCACTGTCACTCTTCAACCAGCTGGTTTCTGCAGAACACCAGCCACTAGGAAGTTAAGTTGCACATTGTTTTTCTCTGGTTGCTTGAATTGTCTGGCTCTTCCCAGCAGATAAACCTGGTGAGTGCAGGGGCTGTCCACCAGGACCACCAGCGAGTCCAGGAAATAGTAACGATTCACACTGCACCCTTTTTCAGAGCATACAACTTTGACACCCTAACATCTTCCATGGCATTCCTAGGAAAGCTCCGTGGCTGAGCCCTTGGTTATAAGATATTACACTGTATTGTAGCTTTAATTATATTTTTTGAAGCATCTTTGGCAGACCGGATACATAAGGAATTTCTCACATTTTAGTTTTTGTTATTCATTATGATTTCACTCTGAGGGAAGAAGTATTTTGTGAGGTCTGATTGAGCCTCAAAGGCTCATAAAAAAAAAAAAAAAAAAAAAAAAACAGATCTAAGAAAGTGCTCCCAATGGGAAGATGAGCAAAAGGCCAGCCATTCAGAGTGGGTTGGCACTGGCCAGACCATTTTGGTATAAGAGCCCAGAAATATGTTAATAACTATCATTTGCTGAGTGTCTGCACGTGCCAAGCACTGTGCTAAGACTCTGCATGGACCATGCATGTGATCCCCACAGGAAGCCTATGAGTGAGTTCTGTTTGGGCTTCATTTTCTAGATGGGAACTTGGACATGGAGGTTAGTAACCTGCCCAAGGTCAACCAGCTAGAATATGGTGATGCTGGGCTTCAAGCTAAGTAGTCTGGCTTTCCTGCTGACATTCTCAATTGCATGCTAGAAGAAATGCCCTCTGGCAATTTAAACTGGGATTTTTTTTTTTTTTTGGTCCATCCCACCATGTAATGGGAACAGGCCACAAAGGTCAGGGCCCTGAGCAAGCCCTAGTTCCAGCTCTAACTCACTGGATGTGACCTTGAGCAGGTCACCTCCCGTCTTTGGACCTGGGTCTCCCCAGCTGTCAGCTGAGCAGATGGACTGCATGACCCTCCCACCCTGCCCACCTGTGGATGTTTGTCCAGAGGGAGGCGGGAAGAAGGCCAACATTGGATCCTGGACCCTCCAGATTATCCAGATTATCTTCTCCCTCAACCCACACACCCTCAGATGCCCCTGTGGAGGCACTCAAACTCTCACCCTCCACTGTCTCATTATATCCTTGCAACAGCCAAAGGAGACATGAAGGGCAGGAGCTGCCATCCCCATTTCAGAGACAGGAAAACTGAGGCTCAGAAGACAATCTATGTGCTGAAAGGCAGGACAATTAAGTGGGAAAGTTCACGTTTACACTCATCCCTCTGACTCCTAATCTAGTGCTCTTTCCTCTGGCCCTTAGCTATTTCTCAGATGAAAGAGGCAGAGGAGGGTAGACTTCCTTGGGCTGCCAAGTCTGGGTATTGAGGCTCCAACATTGAACCCAGGGGTGCAGCAAATCAGAGTTGGTGGTACTCATCTACTGCCCCACTAGTGGTCTCTCTTGCTCAGAGGGGATAGTGCCCGGGGGGCCTCATACCCCAGGGTCATCCACCACGCCAAACTTATTTGAGGAGAAGAATCTTCCCTGGGTCTCCTCCCTCCATGCTAGCTGCTGATGCAAAAAGATGGTCCTCAGGGGAAGAGGGCCGGCAAGGACACAGGCTGGCCTTGTTCCTTTGTTCTTCCAGGCAAAGGTCAGGTGGGCCAGCTGAGGGCAAGACTGCCGGGCCTTTCACCAGTAGGGAGGTGAGCAGAAGCAGGGAGCCTGGCACCCCACCTGCTGTCCTCGCTGGCAGGTAGGCTCAGCGGCTGCCCCATCGGCAGGCCTATGGCCCAAGGACACACCTGCAGATAATTAGTCCCAATCAGGATGGTCCCAAACTGCTGATGATGCAGAAATGAGCTGGCCATGTCACTGGTTTGCAAATGGTGAGCAGTTTCTGAACCGTGGCCCTGGCTGGTAGAGCACGAGTTTAACTTAATATTTAATGTGGCATATAAACGATGGAGAGAAATCGACTCATTCTCTAATGAGATCTTCCCCGCACAGCACGAATGTAAGGGCTAAGACGGAGCAGGACGGAGGCCACCTCCCCCTCACCCCCACCCCCTGGGAACCCCTCTCCTGACTCTAGCTAGTGCCCTGGGCTGGCTCACAATCTAGCTGAGCACCGACTACACTCTGGGCTTTGTGGAGGAGGGGAGAAGGTAAGGTGTGGGGCTGGAAGACTCTAGGTCTCCCTGGAGTTCAGAACTGTGTCGACACATCCACAAACTCAAGCAGAATTCAATTACTGCCCCGGGGTAACATGGAGGCCCCTCCTAACAGCTCTTGGGGGCATTCCTTCAAGGTGTTCCAACAGTTCTCAGTGGGGTCAGCCCCCCTAGAGGGTGTTCTGACAATTCTGGGGGGTGCTTTTCTACGACTGTGAGGCATCACTGCCTTGCAGTGGAAGAGTCCCCACGGTGAAGTTTCCTTTCAGCTTGCACTCCTGTCATGTCCTGCCAAACGGGACAGGTGAAAAATCTGTTTATAATTATTTGAATCTAGCCCTGAGCTTCATTTACATATAAATGTGAACTTGCAATTTCCGTGGTCTTAATATACACTGAATTTTCTAGGAATGCAACTACTGTGTAAACCGAGCAAAGCTCGTACCTTATTTTACTTGGAACTTTGCCAGGAGTTCTTTACCTATTCATAAAATCACACTCACAGTCTGAGTATGAGTCCCTAAGCCTGTTCAGGGCTGTGGCATTCACAGTGATTCCATGCACGGGGCAAGCCCCGAACTACTCCATTATGTCTTGCAGTTTAAACATGCAGAGAAAAATAAAAATAAAATAAAAATAAATAAATAAATACATAAATAAAATAAACATGCAGAGTATTTACTTAGGTAGGTACATAGTATTTAATTATAAACAATTTCACTCTCATTCTTCCTATATCTCATAATGAAGGCATTATTTTGATTTTATTTGAAATCAGATGTTAAAATAGTTTTTATGAACTTAATTTCAGGAGGGTAAAGGGGCCTTGCTATTATCTGCTATCCCAAGGGCATGCTGGGTGGAACTGGGCAGAGAACCCCAACATCACAGTGCCTCATAAGGCAGGGGAAGGACTGGGGAATCTTCTACTGAATCTTCATGATACAAGCCTCCGACCTGCCTGTGTGCATCCGTGCCTCTGTGTGTATGCCCTTTATATTTTTTCACACCAATGGGATCATACTTCATGTAGTATTTTACAAATTGTTTATTTACTTAAAATATATATTTATTCATTTCGGCACAGAAGGTTCTACTTAATTCTTTTTAATTGGTATAATTGGTTGTATGGTTTTTTGTGCTATAAAGGAGCCATAATTTAGCCAGCTCCTATTGATGGAAACTGAATTATTTCCATTTGTTTGCCATTATAAATAATTCTGTAATTATTATACAGATAGAGATATCACTGTGTATCTATGTGAATATGTGACCTTCATATAAAAGTTCTGGGATAAAATAATAAAATAAAAGTTCTGGGTTAAAAGGTAGGTGTGTGCATTTAAATTTTTGATAGATATTGCTAAATTTCCCTCCAAAACAGATTACACTGATTTGTAACAGTGTATGAAAATAATTTGCTTCTCATATCTTCTCCAACACTGGCCCTCAAGAAACATTTCAATCTTTGATAAGCTAATGGGTTTTTTAAAATGTCTCATGATTATTTTAATTTGCAGTTTTAGAATCATGAGTCAGGTGTGTATCTTTCATGTGCTGTTGGACATCTGCATTTTTTTCCAATGAATCACCTATCCATATCCTTGACCTGTTTTTTTCTACTGATCTTTTCCTTATTCATTTCTAGAAGCTCTTTATATATTAAGTAAATTAGCTTTTTGTCATCTGTGTTCTCTATTTTTCCCCAACTTTATTCTTTGTCTTTTGGATGTTTTTACATACAGACAAAAGACTTACATTTTTAACTGCCATTTATTTTATTTTTTGTCTTTTATATTTGGAACAGATTTTAAAAGGACTTCCCCACTCTAAGATTTAAAAGGTATCCCTCATTTTTTTTCCAGTTTATTGTTTTTTTTTTTTTTTACATTGAAAGTTTAAATCAACTTGGAATTTATTTTGATATACAAAGTGAGGTATGTCTCCAACAAGCCCAGCTGTCCCAACACCATTAACTGAATGATTTATCTTTACTGATTTGAAATACTACATTTATAAACATCACATATATTTGGGTCTATTTAAGGACTCCCTATGCTGTTATATTTGTTTGTTTACTTTGGTTTCAGTTACAAATAGTTTTACGGGCACCTGATTGGCTCAGTCAGGAGAGTAAATGACTCTTGATCTCTGGAGTGTGAGTTTGAGACCCACATTGGGCATAGAGAAGAAAGAAAGAAGAAAGAAAGAAAGAAAGAAAGAAAGAAAGAAAGAAAGAAAGAAAGAAAGAAAGAGAAAGAAAAATAGGTTAAAAAAAAAACCCTCAAAGTAATTTTAATTGCTGCTGCTTTATCATAATGTCTTTAAATAGGCTACAACTTCTGTTCATTTCTTTATTTCAGAATTTTTACCTATCCTCTAGTGCTTATTTTTCCAGTATTTAGTATCATCTTGACATGTTCCAAAAAAAAAAAAAATTCTGCTGCTAGTTTCATTGGGATCGCTTTGAATGAGTAGATTACTTAGGGGAAACTGACATCTTTATGATACTGAGTTTTCCTGCCAAAGAACAAGTTATATCTCTCCATTTATTCTTTTATGTCCTTAGTGGAGTTTAAAGTGAGGTTTATTCCTCAACATTTGTTTTTTTTGGTGCTATTGTTAAAGGACTCTTCTATTATTTTTCTAGCTAGCTATTGTTTGTTTACTCGCAAGAAAGCTAATGGTTGTATTTATAATTAGAATACTTCTAATATTTCAAAATCAAGCATATGGTTATGCAAAATCAAGACATAAGGTGAACTTTTAAAGAATAGATCAAATTTTAAAAATTTTAAACAAGATTTATTTATTTATTTATTTTTAGAGAGAGCAAAAGCATAAGAGCAGTGGGGAGGGGGTGCAGGGGTGCAGTGCAAGGAGGGGCAGAGGGAGAGGGAAAATCTCCAGCAGCTCTCTGCTAGGCATGGGCATGGAGCCTGACATGGGGCTAGATTTCACCACCCTGAGATCATGACCTGAGCTGAAACCAAGAGTCAGATGTTGCACTGATTGAGCCAACCAGGTGCCCCTGAATTTAAAAATGTTTTAATAAAATAAAATAGCTCAGAATTGCACATGATCATGAGTGGTCCTAGATATGGTAAGAGCTTTTTATGTAATATAATACTGATTTTTCCCAACAGCTTTTATCTGCCACCTCATATCTTGCTCTCACAGCCCGAGGCGGTCCCCCACAAAAATACTCCTTCAGCAATGAACACCCGGAAAACACACCTGTGTGGAAGGGCATGTGAAAGAGCCTTTTTTCTCTATTTTTCCCAGAACAAGGCAGAAAATCTTTCTTCTACTACCTGAGTGCTTTTAATATCCTACAGCAGATAATTTAATGTGTTTTTAGGAAAGATGAAAGTTAAAAGCAACACAAAGAGTAATAATGGGTCAGAGGCTAGAATTATATCTAAAAAACTTTTTTTTTTTTAAAGATCAAGCATAAGTCTGACTTCACTCTGAAATACAAACAAGTGTTTGGTCAAAGGTTTACTGAAAACCCAATCCATGCCCAGACGTGTTGCCTGGGCCAACTGCAGCCTTCTGGGGGAGAGGACCTCATGGGATATCTGTGCCTCACCCTAACTGAGGCTCCTCACTCTCTATCCCTTCCCAGTGCTGACACCTTCCCCCTGCACAGGCTCAGCTGCCTTCAGGCTCTTGGCACGATCTGCAAACAGGGCCTTCACTGCTTCTGTCTGAGCCCATGAGGCCCAATGCCAAACCATAAGCACAGGTCTTAGAGCTGGGTTCTCGTCGTCCTGGTGCCTGTGTGACACCCAGCCCCCTCCCCCAAGGTTCTAACCCAAGCCCAGTCCCCAGCTTCCCTGACACAACCCATAGCCCTCCTGTACTTCTAAAGACCCTTGTCTCTGTAACTTCCTACCATGTCCTGCCTAGCAGCCTACAGGGACATTTTGCTACCATCCCCCACTGAACCCCTGGACTCTGGCCCAAGCACCACCCCCAAGCCTCTCCTCATCTGTCTCTACAGTACTTGAGACTGCTCCCTGTCTGCCAGCTTGGACAAACTTCCAGAATCTGTCCCCCCATCCTATCCCACTGCTCTTGGAGCAGGAGGAGGTATCTGCCTAACCCGGCCCTTCTAGTCCAGCTCTCTCGGCAGCACCAAGCCCAACAATGGTGGCCGGCCACCATGAGAAGGCTCCGAGAGGAATAAGAGCAGCAACTTATATTGGGTGCTTGCTATAAACGAGAGTCTAAGGACCTCACCTGTATGAGCAAATTAATCCTCACAACAACACTCTGGGTCAGGTGCTATTATCATTCTCATTTTAGGGATCTTTTTGAAAAACACAGGCCAAGGATGCCTGGGTGACTCAGCAGTTGAGCATCTGCCTTCAGCTCAGGGCATGGTCCTGGGGTCCTGGGATCAAGTCCCACATCAGGCTCCCTGCATGGAGCCTGCTTCTCCCTCTGCCTATGTCTCTGCCTCTCTGTGTGTCAAATAAATAAATGAATAAATAAATAAATAAATAAATAAATAAATAAATAAATAAATAAATAAAATCTATAAAAATAATAAATAATAATAATTAAAAAAACCCAGCCCAGAATTCTTATATAATTTACCCAAGATTACAGACCTAGTCAAGGGCAAGTTCAAATCCAGCAGCGTGTCTCCAGGGCCCAAACTATTTATTTATTTATTTATTTATTTATTTATTTATTCATTCATTCATTCATTCATTCATTCATTTTTTATTTTGAGGAAGTTTATTGTTACATTTTGCAATAATAGATGAGGCACGACTAGCTCCTGCTTCTCCAACAACTCAATAAAAAAGACAATTAATCAAGGATAACAGTGAAATTAAAATTAAAAAATACAAAAGCCGAAAGCTTTGGAGACAAAAACAACTACAGTCTATGTGTGGGAAAGCTGTGAATGGTTTTAGTTGAGCCTAGCAAATAGTTTTCTTTCCCCATCCCAAAGAAGCCCAGGGCTCTGAGCTGGGGCCTTTACAGACCTTCCCCTCTGCCCGGTCCGGGAAGCTGGTTGTGGACCCAGGTGGTGCCTGCCACGCTCTCCGGGCAGCTCAGTGCGCAGCCCCAGCCCTTCCCCTCGCGTGCTCCCACTCCGTGGGTTAGAGAGGCTGGAGCAGTGTGGACGCAGCCAGCTGACCAGCCAGCTAAGCCTGGCCCAAGATGCCCCGAGCAGCATGACCAGCGGCCTGGGCCTGGGTGGTAGCGCCCTCGCTGGCAAGCAGCAGCTTGAGGCCCCGGCCATGACTCGCAAGAAGGGCCACCACCCCATGCAGCAGGCTGTGGGCAGGGCCCAAACTCTTAATCTTTCTGCTGATAGCTAAAGAGGCTGGCCCTGGGCCTTCCAGAAAGACAGCTACTTTGCATACACCAGGCACCTTCCAGCCTAAACCTCTTGCCCTTCTTGACTCAGCCTCTGCCTGGAAATCTGAAATGCCAGAGACAGTCTGCCAGAAATCTGCTCTTTCTCAAGTCTCGCCAGCCAGGGCTGCTCTTCCCATGAGAGGAACTGAACACCGGGCCCTAGCCCACAGGAGATCCCGAAGTCACCGAGGCCCCTCTGTCCTGGGCCTCCCCTGCCATCTGTCCCAGCCCATAGTCCGTGGGGCATTTGCTCTCCTCTGGCTTTCTCAGAGCAAGCCATGTCTCATCAGAGCCACAACTCCCAGCCTGACCAATTCCAGGACCTCATAACCTTATTAAAACAAAAAAATGGCCAGTTAAGTCCAAAAGCACCAAGCCACTCTTCCCACCATGCAGGCAATCTCAGTCTCTCTCCATCAATCTCTCTCTCTCTCTCTCTGTCCTCCACCCTAGGTGCCCTCACCTGTCACAATGGGATAGGACTGCGGCCCAGGCACGCTGCTCCCAATGTCGGCGGGGGTGGGACTGGTCAGGTTGGCCTTCATGTCATCCAGCCCTCCAGCCAGCGAAGCCATCGCTGAATACTCGGTGGTCTGAAAGAGGAAACAAAACAGAAACATCTCAGTATCAAGACTCCAAAGCACCTCAGCCAAATGCCACCACCACATTCTGGGGTTCAGCCACTGAGCGGGGCTAGCCCCTGCCTGTGCTGAGGCCCACAGGGGCTCACAAGCCCCCCGGTGTTGGGAAGGCAGATTCAGTTCAGTGGAACAGGACAGGAATCCAAGCTCGACAGTTCTCCCCAGGTGAGGAGGTGGGCAGGGTTCAGCGCAGCTTCACAAGGATTCCACCCTAGCTTCTCGTGGCCTGTGGGCTCCACGTGCCCAGCCCCAGCAGCCACCGACAGCCTCTTCCATCTCCCTAGATATCAGTAACCAAAACCAGAATGGAAATAAGAGTCTCGTTGCCAAGAGGAGAGAGAGAGAAGTTTCTGATTTCCAAGCTCTGAAACCACAGATGCAGAATAACAGACACCACCAGGTCAAGAGGAATGTCAGACATCGTCATGCCAAACCCTCAAATCACAGATGAGTAAACTGAGGCCCAAGGCGAAGAGGGCTTTGTCACGGCCACCAGGGTAGAGTCCCAGTCCAGGGAGTCTCACTCCAACCTCCAACACATGAGACCAAACGAACCACAGTTTGGCAAGTGTTTCTGAGTTCTGGCAGCGTACAAACAACTACATGCTGACGGGATGCACGTATCTGACTGAGCAAGTCCACATCGACGTGTGTGCGTGGCCCAGAATCATGCTCCTTTCCTTAAGCCATCTCATGAAATTAAAGCTTGTGATGAGTCATGTCCTTGGCATCCAAGCCACCATCAGCAGGGTCTCCAGACCCTGGGTCTTCACGCTCAGGGACAGATGAAATTAGAAGCATGAGTGCCAGGTCTCTTTCTTCCACCCAACCCCTGGGCCTATTTTCCGGTAAAGAAAGTATTTGCAAAAAAAACAAGAAAGTATTTGCAAACACCTAAGCCAAAGAATTTGGTTGTGCGGGCCAAATTCTGGCGTGAGCAGTTCCCTCCAGGATGCTGGCATAGCCAGCATTGCCACATGTCTGTCTGTCCAGGGCTATGTCCTCAGTAGATAGGGACAAGGAAGCAAGCAGTCTCCTGAAAGAAGATGCAGGTGACCTGGGGAGGATGCTGAGGACTGAGCCACAGGGAAGGCAAGCAGGGGAGCCACCCGGCAAGCCGCAGGCAGAGGGGACTCAGACCCAGGCATTTTCCTCGTGATTCTCTCTGCATATGAATTAGGAAGTACTTCTCAGGCAGCTCAAACTGGGGTGGTTGGCAGCAGTGAGTCCGTGAGGTACTGCAGGCCCAGGCACCCTGCCATGAGCCTCACGGAGGACAGCTTTGTCCAGAGCTCCTGGGGCTCTCAATCACCTCCAGCAGAGGCTGATTCTGAAACACGCGGAGAAGAGTACAGGCTTCTAAGGGAGAAGGACGAGAGGGACACGCCTCCTCAACATCCGGAACCACTGTAAAGCTGTAGTAATTAAGACAGTGTGGGATTGGCACAGGGACAGATAAATAGATCAATGAAACAGAAGCGAGTCCAGAAACAGATCTGTGCATATATGGAAACTTGATATACGAGAGAGGTGATGTACAAATCAGCAGGGAAGGATGGACTCTAATAAACAGTACGGGGGTAACGAGTTATCCATTCAGAAACAAGAAGGAAAAAAGAAATTGGATCTTTACTTTACACCAGACACAAAAATCAATTCCAGGTGGATTGGAGACCTAAATGGGAAAGGCAAAGGCATCTAATGTGGTTGGCTCTAGGTCCAGCCAAAAATCCTTGGGGACAAGCCTGCCCTTCAAAAGGAAACAAGTGGTCCTGGGATGCTCATGCAGGGTTCTTGGTCACTGTGAAGACGGGAGTGGGTTCCAGTCATCGGGCTGCCCTCATCCAATGCCTCCTCCTCCAGGAAGTCCTTCCTGACTACCATTCTTTAGGAAGCAAGAGTCCTGCCTTTGCTCTGCTGGCCCCACCAAGTGGTCATGCCAGAGCAAGAAGAACCATAATCTTCACAACCATCTCAAAAGCTCATATTTATTGATCCCTTGCTCTGTGTCAGGAGCTTTACCTGAATCTCCCATTTAATCCTCACAGCAACTCCATGAAATACGTTCTACGTTGTCCCCACTTTACAGATGATGAAACTGAGATCTATTACAGAAGGGAAGTAGCTTGCCTAAAGTCACACACCTTCTAGGTGCCACAGCCAGGGTTCCAATCTGGATCCACCTGACTCCAAAGTCTTGACAATTACTCTAATGAGTTTCATACTGTGAGTCCTGACCTGAAAATAGATGTGAAATCAATTTGCTAGTGCCAATATTTTAAACAATGAAATCAGAATGAACTAGAACAGAAAATATCCAAGGTTCTCATGCACAGAAAGAGCCAAGACCTGTTTTATAAATCTTTGTTTCACATATAAGCGAATATATGCATCCTAGGTGGAGATGAGAATATCTTTCTTGCTTCAGGTCCAGACCAGCAAAGTCTGCATTCCACACAGCAAGGAGCTGTTGGGAAAAGGTCACCATCTAGATTTCATCCTCCATAGAATGGGACCTGGTCATGGCATTAGCCTCCTAATTTGCTAAAGAAGGAACTCGCTGGAACAGCTCCTTCAGTGCATTGCCGTGAGCAAGGACAGGAGGTCAAAACAATTCTGTAAGGATCTCTTCCAAGATGGTGTCTCCTGGAGGTCCCAGGACTCTAGGGTAGGGGACAGGGCTCCCTCCTCTCCATGCTACTGGGTACCCTTGTGGAGGCCTGAGCATAACGAATGTTCAGTGTTTATTGAGCCTTTCTTTTGCAGACCAGACATGCTCTCTGACCTTCATCCACAAACCCCTGAG
Source organism: Canis aureus (assembly GCF_053574225.1). Classification (NCBI taxonomy): domain Eukaryota; kingdom Metazoa; phylum Chordata; class Mammalia; order Carnivora; family Canidae; genus Canis; species Canis aureus. The sequence continues at coordinate 55,144,361 of NC_135620.1, forward strand.
GGAAAAGACACAAGGCCCTGGAAGCTTTAACCAAGAGGAGCAGGAGTGCAGAACCGTTGATTGACCCTGGAGTGGGAAGTGGTCAGGACAGGGTTCTTGGGCAGGTGGTATTTAACCTGGGTCTGAGGAATCCGCGGCCCCCAAGGCTGATAAGTGCTGGAGGAAAGCTCAAAGGTAAGAGGACAGGAGGCGTCTAGAAACAGAGCACATGCCAATAGTTGGGGGAAGTGAAAGTAGACGAAGCGAAGACAGAAAGGCAGTAGAGCTGGGATTCACCTGTGAAGAGTTGCACAGTGAACACACAGATGAACAAATGAATGAGTGGCCCTTAGGCGGGCCAGGCAGCAATCTCAACCTAGGGTCAGCATCCCTGCGCCCCTCCCTACCCACTGCCAGACCTACCCCCTTCCTAGGCTCTAGGCTGGGCAGCTGGGTCTGCAAGGGAAAGCCTTTATGTCCCCCACCAAGAAAGCAGAGCCAACCTGGATTTAAGAAAATTGCAAGATGGTAGCCAATGGGGTTACTCTGCCTCTTAATTTCCTCGATGTCCTGTTGGAAAGGTCTTTTTGGTATTTGATTTTGGTTTAGTCAATAAATTCATTGTCAAAGTTTGTCTAGTCACTTTGACAGTCGGGTATGGATCACCTTTCCAAGAAAAAAATCTTTAACTTGTGCTACACATGTGGTAGGAGGTCCAAGAATCCAGTCTCCCAACCACCCCTGGCTGCCAGAAGGTAGAGTGAACTTCCCTCAAGAGCAGGGGCTCTGAGGACAGGGGACTTGGAAACCAGCCCTCAGCTCCCCTTGGCTATCCGTACCTCCTACACCACCACCTTGCAGGGCTTGCCCCAAGCCTAGACTCTCTCCTTTGGTAGGATTCCACAGCTCTTACTCTGCTCCTGCGTAAGCCAGGGGATGCTGTCATTTAGTTTTGGGGTGTAATTATCCCCTGAGTCCTCATCACTGACTGTCCCTTTGAGCTGCTATTGATCCTCTCCAATCTTCTGGGCTCCCTTGCTATAGCAGCTGCTCCTCAGCCACTCCAGCCAGTTCCACCTCTGCCTGGAGGACTCATCTCACTCAGAGGACTCCTGCTCTGTCCACAAGACCCAGCTCCAATGTCACCTCCCTGGGGAAGCCATTCCTGGGCCCCCCATTTCTACAAAGAAATCATGACTCTTTGTCTCTGCTTCCATACTTCCACAGACCTCCATTACCATACTTCCATCATGTTTAATGGCTATTTGTCTATTTCCCTTGAGGATGTCTTGAGAGCATGGAACATGGAACATCCCTAGAGCCCCCCTAAGTGTTTGTTGAATAAATGAATACATGGTCCAATAGCATGACATTAGCCACAACACTCAAAAATTAACTAAGAAGTGTTTGAACAAGAACCCCAAGTGATATCCTAACCTTCCCCCACCCCACCACCATCACTCCCCTCATCAAGTTAGGTGACCAGGAAATAACACCCTTGGCCATCATTAGGTAAAGCCTCTGGGGAAGCACTTTCACTCATATGTGATAAAATATCAGGCATTCGGGGCACCTGGGTGGCTCAGTGGTTGAGTGTCTTGGCTCAAGGTGTGATCCCAGGGTCTTGGGATGGAGTCCCGTGTCAGGCTCAGGGAACCTGCTTCTCCTTCTGCCTATGTCTCTGCCTTTCTCTTTGTATCTCTCATGAATAAAAAAAATAAAATCTTTTAAAAATATATCAGGCATTCAACATTTGTTAGAGGAAATAAAAGGGCCACCCTAAGAATTTTTTTTAAACATTTTATTTATTCATGAGAGACAGAGAGAGAGAGGTAGAAACACAGGCAGAGGGATAAGCAGGCTCCACGTGGGGAGCCTGACCTGGGTCTCGATCCCGGGTCCCTATGATCACACCCTGGGCCGAAGGCAGCGCTAAACCGCTGAGCCACCCAGGCTGCCCAGAAATTCTTTTTTTTTAACCTCTGAAGACACTGCCCATTAGGATGGCCAAAGTCTTTGTCAATCCCTCCTACAGTTCAGCACCCCTGAAATTTTTTCTCCTGATGAGCAGTTAACCCACCTGTGGTTGAACAACAGGAACTCTGGAAACCACGGTATGTCCCTTTTTGCTTTGGCTGCCAAGAAGCTCAGTCAAATTCAGTGTTCAACCACCACAACCACAGCATTGCTGGCACCTGGTGTCAGGACCTTCCCTCTCTCGCTACATAATTTCTGAACTTTTTTTTAGCTCTAACTTACTAACTTAGATACACGTAATTGTTTGTTTTGCAGGGCATCTCAAGTCCTTTGTGAAAGTGGAGACGGGACGAGGTAGAAAGGATGACAGGATAAGAAAGATGGTAAAGAAGGTCACGAGAGAGAAAGAAGAGAGAAGGCATAATTGGTGCCTCTGGTAACAGCGACAACGTCCTCCCATTTCTCATAGTTATTTGGGAGGCTAGGGGCTGAACTTGACGCAACAAAGGCAGTCACGCGTGCATAGGCGTGTCAGCAGGCCTACACACTCGGGAACGTGGCTCCCCTCTCCTCCCACCATTGCCAGGCACAGGCAATAGCTTTGTTCCACATTTCTGACTTCTCTGAGCTCTTGGGGTTCTTTCTTAGGATGTTATTTTGGGCTTCTGCTCCTTTCCCATCAGGGCCCCGGGGTGCTGTCCTTGACCACGACCCAGAAAGAAAAATGAACAGCAAGTCACAGACTGTTCACTCCAGGGCAACCAATGGGAATACAACCCTCTGCCTCCTGCCATAGATTCTTGTGAGGTCTCAGGGTCCAGACCAGCAGGTACGCACACCCTCCTCAGATACTATGCTCCAGATGATGGAAAGTCTCACGCTCTCCAATGTCTGAGCTAGACAGATACTCCGAGTCATCTACCCCAACCTGGAAAAACTAAGGTATGGGGCAGGGAATGGACTTCCTCGGCTACTTTGTATCTGTATCATTTGTAGCCTTTAACCCCGTGGTGGAAAGAGCAGCGAACCAGGAGCAGCAACACCAGGTTCTCATCCCAGCTCTGCCTCTTCCTCTCCTGTGTGACCTCAGGCAAGCCAGGCCAGCTCTTGGTACCTCGTTTGCCTCATTAATAACATGAGATTTAAGTCAAAACCCTTGCTGCCTGTCTGCCAGGGCCAGTGTGAGGATCTGAAGCATAAGGACAGGCACTTCTGACCCTAAGCAACACAAGGGACAGGGCATCCTAAAAGGGACTCCAGGAGGCACATGCCCTGGGAAAAGTGTGTGCTGGGTGTCATTTGGGTCCCTAGGAAATTACCTGGAAAAGGACTGCCTGGGGCTGCACCAAGTATTGTCTCATCAGCACGGGGCACCACTGCCATAGCATGGAGGAGAAAAGAAACACAGACACGTGAGAAGGAGGGCAGCATGAAGGAGGGCAGGGCATGGGGACGAAGGCTGCAGAGCTGGCTACCTCAGATGGCTACCTCGGCCCAAGAGGCTTCCCCATCACCTGCAAAGCTCCTCCAGGCTTGCTGCTGAGCCTCAGGTGGTCCCTGGGTTCTGGGCCAGCACCAGGCCAACCACTCCCATCCTGAGGGACGAGAGGCCTGCCCACCTATACACCTACCCCAATGAGGACACGAACTGGAGGAGGTGTGTCCCTAGGGCCTGGCCTGGTGACCTGAGACTGAGGAGGCAGAGGGGTCTGGATGCCTCAGCAGCTAGAGTGGAGCTGGGACCTGGGGGCTGGTGTCTTCCTTCCCTGGCCTCTGCTTCCCCAGCTATCTGAAGACTTGCATGTGATCTCCAAGCCTCCTGCCACTTCGGATGCTCTTTGCCTCCCTAACTGGCCACATGACCAAGCGTGGATTCCCTGTTCAACAGATGAGCTCCAAGGCAAGAAACAAAAGACAGAGGGGATGCTATAGGTTAGAGGAGACTTGAGACATATCGATCGGTTGCAATGTGGACCCTGACTCTGACAAACAGACTGTAAAAATAAACAACTGTAAAAAGAAATACTATGACATATTACGAACCTATTATAAATACAAATACAGACAGTTTATTTGAGGACATTACAGATTCACTAACTTTTTAGGCGTGATAATGGTATCATGGCTATGCCAGTGAAGGTCTCATCTTTTAAAGAGTCATTCTAACACACTTACAGATAAAGTGATACGATGTCTGGAGTCTGCTTCAAAATAAAGTTAAGGAAATTGGCTACAGTGAACAAATTGTGGTCTAACGGGATACTATTCAAAAATAAAAAGGAACAAGGCACCAAGGCATGCTGCAGTACAGGTGAGCCTCAAGAGCACGCTAAGTGAAAGATGCCAGACAGAAGTGGGATGGCCAGAACTGGCAAATCCGTAACACAGAAAGCAGAGCAGGGGGTGGCTGGAGCCAGAGTGGGAAGGGGGATTAACGATAAACATACAGAAGGGATCTTCTTGGAGTGAAGGGACTGTTCTGAAACTGGATTGTTGGTGTTGGTGGCACAGCTCCATAAATTACTAAAAATCACTGACTTGAATACTTCAAATGAGTGGATTTTTGATAGAAAAATGAAAATTCAATAAAGCTGTTGAAAAATAAAGCTGAGGGATCCCTGGGTGGCGCAGCGGTTTGGCTCCTGCCTTTGGCCCAGAGCGCGATCCTGGAGACCCGGGATCGAATCCCACGTCGGGCTCCCGGTGCATGGAGCCTGCTTCTCCCTCTGCCTATGTCTCTGCCTCTCTCTCTGTGTGTGTGACTATCATAAATAAAAAATAAAAATTAAAAAAAAAAAAAGAAAACTAAAGCTGAGGGGCACCTGGGTGGTTCAGTGGTTGAACATTTGTCTTTGGCTCAGGGTGTGATCCCGGGGTCCTGGGATCGAGTTCCACCTCAGGCTCCCGATGGGAGCCTGCTTCTCCCTCCACCTATGTCTCTTCCTCTCTTTCTGTGTCTTTCATGAATAAATGAATAAAATCTTTAAAAGAAAAAAAAAGACAGAAAAAGAAAGCAAGGGTATTGAGGAAACAGGATGATCATTGAATCCAGGGGAGGGATGCTTACAGGTTAGACTCTTTGGTCTCCTTTTGAAATTCTCCATAACATCAAAAGTCCCAAACAGCATGTGTTTGAGTCATGACCCCACTTGCCACACCCATCAACTGTCCAAAAAACACTTGCAGCATAATGAGAGCACCCCAGAGGGTGAGGCCAGCCAGGAATTTGCTCTCTTGAAGCCTGTTATCTCCCCATCTTCGGAGACTCCAAGGTTCCAAACACAAGAAGCATAAGGGCCTCCTCGTCTGCATGGGCCCTTTCCAGGTTGCAAAGTCCTTGCAAAGACAAGGCTCAGAGAGGGGAGCCCCAGTGTGCCAGCTCCAAGCTCAGTGCTGGCCCATCACGCCAGAAGCAGAGAGGATTTGCGAAGACTTTGCTACTGGCCCTGAGGGGAAGCTCACACACTTATGGTAGGACATCGTCCTCTGTAAAATGCCCTGGCCACCGGCCAAACTCTACTCCTCCAGCTAAACAGAGAGCCCTGAATCTGCAAGCAAGGAGGAAGAAGGTTCCACACTATTTAAACCTGGGTACGCAAAAACTGCATGTGCAGAGCATGTGTTAAGGAATGGTTCTGTCTTGGGGAGCCTGGCTGGCTCAGTCGGTGGAGTATACCACTCTTGCTCTCAGGGTTGTGGGCTCGAGTCCCACACTGAGTGTAGAGATTACTTAAAAATAAAATCTTTAGGGGCGCCTGGGTGGCTCAGTCAGTTAAGTGTCCAACTCTTGACTTCAGCTCAGATCATGATCTCAGAGTCGTGAGACTGAGCCCTGCATCAGGCTCTGCACTGCTTATGGAGCCTACTTAAGATTCTTCTCTCTCTCTCTCACCACCACCCCCTGGCCTTCCCCCACCACTTTAAATAAATAAATAAATAAATAAATAAATAAATAAATAAATAAATAAATCTTTTTAAAAAAAAGAAATAGTTCTGTCTTGATTACAGTGGATCAAACCAATTGGCAGGGAGCCTAGAGACCTGACACTTACTGCCTTGGACTCCCATTCAACCTGGGGCAGACCCTGCTCCACTCTAGGCCTCAGGGACTCCACCTGCCAAATGAGGAAGAAGAACCAGAACCCCAGAACCATCAGGGCCCCTCTGGCTGTGAGGCCTCACCTGAGGCAGAGGTGGGGAGCTGTGCTCTGCACGGGTGTGGTCCTCCCTGGGCTTCTCGCTGGTGTGGCTGAGGTCAGGTTTGGCCACCCCATGGGTTAGTGAAGGTGTTGCACACTCTATCCAGGCCCCTGAATGCAGACACCTGGCTACCATCTAGAGAGGAGTATGGCTAAGGGAGCCCAGCAGCCCTGCAACCAGGAAGACAGGGCTCAGATCTGAAGATCTGTGTGGAACTAGGCCAGGCACTTCTCTCATGAGTAACATGGGGAATCTGCTTCTCTCCCTCTCCCTCTGCCCCTCCTCCTGCTCCCGTGCTCTCTCTCTCAAATAAAAAAAAATAAATCTTTAAAGATAAATAAATAAAATAAAAAATGTTTGCTAGGGGCACCTGGATGGCTCAGTCAATTAAGCGTCTGATTTTTGATTGACTCTTGATTTTGGCTCAGGTCATGATCTCAGGGTTGTGGCATTAAGCCCTGAGTTGACTCCAGGCTGGGCATGGAGGCTACTTGGGATTCTCTCTCCCTCTCTCCCTCTCCCTCTCCCCTCCCTGCTTGTGTGTGCACTCTCTTAAAAAAAAAGTTTTGGGACACCAGGGTGGCTCAGTCAGTTAAGTGTCTGCCTGTAGCTCAGGTCATGATCCCAGGGTCCTGAGATTGAGTCCTGCATTGGGCTCCTTGCTCAGTGGGAATTCTGCTTCTCCTTCTGCCTGCTGCTTGCCCTGCTTGTGTGTTCTCTCTGACAAATAAAGAAAGAAAACCTTTTTAAAAAAGTTTGCTCTAAGGGGGTGTTATAAATGATGCTTTCAAAAATACTCCATAATCTACAGCAGTACTGTTAGTATTTACAGGGGGAAAGAACTGCCTAGGATTCTGAATAACCTCCCCTTTCCAGGAAGCCTTCCCCGATTTCCCCTCTTCTGTGTTCCCAGAACATCTAAGTGGTCATACCTCTACCACTACACTCACCACTTTGCATCACACATCTAATTGTTTAGGGTCCTCATCTCCCAACTAGCGTGTGAACTTCATGAGGATGGAGCTGTGTCTCCCTCATCTTTGTGACAGCAGCTCCTGGCCCAGTGCCCAGGTTTGAACAGATGTGACATAAATGCCTGAGGAACCAAATGAACTGGGACAGGTACCATGGCCTGGCTCTGCCAACAGCACCAGAGGTGCTTCCCAGGGTCACTGAGAGGATAAGTGATCTCAGGATGCTTTTATTTATCAGAAAGTACTATCGGCATGGATGAGACCTGGTCTTTATCCATTTGGCTCTCTATATCTGTGCCCATGCTTGGGCCACAACAGAGCGCAGTCAAATCAAGAGACTTGCAAAGTTTGACTCATCTCCCCTTATTCTGTTTGCAGTCTGCAAGGCATCCCTCCAGCACACCCCCAGACACACTCCCAGGTGGTGTGGAGTAGCAGGGGAAGCCCCAGGGACAGGACTGAAATTAGATATTGTACTTTCTGTCCAAGAGAAACTTTTCTGGCAATGACTAATCAGGAGGCCCCTTATTTCCCCACCCCCTGACCACTTAGAGAATTTTTAGTAAGCCCCGAATCTCAGAGCTCAAAGAAGCTCAGGAGTTATGATGAGGGCTGATCTTTTTATCTGATGCTTGAAACCCACCAGTGGTGGAGAACTCACTATTTCCTGAGGCAACCACTCCGTGGCCACCCAGCTCAGCTATGAGAAAGAGCTAGGTCTGTCCCCGTAGGCCTCCCAGCCTTAGCCTCGGGTGTACTCCCTGTGGCTCCCGTTCTAACAAACATCCTCTAACAGTGGCAGTGCTGTTCCCTCCTGGACCCAATGCAGGGCCCACATGTCCCGCGCTCCTCATTCTGGACCTATTCTCTCTGACTGGGGCATAAGCAGCTTGCTTCTGCTTTTCTGGTGACCTCATCACCTGGCTGACTCATGCTGTTCTTCATCAGCGCAGAGCTCACTACAAGTTCATCAGAAATGGAAAGTGATTATGCATATGAATTTTTTAAGTGTTCATTTTCTCCTACTCCTGACCCAGGGCTTATAAACTCTCCCTGGCTTCACACTGCCTCCAGGTAACATTGACCTGAACTGTACAGGCCCCAACCCTATTCCAACCTACTTTTCCAGCTTCCACTTTTAATCTACCCTACTTTTAAAACATTGTCCTCTACTCCAATCACAGCACACACACACTGATCCCTGAAAGCCCACGTCAATTCCTTTGCTCATACTGCCTTCCCATTCCCGCCCCAGTCAAAACCCTCGTCCTCTATCGTCCAGATCACACAGCATCTGTTCCTCATACTTTTCTTAGGTTTTCGGTTGAAAGATCATTTCCAGGGCAGCCTGGGTGGCTCAGTGGTTTAGCGCGGCCTTCAGCCCAGGGAGTGATCCTCGGGACCCGGGATCAAGTCCCACATCGGGCTCCCTGCATGGAGCCTGCTTCTCCCTCTCCCTGTGTCTCTGCCTCTGTGTGTGTGTGTATGTCTCTGTGTCACTCATGAATAAATAAATGAAAAATCTTTATAAAAAAAAAAAGAAGGAAAGATCATTTCCTTCTCTGAATTCCCTATGGCATTCCCCCTGCACATCCTTTAGGACATTTGTTCCACGCTACTTTATTCTAGTGATTTGGGACCATGTCTGCTTCCCCTCTGAGATGGGGAGACACCTATAGGTAGCACTCCTGCTCTGTTCCAAGCTGGATCCCACCAGTAGGCCTGGACAGGACCTATCCCCAGTGAAACTGAGTGAGGGAGGGGGAGAAGAGGCAAAGGAATCCGGGGCTCACCCTGAACCTTAAGAGAAGGCCCTGAGCTCAGAGCATTCTGGCTCTTGTCTTCCCAAATTCAAGAAAAGAAATGACAAGGCTTGGAGCGCTAAGCTCCACTTCTGGAGGATGAGAGCCAGGAACCAGGGTCAAGGTCTCTTAAGTGATAAGAAGGTGTGGTGTGGGTGTGGTGGTGTGTGCATTGGGGGCAAGGGCAGCATGCAGGGGAGGAGGGTGAAGAGGACACCCCGTCCTGGAGCCCCAGGGCCTGGCTCAGGTTCTGTCTGTGTGATGAGTGGCTCCAGATCCTGACATGAAGAAGAAGAGAGAGTCCTAAAAACAAAGCTCCATCTCTAGGCAGCCAAATTCTATGGGCTTCTCCCAGGTGGTCCATGGTGGGGCCTAGCTGTCCCATCCTGCTATAGGACTAGAAAGGGGGTTAGGCCAGGGAGGCCCATTACCCCCAGAGGAATGCAGACTCACTGGCCAGCAAGGGCCCTGAATAGGGACATGCAAAGGGAGCCCTCTCCCTCATCCTAAAGTGTGGTACGGGAGTGGAGGGGGCACCGCAAGATGCTCATACTTCACTTTCCTTCGGATGGACTTCCCAGCTGCAGCAGGACAGAGGTTACCCTGAGGCCATAACGAAGGAGACCCGTCTGTACTGCAAGGCCAATAGGGCGGAGGCAGGGAGGTGGATGCCCTTGCCCACCACCACCTCCTCCACCCCGCTGCTGCTGAGTGGTGACACACAGGCGTGCACGCGCACACACACTCCTCAGGCCACAGGCCGCCTCTCCGCCCTGTCGGCTGCCTATCCGACAGGACTTTCTAAAGGGTGATATTCTGCGAAGGCAAACACAGGCAGCCTCGGGAGGGAGTGCCCCCTTTGTCACCGAGGTTTGCTAGGGCCAAACAGAAACCATGCAAGAGAAGCATGGGGCGGGGGTGGGGGGGCGGGGGGTGGAGGCTGAGAAGACCCTGGCTCTCACCTAAACCAGTCAGAATAACGTGAACTCCCTGGATACTTACTACACACCAGGTACTGTTCTAGGTGCTAAAACACATTCGTTTATTTCATTCTTACAACCACCCCATGGGTATTATCAACCGCCCACCCTTGGAAGATGATGAAAGTGAGGCACATGGAGCCCAACCACCACGTCCCCATCTCTCCCCAGCAGTGAGACCCCAAGTCCAAGATCTTAAAGCGCTACGCACCACCTCTCTGCCATCCTGGGATGAGTGAGAAAACCGAGAGTAGGGAAGTTGGGTGAGCTGTGGATGGGGTGTCGGCCTAAGTTCTCTCCGATCTGTGTTCTTCATCATGATTCTAACTGCCTCACTCGGAGGTGTGGGGGGCCCAGGGACAGAGATGCCAACTCTCAGGCCAGGCACGGCTCCACGTGCTTCACAGCCCCCTCGGATGCTTACCTGCTCTCGACCCTACACCTGTCACCATCCCAGATGGGGACAAACCCATCACCAGACCCAGATGGGTTTGGAAACATATGCTTAGATGTTTCTAACCATAGATGCCATTAACTTTATTCTTTCTTCTCCCCACTTAGACTCGGAAGACAGTGCAATTCTCAGATCTCTGTCAGATTTAGCAATTAATCCTAACATTAGTGGGAACCAACAGAGAAACAAAGAAGAACGTGTGACATTGTTAGTACCGCTAAGGAAAAATCAGGCCTCTGACTGCTTGGTCCAAGCCCTCTGTTCTGTACTGAAGGTAACATTCTGGCTTTTAGAGACACCAGAAACTTAAGGAAGCAGACATTAGGCTTAGGTTTTAGCTATTATGTCTCAGCCCAAATTCTAGCTAATATAGGTAATAGAGAAAAAACTAGCACAGTGACAGCAGTGTTTCTATTTGCCTTTTTATCAGGGTTAACTTAAAAGCTTTTGCTTTTAATTATTGAAAATATGTTCTCATTTTGCAGTAACGGGTTAATTTCATGAATCTCGCATTTTGTACCTGGAAACAAAACATAATAAGCATTTTGTGTGTGTTAATACCTATAATTTACTTAAATAAGCAAGCCCTTGGCCTTGAAACCAGACATGTAAACAAACACGCTTCTGGGAGCCCGGTTTAAGTTTGATTTTTAACAATTCCTTTTTCTCTCTCATATACACACACACATTAAATTTAGCCTCCTGGTTTTATTTCCTTCACCTCTCTCCCACAAATCAAACCTCAAATAATATAAAACTGCTGGCTAGAAACAGGCTTCACACAAACAAACAAAAGCTTTCAAGCCACATCTCCCGGTCCAACCTTCTCCACCTCCTTTGCCTTCTCTGACAAAACAGTCTCTCTCTCTCTCTCTCTCTCTCTCTCTCTCCCAACTGCCCCAGAAAACCCTGAAATACTTCATTCTCATTTCTGGGAGAGGAAGAGGCTTGATCCCCAAATAAAAGAAAACTTCAGCAATGATACTAAGCTGGGAAAACCCAGGCCGACTTCTCCTTGCCACCCGTGTCAAGCTCACAAAGAGAAAAAATCGTACCATCCGACATGGTTGGGAGAGTTTAATCCAAAGCTGTGCTAATTAATATCCCTGGCTTTCCAGAAGCCAGTGCCACATACAGCTGCGAGGGCAACAAGGCTGTTCTCCCTTCAATTTTATGGGAAGAACATTTTCATTACAAAGCCTCCTCCCAGACCCTCCTCTCTCTCGGCCAGATTAGCTTCGAGAAGGAAGTGGATGATCCATATATCAGAACTCCTTCTCTCTCCATTAATTTTATTATTTATACCCCATTTTAAAAGTTTATTGGTGCAACTCTCGGTGCACCTGGCCAGAGCCCTTCTGACAGACAGTGGTACCTTCACGCATCTCCTACTCAGGAGCAGTGGGGGCACAGGTCACCAGAATGTACCAACTTTTTGAAATTTGCCTAGGAGAAAGAGCTGACTCCAGTGGCATATCCTGTCTCCCCACAGCAACACACACACACCATTGTTTAAAACGAACATTGAAGGATCTAAGCTCACTCATTTGTGAAACATGTGTGGACTCGATGGCTCACCATGAGCCATGGCTGATCCCCAGAGACCCCTGAAAACCCGGAGGGATGCCCAACACGCCCCCACCCGAATCAAGCATCCCCGGCTGTTCCAGCAGAGTTGACCCATTTTGAACCCAAACTGCCAGACCACGGGCAGGCCTGGCGAGGCAACGTGTCTTACCATTTTATTCTGAAACCCCACGTGCTCAAGCCTGTCTCCAGCCTCCTAAAGGGACCCCAAATCCAATCTAAATGTCTTGAATTTACCTGTTTGTCTTTTATACATATAAATAGCTGCATTTCCATTCTCTCTTTGTTTCTCATTTTCATTTGGTTCTAATATCTGCATGTAAATGTCGGAAAATAGCATCTGTAATTGGAGATTATGAAGTATGGCCAGCTCCTGACAGGCTGCTAAGGAAGATGGATTATCCTCATTTTTCTGTAAATTTTGTCAATTTTGGAATTCATAAGCTATCAACACTGATCAAAATGGGACTTCACAGCTGTGTCAAAAAAAAAAAGAAAGAGCAAGAGCGAGGGAGAGCTCTCGAAGGCAGGCGGTCGTGTGCAGGGGCTGGGCGGCAGGCGGCTGGTGGTGGTGGCACAGCAGATTGGATGCCCAGGTGTCACCAGGGGCCACCCTCTTCCCCTGTGCCCTCCTCTCCAAGCTGGCGGCTCCCTCAGCAAGGGGCACCCTGGAACTCAGGGTGGGGCTGCCTCGGCCCCTGGTTCAATCAAATAGCTAAATCACACAACTGGAAGGCCGCAAATCCTCCAAGGCACCCACTCCAACCCAGGGCTTAATTTATTGCTGGGCGCTGCCTTCCTTATTTATCCAGAGGAGTCGGCAGGCTCCCTGTGCGCGGGCCTCCGAGATGTTCTACTCCTTTCTGACCATCACGGCCCACTTGAGGCAATTGTGTTGGTGTCTCTCTCTCAATTTTCCCATTACTGGGAGTAAGTACTGTTGGGACTCTGTAATAGCCCGACTGCAGCCCATATCAATAACAGATGAGGTTTAATCGTCCAACACAGAAATTATTTAGGCGCAGTAAGGACATTCAATGTCATTTGCATAATGGCATTTCTATCGCACGCACCTAACCCGTCTTGCATAAACAAGGCCTTGGGACCATAAATAATAATAAATCATGACGTCTGCACGCCTCTTGCGGTAATAGGAGCCACTCTTTGTGGAAATTATTTCAGCAGGAAATGGGCACTGTAATTTTAAAGACATGTGGCGCTGTGAGGCACGGTAAATCACGCGGGCACATGATCCCCAGGAGCAACCGGGGGACCTGTCCCAAGCTGCAGCGACATCCCCAGGACGACTGGAGGAGGAAGGCAGGTGGTGAGGGGGAAACACGTGGGGCCTGTAGAATAGATGCTGGCACATGCCATCATCCCAGTAAATGGCAGGAGGGTGGGATGTTCAGAACCTCAGGCCCCGGGCAGAAGTAGTCTTGGACCTGCAGAATCCCATAGACCTCAGGTCAGAAACAGTTTTTGTCCCGGGAGAATGGAAGCCCCATGAGGGTAGCTGCTCCTGATTTTTGTCTGCGCTGTCCCCTGCTTTTCCTTCACCACCGCCTGGCACCCGCAGGTGCTCAGGAAAGAGCCTAGAGAAGTGCAAAGAGAGGAGATAGTCCCTGGGCCCAGGTGGTGAGCAGCTAAAAAGAGCTCTGAAAACAGGGTAAGGTGAGACAGCTGGAGGGCAGGCCCTGTGGGAATTAAGGCAAGATCTGCCCAGAAGCACCGGAAGCACTGATCTGGTGATGAGAGAGCAGAAGTGTGCAGGTAGCTCAAACCTGTGTTGCAAAGAGGCTATGGGGTAAGAGAAAGGCATTGGGGTGGGGGCAGTGCTGGCCAGCAGAACGGCAATGCCTGTGGGCTTGGGGTCGGGGAGGAGCACGGCTGACCTCGAATCCCAGTTCCACCATCTCCGACCGCCCACCTCATCCCTCCACATCCTACTTCCTCATCTGCAGACCCAGCCTGAGAACAGTACTTGGCTCACAGAGCTGCTCTAAGGGCACAATGAGGTCGTGTGTGCAAAGCAACTGGTGCTCGATCATGCTTTGCTATCATTTTTGGCATGACAGCTGTTCTTCAGGAAGCAACAGAAAGGCCCCCTACCAGCTGTGGGATTCAGAACAGGCTACTCCACTCTTCTGGGCCTTGGCTTCCTCCGGTCTGGCCAAGGAGAGCGGGTAAGATGGTGCCTACCAAGCTCCTGGAGCAGCCATGAGGCTCAAATGGAGTCACGATGGGAAGCTGGTTGTTAGGATAAAGTGCTGTCTGCACAGGAGGGATGGACATTGGCAAAGAAAGAGGGGGAGAGGGACGCCTGGGTGGCTCAGCGGTTGAGGGTCTGCCTTTGGCTCAGGGCGTGATCCTGGGATCCTGGATGGAGTCCCACATCAGGCTTTCTGCATGGAGCCTGCTTCTCCCTCTCCTTATGTGTTTGCCTCTCTCTGTGTCTCTCATGAATAAATAAATAAATAAATCTTAAAAAAAAAAAAAAAAAAGGAGGAGAGAGAGTTCTCAACAGCTGCCCACTGGCCTCACCAGCCACCCCCTCCCCTGGGTTCATGCTTTCCAGAAAAGTCCTCATGGGATACACAGCAAGGCAACCACAGTGTGGCCTCTGGGAGGGGAAAACATGGCCTGAGGTCAGAGTTCTAGCTTAAACTGTATCTGTAATGTGTCACTTTTATTAGAAGAGAAGTACTGCTTGCGTCATGGGATTTTTCAAGCTGATGAAATTTCAGGGGCACCTGGGGGAGGGGTCAGCCGGGCAAGCATCTGCCTTCAGCTCAAGTGGTGATCCCAGGGTTCTGGGATTGAGCCCCACGTTGGGCCCTTGCTCAGCAGGGAGTCTGCTTCTCCCTCTCCCTCAGCCCCTCCTCCTGCTCATGCTTCCTCCCTCTCTCAAATAAATAAATAAATAAATAAATAAATAAATAAATAAATAAAAATCTCTTTAAAAACTGCTGGTAAAGTTTCATACCCCTGTACCTTGGCACATACTATTCCTTCTGCCGGAATACCAAAAGTTCTGAAGTGCTGCTGGGACCGCACTAAAGAGCCAATCCAGTGATTTAATAACAATGCATCTCTCTCCCAGAGGAACTTAGAGAAAGAGCGATCATTTCTCCACTGAGTCTGCCTTCCCAGACCAGAGGCCTACCCATGGGCTGCAGGGAATGATGCAAATCACAGGCACCCACAGCCTCTGTGCAGGGGAGTCAACATCACTGTCAGCTTACACATTTATCTTATGGTTACCAAAGTGTGAAAATTGCTCAAAAGCCAAATAAAGTCTGGAGTTTAGCTATAAGTATTGTACCAATGTTGGTTTCTTCGTTTTTGGCAAATGAACCATGGTTATATAAGATGTTAATGATAGGGGAAATTAGGTGAGAAGTATATGGGAACTTGCTGTAATACTTTCACACATTTTCTAAATTTAAAATTATTCCAAAATAAAAAGTATATGTAAAAAACAGAAGCCAGATCTTACTTATAATAAGAGAAAATCAAATTAAAACTACATTGAATCCTTTTTCATCTATAAGATAGCAGTGATTCAAAGGTTGATACAATACTGTGTAGGCAGACTGGGGTAATAGGTCTCATTTCAGGGGATGAACCTCTTTGGCGAGCAGGGGCTCTACCTTTCAAAATTCAAAGTGCAAATACACGGATCTGGCCTTTCCACTTCTGGGAATTTATCCTGCAGGTATAGTATCACATGTGCAAAAATAAATATCAATAAGGATGCCCAATGCAGGCTTTTTTGAAAATGGAAGAGTGGAAGTGACCAACAGGCAACTTGTTAAATCAATTATTATATTCTATACAGTAGAATACTATTTAGCTACTGATACACCTTTTATGTTGAGCTTTGTTCCAACTCAATCAGGGAGGTGCTGTCATTAGCATTCTCCTTGTCTATAAATGCAGAAATCCAGGCACAGAGAGATGAAGTAAGTTTCCCAGGGTCACACAATAGAACCGTAACTGAGATCGTGTGGCTGCAGTTGCTGATGTTGGGGGCAGAACTGTTAGCAGAGAAGCTGCTAGTAGCAGTAGAGTTTGTTGGCTTCTTCTCCAAAGCACTGGCTGCCATGAAAAGCCACCTTCAGCACAGCTAACTCTACTCCAGGGAGGCAGGGATTCCTACAAGTGCCCTGGATTCTCCTGAACACCCACAACTTTTTCTCTCCTGGCCCCCTCCTCTGCACCCAGCCCTCAGCTCCCAACCGCCCCCCCCCCAACAGGGTCTTCTCTGCCCTGAGGCCTTTCCTCCTCCAGGGTGCCCCCCTCTCTGCCAAATCTGTCTATTCTTCATCTCAGTCCCACCATCCACCCTGAACTGCTTCACATCCTTTTCTCTCCCATTCCCAGTGACAGAAGCAGGAACATCTTGCCCTGTGGGTCTCTGGTCTGTCTGGAGGATAACTGAACATACCTCCCCAGGAACACTGCCTTGAGCTGAGTGTAGACTGAGGGTAAGTTCTGGCAGAGAGAGGGGGTCTGATGTCCCCAGGCCTTTCCCAGCGTCTGGCTGGCTGGCTCCTAGCATTGCACTGGCACTAGCTCCAATTCATTTCCCATCCTCTCCTATCCCTCATTTCAAATGGTTACACCTGGCCTCTAGAACATGAGCCTGAGTTTTACCATACAACATTTCTTTCAAAAATTAGAACTTTGGGCAGCCCAGGTGGCTCAGTGGTTTAGCACCATCTTCAGTCCAGTGCCTGATCCTGGAGTCCCGGGATCGAGTCCCACATTGGGCTCCCTGCATGGAGCCTGCTTCTCCCTCTGCCTGTGTCTCTGCCTCTGTCTGTCTCTCTCTCTGTGTCTCTCATGAATAAATACATAAAATCTTTAAAAAAAATTCAGAACTTTGTGGTGAGATAAAGCTGATGTTACTCGCTTACTTCAGCTCCACTAAAGACATTGCTGAGGATTTGTGGATTAGTTCAACGTTCACACACACACACAAAAGCCACATCTTTGCAAGCTATTTAATACCCAAAGAGAAGGCCTAGGCGTCTCTGTCTGAGGATTCAGGGTAAAATAATGTCGCAAGAGAATTTTCATAATGAAATCAGAAAGGATACATGAAAGACTTTGAGAAGAGTAAATGAGTCCCCAAACAACTGTTCCTATTAACAACTGTTATATTAACTTTATTTATTCATTCACTCATTCTTTCATACCTCATCACTTTGCAGAAAAGATTTAAGGCAGCTCACAATGATGCAAAAAATGCAAGGAGGCAAGGAGGGCAGAAACAGAAACAAGAAGAGAGTACAGAGTGGGCCAACAGCAAACCCAAATGACACGCTGGGCACAGGGTCTGCCCTGCACAGGGACCCTCACTTAAATCCCACAAGATCCTACAAAGCATGAACTCACTACCTTCATTTTGTAGATGAACAAACTAAGGCTTTAAGTAACCTGCCCAAGACCACACAGTTGATAGATGAGGGAGTTGGGACTGAACCCAGGCAGTTTGGCTCTAGAGCCCACACTCTCAAACACCCTCTCAGCCAAGATTAAGGCTACAGGCCTATGAACTTGCTCTAGGAGGCACCACATCTGGGCCTCCTGGCTGCCACTGGAGAGGAGAGAGCTGGTGTGATACTTCACAAAGTCCAGGAGACACAAACTGTCCGTTGCTCACAGGTTCCTCTACTGACTCACAGACCAAGTGAGGGTTCTCCCTGAGTCCTCCCTAAAGAGCAAGCTGAGAAACTGTGAATGCTCTCCAGACCCCAGGACCACTGCTGCAGGCTATTTCTCAGGGTGTCTCTCATGAAGATTCAGGCATCACCCCAAAATGCAATGCAGCACAGGTAAACTCCAAGGGGACCACATGTGTGGTTTAGTTACCCAGTTGAATGGTTTAATCAGGGAATAACTTTAATAAATGGAAGACTCAGGGATTATATGTTCTCCAAGCAATCCTCCCTAAATATTGCTCCTCTGAGCCAAACCAATAACAATGGAAAGCATTTTGATCCCTAACAAGTGGCAGGAGGAAAGCTACTCTGTGCCCAGAGCTAAATACAGACCCAACTGGGAGCTAGGAGCGGCCCTGACACCTGCCTGTGAAAATGAGGGGCTGAGCAGGCACCTGGGGCTGGAGCCACACAGAGGTGAGGTGAGCAGAGCAGACATCCAGTGGCAGGGACAGGAGTCTCCTTAGAAAATTGTTTTGGATCTACTCCAACATGGAGATATCAAGATGATGGAGACCCGGGGGTTCTCCCACAGTTAGCACTGACACGGGTTAGGTCCCAGAAGATGCCTGGGGCAGGTGTATCCACACTCCCATCTCTGTCATTCAAAAAAAAAAGGAAATAAAACTCCCCTTGGACAGCTAGCATTGATCAATGCTGCTTCCGGTACCTTCCAGGATGAAAGCTATGCCAAGATAACCAAATCAAACAGATTGTTAAAAGGGATTGCTATTTATAAATCTGCTCAAACGTGGGAGACAGGCCCTAAGAATAGTAACTTTTACTTTAGAAGACTTGGCCCACAGTCATTCTTTCTGGAAAATGGGATCAGCTGATCCAATTGTTTGGGCCACTGCTTGAAGGAGATAGAGGAGCCTGTCTTCAAATCCCAGCACAACTACTCACCCACTGCATGGCCCTGGGAAAGTTGCTCAGCCATTTTGTTCCTCAGTTTCCCCATCTGTAAAATTAAGATCATAAAGGTCCCCACCCCACAGGGCTGTAGAAGGGATAAAATGAGTTAATACATGGTTAATGAGTGAATACCAGTGCTGAGTACAACATTAAGGGCTCTGTTATAAAGTAGCATGGTCGTGGACTGTAGAATATCCAACTTTGAGCTCTCCACACCAACACACACATGCAACACACACACCGTCCTAAAAAAGAAGCAAAATGAAAGAAGAGCATGTAGGCAACTAGGTGCTACTCCATCACAAGACTTCCTAAGGTGCCCCCACCCATTTCCCCTGAGCTTCAGGACCCCTGCAGTGACAAGCAGTGCTGCTCTGAGCATTCCTATATGTGTCTCTGGGTGCACAGATGGCCAGCTTGAGCTTTTAAGTCAAGTAGCTATCATTGGGAACCTGTTCAAGCTCTGGAGAAATCCAAACAGCTGGCCTCAGTTTATAGAGCTGGGAAAATAAACTTCCCCAGAACCAGCGAGAACCTGTGTCCACATTTGCCAAGTTAGAACTTCTAGAGATTAGGACCCCAAATCTGCCCTAGCATGGGATCTAATGGCCAGTCTTAGGTTGTCCCTTAAGACTTTCCCATAGCTGGGGCACCTGGGTGTCTTGGTGGTTGAGCACCTGCCTTTGGCTCAGGTCGTGATCCCAGGGTTCTGGGATCGGGTCCCACATTGGGCTCCTTGCAGGGAGCCTGCTTCTCCCTCTGCCTAGGTCTCTGCCTCTCTCTCTCTGTGTCTCTTATGAATAAATAAATAAAATATTTAAAAAAGAAGAAGAAGAAAAAAAAGACTTTCTTATACCCAAGCTTCTCCAAGGCAATGAAAGGTTCATCATTCAAGGTTGTGTGTAAACATTTCCGAGTTCTTTTGCCCCTCCCCCCCCCCAGCACAGATGTGGATTTCTGACTTGGATAATGGAAGAGAAAACTGCGTGCTAGTGATAGGTCATAGGCTCACTTTGTGGTTAAAGTCCGTTGTAAGGTATTAGGAATTCACTGGTGAGCTGTGAGGCATCCCCAGGAGACCCTTGAGGCAACTTATTTACCAGTAGGCAGGTCCCCAACAAAAATCTGAAAGCCCCATAGCCCACTTTCTGCTTCTTAGCTCCTACCCTCCCAAACCACAAGGACTAAGTGACGAATGAGCCATGCCCAGAGCCACTACAGGAGGGAAATGCCTACACAAATATCCATTCTGAAGAGAATCAGAAGCCTAAGTTAGTAGTAAGAGAATCTACAGCACGGTCCCCAGAGCACAGAGAGCAAAGGATTTCTCCAGTTTTATTCCATGTTATAATTTAACACCCGGATCTATTCATAATGAATTTGTTGAGAACAATCTGTATAAATTGATACACCTATTCCTCCAAGGGTGTCCCATAGGGAAGCAGTGTCCCCTTCCCAGCAGCTCCAGACACAGCCACATCAGCCCTACCACCAATCCTCACACTCCCGCATCCAACGGTGATAAGTCAAAAAGAGGATACGAATCACACTGTAGCCAAACCTACAGCATGTATGGTGCGGGGGCAAAAGTAACATAAACACCTGAGACTTCACTGTGTATGAATGATCATTCCCTCTGCTTCCTCATCTTTTAAAGGAGTAAAATAAACAGCAACCAGAAAGGGTTTGTTATGAGGATTAAATAAATCAAAGTATTTAACTTGTGCACTGTCCAGATATTATGTTACTATATTGCATTGCATTATATTGTATTGTGTGTGTGTGTGTGTGTGTGTGTGTGTGTGTGTATTTAAGCAGACTTTCCAGAGTCATCAAACCTGCCCCACTCCCCTCAACCACCTGAAACCCACTGCCCCTTCCCCAGACTACACAAGCACAGGTCTTCCGGCGTTTGCTCTTCCTCTTCTCCAGCCTGGCACCCTCTTACTCACACCCCTACCTACCCATTCCCTCTGCAGCTCTCCAGACCCCCCTGTGGGAGAAGGAGCCTCATCTGTATCATTCCAGCATTCTCTGAGGATGTAAATAATGAGGATAAATAACACATGCCAAGAGCTGTCCATGACCTCCCGCACGAGACTCCCATTCTGTCCTCACACCAGCTCTGCATACGGCACACAAACATCTCTATCTTATTTTTGTGGGTGGGGAAACTGAGGCTCAGTAAGTTTGGGCAACTTGGTCAGCTCACACAGCCAGCAGGTGCAGGCACCAGGTTGCAGAACCAAGCAAACTCCAGGGAGCTCACTCTGAACCACCTTGCCATGTGGCCTGCGCAGGTGACCAGCACAGTGCCACCTGATTTTCCATACAGGCTGAGCATGAAAGATAGTGGCAGGCATCCCTGAGTGTGTGGCCACAGTCCAGTCCCTTCCTCCCGGGAGCTCAGAAGTAGCAAAGTCTGTGTTTGAAGACCCCCCATGTCTCTTCAAGACAGATCTAGGAGATTGGAGAATTCCTGTTCTCTGTTGCACCGAAAGGGAAATATTAATTTGCTTGTTTGTAGGGGAAAATTCATATAATGCAATCTAGAATTAATAATTTATTACAAAGATTTCTTAGCTCCTCCGGCAGAAGTTCTAAAAGTGATACAAATTGTTATTTTGATTACTTTAATGGGATTTTCCCCTCAAAGCCTGAGCTCATTTGCTGGTGTAATTTGTAGCCAGGCAAACAGTAAAAACAGCCTAGGGGGGACAAAGTTTCCAGCAACTCCCCAGTGCACGTGTCCCACCATTGCAGGGTCACATAGCACCTCTGGTGCATCTCCATCCCTCCCACCTGACAAGTCCAACCTCTATGCCTCTCCGAAGCAAAAGCCCTCCCACCTGCTCTCGAACCCCCGCCCTGCACAGCCCGCCCTGATCTCTGTGCCATCATAACCCCATCTCTGCCCTACAGAACCTCTGCTATGGCAAATGCTCCTTGACGATAATGATAAGAATCACATAAAAGAAGCAACATTTGTGGAGTGTCTATCATGGGCTGGACCCTCTGCTAAATTCTCTTCTCGTCCATTTCATTTAATCTGTACAAGGGAAATGACACCAGAACCGTTATTATTCCATTTTTCATATGAGAAAACCGAGGTTAAAGCAGTGATAAAGCCAAATTGGTTTAAAATAATAACTTTGCACACAAAGGAAGAAAAGCTGATTATTTGTTCTGAAAGTGATGGTGACCTGTATACTCACACCCAGGAATAAAGAGTCACACAGACTTTGGAGGTAAGGCTCTCCCAAGAGGCTCAAAAGTAAGATAAGAGGTTGCAAAGTCACAAACAGCCGCTTTGGAAGCCTGTGCTCTTAACCACGGCACTCTACTGCCTCCAGCAGTCCTCCACGTGTTCATCCAGGATGCCCTCTCCAATGGGGAGCATGCCTCCCCCCTCTCCCCGCCACTCTCTGGATAAGGCAGAGGGATCTGCAGGCTCACTGTGCCCCAGCACCAATCCCATCCAGGCCACTGCTCCATCACATCACCCCGCCACTACATGTCCTTGGAACCCCTCACCATCTGCCCCAGCCAGTCCCTCCATAGTGTTAATGAACTGCCCGCTTCCATCCTGACAGATGCCCCCTTCCTGGGGACCTCCACTGACATCTTCATCTGCTTTCAACCTCACTGAGCACCCTCTTTGATTCCATTGATCTTAACCTCCATTCCCCTGCTCCAGTCCCATGGATCGCTACAGGTTGGACTTTATCCTGTCATTTAGATCTGGTCCATCTCCCAGACCTCAAATCTCTAAGCATCTTCAGAACACACTCTCATCCTGATGAGCCAGCCCCTGCCAGGACCTCCAACAGTTACAACATGCAGATTAAGTTATCTGCCCTCTTGGTGGCCCAAAATGATAATAGCATGACCAATTCCCTCACCCCCAACCCTAAAATTGTCTGTATTCTCTTAAAAAGCACTGACACTGGAGTGCCTGGGTGGCTCAGTTGGTTAAGTGTCTGCCTTCATTCAGCTCAGGTCATGATCCCAATGTCCTGGGATTAAGCCCCTCATCAGGCTCCCTGCTCAGCAGGGAGTCCACTTCTTCCTGTATCCCTCCTCCTGCTCATACTCTTTCTCCCTCCCTCTCTCTTTTTAATAACATCTTTCTTAAAAATAAAATAAAATAAAATAATAAAATAAAATAAAATAAAATAAAATAAAATAAAATAAAAACAGATTAAAAAAAAAAAAAAAGCTCTGACACTGAGCTGGATGATGTGAAGGCCTTCAACAAATTCACCCTTTTGTTTCTTAGCCAAGTTATCGGGAAAAAATAAATCCATCTCTTCTCCAAAATGGAAGAGAGGCAAAAAAAAACAAAAAACAAAAAACAAAAACAAAAACAAAATGGAAGAGAGGCAAGGCAACCACATCTGTCACAGAATGTCAAAGCTCAGAGCTGGAAGGGACTCTAGTGGCCGTTGCCTCCAAGGCCCCATCCAATGCTTGAAAACTGTCCTTGGCCTTCCTCCTAAGTGGCTTCATTGCCCATGCCAAACACTCCCAGTGACAGGAAACCCACAGCCCAACCCACATTTGGGCAGTTCTGTCCATCTGGAAGGTTTCTTTTGACTGATGTGAAAGCTGCCTATAATTTCCATGTAGGTTCTGGGCCTAAAAGACCCACAAATAAATCTGCTTCTCCTCCATAGGGGCCCTTCTGACACCACACTATGCTCTTGCATACCCATTGCGTTTTCTCTGCTCTACGTCAACCAGTTTCATTTTCTCTAGGAGTACCTCACAAGACAGGTTTGGGGTTGCGGAAGCAGCGGGGGTAAAGGTGGGGGGAGGGGAGGATAAATGGCAGTGCAAGGTATAGGCCCTGGACGCTGATCACCTGGCTTTAAGATCTGGCTGCAGATGTTTCTACCTATGCATCTTTGGACAAGTTGTTCTCTCTGTCCTCAGTTCTCTCATCTATAAAATGGGAAGTTGCATACCACCTACTTCATAGAGCATAGAGAGGGTAGGTTAGGAGCTACACAGAGTCCCACCCAGTCCCTGGCACATCCTGAGGGCTTAATAAATATTAGCTCTTAGACCTAGTCCCTTTCCCAACCTGGTCACCCCACTGGCCATGCTCCAGTTGGTTGCTATCCTTCTTAAGGTAAGGTACTCCTGGGACACCTGGGTGGCTCAGCAGTTGAGCATCTGTCTTCACACCCAGGGCGTGATCCTGGAGTCCTGGGATTGAATGCCACATCGGGCTCCCTGCATGGAGCCTGCTCCTCTCTCTGCCTATGTCTCTGTCTCTCTCTGTGTGTCTCTCATGAATAAATAAATAAAATCTTAAAAAAAAAAAAAAAAAAGGTAAGGTACTTCCCTGGAGCTCTCCACCACAGGTGTGGTCTGACTAACACAAGGCAAGCTGACCCAAGTCTGTGTTCACTGGCAGCCACATGACTGAAATCCCAGACAACTAAAACCCCTAGATCTTTCTCACCAGTGCTTTTGTTGATCTTCATGTCCTCTTGCTTCAATTTCCTGAAATATTACTCATATAACTATGGGGTTATTGTTTATAAAACCATTGATCCCGGGACGCCTGGGTGGCTCAGTGGTTGAGTGCCTGCCTTCGGCCCGGGGCGTGATCCTGGAGACCCAGGATCGAGTCCCACGTTGGGCTTCCTGCATGGAGCCTGCTTCTCCCTCTGCCTGTGCCTCTGCCTCTCTCTCTCCGTCTCTCATGATTAAATAAATGAAATTTAAAAAACAAACAAACAAACAGCAACAACAAAAACATTGATCCTTTCCTATACCGAGGCCTATCCACTCGGTAGAGCTGTAACTATTCATCTGCTATTTTTAGAACATCAAGTCTAGAAATTCTTCTTTCATTAGTGTTGGCTCTCTATAGAGACACAGATTAGGCAAGGGGTAGGAAAAGAGTCAATTTTTTAAGTATGATTGTGTATTGTTTGAATTGTTTGCAACAAGTATGTGCTACTTCCACTTTGCCTTATTGGAATCTGCTGCTCTTTTTGTAACTGCTTAATGGAATGCTTAGCTCATTTGTTCTATCTTCTTTTTAAAATCAATTCCATTTAAAGCTATGCATTTCCTCTAAGTACCATGTTAGCTTCATTGCACAACGTTTGATATGCAACCTTGTTGTTTTTTGGGAGGGTGGGGTTTTTTTGGTTATTCTGTTCTAGTATTTCATAATTTCTGTTAGGATTCCTTTTTCAACCCATGGAGTTTTTTAGAAAAGTTGATTTTTTTTTTTTTTAACTTTCAAACATACAGAAGACTGGAGGCCATAATTTGCTTTGGACTATTGATTTTCAATGTTAGCACAATCTGATCAAAGTACATGGTCTACGATGTGAATTTTTGATATTGTTGAGATTTGCTTTCACAACTAGCACGTACTCAATCTCTGTAATTGTTCATTCCACGTGTGTTTGAAAACTATGTATGGATGCTAATTATTGGGCTTTTATATGTCTATTTGATCAAGTATATTAATTATGTTGTACAGAGCTTATAAATACCCCTGCCAATTTTTTGTCAACTTGACCTATCAAAAACAAACAAACAAAAAACTTGACCTATCCACTAGTAAGAGGGGCATGTTAAGGCCCCCAAAATATGTTACAAGATTTTTTAAATGGGCTCATTGGCATTTTTTGCTTTAAAATTTTTGAGACTCTCTTGCTAAATACATAGTTTTGGGATTGCTGTATCTTCCTATAAATGATTCTTGATCCTCTTTGTCTTTGCATATCCTTTGGATCGGAAAGTTGATTTCATATGAGAGTAATAATACTCTATCACATTTGATTTGGTTAATATTTGCCCAGTCTATATTTTCCTATCTCCTTACTTGTAACCATTGAGTACCATTTTGTTATAGGTTAATTCCTAATTCCTATAAAGAGTGTATATCTAGGTTTTGGTTATTTTTCATACCTTCTGTATTATCTGACAAATTCTATTTATATTTATTGAGACTACTCAAATATTTGTATTTATTTCTACTATCTACCATCTGATTTTGTATTTTTAAAAAATTTTTATTTATTTATTCATGAGAGACCCAGAGAGAGAGGCAGAGACACAGGCAGAGGGAGAAGCAGGCTCCATGCTGTGAGCCTGATGTGGAACTTAATCCCAGGAACCCAGGATCATGACTTGAGCCAAAGGCAGACACTCAACCACTGAGCCCAGGTGTCCCATGATTTTGTATTTTTAATTTAAAATTAAATTAAATTAAATTCTTTCTTCTTTTCTCCTATCTTTTACTGGATTCACTGGGTATTCTATACTTTTTTTTTTTTTTTTTTTTTTGCCTCAGCTGGTTTGGAAGTTATACATTCCATTACCATGATTTTAGTGATTAACTTGATTTGCTCATCTCCATCCTTGACAGAACCAAATCTAAAGTTTGTGAATACATCTATCCTCCTCCTAATACAAGGATTTTAGAATTTTTAATCCAGAGCAGCCCACTCCAACATTACATATTATTATTGTACTTTTTTCTATTGGTTTTTAAACCCACCAAAATTAGTCATTATTTCTGCCATCATCTACAGTTCTTTAGACTGTCTTTTGTTTATCAGTATCTTTGGTTACTATTGCTCCTTAAATCCCATCCCTTCCTTCTGTGCTTCATGTTCTTCTTGTAGGCAATGTATAGTTTGGTCTTTTGTGTTTTTCAATTCACTCTGACAATCTCTGTCTTTTAAGGGGTATATTTAGACCATTTACATATAAATGTTTGTAATTGTTTTCTATTCATTGAACTTGTTCTTTGTTTCATTCCTCACCCTTTTTCTTCTTTCTCTGGGTTTAATTAAATATATTATAGGATTCCATTTTATCTGCTTCACGTTACTGAAATGTACACTTAAATATGTTTAAAGAGAGTAATTTTTACATTACATTTTTTTACCACAATTAAGAAAAATTTTAAAGCTAAAAAAAGTTTTAGTGGCTGTCCTACGAATTTTCAATATACATATATAACTAATCTAAGTTCACCTTCAGTTAACACAATACCTCTTCAATTGTAGTACAGGTATCTTCTAACAGAGTAGTGTCCTCCCAATCCCCCCTTCCTGCCCCTTGTGACATTGCTGTCATTCATTTCACTTATCCGTATGTCATAATCACCCCACACATTGTTATTATTATTACTTCAAACAGTTACCTTTTAGGTCAATGAAGAATAAGAAAAATCAAAGAATTTATTTTATTTTCACTTATTCCTTCATTTATTCCTTCTCAAAGAATTTATTTTATTTTCATTTATTCCTTCTCTGACTCCCCTCCTTGCTTTTTGTTTGATCTGAGTTTCTGACCTATATTATTTTTCTTCTTCCTGAAGAACTTTTTTTCCTTGCACAATAGGTCTGCTGGTCATAAATTCACTCTTTTTTTTTTTTTTAAGATTTTTTATTTATTTATTCATAGAGACAGAGAGAGAGAGGCAGAGACACAGGCAGAGGGAGAAGCAGGCATCATACAGAGAGCCTGACATGGGACTCGATCCAGGGTCTCCAAGATCACGCCCTGGGCTGCAGGCGGCGCTAAACCACTGCGCCAGCGGGGCTGCCCTCACTCTGTTTTGTGAGAAAGTATTTTTCCTTCACTTTGGTTGTTATTGCTAAGTAGGCTCCACACACAGCAGAGAGCCCAATGCAGGGCTTGAATTCAATAACCCTGAGATTAAGACCTGAGCTGAAATCAAGACCTGAGTTGGATGCTTAACCAATGAACCACCCAGGTGCCCCTTTCTCCTTCACTTTTGGAGGATAATTTCCCAAGATGTAGAATTCTAGGTTAGTGGGTTTTTTCTTTCAAAGCTTTATTTTTTTTTAATTTTTTTTAAGTTTATTTATTTATGATAGGCACACAGTGAGAGAGAGAGAGGCAGAGACACAGGCAGAGGGAGAAGCAGGCTCCATGCACCGGGAGCCCAACGTGGGACTCGATCCCGGGTCTCCAGGATCGTGCCCTGGGCCAAAGGCAGGCGCCAAACCGCTGCGCCACCCAGGGATCCCTCTTTCAAAGCTTTAAATATTTCATTCCACTCTCTTCTTGTTTGCATGGTTTCTGACATGAAATCCACTGTAATTTTTATTCCTGTTCTTCTAGAAGTAGTTTTTCCCTCTGGCTTTCTTTAAGATTTTTCTCTTTGTCCTTAGTCTTCTGATTTTTGAACATGGTGTGTGTAGGTGTAGATATTGAAGTATCTTGATATTCTCTGAGTTGGGAAGTTCTCAGCCATTACCACTTCAAATACTACACTTCTTTGTTCTCTCTCTCCTTCTGGTATTCCAATTATACATGTGTTACTCCTCTTAAAATTATTTCACAATTCTTGGATGTTTTGTTTTGGTGGTTTTGTCTTTGTTTTTGTGTTTTGTTTTTTTTTTTTCTCTTTGCATCTCAGTTTGGGAAGGTTCTGCTGACATCTTCAAGCTCACTGATTCTCTACTTGGCTGTTCAATCCACTGAGGAACCCATCAAAGGCATTCTTTCTTTCTGTTATTGTGCTTTTGATTTCCAGCATTTCTCTTTGATTCTTTCTTAGAGTTTCCATATCTCTGCTTACATTACCCACCTGTCCTTTTGTGCTGCCTACTTTTCTAGTAGGGCCCATAACATATCATACTTATTTTAAATTCCCTATATAATAAACCTAAAATCTGTGTCATATCTGAATCTGTTTCTGATGTTTACTTTGTCTCTTCAGACTTTTTTTCTTGCCTAACTTTTTGCTGAAAGCTGGACATAATGCATTGGGTAATAGAAACTGAGGTAAACAGACCTTGAGTAGAGGTTTTATATTAATCTGGAAGATCTCAGCTAAAACTCTGTATGCTCCTATTTCTGCAGTTTCAGTAGCTGTTTGCCCTCAACCTCAGGTCTCTGGTGGGTCAAGAGAAGTTGTTGATTTCACTTTGCTCAGCTTTATTTGTTGTTGCAAATATGGGAATAATGACTTCCAAGCTCTTCATAGGCCAGAGTTAAAACTGCAGGTCTCTCATATCCTTTTTCCTGAGGTATATCCTTTAGCAGTTCAGCAGAAGTCTGTGAGTGGTAAATCTGTGTATTTGTCTGAAAATGTCTTTATTTGCCTTCACTATTAAATGAGCATTTATCTGAGTACAGATCAATTGTTATTATCTCTTAACACAGATATCTTCTATCTTCTGACTCCTACTGATGCTAGATAAAAAGTGTTCTGTTGATCTAAAAGTTATACTTTCTCTATGGTTGCTTTTATAACGTTCTCTTTGGCTCTGATGTTCTTCGATTTCACTACAGCTTTGCCTAGATGTATATTTATTTTTATTTAACTTGTTTGGGATTTAGTATGTTTCTTCAATCTAATGACATTTGTCTTGCAATAGTTCTATTCTATACGTTCTTTAGCCATTATTTCTTCAAATATAGCATTGCCTCTATTTTTCCTATTTATTTTTCCAGAGAAACATTAAGATATGTGTTGGAACTTCTCATGAAACTCTGCTTTATCTGTGACCTTCTCTTTCTTACTTTTTTTCAAGACATTTATTTGAGAGAGAGAGAGTGTATGGTAGGGAGGGGTAGAAGGAGAGAGAGAGACAGAATCTCAAGCAGACTCTGTGCTGAGCATGAGGCCTGACATGGGGCTCTATCCCATATCCTAAGATCATGACCTGAGCCAAAATCAAGAGTCAGATGCTTAACCAACTGAGCCACCCAGGCACTCCATGTAACCCTTTCTATACTGCATTCCCTGCAATTTCCTCAGCTCTGTCTTCCAAATCACTAATTTTCTACTCAGCTGTGTCTTATCTGTTATTTAAACAATGCATTCAAATTTTAATTTTGATGACTAATAAAATTTTTATTTCCAGAAAATATCTTTGGTTCTTTTTCTTATCTGCATATTCCTTTATCATGGTGTTTTATCCTTTTGCAGTCCCTTTTTCATCTCTGTAGTCATTTTATAGTTTCCTTCAGATTGTCTGTTATTTTAGGTTCTTGCAGTACTAATTCTTCTGGTTATGTCTCCACTTCCTCCTCATTTCCATGTGATTTGTGACTTTTTAAAATTGTAACTCATCTTCAGTAGTTACGGTTTGCTCTACAGGCATGTTGTACAGACTGGTTTGTGGAAGGATCCAGATGAGGGTTTTTCAGGTGCTTCTGTTAGGCAACTCAAGGATTTCATTGATAGGAGCCCAGTTTTTATATTAACTTCTCTTCTTGAGTTTCTTGGAAATAATATAAAGTGAGATACCACATTAATATGTGGCACAGGCTTGGGATTTTAACCTCCCATGGGAAACTTCTGCTCTACTCTAAGTCTCGTGGAGAATCAAGGTTTCTACTGCTTTTGTCAGCCTGAAGGTGAAATATGCATACTGCTCATTTCATGGAAAGTGCCATTCTTCTGGGTTTCAAGTTTTTTTGCAGTAGTTTTCAGTTCTAACTCCCATATCACACAAGTCTAAGGCCAGATCTTCAGTCACAGCATCAACACCTGTTCACCACAAACTATGTCCAGGACTGGTAAGAAGCCAGGGCCCTGGGACATTAGCTCATGCACTTAAAGTTCTGGCTCTGAGCTCCTTCCTAATTTCCAGCTCCCAAGGATTTCCCTATCTTTAATTCAACCTCAGATATATATCAAAAGTATTTTGTTATTATATTTGATTCCGTATTTCTATTGTTTGAGAAGAAAGAGGTGCCTGTAATACCTGAGACCTTGTTATCAGAACCAGAAATCTATGTTCTTTTTTTTCTTGTAATTTACGAAACAATAAAGTTTTATTTCCTTAAGAGCTTTGTAAATAACCAATCCTTAAGCCAAACTTGCAGAGTACTCTCAACACAAACAAACTATAGGAGTGGAATATTCTGTTGTCTTTTTTTTTTTCTTAATTGCAAATATTGCTTAGCCTTGGGTAGGGGAAATATCTCTACCTCAAAGTCAGTTTTCACACAGTACCTTTGGCTGCATCTTTTGCCGTTACTTTATGCCACACGGCACAGCACAGGTGGTCAATGTCACTGACATGGCAAATCTGTAAAAATTTCTTGGATGAATGAATGAATAAATGAATGAAAGAATATCCTGGCAAGGTACAGGCAGCTCTTTGACAATTTGCTTGTAATCTTTAAACTCCACATACACAGAATTTGCCTGTCATCTCAAAGAGTGGAACAGACAGGAAGAGAAACTAAACAAGTCGAAATAAAAATAAGAGATGGATTTCCAATTTGTTTTATTTCTCAACACAGAATGTTAGAGCTGGAATGGGTCTCAAGGATGACCCAGTCTAATCCCCCAGAGAGAAGCGACCAGCCCAAGCAGCATTACACAAGCCCAGGGGCCTGTCCCAAGCTTTTATACTATGGCAACTTGCTCACTGTTCCCTCAATATTGCAAAATAAGCACAATGGCTTTTCTTGGGAAGTCACCCTTCTGCTTGACCCACAGGAAGATAAAGAATACTTAGAATATTCTATTGTTTAGGAAATATTTTAAAAGCTGTTCAGGAAGAAATGAGCATCTTAGGCAAGACTCTATGGAATAGAGTAAGTGAAAAAATAGAGGCCTCAGCATCCCTGTAGTTTCACCCCTGGGTCACTTTGAGATGATGACAGCAGGAGGATAAGGGAATATGGCTGGTCCAGAGGCACCCAGCTCCTCTGGAGACCTAGTGAGCAAGAACTCCAGCATAGTCCTTGCTGTTATCTCATTCCAGAGGCAGGATGACATCCAAGTTAAATCTTGCTTGCATTTCTGTTCAGGAAGACGTTTCTTCCCAATTTCCTTATGCTGGGAAGAACTGGGGAGAGAATTCCTGTCCTTCTATTTGATGTGACTACCCTCTCCACTCTTATGGCTCTTTCCATGGGAAGAGTCACTCATCAGACTGGTCAAAGGCCAGAGCATTCACTGGGTCACCTCCACTGTGCCTTAGGGTCAGAAGTCTTCCTCTGGGGGCTCCTGGGTGGTGCAGCTGTTAAACATCTGACTCATGGTTTCTGCTCAGGTCACGATCTCAGGGTTGTGAGATCAAGCCCCACGCCGGGCTCCACACTCAGCCTGAAGTCTGCTTCAGATTCTCTCTCCTTCTCCCTCTACCCGTCCCACTCATGCTCGTGCTCGCTCTCTCTCTCTCTCTCTCTCTTGCTCTAAGTAATAAATAAACCTTAAAAAAAAAAAAGTCTTCCTGTGGCATCAGGATTCCAGGTGCAACCAGGTCAGAGAGTGCCTGCTTCCCGTAGGAAGGCCCAACTGTGCCTCTCAATTCCATCCTGTCCATCTGCAACTGTGGGGAAGCCGTCTGCTTCTTTAATCTCTAAAACACAACTCTTTCCTCCTTTGACATCTCCACGTCCCCGCACACCAAGTCATCAGAGAAGTCAAATGCAAAACTACTAACTCCTCTTCCTCATCTAGAGTTGAGTTGATGATGAGGTATGTTCTTATAGAGCAAACCTTCCAGGTAGGACATTTCCCTTAAGGTACCCTGTGGTGGCAGGAAGTCACAAAAGCCCCAGGATCGTGGCACATCTTCCACACATCATACTGGAAAATCTAGGAATGGTGCCCCAGAATGTCTGGGATTTTTCTTAGTTTAACTTGGGCTACTAGAACGGCCACCTCCTCAAGCGCTGTAGTCCCAATGGGCCTGCCCCTATAGATCTGTACTGCTTAGTGTATGGTCATCACGCTCACCCATAACACAGAGCCCTGTGAAACCTGCTATGGCTCTTCTGTGTGAGTTGCTGAGGACAGAGCCACAGCCTCCACAGGGCCACCCACTGAAAGCCCAAGTGACAATTTCCTTTCCAATCTGTCAGAAAAAGCATGGCCTCCTTTGGGGAATTATCCTATTTTCCCCCTGGTGGACAATGAGAAGCACACAACTGACTGCATCCCACTTTGCTTTGACCATCAGAAAGCTCAGAGTCAAATCCGAGTGCAACTCTAGTAATCTGGGGGTCTGGCTGCAGATCTGGGGGGCTTGAGAGTAGGCAGGAAGACACAGGGAGGCAGAGAGGAGAGGAGAGAAGCAGTGCATCACAGGGCCACAATCCCTGCTCTGGATTCCAGCCTGGAGAGCAGGCCAACCCCCGACAGGGCTGACAACTGTCTCCAGGGGTACAGTGACCTCCAGGAGTACAGAGACATGGTCTGTACCTTGGTAACAGCCTCCTGGTCCCCCAACCCTCCAAGTCTCCTCATAGCAGCAGAATAATCTAATCTGTACCAGATTGGAGCCTGATAGTCCCTGGTTTACAGTCTTACAGAGGCTTCTCCTTGCTCTCAAGACGAAATCCAAGACCCCGGCCCTAGTCCACATCTGTCCCCACCACACCAGCCCCTGCACCACATGCCGCATTCTGCTGTCCACGCTTACCAGCCCCACGCAGCATCTTTTGGTTACTGGACCAAAGTCTTTCTAGCCTCAAGCCTTTGGCTAGGCTGTTCCCTCTGCATGAAATGCTATTCTCACCACATTTCCCTTTCTTGAGCTCAAAAGTGTATCCTCAGAGAGACATGCTCCGACCCCTCCATCCAGATGAGGCCTCACTCTTTTACTCTTTGGTCTTCCTCTTCAGAGCACCCATCACATTCTGTGATACTTGGTAATGACACACTATTTTTACTGGTGTAGTAATTTTGTCGACATGTGTCTCCTTTGCTGTAGGGTGAATTCTAGGGAGCGTGTTTGTTGCTGCGGCATCCCAGCACTTAGCACAGCACCTGGCACAGGGGCAGTGCTCAATAAACACATGCTGAGTGAAACCAATCAATCCATCAGGAAGCGTGTGCACATGCAGAGGAAAGGGCGCAGACTCCAGAGGACTCTCCACACCCGCAAAAGGCAGGGAGCAGAGAATGTGGCTGAGCCACATTATCAGAGCATATTACTTAGCCCCCTGTGCCTCGGTTTCCTTATCTACCACATGCAGATCATGCTGCAGGCAATCTCTATTTCACAGAACCATTTTGAGTTACAGTCCTAGGTAGGGGGTAGTGGAATCTCTCATTGAGAGATTCCTTTATCTTAAGTTGGCCAGCCCCCTGCAAGCTGTGGCATGTGTTAGCAGGACGTGGGTCTGTTTAATCCTCCTCCCTGAGGGGCCTGGCCCTGAGTTCCTAGGCAGAGGATGACTGGTGCCATGTGTGGGCAGCAGGGCTGATGGCAGCCACCACCACCCAGACTTCTGGTGCTGGCTTCTTCACCAGCAGCCCCCACCTTGTTCTGTGCATAAGAGGAGCTGGGGTCATCACCAGCCTCCTGAGACACTGCAGCCTCCAGCCTCTTACATTAAGGGCCACAGCCCCTGGGACCCAGGCTGGCCCACCCTGCTGAGGATCCCTGGGGACAAATTTCCCTTGAGTGTCCCTTCCACCCCGTAGCATTAAAGGTCTCCTTTGGTTGTCTCCCCATTCCTTCCCCTCTTCCCACCAGACCTCTCTTGCTCTTCTTACCCTAGGATTATTCATTCAGGTTGGAAGAGCCTTGACCTTTAGCTAATCGAGTCCTCAGTGGATTCTTAAACTTCTAATACAGCATGTATGAACAAGGATAGACTCTACTTACATGCCTCTGGTAACAGGAAGCTCACTATTTCACAAGGAGGCCCACTCAGCTGGTTAGAAAGCTTGGGCTACTAGCAAGTTCTCTTAGCCTGCCTCCTTCCCTGCTCATGTCTTCCCTTCTTCACACCAAATAGCCCTGATTTCTCCATGTATCCTATGTAGGAAAGAATTTTCAATCATTTCTTCTAAAAACACTCTCCACTTTATCTGCAGAGGAAGAGCCTGGCCCTGAGCACAGCCTCGTGAGTGGAGGATCAGGGTGAGTGGAGCAGAACCAGGTCACAGTAGAACGGCACAGTCACTGCCGTGAGACTGCTGCTCATACTTCTAGAAACCACACCGGTTCCTGTGGCAGCCCCAGCACTTTCTAACTTATGCCTGGCTCCCAGGATGAGTACATCAAACCACCAGGTGCATTCCCAGGAAACTGGTCACCTGTAAGAATCAGTAGGTGGCCTGATTGTGCTGTAACTGGGACAGCCCCAGTGACCACTGGAGCCAGGGATCTGGCTTCCAATCTCGGCCCTGCATTCACTGCAAACCTGTGGCTGAGTCACTGCTCACCTCCCTGCACAATGGGGAAAATGGTGCTGTTGTGACTTCATAATGCGAGGGTGCAAGGAACGTGCTCCTCAGAAGAGAGCCAGGCACATGGTAAACACCAAATATGCAGTCACTACAACAATCACTGCAGTAATGACTAGAACCTGATGCTTTCATGAGCTCACACAAGAAGCAAGTCTGTGTGGACTGAAGTGGGTCGGTGAAGGCCTCCCGGGGCAGGCAGGAATCCTGGTGGGCTCTGGACAGGGTAGATTTAGAAACCGACTGAAGGAAGATTCTATGCAGAGAAAGAGTGAGCAGGAGCTTGGAGTTAGAGCAACAATGTTAAGAAAATACTAATAATTGTTGTACTTGCCATCCTGCTCTTCACCCGCTCGTCCACATGCATACACATGCACGTGCGCACACACACACACAAGCCCATGGTCTGTGGCCCCCTCAAACAGAGGGGGAGCCCAGCCCCTGAGGGGCAGTGAGAGGTCAGGCCTGGCCAACAGCCAGAGCATCCTGTGGGCAAGAGGGACGTGGGGTGGTGGTAAAGGTCATGATGGGAATGCAGGGCTGGGCTGAGGTCTCAGTGGGGGAAACCAGAAGGGACTTTTTAGTGAGGATGGGCTTCGGGGAGAGAGATCCAACAGTATAACAGAGACAGGGCAAAAGGCAGGCATTCCCATGAAGGTTGCTTCCAGGTGAGCAGAATAGCCCAGGCCAGACACAGGGCTCTCTGGGACACGCTGCCCCCAAAGCAAAGTCAGACACCCACAGCTCCACATTCCTCTGCGGTTTGGCTCACCTCTCACCCCTCCAGCCCCACTGTCCCTGACAGCCCTTCACTCGTCCTACCTTCCAGCCAACTTGGACTGGCTCACATGTCCCTGCCACACTTGCATTCCTTCAAACCTTTGCCCACATTCTTCCTTCCACCTAGAATGCCCCCTCCCACAAGGTCTACCATCTTCACAGATCTGGATTCTGTCCATATCTCAAGATGCAAAACTCATGGCCCCTCCTCCAGGAAGCCTTCCCCCTTCCTCATCTGGCACACTTGCCTCCCTCCTCTTCCTACCCCACCCGCTTCTAGTGGGCCCCGATCCACTAGAGAGGAAAATGAGCTCCTTGAAGAAAGGAAGCATGCCCAGCACCTCATTTTTTCCCCACAATCCCAGCTCTTTTTCTGGCTCAGGTAGGTGTTCAGACCATCCCTGATGACTAAGCTCAATTATGCTCAAAAACACAGACCAACCCCTTTCCAGGAGTAGGACACACACAGGAACAGGCAATGCTTGGCCCAGGCCCACCGGGCTGGAGAGATGCCACCATTCAGAGGGCAAAGCAGCAGAAGCAAGCGGGAGGCATTTCTGGTGGCTTTCTCTTTCAGACAAGGGACAAGCCTTCTCCCGGTTTAACCCCTCATGACCTTTGAACTTCCCGGGAGGTCAGTAGCACGTCCCCTTCCCCAGCTGTCTTTCTGTCTCCGGCCCGATGGGAGGGAGGGCCCTGGGCCGGTTCCATTTTGCGCCCGTATTGATCTGTTGGCAGCAATGGGCTGGATAATTAGCCAGGAATTAGGGTTTCTATTACAGCCAGGAGGCTGCTCCAGCTGATTTATCACCTGAATAATTTACTGTGATTGAAAGGAAATTAAAATGAACTCCATTTGACAACTGTGAGCTTTTATGGGCTTTAGTGAAGGCTCAAAAGCCAGATTAATAGCCTGGTGTTGGTTAATAGTCTGCCGAGAGTAAATACGGCAGGCTGTGCTCGCCTGGGCCTTCCTGCCGCCGGAGGGACGGAGGGACGGGCTCCCGCGAGCAGCACCGGGCCACAGCGTCACAGCGAGTTTTGCTGAAACAGATTCCACGGTTCGCAACACGCACCCTACCCTACCAGCACTTGTTTCCTTTCTTGTCTTTTTTCCCCCCTCTTTCTCCTTCAGGGTGATTTTTAGGCTTTCCACGTGTAGGGAAAACAGAATTGCTTTTTCAATAACCACTTTGAAAAGGAACTGTTTCATTGCTCCAGGAGTGTGGATGCGTGACACCCGGGGCCAAGGGTGTCCTCGGTTTCCTTGGAAAAGCGAGGAGCCTGACCTACCCACGCAGGGCAGATGTTGGTGGGAAGAGCGGCAAGGTGGGGGGTAGGCGTGACTGGCAGGACCCCAGCCTGGCCTCGAAGGGGAATGTTCCTCCCACGAGTGGCTGGGCCGGGCACTTTAGGAGGATGTGACCACCCAAGCCCAAGGCAAGACTCTGAGGATTCTGGAATAACACACTCCGGCTGCAGGAGGCCAGTTCTGAGAACCGGCCAGTTGGAAAATGCTCCTGGAATCTTTCGGGAACAAGGAGGCCCAGGCGACCATCTAGCACAAGATGATGAGGACAAAAGACCCTGAAGTCAAACTCCAGCTCTGCAGCCTCCACAAGTCCTGGAAGCTCCCTGGGCTGAAAATGGGGTGAACCGTCTGGGGGAAGGAATGTTCCAGTCTGTGAAATGGGGCTCACCGATCTTACCCACGCTGGTTAGTGGGCCTTTAGACGAGGAGCCAGAGGAGAGGATGGAGGTGAAAGCCCTCTGGAAACAGTCCTGGGCCGTGCAGAGGGGGAAGACCACTGTCGGGGAGCTGCTGCCGCGCTATCGTGGTCGTCGGCAAAGTCCCAATTACTGCCGCCACAGGCGTGGAAACTGAGTCATCCGCCCAACAGGGCAGAGCCGGGGTTCGGGGTCCGAGTCAAACTCCCTCAACCCCGAGGCCAGTGAAAGCTCTTTCTTCCCCGCAGGCTGTTCGCTGAAAGCGACAGCAGGACCCCACGGAGGCCCGGGTCTGCTCACAGAGGAGAGGACACCCCGGGCCCCGCCGCGCGTGGGCTCCGGGGCTCACAGGCCAGGCGGGCGGCGGCCTGAGGGGCTCAAGGAGCCCGTGCCCTTGGCGTGCAGCCTGCCCGGGCGGTGGCCCCCGGCTGCGGCCGTCAGCGCCAGTGACTGGGAACCGGAGCGAGGGTGCGTCATTCATAGTCCACTGCCCGCGTGGGAGCCCGGCGGCCCGCGGCCTCACCTTCCATCTCTCCTCATTAGGGCGCATCACGGGGAGGTGAAGCAGATTAACCAGAGAGCACGGAGTCAGTCATTACCGGGCCTCGGAGCCCCCGCGCAGGCCCGCCGCGCCCGCCTTCTGAAGGACACCGCGGCCCTCCCGGCGTAGGCAAGTCCGGCCCCACCTCTACGGGAGCCTACCAGACCTGTCCCCCAGGCTGCACCTCTATAACATCCCCCCCATGCTGCCAACTGAGGGGACCCCCGCCCCATTCATCAGGGCCCACAGAACCTTCTCCCTTGCCTTGCAGGTTCTAATCCGCGTCCTACTGCTCCTGAGAGACTGGGCAGACGGAGCCGGTGCCTGCCTCATCCCTCCTCTCCCTGGGTGCCTGGCGCTGGGCCAGCCTCATAGCCCGCGTGCAAGAAACAGGTTGGATGAATGAGCAGCGAATGTCTGAGCAAGTGAGTACACAGATGGACTCCTCCCAGTGAAGCGCTATGGTCTCTGCCCAGATTTCCTGGGCATTCCAAGTTAAATGAAATACGATACAGCCCCGAGTATCACGTGAAACACAGAGGGGAACACGGTCTCTAACACTGAATGTCTGCATTAAGTGAACAGGAGCTTAATACAGGCACTGGAGGCTTCATGTGGCGGAGGCCAGGAATGCAGAGGCCCGAGCCCTCACTCTTGACCAATCACTTGCTGGGTGACCTCGGACAAATCCTCTCCCCTTGTGGGGCTCTACAACATGAGGGGTTGGAAGCTTGCCTCTGCAGTCTCTGCTAGCTCTAAAGACACGTGACCTGGTCAATGGTCAGAAGGTACATTTTCTCCCTGATTCTGGAGGAAAAGGTAGGCCTTATCCAAGGAAGTTTCCTTTTCTTTCTCTTCCTGTGTCAGATGGAATGTGGCTTCAGCCATCTCTCAGAAGGGCTGTAAGCAGTGGGAGAGGCTGTTTGTGATGGAAACAGACTTCCTGAAAACTCAAGATCTTGAGCGTGTGAGATCCACTCAGTCCAGCACATAGTACCACCTCATGCCCAGAGATTTCACTTGTAGAAGAAAGACCAAAGCCTTAGAGTCTACAAGGCCTGGCCTATCTCCCCAATATCACTGTGCCCCCTCCCCTCGCCCCTGTGCCCTGATGCTCAGCCACACTGGCTCTCTTGGCTCCCTTTCCATTCCTCACTCTTGCCGTGCCCTCTCTTACCTCAAGGCCCTTGCACCTGCTATTCCCTGTGCCAGGCACATTCCCCCCACCCCTAGTCCCTTCTCCTGGTTCTGCCCTATACCTCAGGGCTCAGCATAAATGCAGTTCCCTCTGGAGGCCACAGTGGCTCAGCCTCTACCTTATTCTTTCAGAGACCCTCAGACATCCCTGCCTCAGCACCTAGCACATGTGTAATCCCTGACCTTTTGGGTTATTCTTAATTATGTGGCTCATTCACATTCCTGTAGGCTCCCTGAGGGCAGGTGCAAGCCTGTCTTGTTCACTGAAGCACCTAGTACCTGGCTTCATACTTTGCACATAGGTGATACTCCTCAGTGTTTGTTAAGTGAATACACAACTTGCTGTGTGTGTGGTTTTAGGCAAGCCTTTCTGGGCTTCACTTTCTTCATCTGAAAACACAGTGGCTAGATGGTCCGTGAAAGCCCTCATGGGAACTGCTCAGATGGCCAGACTGTCATAGGATGGTGGCCCTTGAGGCTTTGTTCACTCCTCACTACTCAACATCCCCTCTGGCATCTTTCCTCTCCGTGGGAGCCTGTGCAGCCAGCCTACCTGGTTCTGAACAGCTCTATGGGAAAAAGACAGAAGTGCCATCTAGTTAGCAAGTAGAGGAAGCTCAGCGAGGCCAGTCCTCACACCAGTACCAGTAGCTACCTCTCTCTGACTTGCCCACCAGATGGGAGCACTCTGCGGGCAGGAACCACAGGTGAGTTGCCTGTGCCTCCCAGGTAACCAGCCCAGACTGGGCATCAGAAAATAGCCTCCTGAGCTGAATCTGGTCCTTTAGGGACCGTATCCAAGGACTCAGGAGCCTCTCCCTGGGCAGAGCCTTCCTGGTCCCACAGCCAAGGCAGTGACTGCTTCCCTGTCAGGGTTAGCAAGAGGACATCCTCCTACTTCTTTCCCTCTCTTGCAAATGACCCAGCTGGAAGTTTGTCCAGTGCGACACTTCTTCATTTCCAGACTCTTGGATTCAGTCTCTAAAAGCATGCCAGGGTGACCCGACAAGTGAACTGACAATGGGGTACACACTAGCACCATCGTCATGTGGTTTTCCATCTCCACCCTGACTGACAGGATAATGACCCAAGACCACCTCGAGTGGCCCAGGAGATCATCACACCACCCCTGTGCAAAGAGCCTGGGGAAAGGACACCATTCAGCAACAGCAGAGCAGCCAGACATGTCATGTCGCTGCCCCCACCCCCCACCCCCCAGGCTGGCCGGAGGGACGGAGGCACCAAGGCAAGAAGTTGCCAGAAACCTCAGACAAGTCCTCCTGACCCCGTGGGATGCTGCAACTGTCCAAGTCTAGCCGAGAACAACGAGAAGCCCATCTCTGAGTAGAACCTGGCGTCCTCACCCACACCACGCCAAACGCTTTTGGGAGGGCAACCCAAGCCTGCGTCTGGCTGGAGGTATGGCAGGTAGTGAGTGGTGGGACATACCTGCTCGGGCTTGATGGGCTCTGTGGTGGTGAAGATGTCCGAGTAGTGCTGCCTCTCAAACACGCGGTCCAGCACCTCCAGCTGCTGCTGCGTGAACAGGTCTCCCCGCATCTGCTTCCGGAGGAAATCTCTGCCTGGCAGGGAGTGACCGTTTGGCACTGGAGATTCCTGAATACCTTTGATGAGCAGGAGACAGGAAGGGGGAGTGCAGGTTACAGAGCTGCTGCAGAAAGGCATGCCAGACAGTGAGACTAGGAAGAGGGGCTGCGAAACCCCCGAGCCCAGCTCCTTCCTGGACAGGAGAGGAAACAGAGCCAGCCTCCCAGGGCACATGTCAGGCACCATGCCAAGCCCTTTTTACATACATCACCTCATCTGAAATTCAGTCACCCACGGTAGAAAACATTTCCCCATTTTGCTGATGTGAACATTGAGGCCTGAGAGATCAAGTAATTTGCCTGAGGATTGGAGCTCAGGTTGACTGGGACTCACTTCTAAAGATTTATTTATTTGAGAGAGAGAGTAAGGGGAGGCAAAAGGAAAGGGAGAAGCAGACTCCCTGCTCAGCGCAGGGCCTGATGCAGGGCTGAATCCCAGGACCCCAAGATCATGACCCGGGCTGACATCAAGAGTTGGATGCTCAACCGATGGAGCCACCCAGGTGCCCCTGGAGTGGCAGCCTCAATGACCAGGTGCCACTGCCTCTTCTGCACTGAAGCTCCCCCACCCCTTTGAAGGTACAGAGCTGATGGCCTCACCCAGGACATTTGCCACCACATCACGTGACCAGTCAGTAAAGCTCCATGCCAGGACGGCTGTAGGGAAACAGCCTTCATACAATTCTGGTGGAAGCCCACTGGTCACACACCCGTGATAGACAATTTGACACAATCCATCAAAATCACAATGCATATTTCCTTTGATAAAGCAGTTGCACTTCTAGAAATGTATTTTACTACTACACTCACACATATGGGAAGTGATGTATGTACAAGGTTCTAGTAGCAAAAGACTGGAAACAACGCCAGAATTTATTTGTAGGTGCTGGCTCCATAAGTTATGGTGTGCTCGCACGGTGGACTACCGGGCGGCTGCATAAAGGAATGAGGACTCCCACTGTGAACCGAGGTGGAAAGATCTTCGGGATACACTGTCATGTGAAAAATAAACCAGGTACAGCACAGCATGTATAACATATAACTGTGTAAAAAAAACAAAAGGAAGAAAATAAGACTTTATGTGCATTTTGTATATATATCTCCAAAGGAACTCTGGAAGGCACCATGAGAAACATCGAGAGCACTTATCCCTCCTTTCCCAGAGGCAGGAACTGAGGGGGGAGAGGTGAAGGGAGGGACACTCCTCATCACGTGCTTTTTGTTTGCTTTGGTTTTACTGCAGAATTTTAAATGTACTGTCTACTCAAAAACATGCATTACCAAGAAAGTACAGGATTAAATTTTCTATGTGTTCTGTATTGCTAGCTCTTCACACTGTAACAGGCTCTGGTGATGATG
The DNA here is from genome assembly GCF_053574225.1 of Canis aureus. Classification (NCBI taxonomy): domain Eukaryota; kingdom Metazoa; phylum Chordata; class Mammalia; order Carnivora; family Canidae; genus Canis; species Canis aureus. Next base: position 55,186,347 of record NC_135620.1, read on the forward strand.
CTTACATTTTAAAGAAAATATTATGAGTTACCCATAAAAAAAGAAAATGGGATGAAATATCTTTTTGTGAGCTGTGAGCTTGAACCATTCAAAATGAAAGACAGCAAGGAGGGTAAAAAGTTTCCAGCAAGGAAATGGCCTGAAAGGCCCTCATCCCCCAGGGCCCCCTAGGACCCAGCTGCTCATGCAGGTCTGACCACAGACACTGCTGGAACCCAGGCCCAGAGGCGAGGCCTCTGCCTTTGCATGGGGAAGCCCCAGGGGAGACCAGCATGCATCAAATCTCTTGATGGCAGGTGCCTTCACACAGGCCTTGCCCGATTCTCTGCTACATCCCACCTGCCAGCACATGCTGGCTACACCTCATCCATCATGTCATGTGAGGAAGGAGACCACACCAAGAGCCAGAAGCAGTGAGATGCTGTGCCAGAGATGCTGCCAAAAGCGGGTGTTTCCCCAACTGTCCTATCTGGGGGAAAGTGCAATGCAGGGTCTAACATTTCAGCAAAGACACCAGCTGTGGGTGTTCACATGCATAATGGCCTTCCAGAGCCCAACATGGAGGCTGACAGCTCAGAGCACCCCAGTATCTCTATGGGAAGGGCCTTCATAGGCAGCTCATAAAGCAACTTGAGCAAACAGATCCCACCTCCCTTTTGACCCAAGAGGACACCACAGGCTAGGCTACAGCCTGAATGACCAGATAACCCAACATGTGGGCCATTATGGAAGCTGGTCTCTCTGGCCAATGTCTCCCAGGCTAGAATTTGGGCCCCTCTTCTGGCCACTTGTGACACAAGTCTTCCACAAGAAGACATCATCCTCAGAGTCCCCTTTTCCATCATGGTCTATCCCCATGGAGACCATTCCTACAAGGACATTGAGAGCAGCAGAATGTGGGAGCTCACAGCCCTGTCTATGCTCCCCTCACTGGTTGGCATCTGCCAAATGGCCCTATTATCAAAGGTATACACACACACACACACACACACACACACACACACACACAGGAGGATGCTCATCTTGTTCCTCCTCAGCTATTGCTCTGGCCTGTCATCTTGGCTCCAGTCCCTCCTGCTGAAGTATGACCTTGCCCTGGGTCCCCAATGTTCCCATCAAGTTTCTCCACCACACCTCACTTATACTTCCCAGCCACATCCTGCCAGCCAGGCCCCAAACTCCTAAGGAAGGATCCTATCAGCTGGTCCCTGATGACAAAGGGACCACCAAGGCCTCACTCTGCCTTCAGTTGGGTAATGGCCACTCTTTCCCTCCCACTCGGCCTGCTCCATCAGATATGCTGGCCAGGCGGTCCTCCCACAGATGTCCTCAGGCTCATTCCTTCTCCCATGGGTTTCACAGGCTGGGCTCTTTGACAGCTCAGAATTCTAGAAGGGCAGAGCTCCACCTCTACTAAGGAAGCTAAGGTTGGCTCCACCAAGGGCTCTCCTGAGGGTAAAGTCACCATCTGGTCACTGAGTATGGCCCAGCACAGAGTAAAGGCTCAGCATACGTGGCCAACTCATGTGTATGCACCGGGGGTCCCTGGAAGCCTAGCTCCCTAGCAGACACAGGCAGCCTTGCAGGGACCCGAGCCATGTTCTAGGAAGAAGACTTGCTGCATCCTGCTCCGGCTTTCTGAAAGTCAACCACAGCACCCACGGGCCAAGTCTGTGAGAGGGTCCAGGCTGTCTTGGTGACCTGGACACTCGTAGTGGAGGACAGAGAGCTGGGAAGAACCACCTCTCCAGGAGTGTGCCCTGACCTATGATCCCTCCTACTCCTCCTTGCCCCTCCAGCACCCCCACTTGCTTTCTCTACCGGGGTGGGAGGTGAGGTAAGCCTACCTCGTCACTTTGCGCAGATGCCTGACATTGCTCATTTCCTTAGGAGGCTGGGACACTTCTACACATATAATCACCCATTTAACAAATATTGATGAAGTGTTTACTTTGCACCAGGGGATGTTTAGGAAAAAAAACAAGAAAGGATACAGCAATGACTACAACAGGCCCCTCTCTCCAAACTAGAAAGGGCAATACTCACACAGACATATGGCTACAAACTGTGATTGTGGCCAAGTAGAAAAAGTGTCTAGAAACATATGCAAAGGACTCTGGATGATGGAGAAGGGGTGTGACCACACGGGGAGGAGTCAAGGAAGTCTTCCAAGGGGAAGTCATGCTTGAAAAGTAGAGACAAGGGGTCAGGAGGACACAGAGGATGGGGGTGGAGAGGGCATGCCAGGCAGAGGAGGCTGCCCACAAAGGCTTAGACATGAGAAGGTGACGAAAGACATGGTGAGGGCAAGAGACCCCAGGGGGCTGTGGAGAGGCTGTGGGGAGATGGCCAGGCAGCCCCAGAACCCATGGAAAGCCATGGGGAGGATCTGAGTCCCGCTAGGGTAGCAGTGCGGGGGGCCCCAGGAGGGGCTGGGAAACAGTCACTCTCCACCCTGAACTGCTAGTTCCTTTACATCAGGCTGTGTTTTCGAAGCCCTGCGCCCAAGCCTCATCCTTTGGAAAGACTAAGGGGTTTCAGCAACATGAAATCCACACTGTGGGCATCTGAATGCAATGCATGGGGTCAGGCTGTCACCCACAGGCCAGCCGCCGTGCTGCTAGGGAAGGTGAATCATTCCCCGTTGCCGTGTGCACTGCTGCCAGGACAGACAGCCTGTGAGCATGCAGGCCTCCTCCTCCAGGATGCCTTCCTTTCTGCTCTGGCTGCTTCATCTCCTACTCCCCGGGCTCTCACCGCTTTCTCCTTTTTCTTAGAGTCAAACCCACTGGGCCCTTCACTCTGACACTGCACTATTAGCTACCTCAGGAGGAAGCCACCATTAATCCATCTCGGTCTCCTCCACGGGGAGTATTTGTGGAATAAATGAACAAGTCAGTAATACCTGTGACAACCACCTTCATTCTGCAGGTCTGGTCTGCAAAGATGGAGCATCCCTCCATCTGACCTCATTCATTCAATCATTCATTCTTCTCTTAACCAACCTCAGTGAGCACATGCTACTGCTGGCCTATGGCGATGGGCAAGAGCTGGCCTGGCCCTGCCCTCATGCACTTCTGTTCAGTGGAGGAGGCAACTGTTAATTGAAAAATAATCAGACCAGAAAAGGCACACATGCCAACCAAGATAAATACTCTGACAAAAAGATGCATAATTCTTAGGCCAGGGATACAGATGACCTACCTCTGGGTGCCACACCTAGTGGGTATATAGCGAGTATGAGCCAAACCAACCAAGTATATGCTCAGAGACAGCTGAATCCCCGAAAACCATCCCTGGCACAAGGGCAGGTCTGAACCTCTAAGTCTCCAGTGGAAGTCGTAGCCTTTCTCATCTGTGCTGCAAAGATGCTGTCTGACTTCACTGGGGAATGTGGTCTTGGAGACAAGCTACAGAAACACTCGGATCCATTTCATTCCAGGGAGAAAAATCTGGACTCACAATGTGAATAGTATGCTTAAATATATGGACAGACATGGGCAAAAGTACAAAGGTATACAAGGGGCATGGTATCTTTAAATCTTTTTTTCTACTCCAAATCAAATAATATGTAATAGACCCAGTGCTGGGCTTAGTCAACCATGGCTCGTAGAATTAACATTCTGGAAGCTAGCTTCAGGGGAGCAAGGGGCAGGAAGCCCCGTCTCGGGGAGCAAAGAAATGCTGGCTTTAAATTTCAGGTTAAACCAATGTTATTCACAACCCGGCTTTGAAGCTAAAAGCTTTACACAATCGGGTCTGGTCACGCAAAGGGGGAGGAAGCAAAATAGCCTCAGATTCCCATCTGTCAAGAGAAAGCTGTCTCTTGTGTGTCTTAAAAGATCATAAACCCATTGCGTTTTCTTCAGAGCACAGCAGATTCAGGGGGTTTGCATTTTTCTTGAAGGGTTCTGGTTTGTTTCTTTAAAAACCATCATGTACTTTATGTCTGCAGATGCTCGCTGGGAGGAAAAAAAATAAAAACAAACAGGAATCTCCATAATCCCTTCTGTTATGATGGCCTTTGGGATGTAACACTGCAACCCTAGCCAAAGGCCCGGGAGTCCCAGGAAAGGAGGCTGGAGCCCCTGGGTCTGTCTTCAGCTTTTTCCAGGTGCCATTTCTCTACAGAACCCAGCCAATGCTAGAGCCCTTATGGAACTTTCCATCCTCCCAGGTGCTCCTCTACATGGCAGGGCAGCGGCAGGACCCAGTGGGAAAAGGGTTGAGAGCCAGTAGACCTGGGTTCTAGCCCCAGTTCTGCCCTTACTTGCTGTGTGAGCCCTCTCTGGGCGTCAGAGGCCCTATCAACCAACCTAAGGAGGCTGAGTCCGTCATTTCTAATCATTTTCTCCTCCAAAATCCACCTAGATTTTGTCTATGAAATAGTATTACATGAACGTTAATTTATTTTCCCATTTTGGTTGTTTTGTGCAGTCTTTGTAGGGCACCCCCCAAACACACTGCAATATCTGTTCCACCCCTAAACAACTGCCTGAGCCTACATAGGGGATCCCATTCTCTTTGCCAATACTTGGTTTAGGAACAGACATGTGGGTAGCCGCAGGCTGTTAAGGGCTTCTGGGAGGAAGTCAGAGAGGAAGAAATCTTTCTTCTTCACTAGGATATATTTCCCCTTAATCTTTTTGACTTTGTGAGAATAAGTCCCAGATTCCATTCCTGCTTTGTGCACTACAGTGCCCCCCACCCTTTCCCGAGGGTCTGAGGTCTTCTCCTGATCTGGCCTGCAGGGTTCCACGGTCGTGACACCCAGCCAGTTTGCCACCTCTTACCCCAGCACTCTGGCAGCCACCCATGCTCCCAGGCCTGCCTCCCTCAGTGCAGACGGAGCAGAGCCAGGTCTTGGTAGGTCAGGCTCAGGGAGGTTGAGTAACTGAGGTCACTCAGCTGGGATTTATGCCTAGGCCTCATACCTACAGTGTTCTTTCCACTCCCCTTTACCCTTCAAGTCAGCCACTAAAACTAACATGCTCCCGTTTCCTCATCTGTAAACTAGGATAGTGGTCTGCAGGACGGTCTCTGGGGCTCTTGTAAGGGTTAATGAGATAATCCCCATAACATGCTTAGAACAGTGCCTGGCACAAAGTTAGTGTCCAAACTATGTGAACAGCTCTCACCATCACTTTCACTATGAAAACCCTTCCAAGTGGGCAGCCTGGGTGGCTCAGCGGTTTAGCGCCACCTTCAGTCGGGGCATGATCCTGGAGACCAGGGATCGAGTCCCGCGTCAGGCTCCCTGCATGGAGCCTGCTTCTCTCTCTGCCTGTGTCTCTGCCTCTCTCTCTCTGTGTGTCTCTCATGAATAAATAAATAAAATCTTTTTAAAAAAATTAAAAATTAAAAAAAAAAGAAAACCCTTCCAAGGCTTCCTCAAGATAAAGCCCAAGCCTTCCCGGCCTCCATGATATGTCCCTGCAGTCAGACTCACCCCCCAGTCACCCCATGACACCATCCCAGCGGCCTACTTACTCCTCCTTCCTCATCCCTCTGCTGGCTCACCTTCACCCCTGCCCATCAAGACTCAACCTAAAAACCACCTCCTCTCTGAAGCAGCCTCTAAGTCCAAAGGCTGAAAGAACTGCCCTTTCTTCTGGGTCTCCTCAGCAAGCTGCGTGGGCCACCACAATGGGCTGGATTTTACTCCTCACAACTCATCCTGTGAGGTCAGCCCCCCTCCCCCCATTTTACAGCTGAGGAACCTGGCAAAGATAAGAAGTAACTTGTTCAAGGCCACAGCAAACACCTGCACGCCTCCTAACATGTCTTAGAGCAAAGCTAGGCCCTGTGGTGGATGTGGCACAGCCACCAGGGAAGCCTGGGAACCCTAAATGTGGGCAGGTCCAGGGTCAAATCCTCACTCTGTCTCTTACAAGCTATGATATTTGAGAAACTTCTTTAATCTCTTTAATCCTTGATTTTGTCATCTGTAAAATAGGACAATCAGGAGACCCGGGCTTGACAAAAGAACAGAAGGGGAATACAGGTAAAATATTTGGCATAGTACCTGGCACATAGCAAGTGCTCGAAAAACATTAGCCGTTTCTAGGATTGTTCTTTCCTTCCTTCCCTGGGAACAGTATGAGCCCTCCGAGGGCAGAGCCCACGTCAGACTCACCTCAAGCAAAGGAGATGCTAATCAAGGTTTGTTGACTGAATACGTAACCTAGATAAGACTTGAGGGCTGCAGGCCCAAATGGTTTGGGGGAACTTGGCAGCAGGATGGGTCTCTGGCATCAGCAGAGAACTCAGGAGAAAACCTTCGGGGTGACCTCCATGACATCAGTGATCCCGGAGGAGGAAAGAGCGAAACGACCAAGGCCTTCTGTTCTACCTACTTCTAAGAAGGACTGGAGGCAGTCCATAAAAGTTTAAATGAGAGCATAATCAACTGCTAAAATTCAGTTGAGCTCTAAGCTTCCCAGTGACACACACCGAAAGGAGAATGCAGTACGTTGTCAACTGCTCAGAGTCCAACAACAGTGACGAAATGCCATTCATTCTTCTACTCTGCATGGGGATGTCTGGATGCTCAGAGTGACCCAGACATGACTAACACCAGGGAAGGGGCCCTGCAGGAGGAGCCATCCAAGCCAGACCCCAGAGACAGAGACAAGGCATGGCGATAAAGGGGAGAGGACTCGGCACAGACAAGATTCAGCCGGCAACATTTCTACTCTGAGCCATCTACTACGAGCATCTACCATGAGCCAGGCCCTGTGCCAGGCAACAGGGTGGCAGGGCCAGAAACGTCCCGTGGCAGCCCAGAACCAAAATCAATGTTCTGGGTGACTGTATAAATCCCATCTTAAACTGGGACCACGGGCTGCGAAAAATCAAAGTAGCGTGGAGGAAACGCCACAGGAACTACCATTATTCACCCATTAGTCTCACTCACTCTTTCTTCTCAGAGAAGGAACACGCAAAATTGTAAAATTGCCAAATACGTTCAGGTTCGACCAGAGTGAATCTGATTGTGCCGTGTGTTACCCGATGAGTCACAGGCTGTCAGTGAGGGAGAGGCCCCAAAGGACTGAAGATTCCATGCTCCAGGATGGCAAAGGGATTTGTCCCGGGCCACAAGGTAGGGCCAAAGCAAGCTGAGTCTGGAAACGTGCACGAGGCCCCCGAGGCCCACTCCAAGCCTCATGGATCCATGCATTCCTGAGCAACAGGCACCAAACCCCTGCTGGCTATCCGGCCCTGTGAGGGTCACCTGAACCTGCCCTGAGTGGAGGACGTAGAGAAGTGAATCATTCCAATGTGGTAAGTAAGGTAAGTGCTGGGAGCCTAAGAAGTGGAGGCAGGCCCAGGAGCTGGACGGTGGTGGCCAGCTCTTATACAGAGCTTAGTCTGTGCCAGACACTATTCCAAGCACCTTATCTACTTGATGCTCGTAACAGTCCAATAATGTCAGGTCCGTTACTGCCCCTCCCATTTTACAGATGAGGAACTGAGGCACAGGGAGCTAAAGTAACTTGCCCATGGTCACACAGCTAAGAGACTGAAGAGCTAGAACCCAAACCCCAGCAGTCTGACTGGAGTCTGTTCCTAACCTTATACTAAATCACCCCATTTCATCCAGGCTGGGGGCGGGGGTGATCCAAAAAGGCCACCTGGAAGAAATGAAGCCCAAGACTTAAGAATGAGTAGGAAGGAGTTAGCCAAAGAAAAGGGCAGGGAGAGGATGTAAGTGCATTCCAACTAGAGGGAACAGCACCTGCAAAGGCCCAGAGGAGAATGGCTATAATTCAGGAGGGCTGGAATGCAGGAACTGGGGAAGGGGGAGAGAGCAGAGTAGCGAGGCTCTTTCCCATCTGTCTAGCTTCTCAGCATTTCTATCCATATCCAGAGCCTAATATACACTCTGACGTACACATAGGGTCAATACATAACGGAAGCTCTCATGGCATTGGTATGAAGAGATGGGATTTCTTTGTGATGAACTGAATCACGATGACCTCCAAGAATAGGCAATACCTTGGGCATTGCCTCGGCACAAATCTGTTCTCTCTAATCCATACTGTCCAAGTCCATTACCTTGTACAGTAGTACCTAATTACTCCACCTTACAGAGAGATATGCACGCTAATTAGGAGGGATGTTAAATCAACCACCATAGTGAAAATATTCCGGAGCAAATGAAATATTACTGGGAGCAAAAGGGTGATTTGTTTCTATGAGTCGTGCTTTTAAATGAGATCAAAGAATGCTGAAGGCATCATTTTAATTATACCTAGAAGGACTCCTTGTGCATGCACCCCCTTTTTTGGCTTTCACACACAGAGCAGTCTGTCCCCCATCCTCCACGGCACAGAAATAAATAAATAAGAGAGTTTAAAAATCATATTTACACTGATATCTTTGCATTACCCCCATTTGGGTTTTTAAATTACTGTCTTTATTTTTTTCCAAGGACAATATAACTAAAAAGAAGGTTCATATTTTGAAGTGTATCATTCTGATCATTGCACAAATGTTTTCAGGAGAAATCACTATATTTCTCCAAGATGGGTATGGGTTTTGTCATAGATCAAAGTGAGAGGGAGGAAAAAAAGATAAATCATCAGAGATCCAAAAATACTTTTCATTTGGAGGAGATATCAGGCCATTTCGATGGGGCTGATGGAGTCCCTGTTCTGTCTCCATTACCCGAGGCAGGCAGCCCCAGCCAGGAGCCAACTACTGAGATTATATTCCCCATAAGATGGTCCCCGATATATATATATATATATATGATCTTCAACCTCTATTGATTGACCAATTTCACAAGCAAAGACTGGTGAAATGAAGCTGAAATGAACATCATGCTTTAACTCATTGAACCTATCAGGCCTGAGTTAATCTCACTGTCCACTGTCTCTGATAGAATTCAATTGATCAATCATGTTTCGGTGATAGTACCATTTCACTGGCTTATTGCTTCTTCATTTCAGAGCTTGACCTGTTAGATATACTCGGACTGGCTCGACTCCTCTTGGATACACAGAGATCGGCCTCTGTCCGCCAATGTGTGTCATCTCCTGTCTCAGCTGAAAAGAACTCGAGAGGCTTTTGTGTCTATCTGTGGTGTGTTTTTCCATCAACGGTGGACTTAAGATGGCACGGAACCGAGCAAGCACAACCCCTAAGAGAGCTCTGCACTCTGCACAGAGGCACCATCATTCTCTTTTACGTAGCTAAGTCAACTTGGTTGGACTCTGTACTCATTAAGGGCATCTTCTTGCATTAGACTGGCAAATGTGTGTGCCCGTACAGGGTAAGGCATAGCCAAAAATGGTAACGACAACTGCCACTCAAGTGTCTACTCACACTCGCCTTCCACGTTCATCAGTTTGTCTGATTCTTACAATGACCTAAGGGCAAGAGATGATCATTCCCATTTTATGGGTGAGGAAATGGGCTCAGAGAGGGGGAGGTGGTTTGCCCAAGTCACACAGCAGAGTTACCAGGGCAGGTGAGATTAAGAGGCCCTAGTGTCTCAGCTCCTGGGTGCCTCTGCCAACTTCCAGGCAATTCCAGAATTGCCAAGCCGTGCTGGACACACCACTATCCTCGACTACTTGGATGAAGGAAACATCCTCAAATTTTGGTTCAGAGAATTTTAGAGCTTGGGGTGGTTTCTAAGACTGCCTGTGGCTTCATGTACAGCTTAGAAACTGAGGCCCAGAGGGCAGTAAACAGTTGTCTAAAGACACTCAGCGGCCCAACCAGAACTCCAATCTGGATCCCAGGTGCTCAGCTCAGGACCCTTTGCACTTTAGAGTCCGACACCTGTCTAATTTGTGCCAGGCCAATGAGCTCCTATCAACAGCGAGAACTTCATTCTCCACTGTCAACATGGCCCAATGCGTTGCGACGGTTCCTCCATGGCATTTAATTTAAATTTCTCAACGGCAAGCCAAGTGGCTGCACTTTGGGAAATCAGGAGACAGGGGCTCTGTCCGGCTGTCTGCCTGGGGGAGGTGGTTCTCGGAGCCACGAGGCTGAGCCCAGCATGTGGGTCTCTGGAGGAGGCCAGGGTAATGACAGTTTGCAAATCAGCCCTGCATCTGCTCCAAGCTGGCAGGGTCTGCAAACACACTAATGCACCTCTCCTCTGCCCGCAGGGAGCTGGGGAGAAGCAATAAATAAAGTAGGCGCCTCTGGGGGGAGCCATTGCTGAGGCCGGAGAGAGGGCTGCGATGGGGGCTTGCTGGGGTGGGAAGGGGCTCCTGGGCCTCCCCCTGCAGCACGCTGCCTTCCTTACCCACAAACCGACAGTCCACCTTCCAGTAACCCCAATATCCACCTCCCAGATCCCCTTGTGTGTTTTCCAAATAGTCGGGCCCTTGTCTGATCAGATTAATACACTTAGAATTCATGCCAGACGCAGAAGGGTTGCGGAGTGGAGGGGTTCGTGTCGTCTCAGCTGGCCACAGAGTAGAGACCCCATCAGAGGGAGAGGTGACAGAGGCCTGGGGGGCCAGATGAAGATTCCTGCCCAGGGGAGAGCTGATGATGGGAATGACTACCCAGGTTCAGAGCCAGGTTCAGGAGATGATCAGAAGGGAAAATCAGCTGGAGCTAGTGAGTCGCCAGTGGCAGGCTGCAAAACAGGCCTCTGAAGTTCCCTGTTAGATATTCTAGGCTGCCACTCCCTGATGCCCCATCTCACTGTGTGAGATCCACAGTGGATCATGGCTTAGGAGGCCCTACAGCACTGGGTACCCTGCCCTGCAACTGGGCTTTCCTGACCTCCCTTCCTCCCACTCTCCCCCACTTATTCTGCTCTAGCCACACTGGCTTCCTCACTGTCCCTCAATTATGCCAAGCACACCCTTGCCTCAGACCTCTGCATATGTTGTTCCCTCTTTCTGGACTGTTTTTTCCTAGATATCTGTTTGGTTCACTCCTCCCTCCCTTAGAGTCTCTCCTCAAATGTCCTTTCATGATTGTGACTACCTTCCGTACACCAGCATACGCCCTCCACCCCCAGCTCCACACTCTGTCCCCTTACCCAGCTTTGCTATTCTCTAGAGCACTTAGCAACATGCTGTTTATTTTCCTTATTTACTTATTCTCTTTTCCCTTATTAGAATGTCGCTCATGAGGGCAGAGGGTTTTGTCTATCTTGTTCATTGCTGCGTCTCCAGGACCCAGAGCGCATAGCAGGCACAAAATAAATACTTGTGGAATGAATGAATAAAAGTGGACGTTTCACTGAAAGTGAAAAACTAAACAAGTAGAAAGGAGACTGCCATTCCTTGATGACCTGCTGGTAAAGCCTGTCCACTCTCTCCCTGGGGGCATCCAACGCTCCCTTCCATGCCTGGCCTGGGGCTTGGAAGACAGAGCCCCCTGAGGGAATTCAAAGGTGGCTACAGGGCCTTGTCTACCATGGAGGTCACAGTGCCCAACACTGAGTCAGAAGCCACTAAATGGATGAATGATGACTTCCTGGAAGAGAGCCCCCCCCCCCGCAAAAAAAAAAAAAAGGAAGGAAGGTCCAGCCTTGCAAGCATTTAGATAACACAGATAGCAGTGCCTTCGGCACCAGCTAGGGCTCTGCCGCTTGCCAGCTATGTGACCTTACAGAGCTCATCTCATCTGTGCAATGGGCTCAATAAATTGTGCCTAGTTGGGGAGCCTGGGTGGCTCGTCGGTTCACATCATGATCTCAGGGTCTTGGGACTGAGCCCTGTGTCCCCATGCTCAATGGGGAGTCTGCTTCTCCCTCTCCCTCGGTCCCTCTGCCCCTCCTTGTACTCACTCTCAAATAAATAAATAAAATATTTAAAAATAAATTGTGCCAAGTCTAAGTACTGGGTCAGAGCAAGCAGGCTGTTAGACCCCAAATGAGATAGCGCTGTCTGCACAGCAAGCATCTCATGTCAGCTGATGAGGACGGGAGTGAGGGCAGGAGAAGAGAAGCCATTTGCTTAATTAAAAGAACAAGATGTATACAGAGAGGGGTACCTGGCTAAGCCACATCTCTTGGTTCAAGCATTCGACCATCTTTTGCCAATGCTCTGACCCCAAGCATAGCCCCAGAAGGGAACAGTCTCAGCCCTCAAGGGAACCCATCCTCTGGCAGGGAGCCAAAGCCTGGAGATGCAGCTCTGATTCAAGCACAGGGAAGTGCCCTGAGAGAACCCTGAACAGCAGGCAGTGGGGGCCCAGAGATAGAACTTGTCTGGTGTGGGGGGCAGGGGGCAGGAGGCAGATACAGTCAGGGAAGGCCTCCTGGGGGGAGGAGGTGGCATGTGAGCCAGGATTTGGGCTGGGGAATATGAAGAAGGAGACAAAGGGTATCCTGAACAGAACTAAGATGCAAGGCAGGCTGTGCTCACATCACAGATGGAAGCCTCCTGGGAGCATGGCACCCACAGAGCAGGGACTTCTCTTTCACAGCCCAGATAGAAATCAGGTCACATTTCTATCTCCCGGTGCCAGGTCATGCACACAGTAGGTGCATAACATATGCAGTTTTTTGCTTTTAAACAGAATCACAGAACCCCCCAGAGGAAGGGACCCCAGAGAGAAACTATTTGTTCCAGTGGATCTCAACAAAGATGATCAGATCAGAAGAAAAGTGGGGAATCTGTGAGTCTTTGTTATTGGGGAGGAATTATGGGGGCAAAGCCGGGCGGGGGGCGGGGCACCACACAGCCCAGTCCAACACAGAGAAGAGTTGCCGTGTGCCCACATGTCTTTGGAATGACCCATCATACATTCAGATTGGTGACAATTCTCTTTATAAATATCTGAGCCATAAAACCTAACTGTTTTACTTACAGATAAAAACTTAGTGTTTTAATTTACACTGACTTCCAGGAATGCAACCATACATAAATTGAGGAAAGATTATGCTTTGTTTTGGTTGGAATTTTATCAAGACATGTTCACAATTTCAGAAAGAATTGGTATTGCCAAAAAACACAGCTGTCCACATTTGTAGCTGCTGCATTCATGGTGATTCTATGCATAAGTGCAAGCAACTGACTACTTTATTATGTCTTCTGGTGTAGTCATGCCTGAGCATTTACATAATGAAATACATCATTTTATTATGATTTTATTTTTCTTTCCCTCTTTTGTCACATTGGGGGCATTGGTTTTTTAAATTATATTTGCAGATAGGTTATATTGTTTCTAAATTTCGTTTTAGGATGGCAAAGGAAGCGCTACAAAATATTTGTTTTAAAAAGGGGACACTGAGTTGACAGATAATCACTATATATACTTTCCGAGGCCCCTCTGGCTCTGCCTCTTAGGACTATTCCATGGTAGGGATTGTTCTTCCTTAATCTGTCTTCCTGAAAAAGGAATATATCCAGGGAGAGAAAGAGTTCTCTGACTCCTTTTGAGAGACAGGTGCCAAAACTAACTCTAAAATAAATGTATTTCCGAGGCACCTGTGTGCCTCAGTCAGTTAAGAGTCTGTCTTTGGCTTAGGTTGTGATTTCTGGGTCCTGGGATTGAGCCCCGCATATGTCTCTACCCAGCAAGGAGTCTGCTTCTCCCTCTGCTTATTACTGCCCTCCTCTGCTCATGCTTTCTCTCTCTTTCTCAAATAAAACCTTTAAAAATGGGGCATCTGGGTACCTGTGTGGTTGAGTGTCTGCCTTTGGTTCAGGTCATGATCCCAGGGTCCTGGGATAGAGTCCTGCATCGGGCTCCCTGCAGGGAACCTGCTTCTCCCTCTGCCTATGTCTCTGCTTCTTTGTGTCTCTCATGAATAAATAAAATCTTAAAAAAAAAAAAACCTTTAAAATAGTAACATAAATGTAGTTTCTCAACATGAACAGTGAGAGCTTGTTCCTAAAAGACAACACCTGGATTCCCCCTATCCTTTTTAGAAACCCATTTCCCAAATACAATAATCCAACCAGGACAGAGCCAAGAAGGGACTCAGGTTCTGCAGCAGCTTCTCCTTCCTGTCAGGGTCTATAACAAAGGAAAGAGCAAAAGGCCAAGGGAAGGAAAGACACCTTGAGAAATCAGTGCTCCTGCAATCCTGCAAACATGCAGAATGGACTTGGAGTTCAGAGGGCCAGGGAGGTGGGACAAAGCCTGGGGTGAGGTGTAAGAGTAGGGGAGGGATGGGAGGAGGTCCGTGTGCTATTTCTGCCACGAGTAGAGCAGGTTAAGTGCACAGGTTCTGAAACAAGACTGCTTGGGTCTGAATCCCAGCCCTGCAATATACTTCCTAGCTGTATAACCCTGGACTGGTGGTGATTTAATCTCTCATCTTTTCCATCTACAAAAGGGAAACAGAATAGCACCTGCACTTTCTTTTTTTTTTTTTTTTAAGATATTATTTTTAAGTAATCTCTACAGCCAATCTGGGGTTTGAACTCACAGCCCCAAGATCAAGAGTCACACACTCCACTGAGCCAGGCAAGGGCCCCAGCACCTGCACTTCTTAAGGCTGCTGCGAGCACAGTGCCTGCCACATAGTGAGTGCTTCTGTCTCACTGCCAGCCTCATAAGGCTGAGAAAAAAGAGTATCCTCTCTTCCAGCGGTCACACTGCAAGACCAGGGGGTGATGGGCTGGGAACAGAGACCTGTGTTCTGGCACCATCTCCCCTGTGGCCCATTCCTCCTCAAGTGACCCTCAGAAGTCAATTGCAATCCCCCCATTTTACAGATGGTAATACTGAGGGATAGAGCTCACATGGCAAACCAGTGTTAGATTCCCAAGCTAGGGCAGCCCGGGTGGCTCAGCGGCCTTCAGTCCAGGGCCTGATCCTGGAGACCCAGGATCGAGCCCTGCGTCAGGCTCCCTACATGGAGCCTGCTTCTCTCCCTGCCTGTGTCTCTGCCTCTCTCTTGCTCTCTCTCTCTCTCATGAACAAATAAATAAAATCTTAAAAAAAAAAAAAAAAAAGATTCCCAAGCTAGACCCCTTCCACAGCCACAAACCGCTTTTTAAACACTCTAAGCACCAGCTTGTACATCTGTGAATTAGGGTGATTGTCACAGGGTGGCACTAGGGATCACCGAATGCAATGACAGAGGGAGAAGCTCTCAGCAAGCCTTTATTAAGCTTTTGCCAACTCGGAATTTGGGCCATTATGCAGCACATGGTAGGTGCTTGACATATTCATCATATGCAGCGCATCATCCTCTGTCGCTGACCAGTAAGCTGCCCAAGGGCAGTGACCTGTTAGTTCCAGAGTCTCTAACACATAGTTGGCTCTCAGTAACTATTTGTTGAGTGAGTGAATGACAGCACACCTGAAATGAGAACTGGAAAAGAAAAGAAGGAGAAGGAACTCTGGTGTCTTTCACCAGAGGGAAAGAGAGAGATGGCAAGGAAGAGAGGAGTCCGGCTCTTATCCACTCCTTCCACATCTGTGCGGTGCGCCGGGCTCCATGCTGGGCACTGAGGACGAATGGAAGGTGGCCCCGTCCTTGGAATTCATGGTCTGATGGGGGAGGCAGCAGAAGGCTGCAGAGGCTCAGAGGCAGCCATGCGGCTGACAGCCTTCTCTGTGGGAGCAAGGAGGGCTTCCTGTGGGAGGTGCCGCGCCACAAAGCACGGGGATCCCCGAGTGGGGATAACCTGAGATGGAGGGAAGGGGGGCCACCGCTCCGGGGCGAAGGGGACAGAGACCACGCCGGCAGCCGCGGTGGGCTGGAACCCAGCGCTGAGCTGTCCGGCCGCGGCGCTCGAAGCGGGGATGCCTTTCGTGCCTTTTTCTACTTTTCCACTCGTGCAAGAGACAGAAAGTCCCTACGCCAGAACCCCCTAGGCCCCAGGGGCCCGGGGACAAGGGGCGGCCGGGCCCCCCAGGACGACTGGCCGGCCCGACAGCCAGCGTCTTGCCGCCCCGGCTGTGCCCGGGAGCCGAGGGAGGGCGGGTGCCCCGGGGGGCCGGCGCGGCCTCCCCCGCGGGCTCGGGGCGCCCCGCACGCGGGTCCCGGCGCCCCCGGCCGCGGCGCGTCCTCTGCGCGCCCCCAGCTCGAGGCTGCCGCGGCGCCCGCGCTCCGGCCCGGGAGGCCGCCGTCCGCCGTTACCGTCACACACTCAATTGTTCTCAGCAGGGCCCCGGCAAATAAAGTCATTCGTTAGGGCCTCTCCCGGCGCCGGGGCCGCGCGGCAACCAGCGGGCCGCCCGCCGCCCCCTCGCGGGCCGAGACACGCGCCAGCGCCGGTACCTGCCGGGGCCGCCACGCTGTGCCCCGCGGCCGGGCCGAGGCCGCCGGCGGGGGGGGCGGGGGCGCCCGGCCGGGCTCGTGCTATCGCCCAACGTCAATTGACTTATACTGATTGGCTTCCCGCCGCCAAATGTCAATTAAATTGCAAATGCTTGGCGGGGCCGGGGCGGGCCGCCTCCTGCCCGAGGGCGCCGCGCGCTCCCTGCGTCCCGCGCCGCCGTCGGAATTCGCGGCTGGATTTATTTCCCCTTCCACGTCGCGTTGGAAAAATCCCGATGCCCTCCTCCTGGAAGGGGTTTGCCCCCCGTTCCGGGCGGCGGGGGGGGCGAGGGGGACCGGGCGAGGAAGGGGGGGGGTCTGGCCCCCGTTCGCCAGGCGGCGCGGTCCCTGGAAATCCCTGAGATCCCGGCATCCGAGCCCTGGTGCGCCCTTGGGCGAGTCCGTTCGCGCTCTGCTCGGGCCCGGCCGGCTCCCCCCACCGGAGGAACAAGGTCTGGGTGAACTGCGAAGACCCACCCGGCGCCCACTCCGGGCCGGGGGGCGTCTGAGCAGGGTCTCATAATTCCAACAACCCTCTCCGGCAGACACTACTATTACCCTTCTCTCCAGGCAAGGGAAGGGAGGCGGCTCGGGCTAGGCAAGTTGCCTGAGCCGCCCCAGCCAAGGAGCAGCCAGTTGGCGTTGCCATGGGGCAGCCCAGTTTCAGAAGCCCGTAGCTTAGTTATCCAGGCCTGTGCTCACAGGGGGAGGGCTGCGGGGAAAAATGAGGAAGGGAAGGGGACAGGGCACTGGCCTCTACATGGGCACCTGCCACGGCCAAGAACCAGGCCAGGTGCTGTGCACCCATTAAGGAATTCTCCCAGTAATTGCACGACCTAGCTATTTCCCACTTTACAGATGGCAAAGCTGACCTTTGGAGAAGTTAACGGATTGTTCGAGGTCACAGAACAGGCCCATGGAGAGAGCTAGAAGGAACCCTCTCGTGCCCCCACAGAGCTCTGCAGTTTACGAAGCGCTCTCTCACACATTGCTTCTCACTGAGTCTGCACAAGACCCGGAGGAATGCATTCTGTTCTCTTTCGCCCAGGAGAAGACTGAGGCCCAGAGTGGCTTGTCCCAGATCACCAGCACTCACACCCACAGCCCTGTCACTCCAAGTCCAGTGCTCCAAAGCCTGCCTCAAGGAGGCCTGGAGACGGGGATCACGCAAGCACAGCTCTGCTCTCGGCCCCTCTCCCCAGTCTGTGGGGAACCAAAAGGGGGAGACGTGAATCGTAACTGAAGTGGAGCTGCAAAATGCTTAGGGTCTTGGCAAGAGCAGGAAAGGGGGCTTCTGGGAGAGAAGGCATTTTCTGTAGGGGCCGTACTTTACATTACACCCCCAAAGAGATTTGGTTATTTATTTTTCCTCCTGTTGTCTCCCATAAACCTCCCCTTTGCAGCGTGTGGGCTCCTTAAGGCTATGTCTTGGGAGAGAGGTATGCAGGTTCTTAACTGATAAAATGTGCCAGCATTTAAAAGATACAAACCTGACCGATGGTCCTTTTTAGAAAAGTGATGTTAGCAGAACAAAAGTCCCATTCAAGAGTGCTGGATGGCGTTTGTGTCTCAGACAGAAAGGAAACGAAGAGACAGGAGATGGAGGAGGAGGGAGGGGGCTGCAGGGAGGAGGGAAGAGGGGAAAGGAAGGATTCGGAGCTGGAAGGGTTGTGGGGTTCATCACATCCAAACGGAGGGCCCAGAGGGAAGGGACCTGACTGAGATCAAACAGCAAGATAGTGGCTGGACCCGGGTCAGGAACCCAGGCCTCTCCACCCCATGTTAGGCTCATCCTGCCTCTGCAAGCTGTCCTCATCCACAATTTGAATTATTAGCTTCTTGAAATATAGAACTAAAATTCTGCAGTGTAAATTCTGGTGGGTATGTCTTTCTTTTTCTTCTGACCCATTGCCTGAATAATCCTGTTATCAGTAGCAGCAATATAAATATAATTGTTAAAAAAAAAAAAAAAAAAGGAGAAGGGCACCTGGTGGCTCAGTCAGGTAAGTGTCCAACTCTTGGTTTCGGCTCAGGTCATGATCTCAGCATGACGAAAATGAGCTCCACATCGGTCTCCACGATCAGCACAGAGTCTGCTTATCCCTCTTTCTGCTCCTCCACCTCCTCCCCTCAAATAAATTAATTAAATCATTTAAAAAACTAATAGTAAGGGGATCTTTGGGTGGCTCAATGGTTTAGCACCTGTCTTTGGCCCAGGGCGTGATCCTGGAGTCCTGAGATCGAGTCCCACATCAGGTTCTTTGTGTGGAGCCAGCTTCTCCCTCTGCCTGTGTCTCTGCCTCTCTCTCTCTCTCTCTGTCTCCCATGAATAAATAAATAAAATCTTTAAAAAAAAAAGAAAGAAAAGAACTGGAAGTCTAGAAAGTTCTCAAAGTCACCAAGGAATCTGAACTCAGTGTAAAAATTCTCTGATGACAGAAATAATAGCTATTTCTTAAACTTGCCATGTGCCAGTGCCTATCAAAATATCACAAGTTATATTTTTTAATTTGCAGGAAAAGCAAGAATTATTATCCCCTTTTGACAGGTGAGGAAACTGAACTCAAAGCAGGCCCTTGTCACAGCTCACACAGCTGGTAAATGGCAGGGCTGGGTCCAGACTCTAGCCCACCCCCTGCACTGCCCTGCTGTGGTTTACAGCCTACATGTGATCAGCCAATTACTGCACTTAAAACCGATCAACATGAAGATGAGACAAGAAAGTGTGCACGGCAGTGCTGGAGGAAGACTCAGAAATGGGACACCTGAGTAATGAGGCAGGTTCTGAGCCAAGACCTCTGAGCTCTGTCTGGCAGGATGATGGGGATGGCGGAAGGCAGCGGAGAGGTGGACTTGAAAGCTGGGGAAACCCCACTGATGTTGTCCTGTTGTGACACAATGTGAGGAGCAGATCAGAAATGGCAGGTAAGGCTACTCCGGAGGCAGCCACCCAGGAGCCTGGCCCAACACTGACACCCCTGAGTGTTGGAGCTGTGTGATCTTGGGCAATTTCCTGGATTTCTCTGAATAGAAGACAGGAATGATAGGGGCGCCTGGGTGGCTCAGTGGTCGAGGGTCTGCCTTCAGCTCAGGGCATGATCCTGAAGTCCCCGGATCATGTCCCACATCAGGCTCCTTGCATGGAGCCTGCTTCTCCTGTCTCTGTCTCTGTCTCTCTCTCTCTCTCTCTGTCTCTCTCTGCCTCTCTGTGTATCTCTCATGAATAAATAAAAATCTTAAAAAAAAAAAAGGACAAGGATGATAAGAGTACCTACCCAGTACCATGGTGGAGAGTATTAAATGCATTAATGATTTCAAATATATATAGTAAACACTCAAGATGCCCTAGCCGTTATAGTTGTGGCATATCGCAGTTGCCATTTGGGGCCATGATCTATATCCACTGGAACACATGCTTGAGGCAAAGCAAGCAGGACAAAGGCTGAAGGCACCAGCATGCACATCTATGTGTGTGTGTACACGGCACCCACGCATAAGTGTGTATTTAGAACATGAGAGAGCTCCCTTCTCCTCCAGAATAGTTGCCATGAGATCCTTCCTATGGGGCCAGACTGCAGAGGCTTGAGGACAGAGCCTTTAGGGTCAGGAAGGAGTGGGTGGATGTTTGATGTGCAAGGCTCTGGGTTCTAACCAGCTACCTGCGCCCACTGCCCAGATGGGCTAGAGGCTTCTACGACCTCCAGCGTCCTCATTCAGTACATATTTGCTACCATGAACCAGCCCCTGTGCTGGGTACTAAGGCAACAACGGTGACCACTGCAGATACATTCTCACAGGGAAGTAAACTGACAAATGTGGTCTTTTTATCAACAGGCAGGTTCTGTGTGCTACAGGTGGGACCAGAGGAGCGAAGAGGAGTCGGCAACAAGGGAGCTGTCCCTTAGGAAGTGCTATTCACACTGGATCCTGAAGATTTGCAATGGGACCTGGGTGAGTGGTGGGTGAGAGAGGACAGTTTTCAAGGCAGTGGGAAAAGCATCCTAGTAACACAGAAGACCCTTTGTTGTTTGTTTGTTTGTTTGTTTGTTTTAGATTTTTATCTATTTATTCATGAGAGACAGAGAGAGAGAGGCAGAGACACAGGCAGAGGGAGAAGCAGGCTCCATACAGGGAGCCCGACGTGGGACTCGATCCAGGATCTCTAGGATCTAGGATCACGTCCTGGGCCAAAGGTAGCGCCAAACCACTGAGCCACCCGGGCTGCCCAAGGCACCCTTTGTTGAGCATGTATCATGGATACTACTCTGTGGAAAGTGGACTCTGGAGAAGTCAAGGACTCTGGAAGCAGGTATGCACCAGGAAGTCACAGCAACAGTCCAAGAGGGAAGAGAGAGTGCTTGGACCAAGGCAGTAGCATTGGGGACTGACAGAAATGAGCAGATCCAAGAGATGCCATCAGGCCTTTACTTGTGGTCACAGAGGCAGAGGCACAAACTTTCTAAGCTATGAGGATGGGGGAGCATTTGCATCTAGCCAACTTAAATTCCAGGGAAAATAATACACAGCAACCTCTCCCTGTCCTACAGGACCAAAAATGATCACAAAGCCTCTTCAAAGCTATTTTATATAAAAGTCTGAGGGAGAGGTTACTGAAACCCCCACAGATGGGAAGTGACCTGCCCAAGGTCACACAGCTGACAGAGAATGATCCTGAATCTAACTCCAGCTCTCCTGTTCCCTCAGGCACACTACAGAAGGTCAGAGCCCCAAAGACCCCTAAGACCTCCTGTTCAAATCTCTGCATTTTGACGTGCGAAAAACAAGGCTCAGAAAGAAGTGACTTGCCCAAGGTCACACAGCTGGTAAAGGCTTAGAAGAGAACCAAGGACTTGATTCCCAGGAAGGTTTATATCAAACACGTGCACCACGGTGGTGAGGAAGGGCCAGATTGATCCCCAACAAAGATGGTCCAGCCCCCTCCCACCCTAACTAAATGCTGTGAAAGAAGTGAGACTCAGGGAAATGGTCAGGTTCCCTGGCCACGGCCACCCCCTCCCCGCCCCCCATGGAGTTACAAGCACACCAAGCTCACACCAGACAGGCGGGTACACGCTGCCCTGTTTACCCCTCTGGTCCCCAACCCTGGACAGCAACTAAGCTGTCTTGGGTCAATGGTGCCACCTGGTGGCTGGTACTGGGAAGTGTCTGACCCCTGGTTGCTTTTCATCTTCTAGTCTCTCCAGGGGCCCCGAGCTGTTCTGTTTCCTCTCACACACTGCGCAGTTCATTTCACTGCAAGCAACCTCCTCTCATACACATCTTCCCTAACACCTTTAATCCTCCGTCTCTCAATTCTTCTCAAATGACCTTAGGACATTCTCTTTTTCTCCCTCTCTTCTGTGTTAGTCCGTTAGTCCAAGGAAAAACTAGAACAAGTGATAAACTTGTACCAATGAACACGAAAATTGGACATTCCAAAGTAAAATTGCACACATGCACACATGCCAGTGACCAACTACTGGCATTCCAGAGACACCCAGAAGCCCCATAGAATCAGAACAGAAATCTCCCCTGTTGGTTGCCTTTCAACCTGCCTTTCCTCAAATAGCAGGAGTTGCGAAAAATACCAAACTATCTACTTTATTTCATTTTATTTGTTTTCATTCCTATTCAATAATAGTTTCTGGGGTTTCCTCCCCACCAAAACTATGCCCAGGGTGAGGTCTCAGGGATCTGCTGGCTGGTACAGAGCTGAGCCAGAAATGGGGGGATGTGGTTGGGTCTCAAAATGCCCACTCCCTAGGGTCTTAAGAAGCACAAGGTGGCTGCTTTTTACCCTGCAGGAAGCCTCCAATCCTACAGAAATTCTGATGGAAATGAGGGAAACCTCAGTAGTACGGCCTTCTATGGGAGCTCACACTTGGGAGAGAAGCAAGCACTGTATACCCCCAGTGTGCTAGGGGAGGATTTCCAAAGCCCAGCATGTCTTGTCACTGCCTCCTTAGCTCAAAGACCTGCCATGGCTCCCATTGCCTTCAGGAGCTAAGTATGGGGGAAACTGATGGTACTTTTCCTTTTAACTGAAACCATTTAGCTGTTCTCCCTCTCTCTATGAGTGATAAGTAAGCAAGCTCAACGTTCACAGTAGCCTGAAGCAGACATTCTCAAAGTCTCAAACCCTTAAGGGCTCCCTAAGACCTTTCCAGGGGGTCCTGTGAAGCCAAAACTATTTTCACAACAAAACCAAGATTCAAGGGATGCCTGGGTGACTCAATGGTTGAGAGTCTGCATTTGGCTCAAGTCATGATCCTGGGGTCCTAGGATGGAGTCCCACATTGGGTTCCCCGCAGGGAGCCTGCTTCTCCCTCTGCGTATGTCTCTCCCTCTCTCTGTGTCTCTCATGAATAAATAAATAAAATTTTTTTTAAAAAAACAACAAGATTTTATTGGCCTTACTCACTCTCACTCTCTTACAAGTATGCAGTAGGGTCTTCCAAAGGCACTAGGATGTGTGATATCACAGCAGACTGGATACACAAGCAGATATGAGACTCCAGCTGTCTTCTATTAAGCCAGATACTAAAGAGATTTGCAAAATCATAAAGCAACACCACTCCAACTAAATTTTTTGGTTTGGAAAATATGATTCTTATTTCAAACAAATTACTTACAGTACTTGTTTATTATTCTTATTTTTAAGAAATTAGTAAGTAAATACTTAAACTTTTATGTTTTATTTTTTTAAGATTTTATTTATTTATTCATGAGAGACAGAGAGAGAGAGGCAGAGACACAGGCAGAGGGAGAAACAGGCTCCCCACAGGAACCCCTATGTGGGACTCGATCTCTGGACCCAGGATCATGCCCTGAGCCAAAGGCAGATGCTCAACTGCTGAGCCACCAAGGCGTCCCAACTTTTATGTTTTAATTAGCCCACATAGACTAAAAAGCTCTTTGGGGTCCTTGCTAATTTTTAAGACTCTAATGGGATCCCAAAATCAAAAGTTTGAGAACCACTGTTCTAAAATACCGCAACAGAACTTGAAATGGGATTAGGAGAAGGACGGAATCTTGGTGCCACAAAAAGCCTTAGGAATTCCTTAATCCCATATTACAGATGAGGAAACTGAGGTGCAGAGAGAGGAAGGGGTTCCAAAGTCAACAGTAAGTTGGCCACAAAGTCAGGACAGGAGCCCAGAGGTCCCAACCCCTTCCTCTGGGCTCCTGTCCCTGTCTCAGAAGCCTCTAGTAGTTTGGAGCCCTTGAATCCCCTGAACCGCAGACTCCAGCCAAGGATTCAACAATATTCCAAAGCCAGAGAGAAAGGGCTATGGGATTCTCTGCCCCACAGTGCCACAGACACACAGAGTGGGGAAGAAAAGCCAAGTGCACTCCACCTTGAGTTCCAGGCAGGGAGCCTGTCCCCTGTGGATGAGACTCTATACCCCTTAAGCTGTCCCCACAGCTGATCCCACAACTATTATATTGTTCTGGTTGATCTCAGAACTGACTCCCTGAATGGAGATCCTCACACTCCACCACCCTACCCTTTATATTTCCTAGGGTGTTCTGGAACACCAGCATACAGTCCATGGGAAAAGGAGCTGGGGGTGGGGAGGGGAGGGCCCGGGCAAAGCCAAGTGTGCAAACAGGGGTAGGGAGGGGTTGAGGGGGTATTCGGTGGTGTTGGCTCTCACACAGGCTCTCACTCACTGAATCAAAGTGAAACTCAGGGACCTGGGGGCCAGGAGGAACCGAAACCTGATCCCCCCCCACCCAAGGGACAGGCCCCAGGCACTAGGGAAAGGCCCAAGAAGCCCCTCCAACTGGCCACCTGGCTTCAAGTCCCCCTGCTTTACCGAGGAAGCCTGACACGTGTAAGAGTGCCAATGACGGCAAGGCCAGAGCAACAGGGGAGAGTGGCTGGCTGGGCTGGGAGGTAGAAACCTGGGTCTTTATCATCACTGCCACTAAGCACCCCCTGCATGTCCTGAGGCCAAGCCTGTGCCCTCTGAGCCTGGACTACCCATCTGGTGGGTGTGAACTGAATGACCTCAATTTCACTGTTCTGGGCTACAAGGGGTGTGGCTCCTTGACCCTGCCCTACTGCCTTCCCTACCCCACCCACAACTGGCCTAAAAACCTGACTGCTCACTCCCCTGACCACATACACACACACACACACACACACACACACACAGCGCAACTTTGGGCCAGGTCAGGGTGCTACGTCCCACAGGCTTCAGGTGCCACAGACTAGACTCACAGTTGTTCTTCAGAGGTCATACTAGGAATCCAGAAACTCAAAAGCCTCCAGGTAGAGACAAATGGAGCATGAATAAGTTACAGTAAGCTGAGTAGGAAGCAATCTGAGGACCGCAGCGTCAACAGCTACAGATGATTGCTGCTATGTGGGAAAGTCCACCCAGTGTTGCCAGATTGGGGTTTTGGGGGTTTTTTTTCCAAGAAAAGCCAAACATCCATATATAAAATCTCCTGATTTTTAAATGTCAGTTAGTAATTCAAAAATATTTTAAACACAAGGCAAGCCAAGTAAAGCATGACTGGCCAGACTGGCAATTGCCACCTGGGTTCTAAGTGATACCCCTCCCAGCAAGAATCTCGGTCCTAAGCACTGCGCACGCGCACACACACACACACACACACACACAGACACACACCTCAGAGAAGGGCCCCTGCTCTGGTGAAGCCCCAGGAAAGATCGAGACAAAATGGTAGTGGCTTCCCTCCCTCTCTGCAGAGCCTGTCTGGCCTCCACTGCTCCATCCTGGCCCTGATGGATCTGAGGGCCTCCGCCAGGTGGGAAGAACTACCTGTCCAACACTCAGAATCCCCTCAGGCCACAGGCCGGCTCTGGGAACCAGGCCGGGTCAACAGACCAGCCACCAGGACAGCATTTGTGTTGGAGGGCCCTGCGTGGGTAACAGCCCAGAGACAGGGAAGCCCGGAGGATGCACAGGGAGTGGAACACAGAAGAAATGAAGAAGAGGAATGGGAGGCAAGGCAGGAAGGTCAGAGCCTGTGTCAAGAGTTGAGGTTAGTCCTGGGAGATCAGCAGGGGCCCAGCCCTCCCCACCTCACCTCCCCCGCCTGCCTGGCTAACATAGACCTGTGGGATTGCTGGTGGGGTCAACAGTGGAGGTGGCAGCAGGACCAAGGAGAATGGGAGAGGTGGGAAAGAGGAAACGGAGATTTGTCACATCAAATAGCAGCAGGATACCAAGGATGTTCTGAGGACTCCATTCTCTCCCTCTGGGTTTTCCAGACTTTTACTCTGTGCCAGTCAGACCCCTTCCCTTCTGCAAACCTGTGTTCCCAACGGAATAATGACTGGAGGGACATGTCCTAGATGTCCTCCAAGGCCCTGTACTCCACTGGGGGTGTCTTGAGGTCCAAGCTGGTGACCCCACTCCCAAGCCCTCCCAGGCCCGGGTGCTCTGCCTTCTGCCCTCTACCTTGGAACCTCTCTCGTGTGCCTAAAGGCCTCTTTTTTGTGGAAAACTGAGACTTGATCCTTTTATCCTTCCAACAGGGGGGCTGGAAGACCAAGGTCCTGAGGAAAGGAAGCAAAGGGAAAACAAGTGGCCCTTGGTTTTGCTGCTGACACCTGGGGGCACTGTTGTGCAGTCTTGATGGCACAACAGTAGTCTACAAACAGGAAGTCGGTGGTGAGCAGATCCGCTAGTTTCAGCTGCCAAATAGAACTGTGGCTGGAACCAGCTTGCCTTCAGCCTGTGACTGGCCTCATACCCGCTAGCCCCAGTCTCCCTCAGTGGCCTCTGATTAAGTGTTTTCTATGACCAGGCCCTGGGGCTAAACCCTTTAAGGGTATGATTTCGTTTTATCCTCACAATAACCTGCCAGGCTTCTGCTAGCTATATTTTCCAGATGACAAAGTGGAGGGTCAGAGAGATTAAGTAACTTGCTTAAGATTTCACCACAGGATGTCCTCAAATCACTCTGTCCCTGGCCTATGAGCCTGTATCCTTGCGTCAATACCTTACCCTCTTATTTTGGGCCCTCCAGAGATCAGAGATCTATGGAATCCAGGGCTGCCTATAACTCCTAACTTAGAAATACTGACCTTTCCACACATCCCATTCCCTTCTGGGGTATCTGAGAGAGGTCTCTGTACCTTCTGCTCCAGCCTTCCATCGCAAGACCTGGAGCAGAAGACAGGGTCTGAGAGTCCAACAAGGAAAAGGAACCTAATAGAAGAAGACCGGGGTCTGCCCACAGTTAGGGGGGCCTGGGCCTTGTGTGGCCTGCAAGCTTCTGAAAGCCCTTCCCTCCCTGCTGTGATTCCCATGGAGGTCTGTAGAGCAGGGCTGAGCTGGGTTTCCAACCTGGTCAAAGGAGGAGCAGGGAATTGGTAAGAGGGAGAGAACAAGAGCAAATATAAGAAGAGAGAAAGTGAGTGTGTGAGAGAGAGAGAGAGAGAGAGGTGTATATGTATGTGTGAGTGTGTAAAAGGTTTGTGCGTGAGAGAGTATATATGTATGACAGTGTGTGACAGGGTGCTATGAAAGAGACAGAGGGAGGGGGGGTGTATTTGTATATGAGAGTGTGTGACCAAGACAGTGTGTGTGTGTGAGTGTATGTGTGTGAGAGAGAGAGAGAGAGAGAGTGGCCAAGGGTGAGTGTATGTGTGGGAAAAAGAGAGAGAGCGTGCTAGACCAGCAGACAGAAGCAGACACAGAAAAAGTCTATTCCCATCAACAGAGGCGGATAACACTGGAGGAGATGCACCCCCAAATGAAAGGCATGGGGAGGGACACAAAGACATAGAGGAGACAGGCACCCCCAGAAAGAGGGGTGGACCCTAGTCATGACAGGAGCACCCAAACCTTCCTTGAGGATCTTGCTGGACTCGGCATCTCTTGCAAAGGACAGGCCACCTAGGGGTTTTAGACGCCCTTCCCGTGCCCTGCGCAGGCCGAGAGCAGTCCAGAGGCCAGAAGGCCAGGAATCCCACCGGCAACGTACCCTCTCCTGCCCGACAGGAAGCTCAGGCCCCACAGTCCACACTGGCGCTGGATTGGGCAGCTTTAGGCGCCAGTGAAAGGGATTCCCACGCGGCTGACCTTGGTGTGTTCAGGGCCTTTCAAACTCTGGGGCTATGAGGCGAAGGGAAAGCCGAGGGGACCTGAATGGGGGCCGCAGAGATAGTGGAGAGAGGCCCCACCAGCCATCAAAGGCCCAGGAAGAAACCAAGGGTCTGGGGCTGCCCTTTCACCCACGGCCACCCCCCTCCCCAGTCCAGCCCTGCCACTGCTTCCTCCAGGCCTCCTGGGGAGGGAAGCACTGCTTCCGCCTCTGTCCCCCTAGCCCCGTGGGACACCTGAGGGCCTATGCCAGAGACTTCTCTGTGAAAGCTCTCAGGCTGGCCCGAGGAGGAGATGAGGCTACATCCCACATCTGGGCAGCACGCTAGCTGGACCCTCGGTACCATCCACAAGCCTCCTGAGCATCCTGGGCACTGTGCTCTCTGCCAAGGAGCCAGTGGGGAGAGAAAGACAGGTGACGTGGCCTCTGCCCAGGCAAGTCCATGTGGATGGCCACCTCAGAGTCAGGTGGCAGGAGGGAAAATCCAGTAGGTAGAAGCACTTTCAGACAGGCAGTCAGAGAGTCATTTGCTACCCAGATTGTAACAGGTCTCAAAAGTCGCAGAGTCCAGATCAGAATGACTTCTTTGGCTCCCCGGCCTCTCCTTTGCCTAGCTCCTGCTCACACATCCCATGGCAGGGAGCTCATCACCTTTCCAACCTAGTACCTCCATCCTCGGCCCAATCTGGCTGTTGTTGGAAAGCTGTTCCTTGCACTGAGCTATAATCTGCCTCCCTGCATGTCCTTCAGCCTGCCGCAGCTCTGCTCTCAGAGGCCCCAGGGCCTTCTCGGCCACCTGAGCCGCACACAGCTCATCTGAGATTTGGACATAGTGGTCTTATCCCCAAAGCCAATCTTGGAGGCAAACGTCCCAGGGAGAGTCCTAGAATTTCTATATTGAAAGGGCCCTTGGCAATGCACTAACCCAACACTGTTCTAACTTGTTTTTGCTACAGAACTCTTTATTCAAATAGAGCTTTCTGTGGAAGCCCAAAATACCAAACAGAAACCCTCCTGTTGAGGAGACTACCCAGTCCCCCTACTTACTAATTATGAACGCTCTACAGGCATATGACTGACCCATTCCACCAAGGAGCCCTTACTAAGCGCCTATTATGTGCCAAGCACTTGTACCAAAGCCATATTACCCAATACAGCAGCCACTGGGCACATCATGGGGCTACTGGATGCTGTGAAACGTGGCTAGTGCAACCGAGGAACTAAATTTTCAATTTCATTTGATTTTAATTATTTTAAATTTAAAAACAAGCAATGTAAAGTATTTCTCCCTCAGTAAAGGGCCACTTCCTAGGAGGCACCTTCCCAGATCCCTTTGGTCAAAATCAGCCCCTCCCTGCCTTGCTCTCCCCCTCTAGTGTCACTGCCCATCACAGAGCCGTCTTACATGCTGCCCTTTCGAGGGACTTCGGGCTTGTCAGTTTTGCCCACCAGACTGGGAGCCCTAGAGGGCAGGCCCTTTGTGACTACACTCTATTATCACCACCACCACCACCACCACCCTGAGGCCTGGGCAGAAGGGTGGCACCAGGAAATGCCCAAGTCCTAGCTGGAGATGACTGCAAAGCAGAATGGAGCCAGCACCTCCTCCCCACAGAGCCTCAGTCACCTCATCTGAGACATGGGAGTGGGGATTCCTCTTGGCCTCTTCCCCTGGCCCTCTATGCCTCTCTCCCTCGTGGCCCTTCCCTCAGGCTGCCAAGGGCTCCGGAGAAAGCAGTACCATGGTCTGCAGCAAGGGGCCAGCCCTCCCATGCACCCAGCAACGCTGGCTTCTGACTTTCTTACCATACTCTTGGCAGCATCCAACCTGCTGTGTAGGCCCTTGTGCTTGATACTCTTCCTCCCACTGTCCCAGGCTCTGCCCAGCCCCAGGCTGCTCTGCCTCCAAAGCATCTCTCTGGAGGGCCTGAGGGGTAACAGATAGTAGCAAAATACCGGGGAACTGAGGCCGTCAGGGGCTCTCCAGCTCTTCTCCCACCCCCTCCTGCCCCCACCTAGGCCACACCAAAGCTGTGTGTGGCAAAGCTATGTGTCTTTGCCAATGGCACAGAACTCTTTGGTGCCTCAGTTTCCTCCCCTATGGCAGATGGCCATTCCAGAGAGATAGAGAGGGAAGGCAGGAAAGGGTAGCAGGGAGCACGTGGGAGTACTCCTCCGGGCAATTTGCTGCTGATTTGGGCAAGGGCACTTCTGCCCACCTCTCTGCTCAGTACTCTCATGGTGATGCAAGGCAAGGGAGAAGGGGATCTGCCATCTGTGCCTCCCACTCTTCCCAGTCCTGTCAGCTTCCAGGACCATCATCAAATCATTTTCCCTTATCTCCCAGACCAGACCACAGACTTGATCACTTCCCAGGTCTTTTTGGGGATCAGGACTTGATCTCAAAGATTATCCAATCCTACATCCAATTCTTCATATTCTTTTTTTTTTCAATTCTTCATATTCTTATACAGCAGCCCAGCACATGGTCACCTAGGCTCCACTTACATGCCTTTAGCGACAGGGTACTCACTACCTCCCAAGGTAGCCCCTTTTGCCCTCATGTTTACACATTCTTTCTCACACTGAGCTGAAATCTCCTCTGCGTCTGCTGCATGCTGGCCTTGAAAGCCACACAGCAAAGTCTCATTCCTCTCGTCTTCCATGCCAGCCCCCCAAATATTTGAAGAAAATAATCCAGTCCTGCTCATTTTTCTCTTCATTGTATCAGAACAACCCTAGAGTCTCAAGGTGTTGTCCAGGGCCTCTGATATCCAGATCCCTGTCCATCTAGGTTATACCCAAATACAGACACATCTCAATCTGTCACTGTCCTTCCACCCCAAATGGACCACAGTCCTCAAGGAATGATCTGATGGCACAGAGCATTCTAGACCAACAACACACCTCTATTCTGACTACTCAATACATTTTTTTAAATTTGTTTATTTTAAGTAGGCTCCATATCCAATGTGAGGCTTGAACTCATGATTCCAAGATCAATAGTTGCAGGCTCAGGTGCCTGGGTGGCTCAGCAGTTTAGTGCCTGCCTTTGGCCCAGGGCATGATCCTGGGGACCCAGGATCAAGTCCCACATCAGGCTCCCTGCATGGAGCCTGCTTCTTCCTCTGCTTCTCTCTCTCTCTCTCTCTCTAGGTCTCATGAATAAATAAATAAAATCTTAAAAAAAAAAAAAAAAAAAAAGAGTTGCAGGCTCTACAGACTGAGCCAGCCAGGCACCCCTCAATACCTTTTAAAGCAGCAGAAGAGGCTAAAGAGTGGCTGATCAGACACTGAAAGCTGGTACCGTGCTCCACAAGCACAGTAAAATAGCCGCCCCTCCCAAATCAGGACCTGTCTGTTTCGTGGTAAATATCAAACTATATATATTTTTTTTTTTCTCCAAAAATCTGTGCTGGGATCCCTCAGCCTGTGAAAGAGCGTCACACAAGCCTCTCCTCTACCCTGATCAAACACCGCTGGGCCCCAGCTTGGGCACATCTGCTGCGAGTCCAGGTGACAATGGGAGAAAAGATGACAGCATCAACCCCATAAACCAACAGAGGTGCTAGGCCCACCGCCTCCTGCGGTAACACAGCACAGTGCCCGCTGAGTTACAGACTTCTGACATCTGCTCCGAGTGTCAAGAGCAGGGGAAAGGTGAGGCAGGTTCTAAAGCCGTGAACCATCCCCAGGTGCCCCCAGAGCTCCAAACGGAGGCCCCAGGCCCAGCTTCTGCACTGCCCGGAACAGACAGTCCACAGGCCAATCCACCACTGGGCCGACTCAATTTTCTAGTTACCGATCTTAAGTACTTAGGCATGTGCTCACAGAACATACATCCCTTACAGGGAGCTGAGAAAGGGAATTGTGCTGAGGAACAGAATAATTGAATCAAGATTTCTGTCACGCGGCTCTCAGGCCCTAGACCATGGGCTTTTTTTTTTCTTCCCCTTTTCCTGACCACGGTCTTACAAACTCCCAGGGGTTCGTTTCTCCTCTCAAACCCATTAACGTCAGCCACACTGGCAGCCCATCCAGGGAACGGAGAGCCAGGTTAAGGTAGGGCCCTGTCCAGGACAGAGACCCAGGCAGCAGGCGCACGCAGGGGTTGAGAAAAAATCAACTGGGAAGATTGTCATCTTTGTAATCCCGGAGAGGCCAGGGGACTCCTTCCTTCCAGGCCCAAGGGCAGAGATGAGATGATTAATTTCCTCAAACCGCTCCCCCACCACCACTGCCGGAGGCCCTCTGGGAGAGTGTGCACAGTCCTTCAAGAACCCACCTGCTGACCACCTCTGCCCCCGTGTGCCCTCCTCAGTGCAGGGCACCCAGCTCTCCCTCTCTTCCCAGGAGCCCCAGGAGAGGGTGCGCCCACATCCTGCATACCCTGCCCCCAGGCATCAGATCAGCACACAGGGCTTCTTACAGACCACAAAGCTCAGGCCACATGGGTTCTGCTAGGCCCACTTTCCTCCACCCAAGGGGTGAAGATGAGGGCAGGCTAGCGGGAAATCCAGGAAATCCGCAGGCCCAGCCAGGACCCGGCCTGCCCCTCCCAGAGCACGCAGCCCCTTCCCGGGTCCACCCCACCTGGGGACTCAGGCGCCCTGCAGGCAAACAGTGGCTCTTGGCTTCCACCCCGACTCAGACTCATCGCCCCAAAGCAGATCCCGTTAGTCCCCCCAGCACAGGGCGGCGTGGGCGTCTCTTACCTTCATCTCTCTTGCGCTTGTTGGTGTCGGCACTGGGGGAGGTGATGCCCAGGATGCCGCTGATGGAGTACGAGGAGCCGGCCGAGTCCGTGCTCACCGACGACACCTGCGTCACGGAGCCCGTGGACACTGCGCAGAGGGAGAGGGGCGGTCAGGGCCGGCCGGGCCGTGCGGCGGCGCTGCGGGCCTCGGCGGGAACAAAGGCGCTCACCCTCCACCGGGATGCGACGCCGGCCCAGCCGGGTGCAGACACAAGTGTGCGCGGAGGACGCTCGCCCTGTAGCAGTGGCTACACCTGGGCATAGGAGCCGCCCTCGGGGGCCATTTGCCCGGGTGTTCTGCTGCTGGGGGGGGCGGGGGGTGGATTGCTGGGCAACTAGGAGGCCTGGCGGCGCAGAAGGGAACACAGGAACGTGTCAGAAGGGCACTAGCTCAAATCCAGGCCTGTCCAAGGGTGCAGGAAGCAGGGGGCTAGAGGAGAGAGACAGGGAGAGGGGATCCGGGGCCCACCAGCAGCCAGTGCTAAAAAGAAAAAAAAAAGGCTTAGACTACACTACTCATTAGACAGGTAGATGAGTACACATCCACCCATCCATGCAGACATAAATACCTGCACACTCATACACTCAGCCAGCAAAACTCCAAATGGCAAACCGTTCCTTCTTTTTATAGTTCCTCACTGTCTTTTCTCCTTCCAGTTCACCTGGATTTCAATATTTCATGTTAATTATGTAATAATGATATGATGTATAATAGAATATGTACTCCCACATACATAATATATATTGATATATGGAATAATGATTAACATGTTCTGAGAACTTACTCTGTGCCAGGCATTACCGAGGCATTATTTTGTTTAATTCTAAGAACAACCATACAAGGGAGGCGATGTCATCTCCTGGGAAAGGGAAGGGAACCAAGGCTCAGAGAGAGGAAAGTGACTTGCCCAAGGCCACAGGACTGAGTCACTAAAGTCTGGACCCCAGAGTAATCCGTTTCTCGTTAAGTAATCATGAAAAACAGTAACATGCTTCCCAGTAATGCAGTGTTTTTCATTTGATGGTTGCAACAACCTAAAGTGCTATTATTCTCCTCATTTGATGAATGAGCCTCCACAAGATGAAATGATTTGCTCAGTGTTATCTAGCCGGTAAGCAGTAGCACTAGGATTTAGCTTCCAGTCTACTGACTTAAAGTCTAGTTTTCCCCTGTCCAGAAATGTGGGCCAAGGTTAGTGACTTATTGTGTGTGGCTGAGGCCAGGTCTCTCTATTCCTCAGGAAAAGCAAGGGGGAGGGGAGGTTTTGTGCAAGTTTCACTTTAACTCCTAAGCCCAGAGTCCAAGGGAAAGACGTCAGGGTCCTCCCAAGCTATACAACTGAATTTCCATTTCTGGGCTGTGGGAATTCTTTCTTGGTTCATTAAAACCTACAAACCAATCTCAGACACATTTCCTTGGGCTATAACTAGCTGGAGGCAGGTGGAGCTGCCTTTGACTCTAAAGTGTAGGAAATTACTAGAAATGGTGGTGATTGCGTGAGAAGCTGTTTGTTGCTTTCCTTGGAGCATATCCAGCTCTTGCTCCTACAGACCTAGAGGGAACAGTGCCTTTCTTCTCATATCTGAGTTAGATTTTAGATCTTCCTTAGGAGACACAGAAGTAGAAATCGTTAACTTCTCTTTTCCTTCACCAGAAGAAGCTCCTCAAAATAGATTTATGCAAATCTCACAACCTTTTCTGTATTAAGGTGCAAAGAACAGAGGAAGAAAGAAGATCACAAGTCATTCGGTACTTTAAAAAACAACAACCACATATAACCAAGGCTCGCCATGTTGCTGACAGAGCCAATGCTATTTTGTGACTGCACTAAACTAGGACCCAAGTTCTTATTCTGACTCCACCACTTAACGAGCAGTGTGCCCTTGGGCTAGTTATTTAACCGCTCAACTTCCATTTCCTTACCCAGCAACAAGTTTGTAAACTATCAGGGCCTGTACACGTATATGATAGGTTTTTCATAAAAATTTCTGAGACAAGACAAAGCATTCTGCTGACCTACAAGTAGAATTGTTCCTCTAACCCAACTACAAGAATATTATCAGGTACTCTTCGTCTGCTATTCATTGTTCCGTGATCTGAAATAGTTCAAGCTACAAGTGAAATCTCAGCCACAAACATTTCCCCAGAAACCCTCCTCAATCCTCTTCACCTCAGTTCAACCAGCTTCACCTCTGGCTCACACAGCACCGTATACTTTCTTCTTGAGCCTTATCTCAGTGCTGTGCCAACTTCTCTTAACTAAGAGAATTCCCGCATTAAACTGAGAAGCCCTTGAGAAAAGGGATTTGGTCCTGCTCCTTTAAAATACTAGCCTCTTGCGGGGATCCCTGGGTGGCGCAGCGGTTTAGCGCCTGCCTTTGGCCCAGGGCGCAATCCTGGAGACCTGGGATTCGATCCCACGTCGGGCTCCCGGTGCATGGAGCCTGCTTCTCCCTCTGCCTATGTCTCTGTCTCTCTCTATGTGACTATCATAAATAAATAAAAATTAAAAAATAAAATACTAGCCTCTTGGGCAGCCCAGGTAGCTCAGCGGTTTAGCGCTGCCTTCAGCCCAGGGTGTGACCCTGGATCCAGTCCCATGACCGACTCCCTGAATGAAGCCTGCTTCTCCCTCTGCCTTTGTCTCTGCCTCTCTCTCTCTCTCTCTGTCATGAATAAATAAATAAAATCTTTAATAAAATAAAATACTAGCCTCCTGCAAAACAGGGGCTTGGCAAACACTTTTGGAATAGACTACTAAATAAAGAATTGTTTTAGGGGTGCCTGGGTGGCTCACTTGGTTATGCATCTTCCTTCTGCTCAGGTCATGATCTCAGGGTCCTGGGTTCGAGCCTTTTCCCTCTGCCTCTGGCCCTCCCCCTGCTCATGCTCATTCTCTCTCAGTCTCTCTCTAATAAATAAATAAAATCCTTTTTAAAAAAAAAAGAATTATTTTATGGGAGGGAGGAATTCTCTCTTACCTTTATCCAAAGAGACAACCATGAAGATTCAGAAACCTCAGGGAGCACCTAGTGTGAGCCCTTCAGTCCACAAATGGGGAAACTGAGGCTCAGAGCAGTGAAGGGATACACAATTCACTGGATGAGTTAATGGGAGAGCTAGAAGTATAAATCCGGCCTCTGTCCAAACCCCATCACCACAGAGAGTTCAAGTTTTCAGTTAAAGAGGGAGTGACAAAGATGTGGAAACATTACACAGTCCAAAGCATTATGAAGTGACAGTGATAGGCACTGTCAGAGGTTTACTGAATGGTCACCACGTTCCTATAGTAGAATAACCTTCCCCCCAGAGGTGTTTCCTTTATCCCAAGTGGTGAAATAATGTACCTTAACGAGACACATGTCACTGTCATCTCACAGTCTTTGAGGGGAAGGGAAAGGCAGGGAAACCTCTGAACTGAACTCTTCAATAGAAGGAAATAGGACCCCCATGCTTACACGTCACGCTCACTCAAACTATCTCCCGTGAGTGTCAAAAACCCCACTGGCAGCCCCTGACAGTTCATGGAGTACATGAGACTGAAGCAAGAGAGGGAGAGAGAGAGAGAGAGAAAGTTTGGGAAGTTTTGCCACATCTTCACTCAAGACTGCAAGTGCACAAAGAATTGTAGAAGGGCTGGTTGATAGAAGAAAAAAACACATTCAAAACTACTTACTGACTAATGATGCAGAAAATGTTATGAATAAGTATCCCTTTCTTGATTTATTACTTTAATTATCTGACATTCTATAGACCCCCATTAGTGGATTTTTTTTTTTTTTGGCTTAGATTTCAATTTTCTGTCTCATGGTGAAAGCTATTTATCATAATAATCAGTAAAATTCAAAACCTTTTAGCAGTATTTATAAAATTCATTTACCAGGTTCAGCCCTTGGAGAATGACAAAGAAGGCGCATTAGTACGTGTGCCGAAGTGTTTTATGCAGAATTATCTGTCCATAAGAATGATTAAAAGTTCTTTAGAATATTTGGAACCCATTAGATTTTTAAATTTTTTTAAAAAGTTCTTCTTACCTATACTGTGACTGGAAGCTGGGACCGGCTGGTTGGGTGGTTGCTGTACTTTTGTCCGGATGATCCTGTGGACAATTGGGAAAAAAAATAAATGGCTATTTACCATCATGGAGAAGATATCCTGACTAGCTATGCACAGACATCCAGAAAAGCAATATCAAGCTGGGGCAGAGGAGGAAGGGGGTTATGACCCCAGATTGGGAGTTAGGGGGTTAGAAGAGCTATGGACTAGTCCCAACTCAGCCCCTACCTCCCTGGGTGTCTTTGAATAACCTGCAGCCCTCTCTGGGATTCACGTGCACCTTCTGTAGAAAAAGGATGATATGTTAATATTACGAATGGGCATCTTTTTCTCTGGAGCAGCTGCAGCTCCAGAAGGAACTCCCTGAGTGTCATTAGGGAGTTTCTTCCCTTCCCTGGACCTCTGCCCCTGCCCTCAGTGGAATGACACCGAACCAGGTGACCTCTCTGTTCCCTGGAGACCCACATGCTCTGTTTCTCTGCCTTAGACAGCCACAGGAGGAGTCACAACCCCACCCATTCAAAATTACTAAGGAAGCAGATGTGTATTGCTCTGATCCTAAAAAGAGTTAAAGTGCTGCCAGGACATACCTAGCTGGCTTTGCTAAGAGGAACCCTCCAAAGCTGCCTTGTGCAAAATCTCCTGGTTAGGCTCCAACAGGGCCGGGAGCCAGGGGTGTCCTGGCCTGTCTTTCCAGAGACTTGCTCTAGTTCTAATATGATGAACATTATTGTGACCCTGGGCAAGTCCATTCCATTGTGGGCCTTTGATATAATGAGAGAATTGGAACAGACCACACTAGTTACTTCAAGTAAGTAAATCGTTGTTTTTTTTTTTTTTCAGGGGGAGGGAAATCTTGCAGAAAAACCCACTGTATAAATGAGGTAATAATGGTACTGCCTTCTCTTTGCACCTGGCAGCTCTGGTGTTTCTCTGCAGAATGTTGGGCTTTGGGAAGCTCAGTCTGTAAATTTCTATCTGGAAAAACACACTGATATGGGTCTCCTCCGTGGGACCCCAAGCCCTGTGTGTCACAGGGTAACCAACGGGGCCTGACCAAAAGCCCCTGTGGGGTCTACAGGAAAGTTCCTTCCCTGGCATTTGGGAGAAGGGTGGGTGGTAACAAAATGCTCAGCTTCTTTGGAAAAGTTGTACTCCAGCCTTCAACTACTACCTTCTAAAAAAACACTTATTAGAGCTTCACTTATTAGAGCTTTTCTTAATTATAAAAGCACTTTGTGCTCATTGTAGACTATTGGGACAATAAATATAAAGAAGACATCTAAAAATCACATTTTAGTATATGCAAATCACATTTCCTTCATGCTAACATCCCTATGCATATTAGGAAATATCCATTTTCTATTAGCAAAGTCAACACTAAATCACACATACAGTTGGTATCCCGCTCTCTTCACTCAGTGTCTTATGAGGGGCTTTTTCACATTCCAGACCATTATTTCTGGAAGTTCAAGTTTCAAGGTGCACTGGGTCTCCAGCTTATACAAATGGGGAGCAGTGAGGATGCCCTCACTGGGTATGGCCTCTGCCTTCCGGGATCTCACAGCTCATCGGTGGGCACCCAGGCAGCTCAGCACGCTCGGCTGAGAGCCTGCAGCGGACATTTCTCTTCACACCACAGCCCAACCACAGGTCCTCTGGAGTCCAGGCCCCTTGAGCCTCCAGGGTCCCTCGCCCTTTTCTGTTTGTCAGCGTGAGTGTTGCATCAAATGCATTCAGTGTGCATGCATGTGTTTTCTCCGATATTCCAACCATTTATTTTAACCAAGCAAATGTGGAGCACATTGACAAGGACCTGGAAGTGAGGTAGTCTTTTGGACCATTTGGAATTAAGCTAGGATCTAATGTTTGTATCTTTGTGTATGTCACCTTCTCTGTGGATACATGTGTGTTTGTTTACAGAAATATGCTCAATGAATATATGGATATATAAGATATAATCTGTGTTACGGTTTACGTATATACAAAAGCATGGTAAAATATAAGAACTATTTCCTATATTTTCCAGCATAAAGTCCTAACTTTTAGAAGTATTGTCTAGACCTTAAATTTAAGCAAAGAAAATTATATGTCCCTTATTTTTCTTTTAAAATATTTATAAATCATTCAGTAAGACATTATCAATTGTTATAAATCATTGAGAGGCAGCTGCAGTGTATTGATTAAATACACAGACTCCGGAATCAGACTACTAGAATTTGAATTCCAGTTTTCCAGTTTGCCAGCTGCATGGCCTGGAGTAAATTACTTAACCTCTCTGTGCCTCAGTTTCTTCATCTGCAAAATGGGACCAAGAAGCGTTCCCACCTCATAGGGTTCTTATGAAAATTATACTAATTATTTAGAATAGTGGCTACGGCCTAGGAAATTCTCTACAAATGTTAGCTATTATTTTCAGTTGTATCTTCATAACAACTAAAGACCAGCTTCAACCTTAAAAAGTTCACATTTTCCACAAATCCCTGAAAAACATAGGGGATCCCCCTTGGGAGCTGGGAAGGGGAAAGGAGCCATCCCCACACCCTATTTTAAGGCTGTTGTGGGGCCATCCTTTATAGGCGAGACCAGAATATAGGGAACCCTCCAAAGCCGTCCCCAGGGATAGAGATTTTGCCCATCTGCTTGCAGCAGCTGCCAAAAAAAAAAAAAAAAAAAAAGAACAAAGAGCATTATCTTCCACTGAGAAGAAATGGTAGTGGGAAGAACAAGACTAATTGAATCCTAGCAATTCTTTAAAATTTTAAAATTAACAAGCAATCATCAAAACTTGTCACAATAAGAGTCATACTCCGGACCTTTTCTAAACCAGAGACAGTCTGGCTAACTGGCTCTTAATACTAAAAAGTGTATAGCCTCTACTCCGCTGAGCATGAGCATGACCCTGGGTGCCATGTGAACCTCCTAGACATCCAACAAGGAATAGAGTTCAGCAATCAACCAATTCCTCCAAATTAGGAAACCAAAGCCCAGAGTGCTCAAGTGACTTGCCCAGGGTAACACAGCAGGTCAGCCCAGACTCCGGTCCCATGCCTGAGCACTTTTATTTGAACCACATTCAAAGGAAAGGGCCCCTCTGCTAAATGTTTCTATGAGACACATAAAGCCTATTTGGATTCCAAATCCATTTAGCAACTGAAGGACTAAAGTCCTAGGGACTTCAGGCATTACAGGCATTTGTAAGGATCTGATCTCAACATTATCGTCACTTCTTTGAAAGGCTAGGTCTTCCCAGATATATCCCCTCATTGCCCCCCTACACACACACACACAATTACACTGAAAGAGACAATTATGGCGCATTTAAAAAGGAAATAGGAAGATAGGGCTGAAAAAAATAAATAAAAATAAATTTTAAAAAAGTTTTTTTAAAAAGGAAGATAGAACTGAAGAGATACCCACATCTAAGGCACTAATCGAACTGCCACTGGTGCAGTAAGAATCTTGGGCCATCAGCTGTGCTAAGAATCCACAACCAAGGATCCAATTGGGCCATGCTGGCAGAGGGCCCACAGGTGACATGCAGGCAACTGACGCAGAAAAGAAAGAGGGAATGGGAAAACAATCTCACAAGTCTTGCTGCCCAAGTTCAGATGAAGAGTAGAGTTTACAAACTGTCATTCCTCAGGCCACATCCATCCAGGGACAAGCTTTGTTTGGCCTGCACGGTATTTGTTTTTATTTGAATTAGTTTCCAGTATTTGCAAAGTGGGAGCTTTTGCATAAATACATGGATTTGTAGCTTCTTTTGAAAAATCCTTACACCTAGCTATACTGAGCCCACTGTCTCCCATGACAACAACCCGTTGTGTGAACTACCACTGTCCTTCTATGTGGGAATGCCATTCACGACGCCCACCACTTGGCCCCTGATTTAGAGCCATGGGACTCGAACAGAAGGCAGGTTCCATGCCACCCATTTCCGTCAGCTCTTGGGCAGTCACCTCCAACGGCCACTCGGGCTGGATTCTAAAAATCCTTGATGCAGCCTGTGCAGGATCCCAGCACTTATTTGTCCTTAGGAGACCACATAAATGACATGGTTTGTGTCCCAGGAAATCTCCCACATGCTCAGCAGAACAGGTTTTGTGGCGCTTAACTCCATGACAGTCATGGCTTCCTGGGTTGGCTCCCAGAAGACAGCGGGAAGGCAGATACTTGTGGGGGTGGACAGTGGAAAGGACACGGTGGCCACTGAAATAGCTACAAATCCAGCCACCACTCCCTCCTTAGCTGTTTGAAATAGGGGAATGGTGAGAAGTTGCCCCCAAGGGGGACAGGGGCTGGGAGAGAAATCTCTGGACTCTCATACCAGGACATCTGCAAGACAGTTATTTAGAAACTGCATCCATTTGAACGAAGCACAACCTTGCCTTCATGTGGAAAATAAAACTGCCTGCTGAGATGGCTGGGGCTTTCTTGGGCAGCATGGGGGTGGGAGGAGCACAGGCAGCAACAGTGTCCCACACCTCGTTTATCTGCGTTGCTGGGTTGGCTGGCTAAAGAGCAGTAAAAGCTCTGAGTCAAGAGTAGAGGAAGGAGCCAGAGGAGAGCCCTCCCCGCCCCAGGGTGTGCAGGAGAGGGCTCTGAGTCACCGAGGGAGCTGCAGGCTGGCAGCAAAGCACACAGGCCACAGAGTGCATGGAGGCGGAGTAGGAATGACTGTTTTACTCCTCCTGGCCTCTCTTCCCTCGGATCTTCAGTTCCGTCACTGGCTAAGTCCTACAGAGCAGGAGCAGCGGCAAAAGGCAGGCCCTCCTCTTACCATCAGGGTCCCAGGCTCTACTCCTAGCTCTAACCTCAAAATCATCATTCCTCTACACTCCCCTTCTGGGCCTCAGTTTCTATACCTGCCACAGAACAAAGTTAAGCTTTGAGGGCTATAGGAGACCACAGATGTGAAAACACCTCAGAGGCACAGCCACCGCTGCGGACACCCAGGAGGCCCCAAGGCTAGCGGTGGCCCCAGCAACTAGCAACCAGCAGGCAGAGCTGCACGGAGCAGCTCCAAGCACAAAGCATCAGCTGGTCCCTGGTCTCCCTAGACACCCATTCAAGTACCCCTCACAGCCTTCACCACCCCTGTCAAGCTACTGTGCTCCATTTATTTCATATGTTCCTTTCAAATAACTTATTTTTTGACTTAAACAGATTTATTTTCTGAGGCATTTCTAGCTCTTTACTATAAATGGGAGGGCTAGTTCATTAAAGTTCACACTGACCAGCTTGGTGTTCTAGTTATATTTTTCTAAAATACATTAAAATTAATTCATTATAAAAATCATTTTCATCCTGTATTACAGAAAATATAAGCTGGAGCCCTGCAAATGATTATGCTTATCCTGTAAGGCTTTTTTTTTTCTTCCTGAAATTAGTTGCCACCATTTAGAAATATGGGGATTTTATATACACCAACACACCCGCATACATGCACACACAAATCCTAGTTTGAAGATCCTCTTAAAGGGTAGAAAAATTCTGGGTGTTTGGTGACTCAGTTGGTTAAGTGTCCAACATCTGCTCAGGTCATGATCTCAGGGCTCTGGGATCGAGGCCTGGGTCTGCTTTTCCCTGTGTTCCTACCCCCAGCTCATGTTCATTTCTCTGTCTCTCTCTCTCATTTTCTCTCTCTCTCTCTCTCTCTCTAAAAATAAATAAATAAAATCTTAAAAAAAAAAAGAAAAAAGGAGTGGAAAAATTCTGGCAAACACTGGGCCTGCATTCCCAGCAGCATTCAGCCAGAGCTAAGAAGGACCTGCCCCTGCAATACTGCTGTGATGTCTGGTTTGCCACAGCCCCAACGTTTCCCTGTCACCTCACACGTAGCCCGCCTTGCTTATGTTACTGCTTGGCCACAAGCATTAGAATTTGGGATCCCCATGGGCAACCTAAAGTTATCTTTCAAACTACCAATTACATGTAGGCCCTACACTGGGAAATCCGTGGGCCCCCAAGGCCTGGCCATGGGTTTGGCAGAGGTTTCCTCTGCAGAGCAGGCTCCTGCCACTTCATTGCTATAGGAACTGTACGCCTCACTCCACGTTAGGGTTTTTGGAGATGTGGGAGGAAAGTCATGTTGCTTTGTGTGATGGAAATCCTGCAATGAGCCAGAAGTAGGAGACTCACGAAGCACATCAGAGCCCCTCGTAATCCAGAGAAAGGAGCATCCCTCCACCCCCCGCCCAAAACCTACCACAATAGTTGTTACCTTCCCAGCTAACTCGGGCTGACCAGACCTCTAATATGCACCCGATTCCCATCCTAGACAAGGAAGCCCCTCTAGAACAGAGACTAAGAGACAGTGTCCCCAATTCCCCTCTCTCTTCTCAGCACCTTGCAGGATGTCTGGGCCAAGGTAAAGATTTGCTGAGAGAAAGAAAACAGGCTAACGGTAATGAAACAGCAGGACTCAGAACGTCAACACACACTCTCATACAGTGATTCTGTGCATTTGAGTCAACGCAGAAGAAACCACCGCTGGGCCCGGAAGGGATCACTGAGACTTTCTAGTCTAACCACCTCCTTCAGCCAGGGGTCAGGGGTCTCCTATGCC
The DNA here is from genome assembly GCF_053574225.1 of Canis aureus. Classification (NCBI taxonomy): domain Eukaryota; kingdom Metazoa; phylum Chordata; class Mammalia; order Carnivora; family Canidae; genus Canis; species Canis aureus. Next base: position 55,229,023 of record NC_135620.1, read on the forward strand.
CATTCAGGCTCTGTCCTGACAAGGGGCAGGTGTGACCTCGGAGAGATAGGAACTGATTATGTTTTCAGTCTGCTGGCTTCTCTCTCTCTCTTTTTTTTTTTTTCACGTGGAGTTTAGACAACAATCATTTCTGTTTATCTCACAACTTCATCCTTGACTTCTGTGGGTTTAGATGGAGTTGAGACTGCATCATCTACAATAGAAAACTTTCTTTCAGGAATTCTCCCCCTCCTTTTTTAAGTATTTTATTTATTTATTTATTTATTTATTTATTTATTTATTTATTTATTATTGAGAGACACAGAAAGAGGCAGAGACACAGGCAGGGGGAAAAGCAGGTGCCCTCTCCTGTGGGGAGCCCGATGCAGGACTCGATTCCAGGACACTGGGATCACGACCTGAGCTGAAGGCAAATGCTCAACCTCTGAGCCACCCACGTGCCCCTTTTCTCGGGAATTTTTTAAAGCTCTGAGAGCCCGTTTAGACACATCCCAGATCAAATTGTGGAGAAGAAGGTGCCTATGTGGCTCCCGGAAATATCCCATGCCTGGGTATGGAACCTACTCATGCTATTTCTCTGGTTCTTTCTCTCTGTGGGTGAGATTGAGGGTAACCGGGTAGAGGGCAGCCCCTAACTCCACAGCATCTTAGTGTCCTGGATGTCACTTTTGGAGATCACAGACCCACATCAGAACCTCCAAGGTGTGGGGCTCTCAAAGAGAGGAGGAGCTTTGTCAGGGCCACACTTGGAGTTCCCGGCAGAGCTGGGACAAAGAACTAAATCTCCCAACTTTAAGTCCAGGCTCGATTTTCGAGCCACTCCATGGCTCAACCTCTGCCCAAACTGAAGACAGGGATTTTATTCCTGGGAAGCTCTGATATAGGCCAGTGTTAAGACTTTGAGCATGGGCTTACAAGGAAGTGACATTTGTAGGGCCTGATTGGGACAATTCATAGCTAGGTTCTCCCCACACAGAGGCAGGTGGTAAAGGGAGAGATAAAAATCACTCTGGGATCAGAAGAATCTGAAGCAGCCTGGATACTGACATGGCCTTCCCTCCCCAGGCCTAGAACTCCTGTGCACTTTGGAAAGACAAGAATGGCAATAGAGAGACCCACCAAGCCCCATTAGCACCCCTCCTGTCTGATACAACCCTTTAGGGGCTTTGATGAATGGAGAGACCAGATCTTTTGGAAAGGCACCCACAGAGCCTCCAGAATGCCCCACTCCACCCAGATCCCTAGTCCCCCAAGGCACCAACCCCTCACCTGTTGATGGAACTGACGCTGGGCACCGTGTCATTGTCACACACACGTTCCGCCAGCAGCCGGTCCCTGATCTCCCAGGCAAACATGGTGGGATTTTGGCGTTTATACTCAGCGATTTTTTCCACCACTTTGGGCGTGGCGACCTTTGGTTTGGATCCTCCAATTACCCCAGGCTTGATGCTCCCCGTCTCATAATACCTAGGACCCAAGGAGAAAGGAGCTTAGCCAAGAGGAACGAGCAAAATGGACATTTGCAACAAAATAGTTACTCTGTCCGGAAAACATCCAGATCTGTGCTGTCCAATTCAGCATCCACTAGCCATATGGGGCTTCTGAACATTTGAAATATGGCTCATTTGTTGTTGTTGATTTTTTTAAAGATTGTATTTATTTATTCATGATAGACACAGAGAGAGAGGCAGAGACACAGGCAGAGGGAGAAGCAGGCTCCATGCAGAGAGCCCGACACGGGACTCGATCCTGTGTCTCCAGGATCACGCCCTGGGCTGAAGTCGGCGCTAAACCGTTGAGCCCCCCAGGCTGCCCAATATGGCTTATTTGAATTGAGGTGTGCTATAAGTGTAAAATACACACCAGACTGTCAAAACTTAGTAGAAAAACAGAACATAAAATATCTCATTAATAATTCTTATATTGGTTACATGCTGAAGCAATCACATTTTTCACATACTGGGTTAAATAAAATATGTAAAATTAATTGTACCTGGTTTTTTCCCTTTTTTTAATGTTACCAGGAAATTTTAAATTTCAAATGTGGCTCACGTTGTATTTCTATAGGATAGTGTTGGTCCAGATGCTATGCATTAATTAATTAATTAATCTATCACATTTATCTACCATTTTACAGTTTACAGAAAACTTTCAAGTCAGTCCTTCCCATTTGATCTGCACAACAGTTCTAAAGCACATATAAGCACATAGATATTTTGAACAAATGAATGAAAAATGAATGAATGGGTCCCCATCCATAGGCATGAAACAGAGATCCATAGAGGTTAAACGGCCTGTCCAGGGTCACACAAGACCCACTAGCCAAACCAGGATGGAGGCCCAGCCTCCTGAGCTAAAATTTCCCCAGAAAGTTGGCTTGTACCTTTAATTTACCAGCACTCACATCCCCTAGCAGATTCCATCTGCATTCTGTGAAAATGTCCCCTAAAATGCATGCTTTTTTGCCTTAAGATTAATATGACAACCCTGGTATAAAATTAAAAGGAGTGTTGCATTCCAGAATTAACTGGAAATATGTGTTACATATAAGTAAAAACCCAAGCAATCAAAAAAAGCCAACCACAAGTCACTGCAGCTCTTTCAGGGACCTCCCCTGAGGTAAATCGCTGTTTCTAAGGACATTTCCATGCTATCAGCTCTTCCTCGTTAACACAAATAGGATGTCAGGGTTTTACAGTAAAACCGAGACCGGGGAGAAGAGTGCCGTGAAAGATCATTTCAGGGGAAAAAAATTACTTGATTCCTTTTCTGAATCTGAGCCTTTGCTGGATGTCTCTCAACATTTACAGAGGAATTCTTGACTTCTCTTGCAAAGGAGATTATCTTGCTGTTGAGAATTTTTCTAGCAAAGGAGACATTTTAGAAACGACTGGTAATTTTTTTTTAAGTAAACTCTGCACCCAACGTGGGGCCGGAACTCACAGCCCCGAGATCAAGAGTCACACAGTCTACCAATTGAGCCAGACAGGCACCCCTATGACTGGTAATTTTTCAACCTAGCAGAGTTTATAATAGGTAAGAGAAAGAGGTGATTCTCCTCTGGGAAGAATGGGGAGTGTCACCCAAGAACAATGACTAGTTACATTTAAAGAGATGCTGAAATTCTCAGTTTGGGCAAATCCAGTTAGGGCAAAGTTAGTGGATAGTCTAGAAACAGATGAAATAATTTGGGAACAGTAATACAGAAGTGGAAATTCTGTTTTTCACTGAGAAGAGACCATAAGGCAAAACCCAACCTATCCTCCTTCTTTCTGTAATTACTGAAACACTATTATTAGTGACAAACAGGCTTTAAGAACTATCCAAGAAATTTTTACTTTGCCAGAAGTTTAGGAAGGTACCCCAATCAAGGCACACAGCAATTTCAGCAGCTTCCAATTTTATGATAAAAAGTCATTTGTTACTATCAACACAGTAACTCCTTATTTTAGGCACAGTGCTCTAAAGTTTACAGAGCTCTTCCTCAAATTATCTGGATCCTCACATCAATCCTAAGGGGCCAGCAGGGTTTTATGGAAGGGGAAGCTGATGATTAGAAGAATAACTGACTTGCCCAACTCCCTTCTGGAAGTTAGAGGAAGTCAGCTCTCAGATCTGATTCGGAATCCAGTGCTCTTCACACTAGGGCAAACTGTGAAAATGAAAACAATAATGATGATGATGACCCCTGGCCACTGTAGAAAGTTTTACCGTTCACCAGGCAGTTCACCTGCATCTTTGCATTCATTCACTCACTCACTCACTAGCCACCGAGGGCCTGTGAGGACGGGCACTGTCTGGGGTGGAGGTTACAGACACACAGACAATCTTGTGCCGAGTACTCAAAACGTAGAAGTGGAATGGGAATGCGGTGTTGGCACAGCAGCTGGGAGAGCATCCCCCACAGCGCCCGCCCCCCTTGTCTGGCGGGCGGTGGCAGCACCCAGGGCTCTCCACCCATCTCACCTGAGCAGCACCAACCACGGCAGGCCCAGGCCGTGGCTTGACAAGGGACCTCTCTGTCTGCCTTTTGACTGACACATCAGCCAGGCCCTTAGAAGGCAACCCTGACACCCCAGGGGAGACCCCATTTGGCAACTGCGTAAAGTGAGGAATCAGACTGAAGAACCGCTCTTTCATCTCAGCAAAATAGCCATGCAGCATTTTGGCTTCCACACAACAGACAGACGGCGGCCGCCAACACACGGTGTAGTTCGGTGCAAAACACCGAGTAAAAGCTGGAGTAAGGAGCTGGGTGTGTCAGTCAGGGTCTCTGACACTAATGAGCTGTGTGACCTTGGCCAAATCACTTAGCCTCTCTGGGCCTCTGATACCCCATTTGTATAAGGGGAGGACGTTTGCCCAGCCTGCCTCCCAGGACGCGGGCAGAGACGCAGAATGGGTAAGGAAAAGCTCTGCAAAACATAAAGAGCACGTGCTGCGGATTAAAATCCTCTGAGTGTTTATTACTGTGTAACATACCACCCAATTCCAAACGGCCTGAACCTCCCAGCCAGGCTCCAGTGAAAGAAGACAAGAGCCAGGCTTTCTGGGTGGATTTAAATGGGCCTCACATGCCACCAGGCTGTGCCTCTCGAGCCCCTCCTGAGCCTCGAGCTCTGTGGACTGAAGCCCACACTCCTGGCAAACCGCCACCTTCCCGAGATGACGGGGTCTCTGCCTGCCCCAGGGACTCTGCCTGCCTTGTCATGCAGCCTCTGAAAACCACGGCCACCACACACAGCACACTCTCTATAATCTGTCACTCCGAGTGTGCCCATCAAATTCTTCGGTGACCAAAAAAAAAAAAAAAAAAAAAAGAAAAAGTCAGTGGATGGAACAGCCCCAGTTCAGAAATTCCCAGTCACACTGTTTTAGGGCTGAACTTGTTTCTTAAAAGGCAGTTCTAATTAGAGTGACATTTTGTCCACTGTGGTTCTTAGTTATGAAAATAATGAGCTATGAAATTCCAATTTATTGTTGACAACTTAAACGGCCAGGCACCGGAGCGGCGTATAACTTCCGAGTGCCACTCTACCTAGTGACAAATCTATTCTGGGCCTCGGGAGGCCGCCGGCTGGACCTGGGAGGGTCCTCGTCCCCTTCAGTGTCCAGGGGCGATCTGGAGGGCTCCCGGGCACCAGAACACGAGGATCGGGCATCTGGACGTCCCCTCGGAGAAGGGCTCGATCTCGCCCTGAGAAGATTTCAAATAGCAACAAGATGTCGGCTCAGCAACGATGTCTCAGCAAAAACAAAGGAAGGGCCTTCTTTTTTCTCTCCCTCTCTCCCTCAGTGCGATGAAGAGGCTTCCCAAGAAGATAGCTAAGGTCCACTTGGCTCTTGAAGTCTGACACTGAGATAGTCTCAAATATTTCTTTCCTCCCTCCCTCTCTCTCTCTCCTTCTGTCTTGTCTTCACTGCTCTCTTCTAGCCTCTTTTTTTTGAATCAATCATTCTCTTTTCTCTTCATCCCCCTCTCTTCTCTATTTTTCTTCTTTTATCCTCACTCTCATCCTCCTGCTTAAAACCACCACGCAACAAGAACACCATGCTGATGTCCAGCCTTCCTCCCTGAACTCGGGCTGGGGCTCATTCGCTGCTGAGTAATAAACAGGAGTGGAGCCCAGAGTCTCCCCGGCTGAGGCGACCTGGGGTGGGCAGGGGATAGGGGAGGCACACAAGGACCAACGTCCCCTAAGGGAATGCCAGCTCCCCGGCCTTGAAACTCCTTCCCTTGGCCTCCAGCAAGGCTCCGCAAGGTTAGAAACTGCTGTTCCCTCCATCTAAGAGAATTTTTTAAATTCCAGCAGATGAAAGGGAGAGAGCACACAGAAAATCACAATGTCACTGACATACTTCAAAATATTTATTTTCTGTTCAGGCAACTGTTCTCAAATCATCATGCAAGCCATGAGACCAAGGCTGTTTTCAGACCCAGGGAGAAAAATCCTGAGAAAGCACGGAACAACTCAACCTGAGAATACTCTGCCTGCCAGGCAGACCTCTAACAACTTCACGTGCCCAGAAACAAACCTGTGGCTTTGACTTTGGGGCACGGTGAGATGCCGATGGTCTAAGAGTCCTTGAGGCCTCCTGCCAGTCCGAGTACTGACTGGCTGGCTGGAGCCGGGTCAGTCCCTTGGCCTCGTAGATTTGTTTCCTCATCTTAAAATATTCTTCCCTGGATCATACTGAGGCTCTCCTGAGAAAATAAACAGGAGTGCTCAAAGGCTGGGCTATATAGCCCTCTGGGAGAATTGGCATTGTTAGTATTTTGCTGGCAGCAAATCGACAGGTCAAGTGGCAACTTTTAAATGTCAGATCTGAGAGTTAGTGTGTGTTTGAGGGTTTTTTTTTTCTCTCTCTAATATACACTTAGGATGCCTGTCACTACAAAGAAAACAAAACATAGAGGAGAAAAATACTACAGCCCAACATAATAAGGTTGACGATAACCCAAAGATGAAAATGACAGCTGACTCTTAAAACTGGAATGTATTTTTTGAAAACATTAAAATGAAACATTGAACATGATAATGTGATTTTATAACCTGTGGATTTTCCATCCCGCCCTCCTCAGGCCCCGGGCTCACCTAAGATGTGTAGGGGAAATTCCCAAGAACCTCTTACTCGTGGATCCTTTGGAATAATTCACCAGGCTTTCAGAAAGCATGTCATTCCTCCTGATTGAGTCACCCTATTCCACGTGTCACTTGAAACAGGGGTTTCCCAGGGCTACTTTGAACGGCCTTGAAAGGGCTTTGCAAACTCTAAAGTACTATGCATGTTAACGAAGTGCTACCATGATTTTCAATATGTCGTGGGCACATGGGACAGCTGCTGGGTCATGTTTTCGGTCGTTAACTGAAAAATCAAGGGAAGCCTGCAGCTCCTGCCTTTACCTGCCAAGAATTTTGCTGACACAACCATGGCTGACTCGAAGCTGCCTTGAGATGTCGCAGGGCCTGACACCTTGATGAGCAAGTTCCACTATCCTTTGGCGGACTACATCCGGGAGTGGCCGTCCATTCACAAAAACCCCCCCAAGCTGATTCACTCCTCCATGTCCTGAAACAGAAACAAAAGGCGAAGGAAAGGGTGGTTAGAACCAGTCACACAGTAGTAGAAGCGCTGTTGCAAGCACCCAGAGCCTCTCTGATCAGAAATGGCCACAGGCTGGATGTCTTGAGCCTAGAGTCTGATCATGCAGGCTTCATGAGCAACTCATTGCTTTTTAAAATTAACCTTTGCCTTTGTCCATCTTCACCCAGTCAATCGGGCTATTGATAACAAGCATCTCCACACTATGTTTCCTTTAGTTGCTAGCATTCGCCTTGTAATTTTTGTTAACAATGGAATATGTAAAAGACCCCAATCTATACTAGAGACACAACTTATTACAAGCATAATGCTGAGGTCTAAGGAATATCCTGGAGAGAAAATATGTTTTAAAGCACATTAATTTAAAGAGATTTTTTAAAAATAAAACCCTTTTCCTTTTAACAAATATCTGTAAAAGTGAAAAGGACTACTCCAATAAGCCTAGATCTCGGGGGGGGGGGGGGGAATGAATTGTTTATTTAAAGTCAGCAATTTGATTCAAGGTCTAAGGACTTAAGATTTTTTTTTTAAATAGTGTCTGCTCAGTACTGAAACAAAATCCAACCACTGCCTTCACAAAAACCCTTTCTTTAGAAGATGTGGCTCATCCCTCAATAAGGGGAAAAAATAAACAAAAAAGGTGAGGCTGAGATGCAGACTTGACCACTGTACCCTCTCAGAGCACACAAAAGAAATGGGTCAGAGGATCACATTCCACTCTATCCCATCAGGATCTGTTATACAGGAGTTTCCCTGGAATTTCTGAAATGTTTTGCCATTGACAAGCAGCTTTAGGTTGGAGGGGGGGGGTTCGGTGGTGAGAATAAAGAAGCTGGAGAAGGCTTCCGAGTCCCAGGTTTTACAAGGGCTCTGAGATGGATTTTAAGCAAAATGAGTCAGGGAAAGTATCTTCTCCACCCAACAAGCTCCCTTCTCTTACATCAAAGTCCATCTGAAGGGAAACAGGGATTCAAGTAAATGAAGAGTGAAACCAGTAAACACAGAGTGATCCAGGATAGCAACATCATTGACCTTGTAGCCGTTAATCAGCCACTAACTGACATCACTGAGGACAGTCAAAAGCCAAAATCCAAGTCCAAGCATTTATTTACCAATGCTGCAGGCAGCTCAGAGGCCAACGATGGCGAAATCTCCATCTAAACTGGCACTTGCCTGGGATTAGACTATACTAGGGAAGCTAGGGCATCTCAGACATCTCTGTCTGTCTGTCTGTCTCTCTCTCTCTCTCTCTCTCTCTCACACACACACACACACACACACACACACACACTCCAGTTCTAAAACATAAAATAGCCACCTCATGTCAGCTATCCCCCGCCCCAAACATTCAATAACATATCTAGGTTCATGAAGAACATCTGAAATAAAAGGGGAAAAACACCCATAACATAACCTATTTCCTTAAAACTGCCAAAGCAATTCACTAAAGTTTTCCATGAGGGTCCTAATTGAATATTTCCCCAAATTTCCAGGCTCAGGCTGATTTCAAGGAAAAACGCAATTTTATAGGTAACGACAGTACTTAATTCTAATTCTTAGTTGAATTTCTCTCTGATTTTTGAAATGAGCTTTAATTGGTTTTGATTGTTCTGAAACACCCCAAACATAAGAAAAAAGGAAAACCATCCCAAACAGGATTTCGCACTTAGAAACAAAACTGCATAGTTCACCTAAAACAGAAAGATTAGAACCACCCCTGGTCAAGGGCCTTAGGAAGGCTTTGTTCCAGGGTTGGGAACACCTAATAAAAAGGGATTGTACAGATCTTTAAAGAACATGCTGGATTGAAGAAAGTAAATTCAAAATTGGTACAAGCTCATCTGAGAGGACCAAAATGAAGCGAAAAGCATCCAGCACACTTTTTGGATAGCCTATTATCCGGGCCGTGTGACCCATTTGCAACTGCTTATTCCCTATACCACTGGCAATTTAACATTTCTGCCCAAAACACAGTGGCAACCTTCAGAGGACTTCAATTCCAAGAGCAGTCCTGCAGGACATATGTGAGTTTTGGGGATTGTTCGCATGATGGAAAAATCCCAAGGATCCGACACTCTAGGTGACAGCAGGTCCCCAAATCCTCTACTTTTGACCACAAAGACAAGGCTACCAATGTTCTTCGGGGCCTGACCCATATAACTACAGCTGACACCAGACTCAGGATGACCTGGCCCCCTGTCTCCCTCAACTTCCTGGAAAGACTCCCAAACTCCCTGGAAAGGCTGAGCCCTCTCGCCTCAATCACAGTCCTACCCAATAGAGCATTTCAAGGGTGGTGGGGAGGTAATTTACCTGGTCTGAGAAGGCAATGTCTCCCACTTACCCTGAGACTGGAAAGAAGTAAAACCTGAAGCCTGAGAGCAGGAGGCAGGATGGGAGAAAGAAAAGAGGAAAAGCAAGGGGGAAGGATGCAAAGCGTGGAAACAGATAGACAGCAAGGACAGAGAGCCTGGAAGGGAAGCCTCAGGTTAGAAAGGCAGAGAAGGGGGGAAAGGAATGCATTGGCTAGTACAGGCAAAGAAAAGAAAGGTGAGTGTGGCGCACAGTGGGAGGCGAGAAGACCAGAAGAGAAAATGGAGGAAGCCCAGTATAGGGGCATCTGGGAGACAGGGGACTTGTTTGGAGAGGAATCTTTGTTTTTCGGTACCACAGCTCCAGCCCTGCATCTCCTCAGAGAACCCAAGGTCCAGGCTCTACTTCCTACAGACTCCAGCTGGGTGAGGGTTCATCCCACATGAAGGTGCAGGTTCTCAGCTACCCTTCTCAGGGCCAAGTAGAATTTTAGGAGAGCCTGACACAGGGACGGATGCAAACAAATCAAGGCAAAACCAGGAAACTGACACACAGATACAAGGGAAACACAGCTCCACCCCCACAGGGCAGACCATGCAGGGTTTCGAGGTTGGGGGAGAGGGTTGAAGATACCCCCTGAGGCCTTTGTGGCTCTGGTCTGTGAGGGTTGGCCTGCATAGATGCTCCCTAGGACCTGAAAAGGGCATATTACTCACCAGGGGCCCTCTCCAAACCCCAAAGACCATGGCTAGGTAAAGGGTTGTGGGGAGAGGGCCTCTGCTGACTCAGTGGGAAGACCCTACTCCAAAATCCCACAGGGTTCTTGAAATTCCTCCTAGTAACACAGGAGAGGGTAAATGAAGAGGCACACAGAAATGCAAACAGAGACACAGGGAAAAAAGCAGGGATGAAATTTCCTCAACGGGCGCAAACCAACAGACACACGCTGACACAGATGGACAGTCGGGTCATGGATACAGATAGAGGTAAACCAGAGAGAGTGTCTTGCACATGCAAGACAGAACAGTCCACTGCCCTCTCTCTGGAATCTTGAGTCTCGCCCTCTCCCCTTCAGGGAATCCTGGAAGACCCAAGAACCAGCTCCAGCTTTGCCCATGTGAACTTCCTGTCAGTCTTTTTGTCTCTCTGACTTCAATATCATACTCTGTAAAATGGGTTTAGCTGAAGGTTTAGATGAGACTCAGGTAGGAAGCTGGCCATAAAAGTGCTTTATAACTGGAAACCATACCTGGGGGAAGGAAACATCTAGGCAGGGGGGGTGGGAGGCCATTGTGCTGATGAAAATGATGAGTCTAGAATAGGGGGTAAGGGCAGGAGAACGCTGATTTCCCAGCAGTGCCTTCCCCTCCCCCAACACCACCTCCTCCCAGAAGCTGTCCTGCTCCAAGAGGGTGGGGGCAGGGAAGTAGGCGAAAAGAAGCTGACCAGGGCCAGGAAGGAAGAAGAGGAAGTGGGTCTTGGTCTGAACCCCTACTATACCAGCAATCTCTCAGGATCTACTTGTGCACCCCCTCAATCACCAACAAATTGGGGCCAAGGGTGGCCCCAATTGTACAAGCAAATAGCTTTAGGCGTCAGAACCAAGGGCGCTTCCAGAGGAGCCGGCTCTGAAAGCTAGGCTGGCTGGGGCCCAGCCCCCACCATGCTGCCAGGAAGATTGAAACCGGGAGGAGGGAGCAGTTCTCGAGGAGGGGGCAGATGAAGGCCTGGACGAGGAGGGACAGAGACACAGGCATTTTCGGTTGGCCAACCGGCCCCTGGAAGGAACCACCCTCTCCACCCTCATGCTCTGCCTGGAGATCACTGATTCTGATGCTGTCTCCCCAAGGGCCCGGCGAACCCCGGGGCTCCAGGCTCTGCGTAGGAGGCAGTGAGGCTATGTGGATTCTGGCTGGTGAAGAGAGACCATGCAGGGGTCAGCCCTCCTCATTTTGTCCCTCAGTCGCTCCTTGGGTGAGCTAAAGCCTTGCCCACCTCTCAGGGTATTGACCCCAACTCGTTTGTTTTGTCGCTCACTCTTGGAGAGCAGATCCTCCCCGGAGTATGGCTCAAGTCTGCGCAGGAGACGGCTGCCGGGGCGCTGGGGTCACCATGGACTGGAAACCGTTTTGGCACAGGCCCCAAATGGTGAGGAATCGTTTGGGGTAGGACCGGTGCAAGCGGCTTCTCTGCGCAAATCTCCCCACTGCTTTGGTGGATTACCTTGTATTCGCGAAATTGACACAAAGAGAAAGTGACCTGCCCGCAACCAGCCCGGCGGCTGAGATCAGCATTTCCCGGCTCACCAGGCCACTCCGCCCTCCGGGGCAGAAACCGACAATTCGCTCGCCCGGGAAGCTTGCCTTCTCTCCAGCCGGGTCTATGCTGCCTTTGTTAAATAGGGGACTCACGGCTGGGTAAGCAGGAGCCTGGGCTGTCTGAGGGGAACCTGGCTTGGGGTAAGCTCCCTGTCCGGGAGCAACTCCCTGACCTGCCGCCCTGGGGACCCGAGCTGGGCACCCGGCTGGATGCCGCCAAAGCCTGGCGCCTTGCTCCGGCCCAGCTCTACAGCGTGCGGAAGGGAAACACGATTCGTTCCACTTGGAATTTCCTTGAAATCTCCGAATCTAATCCGGCGTTAACTCACCGTGAGAGGAGCGCTCATCTCACAGGAGGCTGTGCTAAAGGGTGAACCGGCAGATCCTGGCGGGTCAGGCAGCCCAGTCCGCCTTGCCTGGTGCCCAGAATGACCCTTCCAGTCTCCTACACACCCGTGGCTTTCAGAAAAGGGGGGGGGGGGTTGGCGACGCCTGTTATGATGAACTGACTTCTTGATTTTTTTTTTTTAAGGGGAGAAGCTATCATGTGGCAAGTGTCCTGAAGAGAAGGACTTGATAGTGTCTTTAAGGGTATCTCTATTTAAATTGGTAGCTTCTAAGCTCAGCTGAGGGGCTGCCACTGCGTTAATTTTTTCAAACCCCACTACTCAACTCCAGAACGCCTTTAGAGCTCTGGACTTGGTGTCCTTGCTTACCTCTCGGCCTCTTCCTCCACACATACAAGCACACAGGCATGGCTGGGGCCCCAATTTCCCTCCAAGCTTCAGTCCTCATCAGCCCCAGGGCTGCAAAAGGCGACACCCGGGCAGGGGTGTGGGGCGCTGTCTGAGACTCAAGACTGACCTCTCCCTACAACTTCCTGCCCTCCGACTAGCCAGTCCTAGAGCCCTCTTCAGGTCCGAGCCAGGATTCTCCCGACATGCAGAGATGTTGCAGCCGGAGCCCTGAGAGGCTGCAGCTGGAAGCCTATACTACCCGGTTGCTGGAGGCGGGATTCCCCGTGGCAGGTGCTCCGGCCGGGGAACCGGGCGCGTAGTTCCACATGCCCTGCCTGGGAGCGCTTCACTTTGCCAACTTGACTGCGCTGCTACGGGAGTCCTGAGTCCTCCCGGGCCTGGTTCCTGCCCCGCGGTCCGGCACACCCCACCCCGTCCCGGCCGGAGAGTGAGAGAAGCGAGCTCGCCGCCTACTTACTATGCATGGATGCAAACGGGTCGTGCTTACAGTGTATTTCCATCGGGGCGCTCCAGACTGCAGGCCGGCCCACGCCGCCGCCTCCCGGCGCCAAGGGGCTGCCCAGCGCGGCGAGGGAGCCGCGCCGCCAGGCCGGGTACTGTGCGATCGGGGCTCCGACAGCGCCGCGGGAGCTTCAGGGCCTCTCTCCGAGCCGCTCCGCCGGAGATCGCCGGGAGCTGCGTCTGGAGGCGGGAAACGGCGCTGGTGCGGTCCGGCCGGGAGCGGAGCGCGCAACTCCCGGTGCCTCTCCTCCGGGGCTGTCTCAGGCAGCGGCTGCGGGCCGGAGCCGGAGTAGCTGCGGCCAGGGAACCGGCAGCTGCGGGGGCATAGCGCAGGGGCCCCCGGCCTCCCGCAGGAGCGGCTCCGAGGAGGCCTGCGGGACGCACGGCCCTTGGCTTCAGTCCGCGGGCAGCGAGGCCCGAGGGCTGCCAGGCTGGTTCCGCGGCCTCGCTCGCTGCCTCTGGAGTCTCCCCTCGACTCCTCGGCTCTGCTGGATCCTTCCCCTGCCTCTCTGAGTCTCTGGGGCTCGGAGTTGCAGCCCCAGCCTCTCTGCACCCGGCAATCCGACGTCTCGGACGAAGTTGCAAAGAACTTCCTCTCTGGCGGCGCTGGGGCCCCCGCGGGCTCGGACGCTTCCGCCACTGACGTTGGGGCCGTGACTCCCGGGTCCCCAAGGCGCTCGCAGCTCTCCACCGCCGGACCCTCCGCCTTCAAAGTTCCCCCGGCCCCCGAGGATGCCCCATCGCTGGGACCGAGAAGGGGGACCACAGCGGCGACCTCCTCCGCGTCTGAGTATCTGCCTCGCGCGCACCAACTCCTCGAGCCCCCCTGCCCTCTCTCAGGGGTCTGGGTCCACTGTTTTTCAGTTGCCTCTTCCGGGACGGCCGCCGCGCCTGCCCCCCGGCGCGTAGCGAGGGACAGAGATAACGGAAGGTCCCCTCCACCAAGGCCGCCGGGACCGCCGGTGCTGAGATGCAGCCGCTGTCGGCTTCGGCTGCCCGCGCTGCCGCCGCCGCCGCCGCCGCCGCCGCCGCCGCCGGCGCTAGCCCTCCGCCTGCTCGGCGCGCACAGTGCGCCACCGCGCCGCCCCGAAGCCGCTTTCAGGACCCGCTGCGTGTGGACAGCGCCGCCCGGGGCTCAGCCTCCCTCCGGGCGGGGGCGGGGCGGGCGCTGACCTGCCAATCACGCTCCATCAAGCCAATCAGAGCTGCGGCAGCCGGCCCTGGCCCGAGACACCGCCCCATTGGCTGAGCCACCGGCGGGCTCCGCCTGATTAGCGGATACCTGGGCAATAGGAGAGAATGGGGGGCGGGGCCCAGGCGGCGGCGCCACGTTCATTGACAAACGCGCGGGGCGAAGGCCTAGTGGAGCGCGGGTGGGGGGAGGGGTCGGGGGAGCCACACGGGGCCTGGAGAGTCCCTTCGCAGATCCGGCGGGAGCCTGACCTCCCTGCCACAGCGTCGGGACCCTGGGACACCCTGAGGGACTGGGGGCAGCCAGAGTGGGGGTGAGGAGGTGAAGGGTGACGGTGGAAGCGCAGCCTCCTGAAAACATACACGCGGATGGTGGAGGAGAATAGGAGCGCGGGAGAGATCCAGCGTTCGATCTGAGCACCGCCAGATTCGCGACCGACTCGTAACGTGCGCACATCTGCCCTACTCCGACCTCAGTTTCCTCATCTGTGAGATGGGTGGAGTCGGCTTACCTAGACTTTCACGGAAGCTCCTTCCAGAGGAAACATTTCGCAGTTTTGTCAAGCGACTACTAAGCCGCTGCTGTCGCCTCTTCGTCCAACCCCCTTCCTCGATTTTACCCTCAGGGGATCTCAATTCTGCGCTAACAGAAAGGCAGAGACCTTAAGGGGAGAGAAATCTCACACTCCTTTAAAAGTCTGTAATCAGGGTGCTCCTGGGCGAGGAAACAAATTGTGGCTTTGGACCAGGTTGTTCAAGCACTGAGCCCAAAGTCTCTCTTTCCAGTCTCAGACCAGGAGTTGCCAGATGCTTTGGGGGCTAGTGATGCACAACTGAAGGCTTCTGTTTCCAGGGGTAATTCTGCATCTAGCGCAAGGCTTCTTGGGAACTAAACGAAGCCAGCCGCGTTAGTCCAGTGGTAATGAGCGTTCCTGAAGCTGGCAGGTAGGCAGGCGAGTTCTATCTGCAACTATCTATCCAGGCATGCTACCAGGCTGCTGTCAAGAAAACCCCACCTTCCCTCTTCCAGGGAAGTTCCTGTTGCTTTAAAGACAAGATGGGTGGATTTCTAGCAGACTCTCCGGATCCAGAAGGGCAGAGTTTGGTCCAGCAAGTCTCAGCTTCTCAGCGGTGTGAGGCCCTGGGACCACAATCAAAGGAATGTACTTTGAAAAGGAAGCCTGTGACAACTATCCTACACTCAGGGGGCAAAGTCACTGAAGACTACTGTGACTCCTGTGCCCGCAGCTACTGCAAGTGGTCCAAAGACCCACTATTTCTAATTCACAAGTAATGATCCTCTAATAGTAAACATAAGTCCACAAAAAAAAAAAAAAAAAAAAAAAAAAAAGAGGAAGGGCTCTGAGATGGCTTCTCCAGATCTGAGCTTATAAGGAAGACAGCCCAGGTTGACCCTGAGAAGGCTCTTGGTTCATTCTCTGCCTCAGTCTCCCTTCTCTCTACCTCTACCCCATTTCTCATACCCTACATTGGGGTCAGCCCTCAGTCTCACCTCCTGTTACTGTCCCAGACCCAGCTGCCCCTGACCGGTAGATAAGTTTCCGGTGCTGACACCGTCCCCACCCCCTCCAGGGCACAGCTGCGTTAAACGGCCCCAGGCGGGCCTCTGGGGGCCCAGAAGGCTGTAATGTGCACTGGGGTGGAGTGGCTGCATTCTCTCCTTTGTCTGGAACCCCGCAGGTCCAGATCCTGGGGGATAGAGGGAAACCTCCAAGTCCTTCCTCCACTCCCTCAACCCTACCTCTGCCTTGAAGCAGGAAGAACGCAAAAGCCTAGAGGAACCTGGATGAGTTAAAGTTCTCACATTCTCTCCACCCCCAAGGTGAGCGGTGGATAAAAAGTGACTAGAATTCGACGTGGTGTCTCAGCGTTCCTGGAGAAGCGGGAGTCTGGGGACTCCCTGAGGGATGCAGCCAGTGAGACCTCCACCTCCAGCCCTACTCATTGAGTTCAGGCTTAGAAACTCAAATTCTAAAGTTTTAGAGCCTAAAGGGCCCTGAGGCTATGGTTTCCCCCATTTTACAGATGCCTAACCTGAGGCGAGGAGGGCTTTGTCCAAGGTCACATAGAAAGCCTAAAGTAGAGGCAAGGCTGTGGGCTGGGAACTTCTTTCTCAGATGGGCCTCTCCAGAGCCACTCTTGGGATAGCAGGGAGTTTGGGGGTGGGGTGAGGGGGTGTATGCTCCCAAATCAAACAATCCAGTTAGGTAGGGTATGCCGGTACAAACCAGTTTTTCTCCCAATACCTGTGCGGCAGGGACAGAATACTGAGTACTGCCGGGATGGGATGGAACCACAGATATTAACCGAGCAGGAACAGCTTGGATTCCCATTTCACACAGAGAGTGTGCAGCTTCAGGACGGTGTTGGGCTGCCTAATTTGTGGGGCAACAGGTGCCCAGGACAGAGGAAGATTCCCTTTGGGTAGGGTTATTCACCGCCTCCAAGCGGGCTGTCTTCCGGGAACTTCTTCTAATGCCAAGAGGCGCCACCAGACCTGACAACCTGGCCACCTAGCCCAGCCTTACAGGCTACCAAACGGCGACCCAAGAAGTTACACAACTAGCCCAAGATTACACAGCGATTCTATGACAGAGCTGGGCTTCTGAGCCACAGCCCTGCCTCCTCCGAGGGCTCACCAGCACACAAGTCAGTGAGACTTGCAGGGAGACAAGTAATGAGAGATGGACCAGACTAGCAGGGAGCTGGTCTCAAAGCCCTGGCACTGAATCCTGTCAGACCTCGCTGTGTGTTAAGTTGGGGGTTACATTCCCCCAACCACACAACTTTGGGCAGGGTCCCCTGTGCTAAGCGCTGGAGGCGGAGATTGGGAAAGGAAACTATCCGGGAAGAAACTCAATTTACAGAAGTCGAATTGTCTTTGAAAGTTTTCCTATTGAAAGAAAGCCCATTGAGAATTATTGAGAAGCCAAAATACCTGCAGAGGAACAAGTCCACCTTGATCTTGAGCCAGCAACCTGCCGTCACTCAGAACAGGCTCCCTCCCTGTCTCCCCTTTCTCTCCGCAGGGTCACCCCCTACTGTACAGCCAGGGGCCTCTCGGGGGCTGAGGCTGCTGTAGGGCTCTAGGGCCCTGAAATCGACTCTTCCAGCCCACATCCCTGCTCTTGCTTCAGGCAAAGCAAGGCATACAGGGCTCAGACTAGTTGCTCAATTTGGGAGAGTTAGAGATGCTGCTCCCATCTCAGCCCTAACTTGGTAGGTCCTCTCTCTGTAACCTTCATTTTATTTTATTTTATTTTATTTTTTAAGGTTTGGTTTTGTTTAGTATCTCTATACCCAACATGGAGGCTTCCACTCACAACTCCAAGATCAAGAATCGCATGCTCTTTTGACTGAGCCAGCCAGGTGCTCCCTCTCCGACCCTCATTTAAAAAAGTATCAAAGAGAGAGAAACTGACCCGGGTTACGCAGATAGTTGGGCAGCGTGGATTCCTGTGTGATTCCTGCAGCTGGATCGGGGTCTTCCTGTAGGCATTGTTGAAGTAGGTGGAATTTACCAAAATTTTCAAAAACCATGTACACTGCCTTTGTCAGGGTTTGCTATCACCACCAATGGGCACTGCAGGACAGACGCTCTGGCACTACCTTTTTCTCTCCCAAAGATTTCAGGCTAAAGGCCCCTTCTCCTAGGGCTCAGCTTCCCTATATATCTAATGGGGAGAAGAACCCCTGAGATGAGGCCTCCCAACGTTCTGAAAGATAAAGATCCATGGTTAGGGAGGACTGTTATTCCAACATGCTCATTCTGGATGCTGGGAGACTGGATGCTGATGCTCAGACAGTGTTCGGCCTTTCCTAGCCTTCCTGGCCCTGGACTCCTTAAGCCAGCTTGGCCAATAGTCGTTTTTCTCCAAGGGGGACCTTGACAGATGGAGCTCTATCTCCTCTCTTGGCAAGAATGAGAGGTCTAAGGGTAGAGAAATCACCTTCCAGTCCTACTCCCTCCATACCTCTTGCTATATGATGTCAGACAAATCCTTGCCCCTTTCTGGACATCAGTTTTTCCTTTTTTGGTACCCCAATGAAGAGGCTAGACAGGAGGATCTTTAAGTGGTTCTGTGCTCGAGGCTGACCTTACCTGATCTTGGGCTTAGAGCTAAAAGGGCATATACACTCCTTCCCCATTGTACAGATGGGGAAACTGAGGTCATGAGAGAGAATGGAACACAGTTCTGAAGGAAGGAAAAGGAGGTCAAGTGGCCCATTAAAGGCCTTGAAGTTGGGAGATGGGAAAAGTCCAGACAAAACCCCTGAAACAAGACATGGATGTCCGTCCCCCACAACCCTCCCCCCCCCCCCCCCCCCCCCCCCCCCCCGCCAGCTTTTCAGCTCTCTCCTCCTTCCCCAGCTAGGACCTAGGCAGGTGCAGACAGAAGGAAGTGTCACCTGAGAGGTCTGCCCTCTGCAAGGCAGGCGGCCCTTACCCCAGCCCAAAGGAGAAGAGGGGGCGTGGCTCTCCAGATTTTTAAACTGGGGCCAGACTAGGACCCCCAGCCCCACCCAGGTCGGCCTTACTGAGGAATGAAATGCTTTATTGATTAAACGATTATTCAGGCGATTGAACTAATCAAAGAGCCCATCGACCGCCCTGAATTACATTCTTGGTAGACAGCTCGTAGGGAGAGGCAGCCGTGCCAGCCACGCAGACACTCCCCCAGACCCTCACGTGCCTCTGACCCATTCCCAACACACACAGAACACCTAGTCCTCTTTCTGGGAAGGGCAACTCTAGGAGTCCCAGCTACCAAGGGACCCAAGGCGGGGAGGGAAGGTGGGATGGAGCAGGGACGGTTTCCAGGTTCCCTTTCTTGCACCTTCGCCCAGGAATCCTTTTTAATTCCCCACCTCTTAGATTTCTGCCCTCACTTATTACAATTCTGGAAATCTACCTATGTCCAGGGAGTTGTCCTGGGCTTGCAGTTTAAGTCCACCCCTCTCTCTCTGCTTTTTGACCTGTATTTAAGGTTGGGGGTGGAGGTAAGGCCTCAAAGATCTACAGGGATAAGAGAAGTGGAATAATTCTTGCCAGCAAGGCCAGTGTGTTTGGGGGAGGCTAGTACACTTGGCCTAATGAGTAAAAGAGTCTCCTATACCCAGCTTTAATCTCAGGACAAACTGAGGCCTCCTGCTGCCTGCCACCTCCTCTTAGATATAAACACATTCTACTACCTACTGCCTGGGCCTGTGGGTGGCACACTGGGCCCTGTGCCAGGAAGGACTGTGTATACAGGCACCAGAGTTGAATGCTAGGCACACATGTCCATCTACTTGTGCTCTTCTTCATTGGAGCAGCACCCACAAGATAAAACCCAAGCAACACAGGACACACACACACACACACACACACACCATTGTCAAAGTCTTAGTCTTGTCTAGGTGAAAGTGAAGGCAGGCTGGAGGTCCCTAGAAATGTCACAAGTGGCCCAAAGGTTGCCTGCCCTCACCTGCTAAGGTTGTGCCTGCCACAGGAGATGATTTTATACAAATGGTACACTAAACAGTGCCCAGAGTGAAAGAGTGTGCACCACTCATCGAGGGACTGCACCCCCTGAAATCACACGTCCACTCCTGGTTCTCCCAACAGAATGTGACCTGAGCCTAACTATTAACAGGCTTAGCCCAACAGACCCACCAGAGCGCTGGATCCACCTCTGAGCCTAGAGGCAGGCACTTTTGTGTACGTTGGCATGTACACAGTGAACAACTGTTGACTTCCAAAAATGGAGGGGTCAGTGTAACGGCCTCCTTCTCAACTCCAAAAGCACTGGGATACGACTGGTGAACGCAGAGTAGATATACACTCAGACACTTACCCAAATTACATATACTCCACTCACAGACACACATTTTGGATACGCAGAGTACAGTACTCAGAAATACCAACTAAGAAACATGCACTACTACACTCATGAATATAAGGATACACATACACACAGGCACATAAATCCTTGGTCACACACATTTTGAAAATACATGCACAGGGACTTATAAACTCAGTGTCACTCATGCACACTCTGAGCCCCTATGTAAACACACAGACCCAAACGAACTTTCAGACCTCCAGATAGTCACCCATATAAGCGTTCAGAAACAGAGAAAAACACAAACTCACAGACACTTGGGCTGTTGCAGAAGTGTGTGAACAAATTGGTGAAAAGACATACAAACTCACCGCAGACAGACACGCAGTCAATATCTGAGAAAATGCGGCTCCCTCCCTCCCCCAGGGCCGACGTGCTTGAGGACCAGAGCTGGCCGGGTCCTGGAATTAGCACGCCTGGAGCCTGGCGCCCGAATCGCAGTCCTACCTGTCCTGCCGCTCCGAGGAGTCGGGTAATTTTTCTCTAAATCCATTTTGATTTTTCAGAACTTGAAGTGGACGAGGGAAAAAGTTTCCACTTTTTTTGTGTGCTTCTTTTTCTTTCTTTTTTCTTTTTTCTTTTCTTTCTTCCTTTCTTTTTTTTTTCTTTCTCTCTCTCTCTTCTCTCTCTCTCTCTCTCTCTCTCTCTTTTTTTTTTTTTTTTTTGGTGCCAGGGGCCGCTCACAGGTCGGAATAATTCAAGCCTTCCGCTCCCCCGCCGAGCTGGGGTAGCTGATCACTGAGCTGAAACTAAACGTTTTAGGTGGAAAAAAAGCGTCCGAAGGCACCGTGAAATGATTAAGGAACTAAAGAGCTTCTCGCCATGTGAGATCATGTCCTGTTCTCGCCAACATCACAAGATGTCCCCAGACACGCCGCGCCCCCAGCGTGCCGCCCCGCGCTGCGGGCCGGAGCAGGGCAAGGGGTCCGCGCTGTGCGGCCGGGCCTGCTCAGCTGGCCAGACGGGGCGGGCCGGGCCGGGCCGGAGCCGCGCGGAGGCCGGGAGAGCAGCAGTGCCGCTGCCGCGCCGCCCTGGACTTTTATAGGGAGTTGGGGGGAGGGAAGGAAGGCTTTAAACAGAGCCGGGCGCTAGCCCGCGCGCCCACGGGAAGGTGCGGACCGAAGGCAGGCGGGGAAGCCCTGGCCTCGAGTGGCCGCCCCTTCTACGAATCCCCGCGTCTCGGTGTCCCGGCCCCGTGCGGGGCGCGCCAGGCGGGTGACCCCTCTGGGTGCAAGCCCCCGCCGCGTAGGCGGGTGCAGGCCGGGTTCTTTTTTTTTTTTTTTTTTTTTTAATTAACCCACCCTGCCAGGCAGGTGTTTTTGAAGGGGGGTGCCAAGGCAAGTAGTGTCGCCCGGCAGAGAGGGGGGCGTTCCAGATTCCTCAGATTGACCCCTAGGGCGGCGCCCGCCCCCAGAGCTCCCAGCCACCCCACCCCCACCCCCACTTGCAACTCTAACACCATTGCCGGGTCCCTTACTTTAGGGTAGTGCCAGAACCCTAAAGCCCCCAGGTCCCCACTCAGCCTCCTGGTCCCAGAGCTCCGTCCCACGCCATGTCCCATTCTGGCCCGAAGCACATGTGAAATGCTGGAGATAGAATCCGGGCCTTCACTTTGGGCGCTGGGTCTGAGAAGAACCATCTCAGGAGGCTCTGGAGGTTGGCGGGAGTCCTGGACACCTTACCCCGGCCCATAAATGGAATCCCTTTGCCCTCAAGCCACGGAGGCGTTGCTGCGTGCCCGGGCCCCCAGGACTTGCTTCCAGAGGGGAAATCAGCCCGAGAGAGACCTGGCAGTGGTGTGGCATGTCCAGCCCGCTCTCTTCGGCCCGGGCTTAAAACTTCACTCCCTTACCCGCCCCCCCCCTCCCCAGTCCCGAGTCCAGCTGCAAGGCTTGGCCACTGGATGTCTGTGGGGCCCCGCTGTGGGGTGGTCGCAGGGGCAAGGTTCTCCAGGGCGGGGTGGGGGGGAGCGCTCTGCAGGGAGGACTCTTGGCCCTCCGGACAATGGCAGTTTCGGAAAGTGAATCGTCCTCAGCGAGAGTGTTGTTTGTTTTTTGGAGGGGGTGGTCACGAGGCTGGGCCGCAATCTAGGGGGGAGAGCCCGGAGCCCGAGAAAGGGGGGGTGGGGGGAGGCTGGCGGGAACCGGACATCTCTTATCCACTGAGCCGATTTCGCCACAATCGGAAACGTGGCTGTGGATTCCCCGGCGGCCCCCCCACCCCCCACCAACCACCAAGTAATCTGCGCAGTCCCCCTGCGCCGCCTCCTTCTCGCAGCCTTCGAGTCCGGGTCCCTGCCCCGGCGATTTGATTTTTGGCCCTGTCGGAGCGCTGCACTCTTCCTCCCGCCGTCCAGCCCCGGTCCCTGCTTCCCGCCCTCCCGCCCGGCCCGCGCGGGGTGGCCGAGCCGCCGAGGAGCGGCCTGCCCGCGCCTGCGGATCAAAAGCCCTCCCGGAATTGA
The DNA here is from genome assembly GCF_053574225.1 of Canis aureus. Classification (NCBI taxonomy): domain Eukaryota; kingdom Metazoa; phylum Chordata; class Mammalia; order Carnivora; family Canidae; genus Canis; species Canis aureus. The sequence goes on from NC_135620.1 coordinate 55,251,575, forward strand.
CATTTCACCCCAGGCTGGGGGCGGGAGTTGTTGGGGTTGTTTTCTATTTAGAGGGGTTGTTTTGTTTTTGTTTTTTTCCTGTGAATTTTCTTTTCAACATCTGTGAGAGAGTCTTTTGTTTGGGGGGGGGGTGCGTGTAGTTGTTTTTTTTTTTTTTTCGTGGATTTCATTTCACAGGGTTTTGCTCTAGGAGCCTTGGTCTTTTTTTTTTTTTTTTTGGTGGCTTTTGTTTTCCGTCTTGTGGGTTTTAATTTTTTTATGTTTTGTCCTTGGAGGATGTCTTTTGTTGGGTCGTTTGGAAGGCTGTTGCTTCTACGCGGTGTTTTGATTTTTGTATTAGTGGATGTTGTCTGCGTGTTTTGCGTTAGGTGAATTTTGTGTTTGTATGTGTTTTGTTGTCTTCGATTTTTATTTTGTTTTTACAAGCCGAGCGTTTGGAGAGGGTTTTTTTGTTTTGGGGGGTTTTTTTGGTTTATGTTTTCATGTGTTGGCTTCAGTTGTTGTGTTTGTGAGATGCTTTGGTGAGTTTTGCGTGTGTATTTTGGTTTTGTGGGGGCTTTGGGATGGGGGAGGAGACACCAGGCACGACTCCGTTCCTGTCTGAACCCAAGAAGGGCAGAGGGTTAGGCCAGGCATCAGAAATGATGGGTTCACGGGGCTCCGAAATACCTGACCCCAGCGCCGCCGCGCCCTGCTCTGCGCGCTCCAGACCACCGCGAAACAAACGTGCGTTCCCGAGGGGGCGCCCGCCCCTAGTCACAGCCCTGCGGGTCGCGCGGCGCCAGTGCCAGGCTCAGGATTCACAGAGACCCCCTCCCCCTCCGCGGGGTACCCAGACCCAGCCGCCGTTCCCTTGTGCACCCTGTCCGCTGCCGGTCGAGCTCCCCCGGCGCCTGGCCAGCTTGCTTCGGACCTCCCGGACTCCAGCCGCGTTGGACCGAGGGGCGGATCCCCGCCGCCGAGCAAGTGGACAACCTCTTCGGACGACACGGAATCCTTGCTTCGGCCCTAGGGAGATTTAGCAGGGGGCTGGGGACGCGTGGAGTCTAGGCGCAGATCGGCGTCGGGACCCCCGGAAAAGTCCCCCCATCTCACTGGCCCGCAGACCTAGAATCCTAGACACCCAACTCTGCTCAGCTTTCGGTTTGGAGAGCCTGCCCTGGTTTGCAACCACAGACACAAAAGTGCACACTCGAACATACGCATACACAGCTAGAGAGCAAGAGAGAGCGAGCCGGCGCCTCGGCAGCTGCGGCCTGCACGGCGGTACCCGCGCTGGCACCACCTCAAGGGGAGGCCAAACTGTAGTGACCGCAGAGGTTACACGGACAGAATAAGGCATTCTTTCTGTCCACGTTGCCGGAATTTCTCCAACCTCGATCCCCCTGGATTTGTTTAATGCTACACCAGGAAGAAAGGGAGAGGCAAACGTAGAGAGGCCGAGAGACATGCTGGCTAACCCGGCAGGGAAATGCGGGGAGAAGCTAGAGAGCCAGGAAGATGTCGAGGGACAGACGAGGCTGTGGGGAAGGGCAGATTGGAGGCCCAGGAAAGGGGCTGGTGTGGACGCTTCTCCGGCCCCGCGCGCTCTGGTATTCTGTAAGAGGGAGAAAGCAGAAACCGAGAACAGAGAGTGACAGGAAAATAAAAGAGTCGCAGAAGGGGTTGGCCTAGGCACGCTGCGAGCTTCCCTCTAGCTGAGACGCTGCGGTCTAGGGAGGGGGAGCCCGACGTCGGGAGTGGAGGAGCCTAGCTCGGGCTCTTCCCCTCGGCCAGGAAACGCCCGAGGGCTCCAGGGCAGGTGGAGCCGGGACTGGGGCTCGGTTCCGACCCAGGGCCCCCCGAGATCCCCAGCCCGGAATCCAGCAAAGGTTGGACCAGCGGGGTCCGCCGCTGGGCCTCGCTCTGCGCGAGCCCTGGGAGAAGCCGCGGGGAGCGACTCCGACCCTGGGGCTCGGGGCTGGGGCCTGCGCTGAGGGTGGGTGGGAGCCGACGTCCAGGCTGGAGGAGGAGGCCCCGCCCTAACGCCGGGGGCCCAGTTCTGCGAGCAGCTGAGGCCGCAGCTGGACTTGCAGGATTCCGGGTCCTGGCAGCGCGCACGTGGCTCGGCACCTTCCGCAGGCGGCGCCCCTAATGCCCAGCCCCGCCCTGCTTCGTTTGCTTGGCCTGGATGGTGTCAGGGTTGAGGGTGGACGCCGAGGCGCGGCGAGTTAGGTCCCTCGCGGTATAAGCTTGGGGCTTGCCTAGGGGCGGCGCTCGGGTGGACGGGGGCGCTTCTCCGCTGGCAACTCCCGGGGCGCAGAGCGCAAAGAGCGCGTAACGCAGGCCAGTCGCCGCCGCAAGTTTTCTAGCTGCGCCGGTGGCAGAAAGGGGCCGTGGAATGGTTTGGGTCAAAACGCCCTTTTCTGCTGCCAGTGGGGTCCTCTGCGTATAAAGGGCTTCGAGGTCTGGCTGCTGGTAGCATCATGTGCTAGCGGCTCGCCACCCAGAAATACTCGGGTAGCCCTGGAAAAACACGATGGGGCCGTGTTCGTTCGGGGAACCTGGTGCACATGGTGGGTTATTGCTATTGTTGTCTTACTTTACTGCTTTTCTTGCTTTAATTAAAAGTGTTATTGAGAGCCGCCGCAAAGAGGGCAGACCTGGGTCGTTTGCATGGGTTCAATGCAACCCAATCCAGTAATTAAATTCAGTTCCACTATTGGGTTCCAGGGCACAGGTACACATGGCAGACGTCAAGTGTACGCCGTATACATATGCACAGAGACGAGGTCTGAAGGCAATTGTTGGAGAATTTTGAGATAAAATTTACTCTCTTGGAGTTACATTCGCAATACGTGACTATGGAAAACAGGCAGTCGGTTGCATTTAAAATTTGCCTACACTTCCCAGCAATCCCCTACTACCTAAGAATTCAAAACGGGGCATGGAGAAGATTTCCTGGCACTGATCGCTTAACATTGAGAACAAGTCTAAATCCGTTTCTTTCTTCTTATATTTCCTTTTAAATTTAACAATGCCATAATTTGTAAATAATGAAAAATCTTAATTTGCTAAAGAAAGCTTATACGTAGGACGTTTTATTTCCACCAATATTTATACGATGAACCGTCAGCACTCCCACCCCTTCTTCCGATAGTTCTCCGCCTAATGTGAGCTTTAAATATTCATGCACCGGCCCAGACTTATATTCTATTTAATATGTTTTAAACTAATAACATTTTAATGTGATATAATTTGATTCCATGGAGCATTGGAACATAAAAGAGCCTACTTCACAAGCGATTTTGAGTGCGTGCACAGGTTAAACGATTCTTTTAGTTTTGGGGCGTACGTAGATCAGAGTGTGAAACGGCAGCGCTCCCGTAAGTAGGCCCTTCAATGTTCTCACTTACTTCATTCCCCGTTTTTCTGTAATAACTTCAGAGCTAGGGCAGAGGATCACAGCAGGATTGGAGCGCCTTCCCTGGAGCCTGTTGTGTGACCTTGCAAATCGCCAAGTGAATACCTCAGTCTCCTGGAAGGTTGTGCACTGCTTTTTTATTTTATTTTATTTTATTTTTTTCTTTTGAGGGGAAATTATGGGGGGGGGGACACTACAGGGTTTGAGAATATGCCTGAAATAAAACTGAGCTCTAAAAATCTTCCAGATTTCCTGCTGATTGCCTATTTTAGCAACTTAACCAGCTATCTGCTGTGGTGGCTTCCACCAGGACCCAGCCCAGAGTGAGATGCAAAAGAGGAGCTGGCTGGGCTTGGGTCCAGAGGGCCTTTGAGGTGAGCCCTGCAGCCAGCCCTAGTGTCTGGTGACCAGAGACACTTCCCAAAGTGTTTAACTTCTCCTTTACTTTGTCCTGGAGGTGGGGGCCAGACCTCAGACGCTGAATGCCAATTGACTAAGAAATTGTCTGCAAAAAGAAAAATTAGAGCTGTCCCCTAATTTATTTTCAATCAGATGAAAGCCATTTGGCACACCAAGATGGAATGAGGAGGTTATGAACACAGAACTACAAAGTCATTTTCCCCCTAAATCATGAAAATATTTCTAATGAGAAATCATGATACTGTATTTTTCTTAGAATGACTTAAGTGTCTACCTATCTCACAAGGAAACTAGCAATACACTACTACTTAAGAATCCAAAATGGGAAATTGAAAAAATTGGAGATCCAGAACAAAATATTCATATTAAATTCATACTAAAAGAATCGTACCAAATTATTCATCCTAAAAATGCTGCTAAAATTTCAATGAAAACAATTTTTAGGACAAGCGTTGGTAATTTTTTTGGAGAGATCTTTATAAATTCTCCCAGAAAAACAATTTAAGGAATATCTATTCACATTCTTTATTTACAGTATAAGTTGATAGGTATATACAAGGTTCTGTGGATAGGCAAGCTAAGCTCCAGATGGGCTTCTTGTGAGGCACAAATTCTTACAGACAAGGTAGGAGATGGAAATAGTTTGGTAAATTGAAAGGGGGCGATTTTTTTTTCTAGTTTGGTACAGCAGTTGGTGTCTCATTTCTCATGCAATTTGCACGTAGACTCGTGGACCCCATGAAGTGACACAAGAGAATTAGGCAGAGATGAAAACCTGCCGGGGTCGCAGGCGGTGCCTCAAAGCGCTCCTTTGGACACACGTTCCTGGTGGTGGGGAGTTTGCTGCCTCTACACCAGGACTGACCTTTTGTCTTTTGACCTCTGATGCATGAAATTAGGTAGCAAAAGAAGATGCGAAGAAAAGGATACAAAAACATGGAAAAAACAGCCCTCCTTGACAATAGTCATTGTATCAGATCCTAGCGGAGCTGCCCTGCACTGCCCGAAGCGCTAGTTTATAAGGCTGCGGGTCTTCCTGGCCACTGGCATTCCTGTTCGCCTTTGTGGGAGATCTGCATTTGTTGGGGGAGGGATTAAGGACTCTTTTTAATTAAGCTCAGAGCTGGGTTTTGTCCGGGGTCCTTTCACCATAGCCTGCCCCTGTGTCGCGAGCACTTGGTTCCTCCATTTCCTCTGAGGCCCTCAGTGCAGGCCGGATGCCCGGGTTGTGCCAGGAGGGGCAGCTTCGAGGGACAGAGGAAAGCTCAGTCCCTAAAGTCCTTCTGGCCACCCAGGCGAAAGCTGTTGCCCAGCTGGTCTGGGGGAGGGGAGCAGATATCTGGGCCGGAAGGGCACATGCTCCAAGTAGGGAGCCTTCCATTGGACCCCGTGGGAGTATCTGATGCCTGAGGTACTGGGGCGCCCTGTCCACTTGGCCTAGTGGGCCAGCCAAGTGCCCTCCGCTGTCACAGGTGTCAGGGAGATGGGGCAAGAAACATTTGCAAAGAAACCCTCAGTGAGTGCACACAGCGGGGCACTTGACCCTCACAGTCATCCTTGGGAAGGAGTGTTCAACTCTGTGTCAGAAGCCAGGGTTGCTTGAGCCCCGACCCTGTCCAGATGGGAGACAATCTCTCCTTGGACCACAAAAGTGTGAGGATGGGGGTAAGCAGAGGGGGCTGTGGGAGAACGGACAGGGTGCCACAGAAGCCAGACTCTGGAATGGTGGAGGGGAGGAGGTCAGAGGAGACCTCTTTGGGAGAGGGACCTAGATGAGCCCTGAGGGATGAGTAGGACTTTGCTAGATAATAAGGATGGGGAGAGCAATATTCCTGTTTTGCAGATGAGACTCCTAGATACCAATATATCAGCAAAAAGCCAGGAAAAGAGTTGACCAAGGGCTTGGATGGGGGAAATGCAAAGGCTTCTGAGGGACGAAGTTCCCAGTGATTGGGGTGTGGGGCAAAGGAAGGAGGATTGGTACCGTGGGCAAGCTCTTGCCTCTCCAGCCTCCCTTAGGATGGCCAGAGTAGTAGCTGCATGTATCACTAGAGGAGTGAGTGGAAAGGTAGAGGTAAGGGAAAGGCCATTAGACCAAAGGAGAGATACACAAGAAAGCTCAATTTGTATCAACATTGACCTGGGAAATTTACGAAGTTATTACAAAGTTCATTAAAAAAAAAAAAAAAAAAAAAAAAAAAAAACCTCTGGCTTGGGGGAAAATAAAAAAAACAAAGAAATTGCAGCCTGGAATGTTCCTCATGCATCTTAGTAAATCCTCCATCAATGGGACACCCTTCCCTGAGTTCTCCCTTTCCTGTTTCCCTGTGCACTGGCAATAGAGCATTTGTGTCCAGTCCTCACCACTCCTCCCAGGCTATAAACTCCCTTGGGCAGGGCTCCACCTCTGGGGCAAGTATCATTCTGTTTGTTAATAACACTAATTTCTAAACTTCAGTGTAAGAATTGCATGCAGATCCCTGGGCCCTAACTCTGGGGTATGGGACAGTGCATGGAACTCAAATGTATAATAACTTCCTCGGGATGTCAGATGCAAAAGGTACCTGAACCATCCATGAGGAAGCACTGGCTTAAAAGCTTTTCTGGGGCAAGGACTGAACCTCTGGGATTCACTCATTCCTGCCTAATTCACCAGGTCTCCACCCACCCAAACTCTGAGAATCTGGAGCTTGTCAGGATCACAGTACCCCATTCCCAAAATACCAGCACCTCTATTTGCAAACCATCCCCAGTGTGTCCCAAAAGAACCAAGGAACTATTTGTCTCCTCCTCTCATTTTTCATTCAGTTCTATTCAACAAAAAGACCCCAGTACTTAGTCTTAGAGACAAGTCTCTCTTGCCCCCCAGTTACTTATAGTTAGGACAGAGAAATAAGCCTATAATATAAGGTAGAACACGATTGGGTTTTTAATTGAATACCGTTAGGAAAATGAAGGCAGAGTCCTTTCCAGCTTGGGGTTATCTATGAGCGTTTCTTGAAGGAGGTAGTATTTGATCTAAGCTTGGAAGACTTAGTTGGAAAAGATGGGGAGAAAGGTGTTTGCTACAGGTCAAGGGTTCAGTATGGTCAATGGGTAAGAGGTAGAAAATCCTTACGTGCCCTGTTTAGAAAGTGGCAGAGCAGGAGTGTAGAGTGTTCCCCGGTGATGAAACTGGGGCCAGCTGAGAAAATGGAGTCCTCAAGGAGGTACAGTAAAACCTGCATTAGAGCAACCCTTTTTAAATTTTTTTGTAGGTTCCATGACGTATGGAGTCCAATGTGGCACTTAAACTCAGCCCTGAGATCAAGACCTGAGCTGAGATCAAGAATCGGATGCTTAACCAAGAAAGCCACCCAGGTGCCCCCGCATTTAAGCCACCTCAAGATTTGGCCCACTCACCCACCACTCCCAGGTGATGCCATGGGAACATATCAACTTCTCTCTGAAATCTGCAAGACTCTCTTTCTTGCTGAGCCTCTCTGGCTGAGCAGAGGTTCCTGCTGCCTATATTTGTGAGGTTTTGTGTCTGTATTATGCCTAGAATCACTCTGTGAGTGACCATATTGTAGTCCCTCTGGGTCCCACACCTCTGCAAATGCCTTTGTCACACTGTCATAGCAATTTTTCCTCTTGCCTTTTTATTTTCTTTCTTGTTTTTTATTTAAATATTTTATTTATTTAATCAAGAGAGACACAGAGAGAGAGGCAGAGACATAGACAAAGGGAGAAGCAGGCTCCCTGCTGGGAGTCCACTTGGGAACTCAATCCCAGGATCCTTGGGATCATGACCTGAGCCAAAGGCAGACGTTCAAACACTGAGCCACCCAGGTGCCCCTGTCCTCTTGCCTTTTTCTTATGAGAGCAAAGATAGTATCTTACCTATCTCTGCAACCCCAGAATAACACAGGACTTGCACATAAAAGATGCTCATTCGAGAGTCTGATGAATGAATAAATGTGATGAAAGGAAGATCCTTTCTGGAGATCTCACAATTCTAACTCCCACTTTACAGCATCCTAACAGTATGATGTCACCTTTCTACCCCTCAGTTTGCTAACCTGTGTGTTGGAGAGATTAATTGACACCACTCAACCTATGTCTCTGGGCTGTTGTGAGGATCCAATGATAGAATAGGTAGGCTCTTACCTCATGAAATACTGGATTTATACCCCCCAAAAGCTGTTGAAAGAAAATCTTGTTTGGGGGCATCTACGTAGCTCAGCCAGTAAAGCAACTGACTCTTGATTTCAGCTCAGGTCATGATCTCGGGGTCATGAGATCAGGCTCTGTGCTCAGTGGGCAGTCAGCTTAAGATTCTCTCTCTCCATCTCCCTCTGCCAACCCACCCCTCTTTCTAAAAAAAGAAAAAAGGAAGGAAGGGAGGAAGGGAGGAAGGGAGGAAGGAAGGAAGGAAGGAAGGAAGGAAGGAGAAAAAGAAAGAAAGAGAGAGAGAAAGAAAGAAAGAAAGGAAGGAAGGAAGGAAGGAAGGAAGGAAGGAAGGAAGGAAGGAAGGAAGAAAGAAAGAAAGAAAGAAAGAAAGAAAGAAAGAAAGAAAGAAAGAAAGAAAGAAAAGAAAAGAAAATCTTGTTTGGTTGACTAAATATACTTCTTTGGTGGAGGAGCTGATGGCACAGCATTTGACAGGCACTGTGAGTGAAGGTTCGTATAGGAGGAGGCGGACAGAACTCACCTTACAAAATTGTACAGGTCTTTTCAAAGTATCCTTTGCCAGCCCTGCAAGAGAGAAAGCAAAGAAAACAAAATTCAACTCAAGCACATCCGAGAGCTATAGGTTAACAGCTGTCATGGTATTGCTGCTAAATTTCTGAAAAGACAATGTCGGTCTAGAATTGCTGGGGAAACACACAGCTGGGCAGAGCTGAACGGGGAAGAAAGCCTCAGATCCTAGAGGGAAAATGAAAAGACATAATTACAGTCAATAGTGCATTAATGAGGTGAACTCTGCTGTCCACATGCACACACACACACACACACACACACACATCCTGTACATTATAGAAAGACTTTCACTCTTTGGGAAAGAAGGTGCAGAAAGATGAGTCGTAAGTCATGTGTTCTGTCAGATTTTCCACAAGGCCCTAATCCCAGGAGTCTTCTAGTGGGCATCCTCTACAGAGAGAACCTAGAATAGGCCAGATCTCTAAGATGATACAACCAGTAGTTTATCAATTGATGTATTGCTAGTTAAGTCAGTAAATAGTTCATTAATAGTATGAGCACTTGGGGTAAAGGACCTCATTAAGTTGTATGAGCTGTATCTAGGCTGGCCCCTCTACAGCATCCCGCTCAGTCCAAGATCAAATACCTCCAGGAACAGGGGGCACACTACCTCCTTTCATTGTGGAATGGCTGCCAGGAATTCTTTATCTAATTGAGCACACACCAGCTTTCATGTTACTTCTGTCTGTTGGTCCTAGTTCTTCCCTCTGTGGGTCATTGCCTTCATGAAAGAACAAAGGAACATAGTAAAGTTTCCTGTGAAACTATATGCTCAAAAGGTGGAAGGGGAGTCCCCGTACGTCTTTGGATGAATAATCCCAGCAAAGAAGAGTGGTCTTGTAATGTCAACTAAAGGAAGCACATTCAGGAGTAAAGCAGGGGATGCCTGGCTGGCTCAGTCAGTGAGCGGAGCATGCAACTCTTGATCTCAGGGTTGTGAGTTCAAGCCCCACAATGGGTGAAGAGATGACAAAAAAAAATTTTTTTTTTAAAGAAAAGGAGTAAAGCAGGAGAAGAATTATGAGACTGAGAGCCCAATCTGCAGAAAATTTCTGAAAACCCATTCCGATGGCTGCATCCCTATAGGCTATAGATTCCTATGTAAACTTATCATTTTTTTAGAAAGAGAGAGGGAGGGGTGGTGGAGGGAAAGAGAGAATCCTTAAGCAGGCTCCTCACCCAGCACAGAGCTGGACACAGGTGCTTGAAAGCTCAATCTCATGACCCTGAGATCATGACCTGAGCTGAGCTGAAATGAAGTTGGCCGCTTACCCGACTGAGCCACCTAGGTGCCCCTGTATATTTATCTTTAAAAGGACACTGGTAAGGGGTGCCTGGGTGGTTCAGTTGGTTAGGCAGCTATCTTTGGCTCAGATCATGATCCCAGAGGCCTGGGATAGAGCCCTGAATCAGATTCCCTGCTCAGTGAGGAGCCTGCTTTTCCCTCTGTTCCCTACTCATGCTCTTTCTCACTATCTCTGTCTCTGTCTCTGTCTCTGTCTCTGTCTCTCTCTCTCTCAAATAAATAAATCAAGTATTGGGGATCCCTGGGTGGTTCAGAGGTTTGGTGCCTGCCTTTGGCTCAGGGTGTGATCCTGGAGACCCAGGATCGAGTCCCACATCAGGCTCCCTGCATGGAGCCTGCTTCTCCCTCTGCCTGTGTCTCTGCCTCTCTCTCTCTCTGTCTCTCATGAATAAATAAATAAATAATCTTAAAAAAATAAAATAAATCAAATCTTAAAAAAAAGGGGGGGGGGACATTGGTACAACCACCACTGGGAAACCACCACTGGGAAGCCATTGAATCCAACCCTTTGCCCCATTTGACAGATGGAGAAACTAAGGTCCAGAGAAGGAAATAGACTTGCCAAAGGTTCCACAGTAAGTTACTGGGAAGGGCAGTACTGATGAGAGCACCTAACATTTCTTGAGTGCTCACTACTTACTGTGTATCATGGTTTACAGCATTATCACCCTGAGGTAAGCCCCAGAGACTTGCCTAGGATCACCCAGTTAGATAACAGACCTGGAATCTGAAAGCCTGCTCTGACCTCTGACTTTATAGTCACATTTCTTTTTTATTATTTTTTATTTTTTTAATTTTATTATTATTATTTATTTATGATAGGCACACAGTGAGAGAGAGAGGCAGAGACACAGGCAGAGGGAGAAGCAGGCTCCATGCACCCGGAGCCCGACTTGGGATTCGATCCTGGGTCTCCAGGATCGCGCCCTGGGCCAAAGGCAGGCGCTAAACCACTGCACCACCCAGGGATCCCTATAGTCACATTTCTTAATTGTTAACATTATACCACTTCCCTAAAACTCAGTTTTCTCTAGCCCCTACCCTCACCCTCACCTAAATTCTACCCCTGTGTGTCCTCCATTATGTTGCACTGACTGCCAAAGAAAAAAAGATCCAACTGTATGCAGTTTTCTAGGATTTATGAAGCAATTCTGTGTTGCCCTACACACATTATCTTAGGGGATCCTGACAAAGGATCCAGGCTGTAGCCTGGGCAGAAATTAGCATTTTTCAAAGCAGGAGCGGTTGGGTTTCCTTCCATGTGACTGGACCTTCTCTACCTGTGTCTATACATCCAAGTAGAGGGCCTACAGGTTGAGAAATGCATAACGTAGGAGTAAGGACCCAAGCTCTATCCACACTTGATCTTAGCCAAAAGACTGAGAAGCGATTCCCCAAGCTCTATCGACAGAGAAGAATAGACATATGGAATTTGGCTGAGGAAATTTTTTATCCAAAAGAAAAAGAGTGCATTCTCTTTCTCTTTCTTTATATGTTTTAAATAGAATGATGAGATAATCCTGGATTTTTAAAAATCAACTCTGGTGTTTAAATTTTAATTTATTCTCAGAAGGGTAGAAAGGTCTAGAAGAAATGCAATATGTGGTTCTTTTTTTTTTTTATCATTTTCTATGGTAAACCACATTTAATCCCTTTCTTCAGTGAAAGGATTTACAAAGGATATAACAAAACGTACCTATCTATTGCTTTCATTGTATTTTTTTCCAGATTTTTTTGGTTTACACTGTTATAACAATAAAGGAAATTAAAAAGGGGAGAAAATTATCCATAATCCTACCATCCTAACAAATGAACTGTTCAGCATTCCTTTTCTGCCCTTATTTACATGCTAGCAAAATTTACATAGGTAATTTGTTAGCGCAGTTACAGCTTGTATTCACACATTTCTCATGCAACAGTTTATTATGCCACATGGTCTTTATAATTATTTTAAAAGAAATGTTTTAATAATTATTTTAATGGCTGCTTAATACCTTTTTAAGTAGATATATCATTCCTTAGTATTATATATTTAGAAAGACTCAGTTTTTCACTATTACAGATAATCCCAAAGCACACATCTTCATACCTCATACCTTTGTTTTTTGTTTGTTTTTTGTTATTTCCTAAAATCCCCAGATCTAGACTTGTTTGTTCAAAAACTTGCCCAGTTCTTGATATATATGGATAAATCACTTTGTGAAAGGCTTTTATAAATTGATTTTGCCTCCAATAGTGAATAAGTAGGATACTTTTGTACCACAGTCTTGCCCCAACTGAGGGAAATCTTTTGAAAAATAAAAGATAGTTTCAGGATGCCTGGGTGGCTCAGTGGTGTTTAGCATGGAAAATATATGAAGAATTTATAAAACTCAACATCCCTAAGAACAAATAATCCAATTTAAAAATGAGCAGAGAGTGCCTGGCTGGCTAAGTCAGTAGAACATGTGACTCTTGATCTCAGAGTTAAGAGTTCAAGCCCCACGTTGGATGTAGAGATTACTTTAAAAATAAAATCTTGGGATTCTGGATGGTGCAGCGGTTTGGCCCCTGCCTTTGGCCCAGGGCGCGATCCTGGAGACCCCGGATCGAATCCCACATCGGGCTCCCGGTGCATGGAGCCTGCTTCTCCCTCTGCCTGTGTCTCTGCCTCTCTCTCTCTCTCTCTCTCTCTATCATAAATAAATAAAAATTAAAAAAAATAAAAATAAAATATTTTTTTAAAATGTGTTAAGGGGATCCCTGGGTGGCTCAGAGGTTTAACGCCTGCCTTCGGCCCAGGGCATGGTCCTTGAGTCCTGGAATCAAGTTCCACATCGGGCTCCCTGCATGGAGCCTCAGCCTGTGTCTCTGCCTCTCTCTTTCTCTCTGTGTCTCTCATAAATAAAATCTTTAAAAAAAAAAAAATCTTTAAAAAAATGTGTAAAAAAATGTGTTAAGCTTTTATCAAGTGCAAGACGTATTCTATAAGTGTATTATAAATAAGCCTTTTAAATTTTAACAATCTGGGACTCCTGGGTGGCTCAGCAGTTAGATATCCACCTTTGACTCAGGGCATGATCCCGGAGTCCGGGGATCAAGTCCCACATCAGGCTCCCTATGGGGAGCCTGCTTCTCCCTCTGTCTATGTCTCTGACTCTCTCTGTGTCTCTCATGAATAAATAAAATATTTTAAAAATAATAAAATAAAAGATAGCTTGATAACATTGTTAGTCATCAAATAAATGGTTTGACAACCTGTCATTGGCTCTCTATTCTCTTATCTTTGTTGGTGTCATAAATTAAATGCCTTTACCAAGAATTTGAGGAAAGCAGCAAAGCAATGATTATACCCACTGTGTAGCTGAGGAAACGGAGTCTCAACTCACAGTTTTGCCCAAGGATGCACAGTGAAAAATGAAAGTGCTGAATGTTTGGCAATATCATTAGCCATGGTGAACCAAAGATGTTTGCGTCGGTTTCTTATAACCTCCTGGAATAGTCTCAGGGGATTCTTTTTGTTTTGTTTTGCTTTGCTTTGCTTTTGTTATCCTTGTGGTTTTGGGAGAAGCTGGGAAAGTAAATTCACATCAGGTACATTTGTAAGTTCTTTTAGCAAGCATCATAAACCTCCTTGCCTCGAATTGCTGCTCAAAACATGGGCTTGCTTTAGAGGAAATCTTTGATGTATTCTTGCCAGGGAATCTTTGAAGTTCTGAGCTGGAAGAAATGTTAGAAATAATCTCATACCGGTGGTGCTTGGGTGGCTCAGTTGGTTAAGTGTCTGCCTTCAGCTTAGGTCAGGATCCCAGGGGGTCAGGCTCCCTGCTCAGTAGGGAGTCTGCTTCTCCCTCTTCCTCTGACTCCCTGTTCATGATCTCTCTCTCACCTGCTCTCTCTCTAAAATAAATAAAATATTTTTTAAAAACTTTAAAAAAGAAATAATCTTTTACAGCTGATTCATTTTAGAGTGGGGAACTGTGACCAAGAGAAGAGAAAGGACTTGTCCAGGTCCATTCACAGAGTTAACATTGGAGTTAGTACCCACTCTCCTTTCTACCCTCTGATTTGAAACGTTGCCTAGAAGGGTGCCTGACTGGCTGGTAGGTACAGCTGGAGTAACTCTTGATTTCAGTGTTGTGAGTTTGAGCCTCGTCATGGGTGTAGCCTCGTCATTTTGTAGAAAACAAAATCATAAAATATAAAAATGTTGCCTAGAGCACATTAGGGGGTCACTTGTGTTTTGTGAGGTACTAAAAAGTGAGAATATGTTAAAAAAGATTTCAGGGTCAAAGTCATTTGGGAAATGCTGGATACTTTATTTATTTATTTATTTATTTATTTTTGAGCTCTCTGGTGATAGATGTTTGGTAATACGTAGTTAAAATTAAACAGGCTTTTTTTTTTTTTAATTCTATTTATTTATTTGAGAAAAAAAGAGGGGTTGTGTAGAGGAAGAGGGACAAGCAGGCTCGATCCGGGACCCTGAGATGATGATCTGAGCAGAAATCAAGAGTCAGAAGCTCAACTGATTGAGCCTCCCAGGTACCCCTAAACAGGCTTATTTATTAAAGAACTTACCAAACTCTTTGATACCCCAAATGCAATTTGTTTTTATTTATTCATTCTGGTGTTTTGAGGTTTCTCTTGAGCAAATATTTCCTTTTTATTCAATTTTATTTTTTAAATTTAATATTTGTTTTATTTATTTGACTGGAGATTATATAATTATTATATTATATTATATATAATTATATATATATTCATCTATATTATTTATATATATAATCCAAAAGGCACAAAAAGAACCTGAAAAGTCTCTTCCTACATCTCTCCCTCAACTACCCAGTGTTCCCTCTCTGGTAACCAATGTTGACAGTGTACTTCTTGTACTCCATACATATACACTTAATATATCTTGGTGATTGTTCCCCATTGGAACATAAAGACCTTCCTCATTCTTTGTATTTCTTTTCTCTGTAGCATGGTATTCTGATCAATATGCATTTGAACCTCCCATTGGAATATAGTCTCCACCCTCAAGGGGCACAGTCCTCTGGGAAAATGAGGTGTGCTTATTATGATCATAGCAAAAAAGTAGAAAGTGCTCAGGGAGGATTTTATGCAGTGCAGTTGGCCATGTAGCAGAAACAGAGAAGGTCACTTAGCCAGGGTTGGTTTGGAGCGGGAGTTAGGATGTGAAATGGTGCTTGCTGTAGGTGAGTCTGGGCGGAGGGAGAGTGACAAGCAGTCTTTCATCCCACTGACCTTTGTTTTAAAACAAAGAAGGCCAGTATGCATGTTCTGGCCAACCCCGACATTTAGATGCTAAGCACAAAAGCTTGATTTTTATTAGCTATATTTGTTGCCCATATCGATCTTGAAGTGGAAGTCAGACGTGTATATCAGATATCATTTGGAGTAATGAGTGTATTTTCCTAATCTTTCCAACACCGACCTTACAACTCATCTCCAATAGCATGCATACTAATTAATTTGTTTTCCATATAGTAATAAGATTAACAGCCTTGCATTTACACGGGGTACTGAGTCATGTTCAAATAAAACAAGTTCTAATGAGAAAAATTGGATACGGCAGCAAATCATGTCCCACTCGGCGATCCAGGTTTATGTGTGTTTGTCTGTCTTTGCTACACGTATTTTTGTCAGGATCTCACTGTAAACAAGATGATTTTTTTCATGTTGGGTTAGTCTGGGTAAATTTGTTTAATGAACAACAAAGTCATCGCAAACATTGCACAAAGCCGAGTGCCTTGCCGCGTGGCGAGGAATCTTTTAAGCTGCTTCAAAAAATACAATATGTTAACCACAAACACAATATTGGGGGACAACACTATTAATATATCAAGGCTCTAGATATGCCGTCTGACTCAGTTTTCTCCTAGATAATTGAAGAATGTGTGATGAAATGAGGTGTCACTTTGTACAGGTTCTCTGCCTTCCCTAATCTGGGCCTCACTTCCTTCTTCTGTCACTGGAGAGAGCTATCTAGGCTTGTGAAGGTCCCACCTGCTAATCATCAGAATCAACAGGGGGCTTTTAAAAAAATACAGATGGCCAAGCTGTCCTCCTCAATTTCAGTCTTACGAAATCCCAATCTCTGGGGACCAGGGTCCCAGAATCTGTATTTTATTTTAATTTTTTTAAGATTTTATTTATTTATTTATTCATGAGAAACACACACACAGAGGCAGAGACATAGGCAGAGGGAGAAGCAGGCTCCATGCAGGAAGCCCGATGCAGGACTCGATTCCAGGACCCCAGGATCACAACCTGAGCCAAAGGCAGCCACTCAACCACTGAGCCACCCAGGTGCCTCCCAGAATCTCTATTTTAAAAAATAAGTTCTTCGGGTGATTTGACGCCCAGCTTAGTTTGGAGCCACTGGACTAGAGACATTACCAAGAAGATCTTTTCCAGCTCTGATGGTCTCTTCCTCATGGTTTCATGACCATGAAAACCCAGGATTCTAAAAATTCATCTTGAAACATACTGTTGCAGGGCACCTGGGTAGTTCAGTGGCTGAGTGGCTGCCTTTGTGGCTCAGGTCGTGATCCCAGGGTCCTGGAATCGAGTCCTGCATTGGGTTCCCTGAAAGGAGCCTGCTTCTCCCTCTCCTTAAGTGTTTGCCTCTCTCTGTGTTTCTATGAATAAATAAACAAAATCTCAAAAAAAAAAAAAGAAAGAAGAAAGAAAGAAAGAAAAAAGAAAGAAAGAAAGAAAGAAAGAAAGAAAGAAAGAAAGAAAGAAAGAAAGAAAGGAAGAAAAATACTATTGTTTTCATCTGGGCTTGAGGAAAAGAACTGGTCAGGGAGGCAGAAACCTGGACTTTAGTCCTGGTTCCCCTCAAGCTATTCAGATGACGTGTGGAAAAGTCACTTTACTCTGCACCTCATTCTCTCCATTCATAGAACAAGGGCATTGGATCCTTCTCCTCTGACATTCTGGAGCCTAATTTCTGAGCCCTTTGGCATTCATTTGTGCATAAACCGCCACCTACTTGACTTTTGAGAACAGAGTTTGGCACGAAGGCTTGGTTGTGGTCATCTGCAGTGGCCTATTCATTCTTTCTGAGGCCAAAGTTGTTTTTCCTAGTCCCTCCCTCATAATGGGCCCTGCTCCCAGCTGGTTCTTTTTCAGAGGAGCACAAGGGTATGCCCTGGCTGACAGCCAGGCACTTCCAAGACCTTTATTGCTGCTCCCCATTTCAGACTCAACTCATTCTAGCTTTTCTTGATCCTTTGGGGGCAGTATTGTGCAAGATGTCTCCATGCTGTACACTCCCCACCCCATCCTCAGCCCAGAGGCCCCTACATAGTGAGATCCCAGAGAGTCTAAGGAATGAACGAATGGATGCGTGAATGGAAGTCACATGAGGTGGCTTCCAGCTGTAACATTCAGTACGTCTGTGCCTCTTGGTCATTAGTGGGTTCTGTGCTCAGTGAAGCAAAAGAAGAAGACTTGCCAGGTCTCTCTATGACAGTGAGTACAAAGTTTGGTTACTTTGCCCAAACATTGAGTTTGTCAGTTTTCTAGCTTCATGAGAATGGGATCACACTGGATGTATTTTCTGTGTCTTGCCTCTTTCACCCACCATTATACTCTGTCCTGAATGGGGTGGGAGTTGCCAGGGTTCACTTTTAATTACTCATTAAACTATCATACATTAAAGTACAGTAGCTGTACTCTGTTTCACAATAAAAGAAGAAAAACTGAGGGAGTAGTGTTCAACTTTGTCCTCAAGAGACAATCTAAGCTTAAAAAAAAAGCTCTTTTAGTCTTAGGAAAAAGTGACTTGGGAATTTACAAGAATTTTTACACATTTTTAGCCTCAGAGCTTCCTAATTACCTTTCCCTTATTTCCACCCCTTGGCAAATGTTCCAACAATTGGTCAACAGCAGCATTGCCCTCACATCTTCCAACACACACCACCCCTTCTGCTTCCCTCAGCAAGACCACTGCTCTGAGCTTCCATTTCTTCCTCTGTGAAATGATGTTGTTCGCCCACAGCTGGTGGTAGTGGGCTATGGGCTGTGTGCATATAAATCAGTATCGGGACCCATCTTGCCATACCTATGTGGGTCTGAATCTGCGCATGTGACAAAGTAACAGTGTGGAAAATGGGGGTTATAGGCTTTGTGTTGATAAACCTGAGAGAGTGGGGGAAAATCATTTTCCATTAGGAGACCCAGTTCAGCAACACTTCAGTATTACCTGCCTCGGCTGCCTTATGCATTGCTCTGTGGGGAGTCAGGGTTTAATGAAGTAGGATAAACCACACACGCACATTAGTTAGCCTCAGCACAGGCAGGATTAACTTTACACTCCATTTGCAAGAGCAAAGCTCCTCTCCTAGAGTTTGTTATAAAGGGATTTAGAATTACAGAATGATAGAGCTGGAAGAGAGCCCCTAAGACATCATCATAATCCTCCCTCGTCATTTTACAGAGGGTCAAAATAAAGTCCAGAGAGCGGAAGGGACGTGCCCAAGGTCACCTACTGAATTAATGCCAGGGCTCAGGTAGGAACCCGGGTCTCCTGATCCCCAGGCCTGTGTCCTTTCCATTTTTTTCACTGATCACTTTACAATAGCCTTTGCTGCACCCATTTATATACACATTCTTCATATTCAGGTCACGAGCACCCTGGGGAGGAGAAACCTGTGTTGCACAGTAGCATTAGAAACATTGGGTGATCTTGGGTCACATTCCAGGAGTTGTACCCAAACCCTGCAGCTGAAGGCAGATAGTCCTCATAATGATATTACCAGCAGCAGTGGCGGCAGCAGCTCACACTCATACAATGCTCATTAGATGCCAGACTCTGTTTTAGGCACTTCTTATATTTTAATTCACTTAATCTTCACAACAACCCTACAAGATATGTACTGTCATGGACACACTAGCATCATGCTCATTTTACAGAGGAGGAAACAAGCAGAGGGGTTAAGAAGCATGTTCCAGGTCACACAGATTGAAAATTGTTTAGCTGGGCTACAAAGCAGACAGTCTGGCTCCAGAGTCTGGGCTTTCCTGATCTAGTCCAGTCCACTTTTGTTCCTGTCCCCCTTTCTTCTGGATGCCACCCTCTCCCTTCTCTTGTACATTGCCCTCTGCTCCAGCCATACTGGACTGAGAGCTTACGGCTCCTTGAATATGCCCTGAGCTTTTACTCATGTGCTTCCTTTTTCCTAGAAGACCCCTTTCCTATCTGTACCTTGAGGATCTTTGATCTTCAAGACCCACTTCACACGCTCCTCCTCCATGAAGACTTCATGTCTAGAATTCCTCTCTCTCCTCTGTCATTCTTAGCCTTTCGAAAAGGTACCAAATGTTTTCGAGAGAAACAGATGCTCTTCCAAACCTACTCTCTCCCCCTTTCGGTGCCCTGACAGGCTGACCTTGTGGACATCACCAACCAGAAATTTTTGCCCTCTTACTTCCTTTTGGGTTCAGCTGATAGGAGGCACCATATAGGAAGCAGAGGACGGGAAAAGAGAAAAGTGAGAATATTTATTCCTTTGGGGTGCCTGGCTGGCTCAGTCAGTAGAGCATGCAGCTCTTGATCTGAGAGTCATGAGTTCGAGCCGCACATTGGGTGTAGAGATTACTTAAATAAATAAAGTTAAAAAAAATATACATAGGGGCACCTGGGTGGATCAGTGGTTGAGCATCTGCCTTTGGCTCAGGGCATGATCCCGGGGTCCTGAGATCGAGTCCCACATCCAGTTCCCTGCAGGGAGTCTACTTCTCCCTCTGCCTCTCTCTCTGTGTCTCTCATGAATAAATAAATAAAATCGAATATATATATATATATATATATATTATATATACAAGAACATAGCTGGTGCTGTGGGGCTTAAAATGATGAAGAGCAAAATGCTGCTTGAGACTCTTCTGTGTTTCTCTGGTCCTTCAGGGGAAAGTGTAAACTCCTCAGCATGATATTCAAAGCCCTTTGTAATCTAGGCCCTGCTCAGTGATCAGTTGGACCTCGGGCTCTGGACCTCTCTGTGACACACCATACCAAGGCTTAGCATTTACTCAACTGGGTCAAGCTCCCTCACATCAGTGTGGTTTGCCCTTCATCCAACTTGCCCTTCTCTCCCCATTCCTTCCAGAAAAGCTGCTCAGTGTCACCTCCCTCAGGAAGACTGCTGCAAATCATGCCCTCTCCAAACCCACTGCACTGTGAGCCCCTTGGGACTAGGAAGCACTTCTTGTTTTTGCATCCCCACTGCCTAACACAGGAATGCCATATAGGATTCCAATTATAACAACTATTGATTGAAAAGGGGCCTCTGAGTGTCCTTTACTTACATTCAGATTCTTCAAAGGGAAATTTAGGGAGTGTGTGTATGCCTGTGCATGTGCATGCCAACCTATTCATACATGGATATGACCATGGAATAAGCCTTGAAACAGAAGTCAGGAGGGGCACCTGAGTGACTCAGTCAATTAAGTGTTCGACTTTTGATTTTGGCTCAGGTTGTGATCTCAGGTGAGATAGAGCCCCATGCCATTCTACTTGCTCAGTTTGGAGTCTGCTTGAGATTGTCTCTCTCCCTCTCCATCTGCTCCATTCCCACACAGTCGAGCTCCTCTCCCTCTCCCTTTCTCTCTCAAATAAATAATCTTTTTTTTTAATGCATCTTTTTTTTTTCGATTTTATTTATTTACTTGACACATAGAGAGCACAAGCAGGAGAAGCAGCCAGCAGAATTGGAGAAGAAGGCTCCCCACTGAGCAAGGAGCCCGATGTGGGGCTTGATTCCAGGACCCTGGGATCATGACCTGAGACAAAGGCAGATGCTTAACTGACTAGACCACCCAGGTGCCCCTAAATAAATAAATCTTTTTTAAAAAAGTGAAAAGAAATAGAAGTCAGGAGACTTGGGCTCCAGGCCCAAATTTGTCAGTGAAATGGTTGAACATGTGGACTCTGAAGCCATATTACTAAGTCTGAATCCCAGCGCTACCACTTACTAGCTGCTCGGCCATGGGTGAGTTACTAGCATTAGTGTGCTTCATCTCCTCATCTGCTAAGAAGAACAAAGGAGGTGATATATGCAATGTGCTTGGAATAGTGCTGAGAATATAGTGTTATATAAATGTTTATGTATTATTATTTCCTCAGAGTCTTAGTTCGTGCCACCCCTTCTGCTTGTAATGTTCTCTGGTTTTTTGTATTCCTAGCCCCTTCTCATCTTTTAAGTCTTTGCTTAAAAGTCATTTCCTGGAGAGACCTCCCTGGGTGACCTAATTTAGAAGAGGTCTCCTTCCACTCCAGTTATTTTCAATTACAGCTCATGGTTTCATTCATAGCGTACATAATTTATAATTGATTAATACAAATAAAAATAAAATAAAATAATAAAATAAATTAATTTTATCATTTGTCATCTCTGCCTCTCCTCTAGACTGAGAGCTCCATGAGGGCAGGCTGGTTGCACAAAGCATTCCAAGCACTCAGCATAGGGCCCAGCAGATTATTAGTTTTTGATAAATTCCTGGTGATTGAACATCTGAACTATTTACTGTGTAACTATGAAATGCTCATCCTCTCTCTGGCCTCACTGTCTCTATCAGTAGATTGAAGAATCTGAGCTAGAAGCTTCTAGGGTTCTTAGAGTCCAGGATCTGCATATCGGGCAAAAAGGTGTTTTTTTTTTTTAAGATTTTATTTATTTATTCATGAGAGACATACAAAGAGAGAGAGAGGCAGAGACACAGGTAGAGGGAGAAGCAGGCTCCATGCAGGGAGCCCGACATGGGACCCGACCCCAGGTCTCCAGGATCACACCCCGGGCTGCAGGCGGGCTGCCCTGTTTTGTTTTGTTTTTAAATAAGCTCTATACCCAATGTGGGGCTTGAACTCACAACCACCCTTGCTGAGATCAAGAATGGCATGCTCTACTGACTGAACCAGCAGGTGCTCTGGGCAACAAGATTCTTGAGGGAGTCTGGCTGGACATGTAAGGGAGTAAGGGTGGAGTGGGATGAGGTAGGGAGTGGAAGTGTTACCTCAACATCCGAAGCTGATGTTGGCTGAAGTGACTAGTGCTGCCCAGGGTTCAGCTCCTCCCCTTTCAATTTTTTTTAAGGTTTCATTTATTTATTTTAGAGAGAGAGTACAAGTAGGGGGAGGGGAAGAGGGGGAAGGAAAGGGAGAGGGAGAGAATCTCAAGCAGACTCCATACTGAGTGTGGAGCTGGACATGAGGCTCAATCCCACAACTCTGAGATCATGACCTGAGCTGAAATCAAGAGTCAGATGCTTAACTGACTGAGCCACCCAGCACTCAGGCACCCCATTTTTAAAAAAGTAGGCTCCATGCCCAGCATGGAACCCAAAGCAGAGCTTGAACTCACAACCCGGAGATCAAGACCTGAGCTGAGATCAAGAGTTGGATGCTTGGGCAGCCCCGGTGGCTCAGCGGTTTAGCACCGCCTTCACCCCAGGGCGTGATCCTGGAGACCCAAGATTGAGTCCCATGTTGGGCTCCCTGCATGGAGCCTGCTTCTCCCTCTGCCTGTGTCTCTGCCTCTCTCTCTCTTTCTCTCATGAATAAATAAATAAAATCTTAAGAAAAAAAAAAAAGAGTTGGATGCTTAATTGACTGGGCCACCCATCTCCTTTCAATTCAAAGAAGATAGCTCCCTGTCAGTAGTCAAAAGCCTGGATCCCGTCTAGGCTCCACCTCTAAAATTTGTTGTGTGGTCTTGGGTAAACCTTTAATCTCTCTACTAGGTGTTCCTCACTGGTTGACAGGATTCCTCAATATGCCTGAGGTAGCTGTGCTCTGTAAATCAAAGCCAAAATCATGTAGGCCACTGATTTTGGCTTCACACTTTTAAAATGGGGCATCTTCTCACTCACCCGTCATTTTAGACCTTCTTTTCACAGATATCTATGCCCACTGAAGACCTCAGTGACTCTACACTGAGCCTTTTGCATCTACAACCAGCAGGACACATCAGAGCCCTGCAGCAGAGAAGGATACTCTCTCTTTCTTTGGTTTCTAAAAACATATGCAGTAGTGGAAGAGGGAGAGAAGTGAGAGGTGGCTCCTTAGCCCAGTGTAAGCCTCACCCTTTACCTATGTGAGCTGGAGCAAGCTGCCTGACTTCTCTAGGTCTGTTTCCTCATCTGAAATGTGGGGGCAGCCATGCCCACTTTGCAGGGTGTGTTATAATGATTGAAAATGAAAAAGCAAATAAAGATCTAGCAGAGTGCCCAGTAAATGGTTATCCCAGGTGACTGTTCTCTGGATCGTTGGGAAGATGCCTCTGCTTTAGGGGATTTCAAGGAACAGTGAACAGTTATCTTTAGATCTTCTGCTCTTGGTCCCACATGGAACGGTAGAACCCATCTCTTGAAGATATAGCAACTGTTCTAGAACGCATTTGTTGGGGAGTGCCAGGCTGCTTGGGACCAGAGACCTCAAAATGCAAGGCATGATTGAAGGCCATGGGTTTTAAGGTCCTGATTGGAAAAGGAAGGTGAGGGAAACATGAAGGCTGCCTTCAGTCCCAGAAGTGCCATGAAGAGAGTCAGCAAATGCCCTTATTTGACAGAGAGGATGAGGAGGGCTTCTGACCAGCTCCTGTGGGGCTTCCCACATCATGGGAAGAAAAGTTAAGGATGAGTCAGCAGCATGTCTAAAGATTGTCTGAGGGAAGCAGTGGGAGCCAGAAGGGGAGAAGTGTGGGGAAGGGGAGAAAGAGGTACAGCAGGGACATGGAGAGGAGACAGTGGGATTTCCTTGATCTATGCTGTTGTTGGGAAGAGCTCTATAGGATGGTAGGAACCTAGAATGCTGCACTCTCCAGTGCTGAGAACCCAGTTGATGATGGGGTGGTTATGGAAAGGCAGATTTGGGGTCCCTCCAGGGAATATTTTCCTACCAACTAAGTCTGTCTCTGTTAGTCAGGCTTATTTGGGGATTATAAATGACAGAAGCCTAAATCAAGGAAACATAGGGGAAAAAGAGACTTTGGGTTCATGTAAATGGATAGTTCAGGGCAGAGCTTCAGGGATTTTGGGAACTTGAAGGATGCCATTGGATGTCTCCCTATCCTTTTCCAGTTCTTTCTCTGTGCTAACTTCATTCTCTCGCTGTGCAGATGGGCAGTGACTGGACATAGCTGTAGTTTCCAATCTTACCCAACCCAAGCTCAGTGACTCCCATTGAAAAGTGCATATACAGCCCCAGAAAAGGACTCTGATAGATCTGGCTGGCATTATATGCCATCCCTCAGCCAATCACTCAGCTGAAAACAGGAACCATGATTGTCAGGTCTGGTCACACGTGGAACTGTAGCAATCAGGGTCCAACCGGGAAATAGAAACTGCTCTGAACAGAGGGAATTTATTGGTTATATACAAGTGATAAAAGAGCATCAGTAGCCTCCCTGAGAATTGTGAAGCAACTCCGATATCACCAACAGGTAGAGGCCATTGCTAATCCTAAATTGGAGGGATGGAGAAAAGCTGGTATTGCTGAGGTCACTAACTGGAAGTTGGGACTAGGGCTAAATCTGAGCCATGGAAGACATGCAGTATAGGAACCTGGCACCATCTCTCCCTTTTTTTTTTTTTTTAAGATTTTATTTATTTATTCATGAGAGACACAGAGGGAGAGAGAGTCAGAGACACAGGCAGAGAGAGAAGCAGGCTCCACACAGGGAGCCTGACGTGGGACTGGATTCCGGGTCTCCAGGATCACACCCTGGGCTGGAGGCGGTGCTAAACCACTGAGCCACCAGGGCTGCCCCTCCATCTCTCCTTTTGAAGAGGGGGGAGAAATACCTTCGCTTCTCCCTTTCCTCTCTCTGCAATCTCCTATCAATGCCTCCCATTGGTCAGACCCACCCAAAACCAGCTGACAGGAAAGCCTGGGACAGAGAACCTGTAGGCCCCCTGCAAGCCCGAGAGGGGCAGGGAAAAGCAAGGAATGGACGTGAGGGAATTACAGGTTAGGGAGCAGGACACCACCTCCATGTTCGTCAGAACCATATGGAATGAAGAAGTAGCAGTTCCCCAAAGGAAGTTGGTGCTGTTCTAGAAAGAGGAAAGGAGGGCAGCCCAGGTAGCTTAGGGGTTTGGCGCCGCCTTCAGCCCAGGGCCTGATCTTGGAGACCGGGGATCGAGTCCCACGTCAGGCTCCCTGCATGGAGCCTACTTCTCCCTCTGCCTGTGTCTCTGCCTCTCTCTCTCTCTCTCTATGTCTCTCTTGAACAAATAAATAAAATCTTTTAAAAAGAAAGAGGAAAGGATACTGAACAGTATTTGCCAACTGTCCAAATATGAAATGGGTTGCTGCATGAGGTAGTGAGATGTCCATCACTGAAGGTGATCAAACAGAGACTGGTTTCCTATCTGTCAGGGATCCTATAGGGGCATATATAGGAAGATGGACGGGACTGTCTCTAAATCCCTCCCAGTCCTTATCTTGTGTATTTTCTACAAGGTTATTATTTTTAGACAGGCTGTTTCTCCCATAAGCCTAGGCCATTCATTTCTGTGATTAACACAAAATAACAAACTTGTAAACTCCAAGCAGATTTGATTTGGAATACACTGAGGAATCTGGCACCATCAAGTGGGCCACTGATTGCGTTTCCAGCTTACATCTGGTCCTTCTTGTTACATCCTTGCTCTTGTGCCAAAAGTATCATTGCCAAAAATGGTGAGAGACTTAAAAGTTTACTTTTACCTTTTGGCAGAATCAGTAAGCGGGATTATTAAAGTTTTGTCTTCCCTCTTTGAAACTCCCCAAAGAAAAGAAATCACAGGAACAGATCTTGGCATAGAAAGAAAATGAGACAAAGAATGTAATCATAATACTAGTGAATGGTTTTCAGACTGACATCTGTACATTAAGAATATGTAAAAATACCAATTTCATGCTCTGACAACTTATTCTGCATCAGGGGTGGGGTAATGCCTTGGGAATGCCAAATGTCAAAGCATTACATAATGTCAGCTATTCATGTGCTCCTTTGACGAGATATCACTGGGAATGGGAATTCCTTAAGGGATGTCTTAAAAAAAGGGAGGGGAGAGGGGAAGCATAAGGAAAGGAAAGAAAGAAAGGAAAGAGGGACAAAGGGAGAGAGAAATTGTCAAGTGAAAATAAAAGAATATGCTAAGAAAAGTTAACATATATTTTTAAAAGAATACACACAACCCAAAATCTCAACTCCCATGTGCAGAGGTTATTCCTCTCTGTCTTGATTTTCCCACAGAATACCCATGTCTAATTTTCTTTCACATGTGTAACAGTGGGTTTTTTTTTTTTGTTTTTTTGAGGGGGCTGAAATCTCACAACATTTACAGAAATCTAAATGTAAAAATTTACTCATGATCCTGTTGTTCCAATATATGTAACTTGCTTTTCTGTTCCATTCTTGGCCAAATGCATAATTTCACACAGTGGCCATCAAAATATAAGTAAAAATTCACCTACTTTCTAAAATTTTATCATAGGAATTTCCTTATATTACCATATGGATTTCACAATGATCATTTTAATTACTTAATATTCCAAAGTCAGGGTGTCTGGGTGGCTCAGCTGTTTAGGCATCTGACTCTTCATTTTGGATGAGGTGATGTTCTCAGGGTCAAGGAGTGAGCCCAGAGTAGGGCTCTCCACTCAGTGGGGAGTCTTTTTCTCTCTCTCCCCACTCCTGCCCATTCCACCCTTCCCACCCATCCTCTGTGAACCTCCTTCATGCTCTCTCTCACTGTCTCTTAAATAAAATATAAAATAAAGTAAAATAAAATAAATATCTTTTAAAAAAGAATATTCTCACCTATACTTGTACTAAAATTTACTTGTCCATTCTTGTGTTATTGGACTTTTAGTATTCTTCCCTACATTTTTCATAGTTGTAGATAATGTCAAATATAAATCTTCACATATTCAATACACTCAACAAACTTTTATATGACAGGTTCCGTGCTAGATGATAGGGATTATCTGGAAGGACTCTGCTTCAGGGTCCATGGAGGGAGACAGACAAAAGAAAGTGCAATTATAGTTCAGAGCTCCAGTGCCCCTACTACCCAAAGGGTGGTTCACAGAACAGCAGCATTGGCTTCAGTGGAAGAATGTTTGAAATGGAGAACCTCAAGCCCCACCTCAGACCTATTAAATCAGAGTCTGAATCTTAAGATCCCAGGGCAATTCGTGTGCACATTACCCAAGAAACTGCCAATTCCAATCCCTTCTATCTTGGAAGGTCATTTTATTGGTCATTTGCAGTCTTTCTTGCCTTCCTGACCTCTTCTTCACTTTCCCACAGGTATAAATGTGCTTAGGTCTCTCTTATCTTTTATTTTTATTTTTGTAAATATTTATTTATTTTAGAGAGAGTGCAAGTGCACAAGCAGGAGGAGGGGCAGAGGGAGAGGGAGAGAGACTCCCAACCAGACTCCAAGCCAAGTGCAGATCCCAATGGAAGGCTTGATCCCACAATGCTGAGATCATGACATGAGCTGAAATCAAGAGTCAGAAGCTTAACCAACTAAGCCACCCTGACACCGCCAATTCTATCCTATCGTTTTTTTCCCTTAAGATTTTATTTATTTATTTGGCAGAGAAAGAGAGAGCACAAGTAGCCAGAGCTGCAGGCAGAGAGAGAGAGAGAGAGAGAGAGAGAGAAAGAGAGAGAAGCAGACTCCTTGCTGAGCAATGAATCCAATGACAGGCTTAATCCCAGGACCCAGAGATCATGACTGGAACCGAAAGCAGATCCCAACTGACTGAGCCACCCAGGTGCCCCATCGTTTTTGTTTGTTTGTTTGTTTAAGTAAGCTCTACACCTAACATGGAGCTTGAATTCAAGACCCTGAGATCAAGAGTAGCATGCTATTTTGACTGAGGCCAGGTGACCCTCCCCAAATTTTCACATTGCTTCCTCTCTAGTATGGTCTTCAAAGACTTGCCACGTGTTTCTCTGTAACCTCATCTACTTCCTCTCAGATCCAAGCACTCTCAAATTCCCACCTCTCCAACTGGACTTATCTGAAAATGGACTCTGGGCACCTCTTACTGCTGCATTCAGTGGACTCTTCAGTTTTCACTTGGTGTTATCTGACACCACAATCACTCCTGCCTCTTTTTTTTTTAATTTTTATTTATTTATGATAGTCACACAGAGAGAGGAGAGAGGCTGAGACACAGGCAGAGGGAGAAGCAGGCTCCATGCACCGGGAGCCCGACGTGGGATTCGATCCCGGGTCTCCAGGATCGCGCCCTGGGCCAAAGGCAGGCGCCAAACCGCTGCGCCACCCAGGGATCCCTCACTCCTGCCTCTTAAAGTCTCTTCTGGAGGTCACCACTGCCTTACAGTTTTCTCCTACTACTTTTACCACGTTATCTTGGAATCTGATTGTTCCCCTTGATCCTTTGCCTTGGGCTACTTGGTCTGCCTCTTAAACTTTGGGTTCCAACCTCCAGCTTTGTGTCCTCACCTCTTTTCAGTCTCCATATCATTCCTAGATAAGCTCATGTCCATCCAATGTTTCAATTGTCATCTCTCAGCTGAAGATTCTCAAATATACAACACAGTTATGTGCTTGGTTCTCCCTCTTGAGCATCTTTCCTCTATGTCCAGCTGCTTACCAGACTTCACCACCTGGATGTCCAAAGGCACCTCAATATCAACAAGTCTAAAAGTAGTTCCCTTTGAAAAATCTGCTCTTCCTTTGGTTTCTCTGTCTCATTAGATGGTTCCACCTGTTACCCAATGACTCCTCTGCTCTTCTACATTCAACCAATCACTGTGTTTTTTTTTTTTAAGATTTTATTTTTCAGTAATCTCTACACCCATTGTGGGACTCAAATTCATAACCCTGAGCTCAAGAGTGGAATGCTCCTCTTACTGAGCCTGCCAGGTGCCCTGGTAAATGTTTAATAATGGTTCTCAAGGGTGTGGGGGGAAGTCCTGATTTAAAGCCTCTACTAGAGACGCCTGGGTGGCTCAGCTCAGCAGTTTAGTGCCTGCCTTCGACACAGGGCATGATCCTGGAGACCCAGGATCGAGTCCCACATCGGGATCCCTGCATGGAGCCGGCTTCTCCCTCTGCTTATATCTCTGCCACTCTGTTTCTGTATCTCTCATTAATTAATTAATTAATTAATTAATTATAAAATAAAGCCTCTACTAATTCCCATGGTATAAATATTCCCCCAGTGGCCAATTTCAAGTTGTCACTGAAAGTATTACTGGGAAGAGAAGAGCAGTAGCATATATTACCTAGTGTTTCTACTATGCAGATCCAATAGACATAAACTGCTGTAACAGCAAAGATAATGTTGTAATAATTAGAAAGTAGTGAATTTTGAGTATTACTACTATTTTAAATATATAGTGTATTTAGTTGTGAGTTTACATAATTGAATTTTAAACAATGACTGTGTTTAACAATTGTCTTGCAAAGTTCCTGAAAATTTGACAGCTGGCTCTCACAGGCTGGCCTGAGCCAGCTCAAGCACATTACTGTCCCATCTCACCATGACTGTGTTACTCCTCACCCAATCTAAGGCAACAGTCTCCTAACTGATGTCTTACCTCTAGTCTCACACTATTGCCAGACAGATTGGATAAAACATGCATTTGATCATGTCATCCTTCTTAAAATCTTCCATGGGTCTTGCTTGTCCTGAGAATAAAGCCAAATTCCCTCTGTAGCATACATGGTCTTTGAGTTCTGGCTTCTGCCTTCCTGGATAGCTTCCTAGACCATTCTTTCATGGGGTCTCCCACCTCTCCCTATATCCCCCACACACTGTGCTCCAATCAGGCAACTCATGTGCAGTTTCACCAATACATGAGGCTGGGTCTTGCCTCTAGGCCTCTGCTCTGGCAGGGCCCCCTGTCCACCACGCTTCTCCCCTGTCCTGGTGTTTCCACAAGTGGTTTTACCACCTACTCCTCTTACAAGATTCACAGAGTCACTTATGGAGGCATTTCCCATTATTTCAGTTATATATGAATCCTCCACTCTCATGTCTTTGTGAATTCCACAATGCTTCTATGGTAGAAGCTCAGAGCAGGATTAGGACCTAGAAGGAGGTCACATAGGTGTCTGTTAATTGAGTAAATGAATGAGGGCCAAGGAGGCCAAAAACCTGGTTGGAAAGACAGGATGATGAAGATCAGGAGGCTGAATTAGTCTAGCCCTTGCTCTTGTTAAGCAGAACAGTTGTTTCTTCCTACGAAAATCAAGGATCTCAGACCTAGAAGGGAATTTAAGGGCGCTGCTGCTCTCAGGAAGAGAGTTCCTAATTCTGACACATGCTGCAACGTGGATTAATCTTGGAGACATTATGTTAAGTGAGACATGATGCTAAGTCAGTTACCAAAAGACAAATACTATATGATTCCACTTATATGAGGCATTTAGAATATTCAAATTCATTCATAGAGACAAAAAGTAGAGTGGTGGCTGCCATGGACTGGAAGGAGGGGGAAATAGAGTGTTAGTGTTTAATGGATACAGAATTTTCGTTTGGAAAGATGAAAATGTTCTGGAAATGGATGGTGCTGATGGTAGCACAACAATGTTAATATATTTAATGCCACTGAACTATATACTTAAAAATGTTATATAGCACATTTTTATGTTATGTATATTTACCACATTTTTTTTAAAAGAGGGTTCCTAGGGATGCCTGGGTGGCTCAGTGGTTAAGCGTCTGCCTTCAGCTCAGGGAGTGATCCTGGAGTCCCAGGATCAAGTCCTACATCAGGGTCCCTGCATGGAGCCTCCTTCTCCCTCTGCCTATGTCTCTGCCTCTCTTTCTCTGTGTCTCTCATGAATAAATAAATAAATAAATAAATAAATAAATAAATAAATAAATAAATAAATAAATAAAAGAGGGTTCCTAGGGGTGTCTGGATGGCTCAATGGGTTAAGCATCTGACTTGGTCTCAGGTCATGATCTCAAAGTCCTGGGATCGGGCCCCATGTTGGGCTCCTGCTCAGTGAGGTGTCTGCTTGTCCCTCTCTCTCTGCTCCTCTTCCCCTACTTGTGCTCTCTCTGTTTCTTGAATAAATAAAATCTTTAAAAATAATACCTTTTTAAAAAATTGGAGAAAAAAAATAAAAGAGAGTTCCTAGATCTGAGGACACCAGTGGAGTGGGCATAGAGCAGTGATGAAACTTGTCTTATGACTGATTTCCTTCCCTTCCTCCCTCCAACACTGGTTCTGGTCCTGGCTTGGGGGCTAATACATGTGGGTGGGGACTCAGAGATAAAACAGAGCACCTGCCCCAGAGGAGTATTTGCTGCAGATAAGTGGGGCAGGGGTGCATGGAAGCCACGTTCATAGGTGGGATGTTGAGGGAGATCATACAGCACAATTTTCAATCTTCCCACTCCTTTCCTTCTCCCTGTGGCCCCTATGACATTCTTTTATCTACATCTCTCTGAGAGGAAACCCCACACCATTCCTGGTACCAAGATTAGATGAGAGCATTTAATTGTATTAGAAGAAACATCTGGGTCTAATTGTGGAGCTTTAAATGGGTCTTCATATTTGACACTTGGAATTGAGGCTAGTGAATCCTCCAGGTGTTTTCAAAATAAATTATCTCATGAACAATGGGAGAGTAATGGAAATGAGCAGAGAGACCTTGAGCATAAGCAGCCTGAGGAATCAGTTTAAACAATTTAAAGGCCATGGTATCACCTGTGAATAATCTATTAGCACTGAACGCATATGCTAAGGATCTTAGAATCTGAGAACTCAAAGGGACTTGGCCTTTGTGATCATTAAGTCTGTCTCCTCATTTTATAAGTAAGGAAATTAAAATACACGAGATAAAATTCACACAGTAAAACCATGTTACTCCTGGGACTACACCCCTGTCTTTTACTTCCGGTTCAGGATTTCAGGATTCTTTATTTTCTGCTCACCTAGGGCTTCTTTTCAACAAAATGTTCTGATATATATATATATATATATATATATATATATATATATATATATATATATATATGGGATTTTCTCTTCTAGGACTGCAATGAATCAGTGAGGTAAAGGGGAGTCCTTCAAAATGATGATGATGGGCAGCCCTGGTGGCTCAGCAGTTTAATGCTGCCTTCAGCCCAGGGTGTGATCCTGGAGACCTGGGATTGAGTCCCACGTCGGGCTCCAGCATGGAGCCTGCTTCTCCCTCTGCCTGTGTCTCTCCCTCTCTCTCTCTCTCTCTCTCTCTCTCTCTGTCTCTCATGAATAAATAAATACAATTTTTTAAAAATGATGTTGATATATTGTTATAGGTTGAGCTGTGTCTCCCCCCAAAATTACGTTGAAGTCCTAACCCCCCAGTATCTCAGAATATGATCTTATTTGGAAACAGAGTTATTGCAGGTATAATTAGTTGTATAGATATGATCATGGTGGAGTAGGGTGGACCCCTATTCCAGTCTAATATGACTGGTGGCTTTATAAGAAGAGAAGAGAGACACACAGGAAGAACATGGCCATGTGACGACAGAGGCTGAGGTTGGAGTGATGTGTCGACAGGTCATGAAATGCTTAGCGTTGCTAAGAACCTCAGAAACTAGGAAGAGTCAAGGAAGGATACTCTCCTAGAGCTGTCAGAGAGAGCTGGATAGGCTAAGTTGGTATTAATAGAAACTAGATTGGTATACATTTAGGTGTTATCTGGTACCTCATGGTAACCACTGAGAAAATAACTTAAAAATTTAGAGAAAAGAAAATGAATGGGGGAATCAAAATGGTACACTAGATTAAATGAAAAACCAAAGAAATCAGTATTGGAGGCATTCAGCAACAAAAAAGATATCAGACATAGAGAAAACAAATAGCAAAATGACAAGGGTAAGACCTGCATTGTCAACAATCACTGTAAATGTAAATGGATTAAATGCACCAATTAAAAGACAGACATTGGCAGAATGGATTAACAAAATATGATTCAACTATGTACTACTTGTAAGAGGAGTACTCATTTTTGACCCAAAGGCATAAAGCAGGGATTGAGTCTCTTTTTCTCATGATTTTTCCATGCATGACACATAGTAGATAGTAAATATTTTTTTTAATGAAGGAAACAATGAAGGTTATTATCAGTCTTTTAAAATTTGTCAGTCTGATTTATAAAAAATTATATTCGGTTTTAGTTTCCATTTACTTGATTATTAGGCAGATCAATCACCTCATGTTAATCAGCTGTTTTTAGTTCTCTGTCTATAACTACCTATTCAAATCCTTGGCTTTTTTTGTATGGTGGCATTTAGTTTCCTAACTGATTTATGAGAATTCTTTACATGCTATGGGTAATATCATTTAGTATACGTGAGAGAAATATTTTCTCCCACTTTGCCTTTTAATTTTTAAATGTTTTCTTTCCCCCTAAAGTACTACACTTAAAAATTTTTTTTCTAATTCATACGTAATTTGTCAGTAATTTATCTTTTGAATGGGTTAAGGTAGGCTCTAACTTCATGTTTGCAGGGTTTTTAGCGCCATTTATCAAATATTCTGTATTTTTATCACTGATTTGAAGTGCTATCTTTATCACACACCAAAATACACAGACTTTTGATGCTTATTTCTTCTCCAATACCACATGAGATCCATTTTAGTCTGTTTACTCTCCCAGTCCTTACTTGATGGCAGTACTCCTTGCAGCCTGCAGCTATTTTTTTTTTTTCTTTTCTGAGAGATACGCCTTCTACCCTCTGCTGTCTAGTATGCTCCTAGAAATCTCTGACCACTGCTTTCCTGCTCCCATTTCACACAGTTCTATCCTGGTCTAATCTAGTAAAGTTTTGCCGAGGTGGTCTTCGAAGACACAAAGCTAGACTCTTTGATAACACTATCTGAACAGAATCAGAGTTTTTGTCTACTAAGCAGCCTGTAGCTTTTTGAGGGGTAATATTTGGTTAGGTAGATAGACTCTTCTCTGTGCCAAGAAACTGAGTCAAACAATCAAAGCTTGCCCTGTCCCCATCAGCTGAGCACAGGTATAGAAGAAAGAAGTTTAGAGAGTAAGTTCCCAGGGCAATAGCACGGCAGGAGAAAGAAGCCATTTTCGAGAGAGGGGCATAGAACATTTTGATAAAATGTGCAGTGGGTCCAGGATTGTAATAGATCTGTCTAGTAGCAAAGCAAGAACAGGGATTGCTAGGGTCATGCAAATCTTGTTGTTGAAGACTGTACAGATAAGGAGACAGCCTCTTCTGCGATTCAAAGGTCTGATACAAGAAAAACACAGCACAAATGCACACTAGAATCAGTCTTAGAAGAATATCAGATCCAGATTGAAGGCAGAAGAACATATGGACTCTACTAGAATAGTGGCAGTCCTCTGAAGCCCCACATTGTGAATGGTTTCACCAATTTAGTAAGAAACAATGGGTATTAATGGTTGAGACACAAAGCATAACATCTATAATTTATTTGATATAATTGTGCTTAAGGTGACTCTTGTCCACTGTATATAACTCATTTGATAGGGTAATCTTGATTATTCTCAATTAATTTTTTCTGTTGTCAATCTAAAATCCTGATAAAATAGTTTATGCTAATGTTGTTATAAAGACATGTTTAGACTGACAATTGCAAGCATGATTCTGGAGTCTGGGGCGGGCAGGTGAAGAAAGCTGATCCCTTATAGAATGACACCTAAGTAAGCTCTGTCCCTGTCTGAGTATGTGTTTCCCTTCATGCAGTAGAATCTGTGGGTTTAGGGCTTAAGGACATTTAAAATAAAGGCATGTCTTTTGGAGTGTGCACCTTCTCAACACATTATGGATGACATGCTTTGAGAATCCTTGTACGGAATCTAATGATTCTTAAATAAATTAGAATCTCAATGGTTTTGCTAGTCAATGGTCCTTATATACTCACTTAGATCCAAGCCTTGAGGAATACAATTCCAACTAGGAATAATAACAAAGGAGAATAGAGTTCTTGAAATACTAGCTCCATATCCTAGGATTTTATTGTAATGTGACTATTATCCTTTATATAATTTAATTTATAGTATATATATATTTAAATTTCATGATTTTATAAGGAAAAACAGTCTCTAAGAAAAAATTAAAACCCATCTATATGAATGTCTAAATTTTCAAGAATGATTTCATAGCCTGGCTGAAAATTGCATGCTCTCCCCATCACCTTGCAATTTGAAGAACTGCAAAATCATGAATAATAAAAAAGGATGTTAAACTTTTCAACAAATCCAGATGGGTACCAATGTCATTGAGAATTCCTGAGAATCACCTTGATTGCTGCTTTAGACTAGGAGCCTGAATTGAATATCCCTTACCAGTCCTAATACATGGTCTTTAAATGACAACAGTGTCTGCAATTACATTTTAAAATTGTACAGACATTAAGTCTGTATCTGTGGCAAATGAAAAACACCCAAATTTTAAAGGGCAATATTCACTCATTTCACTTGTCAGACGATTTCTGCCTCAACCTTCCAGACAGAAGGAATGATGGATTGTGAACTGGAAGCCAGTGTTAACACTAAGTTTTGCTGGGAACTTGCAAGTTTCTTCTCATTTTGGGGCCTTAGCTTTCCCTTCTGCAAAATGAGGGCATTGTGCTAGATGTCCCCTTCCATCAATATTCTAGGGTTTTTTCCTAGGGTATGAAGAGAAATCACCAATGAAATGACTGAGCAGCCAAAGAACTCAAATTATTTTTTGCAGGGCTTGAGGCTGAATATAAAGAAATCTTGAAATCTTCATTTCCAAGACTGGGAAGCAGTGAAATGTGTCCATTTGTGGGTCCAGCTGCTCATCAACCTCCTCTCTGTCTCCGTTTCTCCCCACACCGTGCTATGTCCTGGATACTCAGAGCTACTGGTGTTTCTTTTTTCTTTCTTTTTTTTTTTTTTTTTGCCACTGGTGTTTCTCAGCACAGAAGACACATTTGTCAGTTTCCTCTGCTTATCTTGTTCCCTTTTTTTTTTTTTATCTTGTTCCTTTTGCCAGAAGATTCCTCTGCCCTCTCTATCTGGAAAATCTTGACACATTCTTTTTATTTTTCCTTTTAATTTTATATTCTGACATAATTTTGGATTTAGAGAAAAATTGCCAGGTACTTTAAAGAATGCTCATGTATCTTTTCCTAGATTCCTAGTAAAACATTAACTTTTTACTACATTTGTGTGATCATTCTTTCTTCCTCTCCCTTCTCCTAACCCAATTGTTTTCTCAACTCCTTAAAAATGAGTTTCAGACACAATGCTCCTTTTCTTCGGAGAGGGGAGTGGCAGAGGGAAAGAGAAAAAATAATTTTAAAAGGTTTCATTTATTTATTTGAGAGAGACAGCGTATGCTCAGGGGGAAGGGGCAGAGGGAGAGGAAGAGGGACAAGCAGACTCCCCCATGGAGCAGAGAACCCGAGGTAGGCCTCATTTTCAGGACACTAAGATCATAACCTGAGCCGAAGGCAGATACTTAACTGACTGAGCCATCCAGGTGCCACTAGACACGATATGATGCCCTTTTACTCAAAGTACTTCACGGGATATAGCATAAAAAAACTATAGTCCCTTATATAACTCTTAATATAAATATAAAAACCAGGAAAATAGCTTTGATACAGCACTGTCATCACATCTAAACCTATTTCGAGTTTGCCAATTATCCCAAAAGCATCCTTTATGGGAAAGAAATAGGCCATGCATTGCATTATTAGGGACTACGTTACTTTTACTCTCTTTTAACATGGAGTAGTTCCTTAGTCTTTGTGTTTTATGACACTCACATTTTTTAAGAGTGGAGTAGGTATTTTTAGAATGTCCCTTACTTTGTGTTTGTCTCATAGTTTCCTCATGAGTATATTCAGGTTATGTAATTTTTTGGAAGAAATTTGCTAGGAATACCACTGAAGTGATGTGCTGCTCTCAATGAATCACATCTCACTTTTTTTTTTTATCTCACTTTTTTTTAAGTGAAAGTCCTTCTTCATCACTCCCATCCCTAATCCCCACCTCAAAGGTCAATAACTGCTGTTTTGTTTTGTTTTTTATTTTATTTTTTTAAAATTTATTTATGATAGTCACAGAGAGAGAGACAGAGGCAGAGACACAGGCAGAGGGAGAAGCAGGCTCCATGCACCGGGAGCCTGACGTGGGATTCGATCCCGGGTCTCCAGGGTTGCGCCCTGGGCCAAAGGCAGGCGCCAAACCGCTGCGCCACCCAGGGATCCCAATAACTGCTGTTATTGATTGGTACTCATCCAGTATCTTCTCTATGCATTTACATACAACATATCTATACACAGACACATATGCATCCTAAAAAATATAACAAAATATAATACACATATTACTCTGCAGTTTGCCTTTTTTTTCACATAACCGTATGTCCTGGAGATCTTGCTATGTCAGTATATACAGATCTCAGTCTTTCA
The DNA here is from genome assembly GCF_053574225.1 of Canis aureus. Taxonomy (NCBI): domain Eukaryota; kingdom Metazoa; phylum Chordata; class Mammalia; order Carnivora; family Canidae; genus Canis; species Canis aureus. The sequence continues at coordinate 55,288,869 of NC_135620.1, forward strand.
AAAGCGGTATAGCTTTTTAGAAAGTGGTATAGATGTATCCTTGTATCCCTCCCCCTTTTTTTGGTTGTCAAATGATCCCCTATTGAAATATTTTCCTTTTAGTTTTTAACTAGCTAAGCATTCTATTGCCCCATGACTGACATCATCTATGATGTCATGAGAGTAGTGGCCATCAACACTGCAGCCCACAGATTGGGCAATCTCCAGGATCTTTTCAATGGTACTGGGTGTAAAGATAGCAGTAGGTCATCATAGTCTCCACCCTTAAAGAGTTGAGTTTCTAAAGGCAGCTTTGGGCATAGAAAAGAACATGGGTTTTGGATTCAGACCAGAATTGGGTTTGAATCCCAGCTGTGTGAATTAGAATGAGTCATATGACTTTACCATGTTGCAATTTCCATACTAGTAAGATGTGTTAATACTTCCCTTGCAGAGTCATTGGGAGAGGTTGGGAGAGAGGACAGTATATCTGAAGTGGCAAGCAAGGGCCTCGATGAATGAATAATACTTTAAACTTAAATAATACTTTAAAAATACTTTAAAATAAATAATACTTTAAAGGCAATTGTTAAGGGGTCAGAATGATTAGTTTTCAGAGGTATTAGGTATTACCTATAAACTGGAATAAAAGGAAGGTGGTATCTCCTCCCTCTGCAATAGAAGGGTAAAGATGAGTAATATGTGACACTCACTTAGACCCTACTACAGTATATCCCCATCTTGTCTGCCCTCTGCAGCAGATTTCTGCTTTGTCCTGGACCCTCACCCCCATACAGCTGCTCACTGTTGATGTAGTACTGGCACGGTCCTGGGGGAAAACAGGTGCTTCCTTCAAGTAAATGGGCTCTTAGGAACATTCTCTGTAAGAGAAGCTTTAGGGTACTTTGCATACTGCTACTCATGATCTCAAGAAGTGTGGACTAGAAACCGTGGGAGGTGGAAACAGAACTAGTATGTGTGTGTGTGTGTGTGTGTGTGTGTGTGTGTGGCTTAGGAAGAGACTCAGAGACTTGGATTATAGATAGTTCTGCCTCTGCTAGATGACTCTTGGCATGTCTCTTCCTTTCTTGGCTTCAGTTTCCCCATTACTGCAATAGGAGACTGGATCTCATGATTTCTAAAAACCGTCTAAATGAGAACTCACCATGTAAAGGCAAAAGGTGTGTATATATACACTACTCTCCTTAATTACAAATCTCTGTACCCATCTTTTTTTTTTTTTAAGATTTTATTTATTTATTTGAGAGAGTACATGTGAGCACAGGAGTGGGGAGATAGGAGGACAGGTCGGGAGACGCAGAGGGAGAAGGAAAAGCAGACTACCTACTGAGCAGGGAGTCTGACCTAGGGCTGGATCCCAGGACTCTGGGATCGTGATTTGAGCTGAAGGCAGACATTTAATTGACCGAACCACCCAGGTGCTCCTATACCGGTCACCGGTCTTAATGTCATGGAGCAGCACACTGCATTCCACTTATCTGGGGTCATGACATGGTTTCTCCACTGATGTGATTCTGGTGGACCCACATCTAATTCTTGATTTCCTAGACCCTCTGGGGAGTTAATTTGTCTTCATTTTTTTAACACCTTTAGTGAGTGTTTGTTGTCTGCCAAATACTATATTAGCTGGTGAAGATAGATAAAAATGTCAAGGCTTCTGCATTCAGGGAGTCCACAATCCAGCTGGGAGACAACTGTAAGGTAAACAATACAATTGCCTTGATGGAAATTTATCCAAAGTGTAGGATAGCCCAGGGCAAGTAATGTCTGTTCTGTCTGGCTGACTTGAAAGGTCTTCCTGAAGACCCAGGGCTTGAACAGAGTAGGATAAGTTGGGGCTATTAGGAAAACAGAAAGAAGGTAAGAGGGAGGCAGTGGGAATGCCTTCTGCAAAGGTACAGATGTGGGAGAGCATAGTGTCTTCTGATAACTGCCCAGGATGCAGCATGGTGGTGAACAGGAGCAGAAGTCAGTTCATGAAGTACCCTTTATGCCATCCACAGGACTACAGATTTTATGACATAACTTAAAGGGGGTAACTAAAGCATTTTGATCATGGGAAAGTAGTAAATCTGTTGAATGCATGAGTCATAATAGGAAGATTGGGTACAATAATTAGGAGTATTTTCTAATCTTGTGGCTTGGGGCAAGTTACTTAATTTCTGAATCTGTTTCCTTTATGTGAAACAGGAATTAAAAATCAATTCAAGGGGCACCTGGTTGGCTCATTCAGTAGAGTGTGTGACTTTTGATCTTGAGGTTGTGAGTTCTAGCCCCAAGCTGGGTGTATAGATTACTTAAAAATAAATAAATAAGTAAATAAGAATCATCCTCAAAAGATTGTTAAAATTTATTATTTTATTTTAAATATTTTATTTATTTATTCATAAGAGACACAGAGAGAGGCAGAAACTTAGGCAGAGGGAGAAGCAGGCTCCTCGCAGGAAGCCCGATGTGGGACTCCACCTTAGACCCTGGGATCATGCCGAGCCAAGGTGGACACCTAATCGCTGAGCCACCCAGGCGTCCCAGATTGTTAAAATTTAAACGGTTTATTTATAATGCATTTATAGAGTAAGCCTTGCACTTGATAAAAGCTTAACACATTTTTTTTAAAGATTTTATTTTTTTAAGTAATCTCTACATCCAATGTGAGGCTTGAACTCTTAACTCTGAGATCAAGAGTCACATGTTCTATTGAGCCAGCCAGGCACCCTCTGCCCATTTTTTAAATTGGATTATTTGTTTTTTTGGATGTTGACTTTTATTCTTATTTATTTTTATTTTTTAAAAGACTTTATTTATTCAGGAGAGACACACACACAGAGAGGCAGAGACACAGGCAGAGGGAGAAGCAGGCTCCCTGGGAGCCTGATGTGGGACTCGATCCTGGGACTCCAGGATCACACCCAGGGTGGAAGGCAGGCGCAAAACCGCTGAGCCACCCAGGGATCCCTTGGATGTTGAGTTTTATAAGTTCTTCATATATTTTCAATGCTAAACCCCTTTCTTTTTTAAGATTTATTTATTTGACACAGAGCACAAGCAGGGGGAGAAGCAGGCTTCCTACAGAGCAAAGAGTGGGACCAGAGGGTTGGGGCAGAGGTTAAGGGAGACTCTCAAATAGACTCCTGCTGAGCTGAGCCCAAAACAGGCTTCGTCTCACTCACAATCCTGAGAGCACCACCTGAGCAGAAACCAAGAGTCAGAAGCTAAATTCACTGTTCCCGCCAGGCACCCCTCTGTGACCGTGTTTTCTAAGCCTGTTTTCTCTTCTGCAAAATGGTTCCTTCAATTTTACCCTTTCATTGTAACCTGTAATACTTACCACATTGTTAATTAAAATTTCTAATTATTTCCCTTACTACACCTCTAGACTATATCCAAATGGTATTTTGTTTTTCCAGCTAGACTCAGGGAGGGCAGAGACTTTAAAAAAATTCACCACTATATCCAGTTGCTAACACTGCCTCTTAACAGATGCTCAAAAAATGTTGGCAAGAAGAGCCAAAGTCGGGGAGCCTGGGTGGCTCAGTAGTTGAGCATCTGCCTTTGGCTCAGGTCGTGATCTCAGGGTCCTGGGATGGAGTCCCCCATCCGGCTCCCTACACAGAGCCTGCTTCTTCCTCTGCTTATGTCTCCACCTCTCTCTGTGTCTCATGAATAAATAAATAAAATCTTTAAGAAAAAAAAAAAAAAGAACCAAAGTCAAGCTTATCTTTCAGGACTGTTGCCAAAGATCAATGAAATGACAAAGTGCTTTGTCCTTATGGAAAGTTGTATGGATGGATTACTAAGTATTGAGGTGTGAGAAGATCAGAAAAGCCAGAGGCTTCCAACACAATCTTGTTGCTCTGGAGGCTTCCAAAGGACAAGTGTTAACTTCCATTTTTTGCAAGAGGGGCAGCTCTTCATGGGTGCCTGGCGGGCTCAGTCGGTAAGCAAGTGACTCATCTCCCCGTGAGCTCAAGACCCAGGTTGAGAGTAGAGCTTACTTAAAAAACAAACAAACAAACAAAAAAAAGGGTAGCTCTTCAAAGTTCACAAAGAGTTAAATCTGTTGCCTCAAATTCTAGGAAAAGACAGCCATTAACGCCCCAGTCCTAACTAAATTCAACTTCAAACGAGAAGTGGAAGGGACCCGCCTAAGGTCACCTAACGCTAGATGCCAGGCTCAAAGAGATTTCTCACTCGCTGGGGTGCCCCAGTGGGCTGGGCAAGGTCTCTCTTGAGCGAGCACTTCCATCCTACTTTGGTCTCAGGTCGCCTCCCACGCCACGTGGCACAAAAAGGGTGCTCCAGAGGTCAAGAGAGGAGGAGGCGGAGCCCATCCGGAAACCCGCCCAGGGGCATCATGGGAATTGTAGTTTTCCTCGTGGGCACAGAAAGGGTGCAAGCTCTCCCTTGGTTTTGCCTACTTACTAGCACCTCCTGCGTGCAAGTGATCCAAACCAAGTGTTCCCCATTACAGCTGCAGCCTACGTATCTTTGAAAGAAGTCATGAAGGCGAAGGAGCAAAGCAAAGAAGGCAAACCAAGAGATAGTCAGCGAGGGAGAGAAAGGGTTAACAGTTATTACGCACGCGCACAGAGGGCCCGCGGGGTGGGCGGGGACGGAAGAAGACTCCCGGGAGCTGTGTTTTCCCCGGAAGTGCCTTCCCTCCTCCCGGGTCCGCGCGGACGAGGTTTCCTTACCTCATTTGTCCTCGCCCCTCCCCGTCCCTCTACGCGTTTTGGTTCCTGGTTGGTGCTTCCTGGTCGCAGCCGCGGCAGTGAGTATGTGTGTGACGGACCCCCAGCCGCCCGCGGCCGGGGGACCCCTGCCCGCCCTCCGTCGCTCCCGCTGGGGTGTGGAACTAGCGCGTGTGCACTGGCCGGCCTCCGCGTCCCGGCTCTGCCCCCAACTCCGGGCAGGGTGCAGCTGTGGCCCCTCAGTCGTATTCTACCTCACGCGGCTCGGCCGGCCGGCTGGGGTGTTCGCTTCTCCTCACCCCGCCAAGGGCGAGGTCGCGGGTCAGAAAGCTCTGGCCGCCCCTGGCCTCGGTGGGGGGTGGGGAGAGGGGGCGTTTCTGCCTGTTAAACCTCCCCTCCCCTAGTCCCCCCCCCCTTTTTTTTTAGGGAAGCCGGTCATCCCGTTAAACGCGGAGGTCCTGCCGCTCTGAGGGAGCCCGGCCTGTGAGGACCAGACGGTCCCAACTCCTGCCTCTGCTGTCAGAAGCAGCAGCCACAGCCGTGGGGCCAGAAAAATTTAGGGAGCTGTGCCCCTTCCCCCATGTAAAACAGGGAGACTCGGACTGTGTTCGCTAAGATTTGCTTTATCCCTCACTTCGTTCGTGTGAGCCCGCCGTTAACTTCCAACTTGAAGAGCTGCAGGTGCTGTGGGAGCGCCGGCCGGGGATCCGCAGGCCTCTGCTCTAGTCGCCGCTCCACCGACTCGCTGGGGACTCTAGAAATCTCCTGTTGAGGCTGAGACTACCTCTGTTTCAGATCACAGGAGATCTTAGGGCTCAATGAATAAATTAAGCTTCTCAGAGCGCGTTTCCCAACGACAGCGTGCAGTTGAGGGATTCAGGTCCCATGCAAAGCTCTTGACTTTGTGTTTTTGAATAGTTTGTCCGATGCAAAGACTTCCAGGTGGGCTGTGTGTCTATTCCAGACAGGGTTCCGCTTTGGAGACAGTTCAGGATTGCTGTTTTCCATAATCAGAGGAGGGAGCGAACTCTGGAAGGGGTGAAGTGAAGAGGATAAAGTGGCCACAAGGCTTAGGTGCCCTGTAGGAAAAGGAAGAAGGGGCTAAGAAAGGTGAAGGAAGTGTTTTAAGATAGGATTCGTTGTCATCAAAGATTATGTATACCAAGAATAGCTGGACTTGTCTGAATAAATTTAACATAATTTTCTCCCACCAATATCTTGTATTCTGGCTTCCTTTTTTTTTTTTTTTTTTTTTTGAGTGGTGTTTTACACGTTAGGATTCTCTACCACAGTCAGATTTGCTTCATAGTGAAGATCTGACAAAGATTTTGTTTTATTTTAAAGATTTTACTTATTTATTCATGAGAGACACACAGAGAGAGGAGAGGCAGAGACACCGGCAGAGGGAGAAGCAGGCTCCATGCAGGGAGCCCAACGTGGGACTCGATCCCGGGTTCCCAGGATCACGCCCTGGGCTGAAGGCGGCGCTAAACCGCTGAGCCACCCGGGCTGCCCCAGAATGGACAGAGATTTTATTACTAGACTCAGTGGTGTTTCAAATGTGTCACTGTCAGGAGAGCTCACTAAGTATGCCAAAATTTAAAGTTGAAAATCAGCTGTCTTAATCAGTTTCCAGTGAGCATTGGACTTAAAATTAAGCTATACATTTTATGTAAATGGTGAGATACATACCTGTGTCCTCAAGAAGAAACATTGAGGCTGAAAGTTCTTTGAAAGGAAACATAAGCAAAAGGTCTGGAATGACCAGTTGGTAGACTATTAGAGCATAAGTATTGGCTTTAAAAATAGTATAGTAAAATGGGAAAGTCTAAATAAGCTGTAAGTTGTATAGTTTAAGATTTTTAAGTGAAGGAGAAAAAGCTACTCCCACTTATGAATGGTGAGAGGCTTTGCAGTTTAATATTTGTTAGGCCATTTTAATTTTATAGATAAATTTCATTCTCAATCTGGTATTGTAGGTTCTTATATAGGAACCATCTTTTTTTTTTTTTTATCCTGGGATTGCTATATTCTGAGTACCAACTTGATAAGGTTCTTGATAGGAAACTGACAAATTCAGATGTATGCTTTTCCTTTCAATTAAAATGCCTCTATAGTTTCTATATTCCACTAGGAAGTGAAATAGAAATTTTTGAAGTAAAGGTGTTAGAACCAATGCAAATATAGCTTTGAAGGAAGGTTTGTTTGTTTTCTTTTTTTTTCAAAATATTTTCAAATTAAAAAAAAATCTTAGTGAATACTTGGCTGAGAACCAGGGTAATGTGAATCTGTCCTGTGTTCTTAATCAGCTGCATAACCTTGGATAGGCTTCCTTATCTCTTTGGATCCTTAATTTCCTTATGTGAAAATTGAGGAGTTTGTGAGATAATCAGAAAGGTCTATGTGAGACTTAAAATTTTGTGGCTCTCACGGGGACCTCATCTAGTTAAATATGCTTGAGAATTGTGTATAATGATTAAAAAGCTGAGAAAGTCTTCTAGTTCAAGACATATATATTAATTTCATATTTGTCCTGCGAGTATACACTCAAAAAAATTAAATGCATTTGAATGTAATTAAAGTAGTAACATAAACATAAAATCAAAATGGCCTCCGGCAAACCTTAACCCTGGCATACATAAGCTACGTAAAGAAAAGAGCAAGTTATGCTGAGCACAATTTTCAAGTACAGAAGTACAAAATCCTCTTAAAGGCCATAGGGGCTAAATTGTTAAATTCATTTTTCTACATTTCAAGGAAAGAGATAAACCCCTAGGCCCAAGAAAGTCAGTTTTTATTATATTTCTTAGTTTATTTTTGGCATACATTCACAGGTGTGCCATGGCTCTTAATCCCTTTCCTTTGGGATGGCTCCAAGAGTAGTACAAATATGTAACTCTGTAATTTAGCTCTTTTAATTTTTTTCTGTACTGCACTGGAATTATGTTATTTATGTTTTATCAGTGTGGATCCAGTGAGGATTTTGAAGGAAGCACAATTCCTTTGACTTCTTTTAGAATTAATTTACCTATTAAATAAAGAGGAAAGAATTCATCTTTTATTTGAATTCCTCTGAGGCTAACATTTCAATATAAACTGATAAATGCTATGAGCATTATCATTCAGACAGCCACATTTAACTTGTATGACAACAGCATAACAACTTAAAGGACATTGCAAGAAGGGAACAGGTGTATTGTAGCTTTTAGAAGAAAAAGGCATTAAAAGTTGATTTCTCTCCCCCCCCCGAGATATAATTGACAAATACCATTGTGTAAGTTTAAGATGTACAACATCATGATTTGATATATGAAATGACTACCACATTTAGATTAGTTAACACATCCATCACCTCATATATTCATCCTTTTTTCTCCCCCAGTGAGAACATTTTAAGACCTTTCTTAGCAGATTTCAAGTATACAATACAGTATTGTTAACTCAGAACTTAATTAGCATTTTTACTCTCAGCTTTATTGAGGCATACCTGATATAAAAGACTAAGTTTAAGGTATATGACGAAAGTTTATTTCTTTATTTCTGTTAACAAAAAAAAAAAAAAAAAAAAAAAAAAAAAACCCTCCAGCATAATGGTAGTGCAATTTTGGCTCTTGTTTATTTGGTTCTTGGAGTCAGCTGGTTGTATTACCAAAACTACCATCAGAACACCCTGACATTTTGGGGAGAGAATTGGTAAACTTAAGAACAGCTGGTGTTTCTAAGTTATATTTTTATAGCTAAAAAGGAAGTGGAAGGAATAAATTGAGTTGAAGGATGAGCAAGATTTAATATGCCCACAATAGGAAAATAAAGTGCTCCTATAGCTAGAAGTTTTGCCTTAGTTTTATTTAGGTCCTTAGTATGTTTTTCAGACACATCTTTTTGCTAGTACAAAAGTAAACCAAGGTTTATCAGATATTTTTTTTTATCAGATATTTTTATGTGTTCTTTTAGTCAAGGATAAAAAAGGCCATGAGATTAATTTTTAAATTGAGAATAAAAATCTGCACGGAAACAGTAAATATGATGATTGTTTCCTGTAGTGAATTTAGTCAAAGTTGAAGTAATGTTGTGGTGCCTCGGTGGCTTAGTCAGTTAAACATCCCACTCTTTTTTTTTTTTTTTTTAAAGATTTTATTTATTTACTCAGAGAGAGAGAGAGAGAGAGGCAGAGACATAGATAGAGAGAGAAGCAGGCTCCGCAAAGGGAGGCCGATGTGGGACTCGATCCTGGGAGTCCAGGATCACGTCCTGGGCTGAAGTCAGGCACTCAACTGCTGAGCCACCCAGGCATCCCACATCCAACTCTTGATTTAGGCTCAGCTCATGATCTCAGGGTTGTGGGATTGAGCCCCACATTTGGCTCCGTGCTCAGTGGGAGTCTGCTTCAGATTCTCTCTCCCTGGTACTCCCACTTACTCACTCTCAAATAACTAAATCTTTAAAAAAAAAAAAGTTGAAGTAATATTCCTATGTGAGATTGTATACCTGAAAAGATGAAATGCAGAACCAGAACCAGGGAAAAGATGAAGAATGGATGTAATAATGACTTAAACTATTCTTGTAATTTTTTAACATTTTAGAGGAAAAAAATGGTCTATGAGGTAGAGGATCAACCTGTTCTTTCTAGCATACCTGCAAAATAAGATATTTCCTTTAATAACTATAACTCAATTTGTTGATAGTAATTTTTATTTGGGAGAGGTGGATATTATTAGTCATAACAGGATTTATAAATTCTTGAAAAAAAGGTATTATAAGAGAAAAAGGTATTTTAATATGTCATTGAGAACAATGATGGTCTTCACAGAAGTTAGCTCTAAGGTGATATTGTTATGCATTAAACAGGCATGATCTGAGCTGTTAAAATATGTTCTTTTATTATTTTCTCTTTTACAGCATCAAGGTTACTGACTTTCCATGATGTTTGGTGGTTATGAGACCATAGAAGCGTATGAGGATGACCTTTATCGTGAAGAGTCATCTAGTGAACTGAGTGTTGATAGTGAGGTGGAATTTCAGCTCTACAGCCAAGTTCATTATGCCCAAGATCTTGAAAATATCATTAGAGAGGAAGAACATGAAGAGAAGAACTCTGGGAATTCTGAATCACCCAGTAGTAAACCAAATCAGAAGAACTTAATTATCCTTTCAGATAGTGAGGTCATCCAGCTCTCAGATGGGTCAGAGGTAATCACTTTGTCTGATGAAGATAGTATTTACAGATGCAAAAGAAAGAATTTTAGAGTCCAAGCAAAAGAAAAGACCCAAAGTCCTCCTGCATCTCTTCATTCTAATAAGTTGAGTGATAAGAAATGCAAGAGGAATATTGAGCAGCCTAAACCTGAAGAGATGCCAGGTACAATCCGAGAGGTCATGATTATAGAGGTCAGTTCAAGTGAAGAGGAAGAGAGCACCATTTCAGAAAGTGATAATGTGGAAAACTGGATGCTGCTGGGATGTGAAGTTGATGATAAAGATGATGATATCCTTCTCAATCTTGTGGGATGTGAAAACTCTGTAAATGAAGGTTAGTATCATATTGACCATTTTGAAAAGTTGTACCATCTTTAATAAGGAAGACTGCTTTTCCTAGAGAAAAGACCAATAGGGTCTGCTCCATTTAATTCCTCACCTTTCGGTCTTGTTTTTTGGCTTGTTTCTCATGAGACTTTTACCAGTGGCTACTCTAATGGTGGTCTGTTTGAACATAAGAAAGAGTATGTCAGAATATCAAAGACACTCTGCTTCTACTCTAAACAAATTCATAGCTGCTTCTTCCTGTTTGGCTAGAGCCAGTTCTGGACCTGAAATCTTAGTCCCCAATCTCTCTGCTTGGTACCACAGGTGAGTACTCCATTCATCTCTGACATTGGTCCTGTGCTTTCATTTGGCCAAGTCTGTTGGGACCACCTCTTCCTAAGTGATTTGCTTACCCCTGAGATAGCCTGGTAGCAATGTGGGAAATGCCTGATAACTGGGGATATGGAATTAAAATTGAGATTTTAGGAACTCCACAGTCCCTAAGATAGGAGAGTCTGAAGAGCTATAAGTCTACAGTAAACTATAAGAGGAAATGCACATTCTTAGAACCACATCATCAAGGACTGAAATTTTGGTGCAAACTTTGTCTTCTTTGTCACATAGTCTTGGTGCTTATTTCTTTAAAAAGTCCCTTTTGTTCCTCTCCCTGTATGCCTAATGCCTGGTTTCTTGCAGTAGTTTTCTAAATGATCTTTTATATCTTCCCTGCACACTATTGTTAAACTAATAGTCTTGAGATGCCCTTTTACTCATGGTCCTTTACTGTGCTCCAAAACCTTTTGTAGTACCTACCTATTCTCAGAGGAAATGATGACATTGAATATATAGGTCATGCTTTGGAACCCCATTGATTGACAGACATTTTTTTTAGGATACAAACTTTAAGTTTCCAGATCATAGGATTTCCTAACTACTTAACTTTGAAAGCATCCACAATATCTAAAGAAATGGGGTGGCTATTTCAACAAAATCTATACAGAAACAAGTGGCTGACTCAGTCTTTCATAGGTCAGTCCTGAGAAGTTGACAGCAAAAAGAAGGAAAGAAATGGAGTAGTAGCTAGAACATAAAGTGGAATCAAGTAAAGTTTTAGTAGAATAAGGTAGATCTGATAATGTTTTTAGGTAGAGGGGAAAACTTTTGAAGAAGGAGAGATTAAACCTGTTTGATGGATTGGGATAGTGGGCCAAGTAGAGGGGATCGGGTGTGTATATCTGAATTTGTCTTAAAAGTTAGGAAGAGACACTCCATTAACTTCTAAATTCTCAGATATTTATAGAGGTAGAGAAGAAAGAATAAATTTAGATGGATTGAGGATGAGGGAATATATGAGGATGTGTTTGATTTTCTTGGGAAAATGAAAGCAGAATTAGGAGTAGAAGTGCGCAGGGGATACTTAGAAGCTTAGCGTGTGGAAAGTGTGTTTAAGTGCTAGTGGGAATACTCTTAGTGGTTCCCAGGAATTTGAAGATGACAACTTTTTTTTAACTTCACAGCAATTTGTGGGTCCCCCATGACTGTAGTTATATTTCTAATATTTGTTAATTGAGAAATGCATATTAGCTACTATTTTAGTATTCTTTCACATGATAGTATTTTATTAACCACAACATCTGCACATTTGAAAAATAATAATACGTATGTGTGTATATGTCTTATAATGCATGCTTCTGGGCACCCATTGTGGTCACTAATCTTGCAGTTCCCCAGGGGTCTAAGGCTCACAGTTGGGAAATCACTGTGCCAGCAAATCAATAAGAAAATAAAAGGATTCCTTAGAAGTAGTATTCAGTCAAAATTGAAACAATGTGACCTTGTAGTGAATTTACTTTGAAGGATTTCATAACTTTTTCCCCATAATACTTGGCAATCTGGAGGAAGATTATGGAAACCAAATGATCCAGGGTGATACATACGGTTAGAGAAGGTCCAGCAGATCAAAAGCATGTCGCCCAGTCTTTCTCTAAATTGCCTTCTCCTGACATCACTCCTAGTTTCATCAGACACCAGTGTGTTCATGAGGAGGAGTCACTCTTCTTGAACTCAGGTTTCCCTTGTCTACCTCGCTGATTTTTCCATTTGGTTGTCTTATTGTCATTTCAGATTTAATATACTGAAAGTTTGATACATTGAAATGAAAGATTATTTTTCTGCAGAAAGAGGAGCAGGTTGACTGTGAAGTGGTTCACGGTAGAACGAGGGTTTCTCAGGGCAAAATGAAAGAGATTAATGAGGGGTCATGAAAAGGAGGTAAAGGGGACCTGAGCCATATGAAAGTGAGGATTCTAAAAGGAAGGGAATGATAGATTTAGTCAGGTATGTTTTATCGGAGTGAAGAAGAGAAGGTTGATAATTAGGTATATCAAGAAATCTGGCAAACAGTTGTAGTGTTTTTGTGTCACAAGAAGACAATAAACATGCTTGTTCTTGAACTGTACTTTTGGAAGAGGGGATATTTGTGTTTATTTTTATTGAGGTGAAATTAATATAACACAAAGTTGACCATTTTAAAGTGCTCAATTTAGTGGCATTTAGTATATTTACAGTGTTATGGAACTGTCAGATCTATCTAGTTCTAAAACATTTTTGGTATATACAAAGGAAACCCTGCACCCATAGAACTCTTTATTCCTTCTTCTCTCAGACCCTGGCAACTACTAATCTGCTTTCTGTATCTATGCATTTACCTATTCTGGATATTTCATGTAAATAGAATCATGTAATATGTGACCTTTGTGTCTGGCTTCTTTTTTAGCATAATGTTTTAGAGGTGTATATGTATTGTAGCATGTATCAGTACTTCATTCCTTTTCAAGGCTGAATAATATTCCATTGGATGTTATACCACATTTTGTTTATCCAATCATCTATAGATGGACATTTGGGTTATTTCAACCTTTTGGCTATTATGAATAGTGCTACTGTGACATTCATGTATAAGTATTGTTTGAATATCTATGTTGGGTATTATTTTGGGTATATACCTAAGAATAAATAGCTGGGATTTCTTTCTTTTTTTGAAGATTTATTTATTTATTTTAGAATGTGAGTAGGGGGAAGGACCAAAGTGGGGAGGGAGAGGGGGAGAGCGGGGCAGACTCCCTCTGAGCTTGAAGCCTGACTTGGGGCTCGATCCCATGATCCCAAGATCATGACCTGAGCCAAAACCAAGAGTCTGTTGCGCATCTGACCAAGCCACTCAGGTGCCCCCAGTATAGCTGGGATTTTTATGTTTTAGTTTCTGAGGAACCACCAAACTGTTTTCTGCAATGGCTGCACCATTATACATTCTCACCAGTAATGTATGTATGAGAGGTCCATTTAACTGCGTTGTTTTTAACAATGACTTGTGATGTTGCATATTTCTATTTTGAGGTGCTAGTATGCTCTTCATTATTATAGTTTTTTCTCTTAGTATTTCGTTTTTTATACTTGTTGCTTATATTGGCTTATGTATTTCTAGTATAGCTTTTATTTTATTTTAGAGAGAGAGGGAGAGAGCAGGTGGAGAGGGGCAGAAGGAGAGGGAGAGAGAGAATCTCAAGCAGGCTTCATGCCCAGTGCAGAGCTGGACTCAAGGCTCAACCCCATGACCCTGAAATCACAACCAGAGCCGAAATCAAGAGTTGGAAACTCAGCCGACTGAGCCACCCAGATGCCTCTAGTATGGCTGTTTTTTGCATCAGATTCTCCTTGTATCTTTTCTTCCACTTAGAGTTTTTAAAGAAACTGATTCTTATAGGTATGTATTCTCTTAAAGTTTAGTGTGTATGCGTGTATACATTTGTAACACCTTTTCTGCAACATTAGTAACATTAGTAATAGTAACGTTAGTAATTAGATGCAAGACCTAAGTAATTCCAAGTAATTCTTGACTCCTTACATTCAGTGTATATTTCTCTTACCCATATTGAAATTTATCCCTTTGCTCCTAGGATTTGTTTTTTTGTTCCAGCTTGCTTGCTTTCTTCTTTTTCTTTCTTTTTTCTTTTCTTTTCTTTTCTTTTCTTTTCTTTTCTTTTCTTTTCTTTTCTTTTCTTTTCTTTTCCTTTTCTTTTCTTTTCTTTTCTTTTCTTTTCTTTTCTTTTCTTTTCTTTTCTTTTCTTTTTTCTTTCCTTTCCTTTCCTTTCCTTTTTTCTTTTCTTTTCTTTTCTTTTCTTTTCTTTCTTTTCTTTTCTTTTCTTTCTTTTCTTCTTTCTTTCTTTCTCTTTCTTTTTTCTATTTTAAGATATTTTATTTTTTTATTTATTCATGATAGACATAGAGAGAGAGAGAGGGAGAGAGACACAGGCAGAGGAAGAAGCAGGCTCCATGCCGGGAACCCGATGCGAGACTTGATCCCAGGACTCCAGGATCGCACCCTGGGCCAAAGGGAGGCGCTAAACCGCTGAGCCACCCAGGGATCCCTGTTCCAGCCAAATTTAAAGAAAGTGTGTAATTTTGTGTATTAACTTGGCTTGACTCTTATATGTTCTGACAGATATTCAAATATATATCTCCTGTTTTATTTCATTGATCTGCTAATGTCATAATCCTATTTCTTTTCAGTTAATAAGCAGTATATTCTGTACTGATGTTTATCTGTGTGTACTATTACTCTCTAACCATTATTATCCTTTTCATAAATCGATCTGAGTTCAGTTTTATATAGTAGTCATTACAGAGAAGATTTTTTCATCTTGGTGGAAATTTGTAGAAATTCTGATATACTTTTGAAATGATGGTTGTTAAAACAGTAGCAGTAGCTATTTGGTATTCTGCTCCTCTTCCCCAAACCTCTAAACTATGGCATACTTAAAATATTGGTATGATAGAAGAGATTACAGACTCCTTGAGGGCAGGTCTTTTCCATACCCAGAAGTCTCCCTATCATATTTTGAGTAATTCCTTGATATATATTAGTTTTCTATATTAATTGATCCCAGAACCCTGAGATCATGACCTGACCCAAAAGCAGACGTCTGAATGACTAAACTCCCAGGTGCGCTCCCCCCCCCCCCCCCTTAAAAGGTTTTATTTTAAAGTAATCTCTACAACCAGTGTGGGGCTCAGACTCACAACTCCAAAATCAAGAGTCACATTCTTTATTGACTGAGCCAGCCAGGCGCCCCGGACTTGAAGTTCTTGATTAGCTTCCTGAGGTTCTACTGTGGCCTTGGAGCTGTAATACTTACATAACTTGCTCAGCCTAGCCTTCTTCAGTTCATGCAGTGTTATGAAGAGGATTTTGCTTGTAATAAATTCATGCCAAAACATAGGCCTCTGTGCCTGTTGTATCTGGCTTTCTGCTCTCTCTACTGAGGGATATAGGAATTTATTTCTGAAATCTAGACTTCTTTTCCTTCACTTTCTTTTACTCTTTCCTAAGGCTTCTTTATATAACAGTGCCTTCTTTATAAAACAGTGATTTGTTTTCCTTTTTGAAATTCTCACCCTTTACTTTCCTTTTTTATCTCCAGTTCAAGTGACTTGCAATTCTCATGTATTAGGAAGGTAGATCTCCTGGTTGAAGAAAAAGATGCACCAAAGGAAATCAGCATGTTTCTTAATTTGTAAGGAGGATCTCAGGTTGGGGAAGGATTATTATACAAGATAGCCAACTGATGGGAAGAGACAATAAGTATTTTAGGAATGATAGAGGAATAATCAGCCACTTATTTTCCTGCATAGGGAAGTATTAGTAGCCCTAGGAGTAATTATTAACTTTTTTAAATTTTTTATTATGGAGAATTTAAAGTATTGGGGCACCTGGGTGGTTCAGCTGGTTAAGCGTCCTCTGGCTCAGGTCATGATCCCAGGTGCTGGGAGCCTGCTTCTCGCTCTCCCTCTGCCTGCTGCTTCCCCCTGCTCGTACTCTCTCTCTCAAATAAATAAATAAAATCTTAAAAAAAGTATATAAAAATAGAATGTTATAATGGACTTAGTGTCTTATAAACCAGTTTATATGACTAGTCTTTTCTCAATTTTGGCTGCATGCCCTGTATTATTTTGAAGCACATCACAGACATATCATTTCATTCATTCATTCACATATATATATATTTTAGTGTGTATTTACGAAAGGTAAAAGTTGGGATGCCTGGGTGGCTCAGCAATTGAGGGTCTGCCTTCGGCTCAGGGTGTGATCGTGGAGTACCTGGATCAAGTCCCACATTGGGCTCTTTGTGTTCCTCTGCCTGTGTCTCTCCATCTCTCTCTGTGTTTTTCATGAATAAATAAATAAAAGATTTTTTTTAAAAAGGTAAAAGTTCTTAAGAAACATAATCATATCCTTATCATACTAAACAAATTACCAATAATTTTTTTATTATTAAATACCCTGTCAGGAGTGCCTGGGTGGCAGTAAGTTAAGTATCTGACTCTTGATCATACCTCAGGTCTTGATCTCAGGTTGTGAGTTCAAGGCCCACATTGGGCTCCATGCTGGGTGTGGAACTTACATTAAAAAACAATAAACAACCCAGTCAGCATTCAGATTTACTATCCTGGCCCTTCATTTTTTTTTTTTTTTTCTTACAGTTTATTTGAATCAGATCCATTTATTATAATTGATT
Organism: Canis aureus; assembly: GCF_053574225.1. Lineage (NCBI taxonomy): Eukaryota > Metazoa > Chordata > Mammalia > Carnivora > Canidae > Canis > Canis aureus. The sequence continues at coordinate 55,305,658 of NC_135620.1, forward strand.
GATAACCTAAGTGTCCTTTTATCTATAGATTCATCTTTATTTCTTTATTCTTTTTTTTCTTCCTTGAAATTTATGTGTTGTATTAACTGGATTGGTTGTCCTATAGTCTGAATTTTGTGGTATTGTTTAACATAATCCTCTGTTCTCTGTGTTTCATGTGACTTGGTAGTGAAAGCTGGAAGCTTGATTAAATTCAGGTTTCTTTCCCTGTGATTATGCTATGAACTGATACATGAATGGATTACTGGTTTCATTTTGCTTTGGATATGCTTATTTTTCAATATTGCCTTTTAAAAATTTAATTTGTTTTGTAATTATGTAAAATGTTTATAAGTTTCCAACTTTAAGTCAACAAGACAAGGTAAAATTTATTCAGAGAAGCCTACTTTCTGTCTAGTCTTCACCCTATTCTTGCCATTCCCCTTACGGATAATTGTCCAGAGAAAATTGATGGTTTGTTTTTATATTAAAAAATGTAAGCAAATATATATATATTTTTGTATTCTTTCTCCTCCTTCTTAGACAGTAGTATACTATCCACACTTTGCTCTACTGTTTTTTGTTTTTTTTCTGTTAACAGTATAACCTGAAGATTAGTCCATAGTAGTATGTAATAAAGATAGTCCTCATTTCTAGGACTGTGGACTATTTTTGGGTTGTCTGCACTACTCTGAGCTGGATACATTAGGCATGTAACAAATACATTTTAGAAGTGAATGAATAGTAATTTAAAATACTTGATGAATAGAATACTTTTATAGTCTTAAAATATATTTTAGGGCAGCCTGGGTGGCTCCGTGGTTTAGTGCCACCTTCAGCCCAGGGTGTAATCCTGGGGACCTGGGATTGAGTTCCATGTCGGGCTCCCTGCATGGAACCTGCTTCTCTCTCTCTCCGTCTGTGTCTCTCATGAATAAATAAATAGAATCTTAAAAAAAAATTTTTTAAACACGTGTGTAATAGTCTAACTGCACTTTCAGAAGCATTTTTTTTTTTTTTTTTTTAGATTTTATTTTTTTTATTCATGAGAGACACAGAGAGGCAGTGACACAGACAGAGGGAAAGCAGGCTCCATGCAGGGAACTCAACGTGGGACTTGATCCTGGAACTCCAGGATCACACCCGGGGCTCTAAACCGCTGAGCCCCCCGGGCCGCCCGACAAGCATGCTTTATACTTAGTACTGGCCTTAATGTTTGTTTCTCATTTAGTAATTTTAAAAGATTCAGATTTAGCAAAAAATTAGATTCAGATATTAAAAGGAAATAACTTGTGAAGAATGAAGAATATAGCATGTTTAAGAGTTGAAGCTGTATTAGTTCCTAGTATGTAACTGTTATGGTATAGAATTTTACATTAACATACAGCTCATTCAGTATGTACAGTTTGACACATTGTTTCTTTAGTTTATCAGCATTTGGCACATAGTGGATAATCTAGTTAATCTTAGGTGAATTTAATTGAAGTCCTACTTTTGCATATAGCATAATGCTCTTTACATAGAACTACTACTACATGAAGTGAAATTATGACTTGATTGAAGTAAAATCATGGCTTTTGAAATTGAAGTAAAATAATGACTTTCAGTGACTTAGTGCAGTAAGTGTGTGTGTGTATGTATATATATATAATATATATGTGTATGTATATATATTTTACATATATGTGAATATATACTATATACTTTGTGTATATATATATGGTTTTTTATATATATATATATAAATAAACCCTGTCTCCCATGTGGAATTCGAATTCATGACCCCAAGATCAACAGTGGCATGCTCTACTGGCTGAGTCAGCCAGCTGCCTCAGTGTTGTAGTTGTTTATGTATCAAGTCCCTTTACACCCCCAAAATATGCACATAAAAGTTTTGGATACAATTTCAGAGGATGAAGAACTCATCTACAGGTAATTGCTGAATCCTTGGCATTTATTAAGCACTCAACCAAGACTTGATAACTAATTAAAATTTGAGTAGAGTGGGTTACCTATTTGAATTTCAGTTTTTCAGATAGGTCATATTTTACTCCATCTGGGTCTTTACAAATGGTGCTTTTTTCTACCTGGATCACTTTCTACCTTGCCTGGTAGATACCTACTCATCCCTTGGGTCTCAGTTTAAAGTTGAGTTCTGAATGAGGTAACCTACAGGCTCTCAATTAGTGGTAGTTATTATGTCTGTTACAGCTCCTCAGTTGCCTAGCTGTGACTTTGGGTAACTTAATCTCATTATTGGTAAAATAATTTCATTTTATTAAACTTATAAGATAAAGTGGACAGTGGTTAGACTAAATTAATGTAGTAGGAAAATGTTTTGACTAAACTCTAACTGCAAGATGACTGTAGCAAGTATGGGCATATAGTTTCCACTTGGTATTTTCAATTGCAGGTTCTCAGCTTTTTTTGTGAGAGTTGCTTTTGAACATATCTCTAGTATGGCGCTTTCCTTAAATAAATTGTATTCGATTTGGTGACATTTTTAGTTAAACTAAATCTAAATTATTAAAATATGTCCAATGATTACTTATTGGATATGTACAATGTACAAGTTACTATACCATTAGGTGTTGGGCTATGTAGTTCCTGCCTCTAGAAGCCATAAAATGCCTGACAGTATGGAAAGTTCACTGTAACGCCAGAGTTAAATACATTTCTACAAATCCAAGCGATGCTCCAGCACATTACAAAATCATTTCCAGGTGAATGTAATAGACTTAAAAATATTTAGATAGGCAAAGTACAAGACTGAATTGGAAAGTAGCCTTTTGAACTGAGTCCTGAAGAATGCATAGAATTTTTAGTTCAGGGTAAGTGCAAGGAGGAAGAATAGAAGCTGAAAACCCTAATAGAACTTAAGTCTGTATGGTACCGTTAATGCTAAAGTAATAGTTTAATATGTGTCTTGGTATGACTAAATATTTTAATAGCATGTCTTTTTAGGAACTGCCTCAGCCTAAATGAGAAAGGGTATTTAGGTTTTGTATATGTTTTTTATATGTGTTCAGAATGCTGTTGGAAGATTTTTTTTTTGGTTGTTATTTTGTTCCAGTGTTTTCTACCTGATTTTTGCTTGTGTATTTCCTCCTTTTCCTTTAAAAAAAAAATTGGATATTTTATGGCAGGTAGAAAAAATCCCTCAAGTGGGTCAGGTGCTATAAGGTTAGTCAAAGGACTTGACCAGCTATTTTAAAAATATATTTTATGAAGGACTGTTCAAAGTAGAACACACCTTAAAATAAAACTTGGGCTCCTCATAGATTGTGTTCTTTACTGTCTTTTAACACATTGGGTTAGTTTGGGAACATTAATAAATTAAACTTTGCTTTTAGTTCTCTTTAGATCTTTTAAGGTAGTGTTCCCCCCACCCCACCCCCTTTCTGCATTCATCAGATAACAAGTCTGCTTAATTTCAATAAATACAGTTTCTTGAAGCTCTTACGGCCTTTTAGGTCATAAGGGTGGGTTGCCATTTGACATATTTCTCATTGATGTATAGTTTAATTTCTGCCTTATAATTGAAAAATGGCCACATGCTTAAGAGTTCCAGTCACCGAGAACATCAAGGAGCTCCCTCCCTGATGTTTTCAGCATTTGTAAGCCTGTACTACACAATTCGTAAAGCTGCTTTTGAACTGTGTCTCTAGTTGTAGCATGTCACCTTACACTTAACTATTGTAAGGGCATCTTTTTATTTAATTTCTAATTAGCATAATGACTTGAGCTGTGTTATTCACTGTTCCATGGTGAAGTTGTCATAGGGAGAGAAGAAATAAAAATGTTCAATTTCAACTTTACTTGTGAATGGAGTGAAGTTTGAAAGCCTTTTATGGCCATTGTTCAGCAGACTGAAAATCTCATTAGAAATTCCAGAAATGCTAAGGCAGCTTTGGGTTGGGTTTTAATAACATTTTGGAATGTTGATATTGTATGTTGCTAATTTCTGTGATTTCGCTTTTGATCAGCAATTTAGGTATGCATTCTTCCAAAGTCAGTTTATGACTTTTAGTCTAAACTCATTTACAGTAGCTTTTCTTTACAACAGTGATAAGTACTTAGGAAGGGAATTAAATTTTGCCCCTTTTTTTTGACATTTCTTTTAGAAACCGATTTGATTTTCATGTAAGATATTAAATTTATTGGAAACTGCTTAATATGAAAATAACATAATGTACATTTATTGAACTAATGACTTGGTTTAGTTGCCATTCAAGTATTATTTATCAGCTACAGTTTTACATTTTTGGAGGGGATGGAGAATCATAAAATTAGATGGGCAGGCAACATTTTCATTCTTATCTACAGGTCATAGGAACTTGAATCCTGATGTCTGGGTAAAGAGTGTTGAAATGTAATTTTCGTATAGCTGTTTGCTGTAAAAATAATCTATTGCATATAGTGATCACTGGTGTAAGAAGTAATTTATAGACAGTGTATTTTTATGGTCAGAAAGTAAATTTGATGTTAATTACATATGATTAGAGTGTAAAACATTTTTCGAAAGAAGTACAGAATGGAGAGCATTTACTCTTTTTTCTCTTGTAAGAATGAAGGCCATTCATGTCTCTAAGTAGGAGATCCTGTTTTTAAGACTGCTAAATTTATATTTAATTTCAAAATAATTTACTAGTCTCTTGCTAATGTGCTCTTGGTTGTTAACACTTTATGAAGTAAAAGTATTGACTTAATGGAATTTTCTCAGCCAAAAATTTTTACTTTCTCATTCATTGTTTACCTTTGTTATAAATTATTGTCCTGGTCAAGTTTTTGGCATTTTGAGTTACTTGCCAGATTGTTGTTGATTCTTCTGATAATAAAGAAATAAATACTTTAATTGAGCATCCACCATGTGTAAGGATACATTTTCTTTTTAAATTATACAAATGTACTTACGAATATGTAATGGAATAGATTTGACTTGTTTTTAGTGTTTGACTTTTTTTTTTTTTTTTTTTTTTTTAGTGTTTGACTCTTGATCTGATAGTATTAACTCTGGATAGAGATGTAATTCTGGGGATAAAATATTTTTGTAATACAGATTTGGATTCAGATATAAAGGCAGCATAATAATAGATTATTTAAAAGTGGATCTTGTCTGCTAAATGTGTAATTTTTATTTTTATGACATTTTTACCTTATAATTTCAGCTTTTGACATAGTTTTGAAAATTAGTTAACTATAGATTTGGAGCATCTGCTGTTATCCTCATCTTTTGCAAATACATTTAAGAGAAGACAGCATAATTCTATAATGAGAAAATGATACCCCCCCACACCTTTTGCCTAAATATGTAGTTAACTTGTAATTACCTCAAGATGAAAGAATGTCTGTTTAGAGCTATTTATTGAGAAAAAGTGTTTTTATTGGCAATTCCCTTGAAGTACGTAGGTCACATTTGATTTTGCTTTGTAACTCAGTGTGCCTGTAACAGAATTATCTGCTCTAGGGAGGAAAAGCCCAAATTTCTAGAAAACTTTTCAGTACTCTTTCCACATTTGTAGCTAATGAGGAATTCTAAAGATGTAGGAAATAGACTGGTTATGGCTGATAAATAAGATTGTTAAAGTAATTGAAAAATCATGCTTAGAAAAGTCAGGTAAGAGGAATTCAGGACATGGAAGAAAATGGCGTATAAATTTAACTGAATGAAGGTTTTAAAGAAAAAAATGTGAAACCACATCAATCCTGTAAGTTACTCCTTATATTGTATTAGTCACTAATTAGTGTTACATAGTCTGATTTGAACAAAAATGAACTTTTGTCAATTTTACTTAGAAATAGCATTACTTTCCACTTTTAAGGAAGATTTTAATTGGCAGTAAAATTTCATTGTTCTAATAAGTATTTGAAAAATTACCTCACTCCTGTATAATTAATATTAATAGCCTTAATGAAGGTTATTCCATAATCTGTGTCTACTCCAGCTCTTTTGGTTTCCTTTAAAAATAATATAAATTAAAAAAATAAAAATAATAAATTTTGTGGGAGAATAAATGTGACTTAAATATTGCCATAAATTGTTATTTTAATCCAATATTATTGGCTTTAATGTCTATGAAATATTTCCCTACAAAAGTTCATAGTATTCAATCTAAATGTTTCTGGATAGGTGAGTTACTGGTAAAAATCTATCAGGTCCTAAGTTGTAGAATACTTCTATTAGTTCTTTAAAACCATAACTGTCTTGGTTGTTGTAAAAGTCCCTTAATTCTTCTGTTTGAGATGTTGTTTGGGACTTTTTTTTTTTTTTTTTTTTAATGTTGGATTTAACCGATGAAACGTGATGGTTGTATCGCAGATGATCTAATTTTCAAGCTGTCTTAGCTAAACTAACTTTGACATATAGTTTTTGGCAGGGCAAAGAAAAGTTGTGTTCAGCTGTGTGATTGTGCTACCACTTAGGTTACCATCAGCAGTGAAGGGTCTTATCTCTGACTTTGCTTCCTTTTTTTTTTTTTTTTTTTTTTTGACTTTTCTTCCTTTTGTTAAATTTTTAAATTGCTTTAACATTATTTAAATATAGAAAGAGAGTTGTGAAGCAAATTTGATTTGCTGATTCTCCGTATTAAGCAATGAAAATTCTTTCTCTTTCTTTAGATATATCACATACATATGTATGTTTTGATTTAAGTGGGGGAAAACTGGAATGTGATACAGTTATTATTTATTATTTTTTAAAATGAGTAAGACTAATAAAGTTTGTTTGGAAATCTTGAAAGATCTTTAGTAGCATACCTGCAACCTCAGCAGGTCCCTTTTTATCTTTCAGATTTCCCTGCCTATTGTGGCCTTTGCTCTAATTTAAATTTCCCATGGCTTTGGGTTGCAGACTTGGTTTTCTGCAAGAGTGCCCATGCTTACATGGTCATATATTCTGGGTGACTTTTCCACTTTTTCTTTTTTGTTATTTTGTTGATTGCTAAAGGGAAAGAGGGTTTTTTGTTGTTGTTTTTTTAAAACTTGTTTCTTTGTTTTGATCTTTCTTCCTTAGCCCATCTATTTGTGTTTTGTTTTGTTTTGCAGATTGGGAAGAATTATTGTGTGGACTTAGATCCATGGGGACTAGCAGGGAAAAACTAATTTTGTTCTTGGTTTTGTTTTCTTAATAACAGTAGCAATTTAATTTTTGAGCCATTGAGAAGCTCAAAAGATACGTTAGCTTTATGCATGAAATTGACAGAAAATTATTAATCCCCAAATTTTCTATTTACAGTTGCTCCACTGTTGGAATAAAAATGTTATAGTTGAACTAAGTAAATAGAAATACTAATTAGCTGTAGGTAGCTGTTACAAAATTTTAATTTAAATATTACTGTGTATTCAAGATAGTCATAGGAAATCAGTTGATATCTGATACGTGATTTCTCTTACATTCAATTTTTGTTGTCTATGGTATGTATATAAGCAAATGGACAATTAATATACATTGCTTGGGAACCTACATGTTTAACTTGATCAGATCTTAGAAGTGCTTATTCCTTCAAAACATTCTTATTTTTCTTATGTGAAGAAATTTGTTTTATGAAACAACTTTATGTTGCTGAATGTTAAGTCCTTGGAGAAGTGCTGTGGCAATTAAATATTGAGTATTTTATTACTGCTGTAAGGGAAAAGTAGAGGTCTCTAGTCCTAACATCTCCCCAAAATATTTTTTTTATTAATATCTGAAGACTTTAAAATAGGAAATTAATGTGGTAAGAGTTACTTCTATTTTGCATTTGTTTTGTGAGGGTGCATCATGCAGTAGCATTATTTAACTGAATTTTGTATTCATTAAATACTGTAAGATAATAAAGAGGTTCATTTTGGTATTTTAAAAATTGCATAAGTTCTAATATACCATGAAAAATGATGTTGTTATATAAGAGTTGTGAAGGCTAAAAGAACTTTCTAATGTTGATAAATAGGATGAAAGAAGAATTAATTTTGATCTGCATAATTTTAGGGTTTTTTTGTTGTTGTTTGTTTGTTTAATTGATTATATACCATGGCAGTGAGGTATCTAAAATTCTGTTTCTGGGTGTCTGTTGAGTACTTTGGAAATTGGGATAGGGGCAAGCCTTCTTTCTGTGTTTGCTAATTATAGTATTTTCTTGTGGATTTTAGTGTTCCAAGATTATGAAACTGATTTATAGGATTTGTTATTACCAAGAAACAAATAACATTATTGTATTTTTGTTTCATGTAACTATTGTTTTCTAGTTAGTTGTATTTCACATTTTGATTTCTATCAAATGACTTCTCAAGAAGCAATTTCTTTTAAAATTAGTGGAGGTTTCAAACTATGAAGAAAATGTATCCTAATAGTCTAATAGCTATGTTTTTCCATGGCAGTTGATCTTCTGAATTTCTGCTCTTTCATTATAGTTATAGAAGCCTCATAACTTTGTAGAATTATTCTCCCTAAATCCGATCAGTATTTTGAAAGATGTTTTATACTTAATGTTCAGATATAATTATTGAGAAACATAAATAACCTCTAAAATACATTTATTTCTTATAAAACAGGTTTATTATTTGTTATAAAATATATTTAGATATGAATAATTTTAGTATTCATATTGAATCAAGGTATAATCTGTGATATGGATATTGACCCAACTGTGAAAGTATGCAGCTTTGAAAATAACAAGGAATCCTCCTGTTAGCACATTTTAGTAGTTTTGCAAATGTTTGTGTAAAATGTTATTAGTTCTTAAAGCTCACGGCACAGATTTTATTGTTTGTAGTATTAGTAGGAGAGCCCTGTAGAGCCAAACCTGAAATTTATTAAGGGAAGAACAAACTGGTTGAAGTGCTTTCATGCTATTAAAAAACTTCACAGACCATCGTCAGTCAACTTTTTTTTTTTTTTTTTTTTTTTAAGGTCATTGCTTGATGCCTTTCCCAGTCTTTATTTGAAACTCTCGTTTTGTAGGATTTTTTGTTGTTGTTGTTCTCCCTCTCTGTTTTTCTTTTGGTAATGAGTGGAAGATTCTTTTAAAACAGAATGGCTAAACATGTCTATTAACTATTCAAGTATAATGGAAATACTTTTATTCTTGATACTTTTTTTAGGCCAGAAAATGTTGTGAAGGTAAGCCAATGAGAGCAAAATTACATTGTATGGTGTGGAAACTTTAGCTTTAGTTTTCTGTTTAGAAAAATAGACTCTGATTAGAGCCTTAAACAGGGGTTGTTTGTGAAATATTTTGTAGTTCTCTGATTGCTAGGCAGGTTTGAGGGTTTTTTTGTGTTTCAGTGTTCTAGTTGATTGTTGTTATTTCCTGAAAAAAATCATATACTCTGAAAGAGAGATAACAGGGAATGAGAACAGAACAAGAACTGGAGAGAAAGAAAACTTTCCCAAAATGTTGTCACCTGACAGGTGGAGATTTATATGGAATTACAAATTTTCAAAACATAGAGGGGTGGAACTCTCTTTCTCTAAAAGTTCACTTAAGCTTTGACATATTCACAAAGTTTGATTGTGATATTAAAATTTCAACTCTAATCTTTATCCTAAATTAATTTAAGCCTTTACAAAATTAATAAAACAATGCCTTTAGGCTAATTGCTAATGTTCATTGAAGTCATAGTGTTCAGTTAATGGATCTTTGACTATGGTACTTGTTTGATTTTGTTAATATGATAGCTAAAATTGTAACAGCACAGAAATTGAATTATGTGAAATTAATTTTGATATTTTGCCATAGAGACAAAGTATGTTTTGGTGTGTATAATTTTATTTCTTTGTGTTATTAGGACATCTGTTGGCTTTTAACATACAGAATATGTGGACATTTTAATTTTAAATAATGATGAAATTAATTGGAGTTCTACCTTTAAATTTAAAGGTAGAAAATTTTAAATTGTGAAAACTTAAGATAAATATATAAAATATGCTAATGGTTGATTTGTTAGATTTTCAGTGATTAGACTGTGAAATAAGAATAAGACATGGAATTTTAGTAAAGAAAAAAGTAATTTAAAAGTACTAATACTAGAACTAGAGAAATCTTGTCAAGTATCATAAACCTATAATTATTTTAAATCGCTAGTTAGGAGTATATGAGATGCTAATACTTTGTTGGAAATCAAAGTGTTTTGAAAATATGAAAGGGAAAAGTAAACTGCTTTTAGACATATTTATACCATTTTGACATTTTTGTTGTTCGTTGGATTCATGTCACCAAGCCTGCAAAACTTCAGAAAGGAATTATATGTGTTTTAATCAGTAGGCTTGCTGCAAATTATTTTGTGACAAATCTAGTTAGATTTGTATAAGGTATTTTTCCTTTTTATCAGTGATTCATCTTGGTGTTTTGTCTCAATTTCAGTCTTGTTAATTTAGACATAATATTATTTGTTTTAAAGATGTATCTCCAGTAATTTTACTGCTTGGATATATTCTTATTGTTCCACTTACATTTTATCCATATGTGACGTTTTATCAGCCAGCTATTACTGTTTTATTGTTCTTTTTGTGTTGTTGTTGTTGTTGTTGTTGTTGTAAGGTACAGACTTTAAAGTCAGAGCTAGGGTATGTTACAGTTGTGTATGACCATTTCTAATTTGACCTGTTACTGTAAAGAAGGCTAACAAGTGTGTATGACTAGCCCACCCCTTCTGGAGCAGTTGAAAACAGGCCTCAGAAGACTCAAAGGAATTCTTTTAACTCCTAGCAGGGCCACGGGGTCAATGTCAGATTTAGTCATGCTGTTATTTTAGCCCAGTGGTCCAGAGAGATGACTGAAAAGTGAGTCTTTTATTTCTTTTTTTGTGTGGTTATTAACAGGATTAAATGTAAGCCATTGTGTACTTAGTACCAATTAGTTTCTCATCTGAGAGGTTCATTATGATTTTTTGTCAGCCTTCGTCTTGTAATATTTGTTTCATTGTTTGATTAGTTAAGGGGCTGAATGGACTAAAGAAAAGTTTAATAGCAGTGCTTTTAAATTCATTGAGAATTTTAATAAGTCAACTTTTCAGATATGTAGACCTTGATTGAAAAATGGGCCACATTGAAAATTGGCATGGAAGAATGTAGAGTTGAGTAAATTGTTTAAAATTTTCCTTTTCCTGTTGTATTTTTCTTCAGTCTTAAAAATAGTCTACTTTATTAAATAATACTTTAATAATTTTTAGAAGTCTGCTTTATATTCTTAAACATGTTTCTAAAAATATCCTCAGTTTGCTGTGAATATGTTAAGTATTTTGGGGGAGGTATACACATTAAAACACTCCAAAATTAAAAAACGCTTCCAATTTGTAGATTAGAAACAGATTGAGCTAGTAAAAACCAAACATAAGAATACTAGAATAAAGATACTTGTCAGGTGAAATAAGCCTTAATTTAAAGGGAAGCAGCTTGAAAGTTGATTCTTCATGGCTGTTAGAAATAAATAAAAATACAAAGTTATAGGAGTTCAGAGAAGAGGAGCATGCCTAACTTTTACTTGCTTACTAAATTGGTAGGTTTTTTTTTAGATCCTTGACTTAAAAAAAAACTCATTAAAATAAGCGTTTCCTTGAATAACATTGCTCATTTAAAATACTGAGATGTTTCAGTACAATTTTGGATAAAAATTGTTCTTATAAATTGGATTGTAGATACTGATTTCAATTAGAAGTAACAAAACCCTATGATTAAAATAGGATAATGATTTTGTTAGTAGGTAAATATCTGGGACAATAGATCTTAGATCTTGTAGCTGAAGTGTACAATATACATTTTCACATATATTCACTTTTAAATAAAAAAGGCTGATTGAGGCTTGACATTGAGTTGTTTTTTTACACATTAAAAATTATAAATAAATACCAATTTATTTACATTTTGTTAAAGTTGTATGTTAAAATGTGATTTTTATTTTTTATGAAAATAGGACAATACAAATATTAAAAAGTACAGAAAAATATAAAGAACATAAAGATAGCCATAATCCATCCTGTCACATGTACCCATTAGTGACATCTTTGTGTATATATCCAATTTTCCCTCATGGGAATATCTATATATGTATAAATAGAATTTTCAACTGCATATACATACAGTTCTATGTCCTGTAATTTTCTTAAGACTCTTAAGTGTATTATCATTACAGTATTCTCAGAAAATGTTTTAATGATTGTATAACATTGTATTATATAAATGCATCATAATTTATTTGACCTTTCTCCTATTTTGTGGAGAGGGCAACATAAAAAATACTGCAATAAATATCTTAAACATTTATCTTTGTGTGTGTTCTTATGTAGCTCAGAATGTGTGGCCCAAACCTACCACTTTCTGGGGAAATCTTTGAACGTGAGTCCTTAATGGCCATGTTATATGCCTTATAATAAATACTAGGTGAAACAAGTGTAAATATCTTACTACTTTAAGATATTCTTTTAGCTTGATTTATCTAATCTCTAAGATACTGTACCTTTGTACTAAGTCCTTTGCTTACTACCAAAGTTTTTTGGTACCTGGAATACTTTATTATGGGGGTTGATTATATAAGATTTTATGATCCAAATAATTATGAAGCATATAGATTCTGATATAAAGGGTTTCTTTTTTCTTAAGTCAGTTTCAGATAGTGACTAGATAGCCATTTTTAGTGTGTATCCAGTTTTCTGAGAAACACATTTAAGTCAGTATGTATGCTGTTTTTCTTATTTTTCTCTTTAAATGTGATTTGGAAAGGATTTAGATCCTCCAAATGAAAAACCTTATTTCTGACCGTATGACTAAATGACCTTATTACCAAATTATATCTGCATTATTATTGCCTACCAATCAGGCTCAGTCTCTTTCTTTTCCCTACTCCTGTTTTTAAAACTAAAAATGTATGGTAACTGTATTAAGTTACTGGAAGATTCTTAATTAACAAGAAATCAATAGTAACTTCCTCTGGTGGTTTGTTGTTCATCAAATATGAAACTAATTTCTTTGGATAAAGAAACGCAATTTTTGCTGTTCAACATTCCCTCAAGGTCTTTGGAAAATAAGAGAGAAGTCTTTAGTATAATGGCCTTATATTATGGAAAAGTACAGATTTAAATAAAAATTAATTTCTTTTATTATTTTATATTTGACTTCAGAGGAAGTTGAAAGAATGTATGTTAAGTTGAAAATCTGACTCAGTATCAAGTTCTCTGATGGTCATATAATTTAAAGTTAGTGAGTTCTTGTATTGATCTATTTAAAATTTTAAATATTTAGAAAACATAGCTAATAACATTATTTGCAACATCTCTTTTAAAGTTAACTTTAAGTATCTAATAAAATAGGTCCAGAGTTTAATATTTAAATAACTGTAGGAAGTACAAGGTGAGGTGAGGGACAGGCTATTCTAAAGACCATTCTTTAGGACTTCTGTTTCTTTATCATCTTTTAATGTAGTAGTTACATATTATAATGTATCGATTTAGTGAGTAATCTCATACCATTAATAATATTTAGCCCCATTCCTTATAATTGCTACCCAAACACCTTTAAATTATGCTATTTTAAAAACAGTTCAGTGGAAGTTTGGGAATTTGAAATAATAGTATTTCATCTTAAGTCTATCAGAGAATACCCTTTCTTTATAAATAACGTTCTAGGAATAATGGACATTGTAATGTGGGTGAAAAATGTTTTGTCCCATAAGAACTTAAACAGGTGAGGTCTGACAAATATAACAAAAAAAAAATCCCACAGAACACTTTGTTGAAAGTTTCTAATATTGTCTAACATAGAGATATGAATGTTATTTATTTTTGATAAAATTAAAACACACAAAAAAACTCCCAAATATCCAAATCCCAAAAAGATAACTGGAAGTGAAGAGAGACTAGGATATGGATTTAGTATTTGAGTCTGCTAGCTAAATTTCATATCCAAAGCTTTAACCTTTTAGGCTTTTACATTTCCTACAATCAAATTACTTTCTTTTGTAAAAGGTATGACAATTATGGTAGGATTAAAAGTAATAGCTCATATAGTGCTTTTTATTAGCATCTAAGGAACCATCCATATTTGAGTTACACTGTATAGTAACTTAGAATTGATTATTTTTTTATGACTTTTTAGTATAGACCAAACCTTTGTGGCTTTTGAAAGGAAAAGTAAACATTATTATATTTTAACTTACTGTATTTGATGAGTTTTATTTCATTTTGCATGAAAGGTACTATAGATCCTTATTCATAAAATAGTCATTTATATACTATGATTTTATTGGTTCAGTCAGACCCATTGACCACTTAAAAACATTTAAGGTTTTAAAATTACTACCATTTATCAGTGAATTTTTAATACATTGTAACATATCAGTTTAATTATAAAGGAATTTTTGCCTTTTTTAGGAAAATGCTCTATAAGAGCACTGATGATAGTGATGTTTATATTTGTATCTTTTACTGACTTCCTGGTATCTTAAAATATCAGTGATTGTTTCTTCATACAGAGAAGGAAGAAAAAAAGCTAGACTTGCTTCTGTTTTTTTTTTTTTTTTAACTGTATAAGCAGGTTGTAGGAGTTGAATTGAAAAGTCTGTGAACTTTTGATTATTTAAGTGATTGCAAAGAAAGACCTAAATAATCTGAGATAGCAAATAATAGCCAATGGAATATATTCCACATCCATTAATTTAGCCAACAAATAATCAGGTCCTTTTGGAGTCACCTTGTAAGGTGTGCTGATCCATACAGAGATGAACCAGATACAGACCCTGACTTCAAAGATCTGGTAGTTTAAGAGAAGAGACAAGAGATGAGTGGGATAAGAGAGCTATTGGGGTGCAGAAAAGGAAAGGGTGGGGGTATGTGGGGAAGATAGTCTATTTCATATGATTAGGGGAACAGCAGACTCTTATTTCTATTTTGAATAAGGCAATGTTTCTCAGCCTAGGTTCCTCAAACTCCTATGGTCCATTTTGAGGGTATGGTCATTGAGTTCCATAAGAACTATTAAAATTTGTATGGTTATGTTGATGTTTTAAAAAAAAGTATTGTACCAGTTATAAAGATAACACTCTGCAGTGATAATTCCCAGTTTAAGGACATTTGTTATAGAATAGGACTTCAATTTCTTAAGTCTGGTTCTCAATTTGGGATTTGTGGACTAATTTGAAGTTGAAGAGAACTTTTCTAAAGTGGTTTATACATTTCTTAGAAAGTTTGAGATACAGCAGCCCGGGTGGCTCAGTGGTTTGGTGCTGCCTTCAGCCCAGGGTGTGATCCTGGAGGCCTGGGATCGAGTCCCACGTTGGGCTTCCTGCGTGGAGCCTGCTTCTCCCTCTGCCTGTGTCTCTGCCTCACTCTCTCTGTGTCTCTTATGAGTAAATAAATAAAATCTTAAAAAAAAAAAGAAAGTTTGAGAAACAAAGGCTTAGGCTAATATTTTGTACTCTTTGGGCCACATTCAAATTGATGACAAGAAATAGATGGTCCATTAGTATGTGAATAGCAAGGGAATCTATTTTGGAATTAAATTTATTTTCTGGAGACAAGGTTATTCAGAAAGGTAGTGGAGAGTTCACTCTAAGTCCCAAAATTCTTTGCACTTTTTGTAAGTTGCTACCATGTAGGATTTAAATTGGAGGCAGTGCTGATGAATGGGGACAGCTTGTGTGATTTTAAATAATAATGGACTGTGAATTTATTAAATGGAGGGTAAAATTCCTGAATACAGTCTGAACATAAACTAGACCTATTAGAATGGTTTCTGTTGTAAGTCTTAGGTTCTAGCTCTAAAGAACATCCTATATGATAGCCAAAGCCTTTGTGTAATTGATTACTTTGGAGTCTGATTTTATTTTCTGCTTATAATTTTGCAATAAATTGACAGTTTAATTTCATTAAAATTAATGAAACCTACATTATTTTGTACACTATGGTATAAGATTTTGCTTTTATAAATTGGGGAGGAATAAACAAGTACTTCATAGGAATAAACAAGTACTTCATAGTTTGTTGTCTCTAAAGAAATTTGGGTCTCACACTGGGTAAATTGAACATGGCAAATTTAAGAATATCTGTATCAAACTTTGTAAAATTTTTGAGAAACAGTACTAAAGAATACTTCCCTTGATTTTCCTCTTCTGGAAATATCCCTTTAATTTTTTTTAGGAATAAAAATAACTGTCCCACCACTCCCAAACAAACAAACAAACAAACACAAAACTGACAGAAGAATTAGGTGATGGTTTTCAGTTCCTTATATTTTTCTGGAATCTATCCAGATTTTTAGATTGGGGAGTTCCCAGGAAAATTATTATTACCTGGGGAAAAGACTGTTGGTTCATATCATATAGAATAATTTTGGTTCTTCTGTATTTTCTTTATAGTGTTTTGCATGTAATACGCTACTTTGAGGATATTCTATTACCATTTGAGGTTCTTAATAGTTCATGTGTCAGCTTGCCTTTATATAAAAATATATTTAAGTAGCTTTGACAGATATTTTAAATAGCAAATGGGAAATACATAAATTTAACATTACCATATTCTCTTTTGTTTTTGCCTTTTCTTTTTTTTTTTTAAAGTCCCTAAGCAATTTTAAGCATTTCTCATAATTTCCTGTGCACAGAAATTCCCTGAAACATTAAGAAGCTACTAAAAGACTCAAGCTCTGAAAGAAGTCCCAAGGATACATCACTGCTTGACTGCAAACATTTTTACAAAGTCACTGATTATAATGAACACAGTCTTTTTTTTTTTTTTTTTTTTTTTGAACACAGTCTTTAATGGCAGTTTTTCCTCTCCTTTTCAGGAGAATGTGACAGAGTGTCATTAAGGTTTTAGAAATGAATGCTCCTGAGGAAAGGAGGATCACTAGGACTACAATGATGCCCAGTATGTGGCCGTGGGATTCTCAGTTGGGCTCTTTTTAGGTTTTTAATCAGGTTGGAGAAAGGGGATGGAGAGGAAGGGAATGGGAATAGGCAGGAGCTTTGGGACACCTGTACAACAGAACAGTTTACTTTCTCATTGATCTCTTTAAATGTTGAATTTGTAGGGTATAATATAGAAAGGTAAACCAAATTCTGAATATTTTGAGACAATAACCAAAATCAACCCTGTTTATATTTTTAAGCACATAATTCTTTTTTGCGTTTAACTTAAACTGTTTGGATATATTAAATCTGAAATTTCATTTAAATTATAATTCTACTTCCACTATAAGGATATTGTTTTAACTTGTTCTTTTGTATGGTGACAGTAATTGACCTTGGTACATTCTGCAGGTCAGTCAGATTGTATCACAAAAGAGGGCAAATACTAAATGTGTGCCAGAAACAGCTATGTTTCAGTGCAGGAACAAAAAGTATATTTTTGCACCAGACATTGGAATAACATCCAGAAGGCACTGCATCACATGTATAGAGATCTTTTTAGTATTGAGTGGAAAGAGGAATTACTGTACAGCATATAACCATAATTTCCCCGTTAGGTTTCTAAATAATAGACCCTATAAACCTTGTACTTCATGCATAACATTTAATATCTATAAGTTTATTTTCTTAATTTTTAATTTTTTAAAAGATTTTATTTATCTATTCATGAGAGACACACAGAGAGAGAAAGAGACACAGGCAGAGGGAGAAGCAGGCTCCATGCAGGGAGCCTGACATGGGACTCGATCCCAGGTCTCCAGGATCACACCTCAGGCTGAAGGCGGCGCTAAACCGCTAAGCCACTGGGGCTGCCCTATGAGTTTATTTTATGATTTTTTTTGTAACATTCTAGTGTGCATACAGGGCTTGATAAGTTTTTTTTTCTTGTTTAATAAGTCTCAACATAGTAGTTTTTTTCTTTCCTGTGAATCATTGTAGCATTGGAATTTATAAAGACATTATTTATCGTTTCTTTACTATTTTTTCCAACTGAAATCAGAAATACATTTCCAGAATACCTCAAGCCTGTTTCTCAGTGAGAGTAAACCTTTTTTCCACCTACAATGACCCTTCTGTACTTCATTTTACTTGGGACTTTTTAAAAAAAGATTATTATTATTTTTTTTTAAAGATTATTTATTTATTTACTTATTCATGAGAGACACAGCGGGAGAGAGGCAAAGACATAGGCAGAGGGAGAAGCAGGCTCCCTGCAAGGAGCCTGATACGGGACTCCATCCTGGACCCTGGCATCACTCTGAGCCGAAGGCAGATGCTCAACCCCTGAGCCACCCACCCGTCCCTACTTTTTGACATTAAAGCTGACATTGGAAAAAAGTACCTTTCATTTTAGTTTTTGACTTATCTACTTAGATTTTACGAAAAATTATAAAATGATCGTCCTATGTTAAATCTTTTTTTTTTTTAAGATTCTACACATTAATTTGAGAGAGAGTGTGAGAGAGCACAAGCATGGGGAGGGGCAGAGGGAGAGGGAAAAGCAGACCCCCTGCCGAGCTGGGAGCCCTACACTGGGTGGGTCACAGGATCCCCCTCCCAGATCATGGCCTCACCCAAAGACAGCTGCTTAACCACTGAGCCAACCAGGCAACCCTTCATCTGTTAAATCTTTAAAAAAGTTCTCTTCCTTTGATTTTAGGGTGATGTCGGAGCTCTTTTTAAATAAACATAGTCCTATAGGTTGTTTCTTGATAGGCTTCCTGGTGGATCAGTGCTACATTAGCAATTCTTTATTTTGGCAGTGTACTTCCTTGAATAGAATAAAAACTCTTGAACTCCCTCCCTTATTTATTTTATTTTTTTAAAGATTTTATTTATTTTCTTATGAGAGACAGAGAGAGAGGCAGAGACACAGGCAGAGGGAGAAGCAGGCTCCATGTGGGGAGCCTGCCGTGCGACTCAATCCCGGGTCTTCAGGATCACGCCCCGGGTGGAAGGTGGCGCTAAACTGCTGAGCCACCCAGGCTACCTTTTTTAAAATGAGGAATTGAGACCAGCAGTATTCCAATCTCTCCTAGGAATGTAGGCTTAAATTAGAGCAGCGATGGTAGTATATACTAGGAAGAGTTTGAGAATTTCTGAGTCTATGAGTATGGACTCATGGATTTTAATGTTTAATTAAATTAATTTATAAGATTTTAAGTAATCTCCACAATCCAGTGTGGGGCTTCAACTCCCGACTCTGAGATCAAGCAAAACTTGCATGCTCTTCTGACTTAGCCAGCCAGTCATCTCTTCTTTTTTTCTTTTTAAATAAATGCTTTAGGGCAGCCCGGGTGGCTCAGTGGTTTAGTGCAGCCTTTGGCCCAGGGCGTGACCTGGAGACCCAGGATGGAGTCCCACATCGGGCTCTCTGCATGGAACCTGCTTTTCCCTCTGCCTGTGTCTCTGCCTCTCTCTCTGTATCTCTCATGAATAAATAAATAAAATATTAAAAAAATAAAATAAAGCATTTATTTATTTTTAAAGATTTTACTTATTCATGAGACACACACACACACACACACACACACACACACAGAGGCAGAGACACAGGCAGAGGGAGAAGCAGGCTCCATGCAGGAAGCCTGATGTGGGACTCGATCCAGGGACTCCAGGATCACACCCTGGGCTGAAGGCAGACGCGCTTAACCACTGGGCTACCCAGGGGTCCCAATAAATGCTTTATTTTAGAACAGTTTCAGGTTTACAGGAAAATCACGAAGGTGGTTCAGAGAATTCTTTTTTTTAAAAATATTTCATTTATTTATTAACGAGAAACAGAGAGAGAGGCAGAGACACAGGCAAAGGGAGAAGCAGGCTCCGTGCAGGGACCGGTCATGGGACTCGATTCCGGGCCTCCAGGAATAGGACCCGGGCTGAAGGCGGTGCTAAACTGCTGAGCCACCCAGGCTGCCCTGTTCAGAGAATTCCTAATATGCCCCATACCCAGTTTCCTCTGTTAATAACATCTTACAGTGGTATGGTGCATTTGTGAAAATTAATGAGCCAACATTGATTTTTTTTTAAAGAATTTATTTGAGAGAGAGAGAGAGAGAGCGCATGAGTGGGGTAGAGGGACAGGGGGAGAGAGAAGCTGACTCCCTACTGAGCAGGGAGCCTGACATGGTCCTCCATCCCAGGGCCCCTAGATCATGACCTGAACCCAGGCAGACACTTAACTGACTGAGTCATCCAGGTGCCCCTTGGTTCCTTAATATTAATGAAAGTCCATTCTTTATTCATGATTCTTTAGTTTTTACCTAATGTTTTTTTTCTGTTCTAGGATCCCATACATCTAAGATAGCATATTACATTTAGTTGTCATGTCTCCTTAGGCTCCTCTTGACTGTAACAGTTTCTTGGACTTTTCCGTGTGTGTATGTGTTTGTGTGTGTGTGTGTGTGTGTGTTTTAAGATTTTATTTATTTTAGAGAGAGCATGAGTGGGGAGAGGCAGGCAGGGAGGGAGGGAGAGGGAAAATCTGAAGCAACTTCACACTGAGCATGGAGCCCTATGACTCATGACCTGAGTCAGAAGCTTAACCAGCTTAGTCACCCAGGTGCCCCTTGTTTTTGATGACCTTCCTTGTCAGTTTTGAGAAGTACTTGATTAGATATTTTGTAGACTGTCCCACAATTGGGTTTTGTCTGATTTTTTTCTCGTGGCTAGAGTGGCTTATAGGTTCTTGGGAGGAAGATCACAGGGGTAAAGGGTCATTCTCTTTATATCAAGTGTAAATAATTTATAGGTGACTTATTATTGATGATGTTAGCCTTTATCACCTGGCCAAGGTAGTGTTTGTTTTTTTCACTGTAAAGTTACTCTTGTCCCTTTTTATCAAATACTTTTTGAAAGGAAGTCATCAGGCATATAACCTATACTTAAGGAGTAGAGTATTTCACCTCTTTGAGAGTATATACATAAATTATTTGGAATTTTTCTGTGTGGGAGATTTATTTGTTCTTCCTCATTTATTTATTTATATCTATATGGACTCATGGATATTTTATATTTTGAGTTATAATCCAATACTAAATTTTGTTTAAATTGTTCTAACTTTTTTTAAAAAAGATTTTATTTATTTATGAGAGACACACAGAGAGAAGCAGAGATACAGGCAGAAGGAGAAGCAGGCTCCTCACAGGGAGCCTGATGTGGGACTCAATCTTGGGACTCCAGGATCATGCCCTGAGTTGGAGGCAGAAGCTCAACCACTGAGCCACCCAGGTGTCCCAATTGTTCTAACTTGGGCCTTTGGGGGAGCTCTTGCAGTTGGTTACTGTGTCTCTGACACAATCCTGTCATTTTTTAAAAAGATTTTTTTTTTCAAAGATTTATTCAAGAGAGAGGATGTGAGTGGAGGAGAGGTGGAGGGAGGAGAGAGAGAATCTCAAGCAGACTCCCTGCTGAACTTGGAGTCCAGTCCAGGGCTCAATCCCAGCATCCTGAGATCAAGACCTGAGCCGAAATTCGGAACTGGCCATTTAATCCACCTAGGTGCCCCCCAAAATTTCTTTTTTTAATTAATCTGTACACCAAGGGCTTGAACTTACAACCCTAGGATCAAGGGTCCCATGCTCACTGACTGAGCCAGTCAGGTGGCCAATAATCCTACCATTTTTTAAAAGCATGTCCTTTCTGGAACTGCAAGAGACCATAGGTATATTTCTTTGTATATTTCTTTCCCCAGACCTAAAATCAGCTATTCAGCCTTGTTTCTTATATTGGAGAATGGTTTAAAAACCAAGATTTGAGCACTCAGTGTTTGTCTTTACTTTTTTTTTTTTTTAAGATTTTATTTATTTGAGAGAAAGTGAACGTGAGGAGCGGGTAAGGGCAAAGGGAGAGGGAGAAGCAGGTTCCCCACTGAGCAGGGAGCCTGATGTGGGGCTTGAACCACCCAGGCATTCCATCTTTACTTTTATCATAACTATAATGGATTGAATCAAATCAGACATATTTGAATATCTACTACTACTTTTTTTTTTTTTTTTTTAAAGCTCTATGCCCTGTATGAGGCTTGAACTCATGACCTTGAGATTAAGAGTTGCATGCTCGGAGCCTCCAGGATTTTTGTATTTTGTGACTAGGTGGAAATTCTCTTTCTCTTCCCTTCCTCAGCCAACCACAATGGCAAACCCTGTTTGGGAAACGGTAAATATGTAGCGGTTAAGAGCTCAGGCTCTATAATTGGATTTTGCCACTTACTACTTGCCATCTGATTTTAGGTAGATTCTTTAAACTTTTCAGGTCTAAGTTTTTTTTCATTTCTAATGAAGATAATTGTGCCTACCTTTTGGGTTTGTTGTCGAGGTTTAAATCCAATAATACATGTAGAACACTTAATTGCAATCCTTGGAACATTGTAAGAGCTAAATACATGTTAATAACTATTGACTGACCATATCACTAACTTAGTTTGAGAGATGAACTGTTGGGGTTTTACATGAATTGGCGGTGTTCTACATAGGCAAGGATATGATATAAGATTGTTAAAGTTGTATATCTTGAATTGCATGGTGTGTTAGAGTTAACTGGTTTTTGATCTCAGATTGATGTTTTTAAAAGTTAAGAGGAATGATGATAACATTTTGTAAAGTAATGAATTAATGGGTTCTGGGGTCTATTTGACCTCTTCAGATTTTATTAAAGTATAGAGAATGTAGAATTATAGTCTAATATGTTTGGTTGGCTTTTGGAAAAAAAATGAAATTCTTATAATTTTGGACATAAACAGTCATGTTTAATATTCTGTGGATCCAGGTTTGTGAGTGTTCTAATTACACTTGGATATTGGAAGCTAAATAAAAGATGGCCATTAAGATGACATTTAAATAGTTCACTCAGGAACGCCTGGGTGGCTCAGTGGTTGAGCATCTATCTGCGTTTGGCTCAGGATGTGATCCAGGAGTTCCAGGATCGAATCCCACATTGGGCTCCCTATGGAGAGCCTGTTTCTCCCTCTGCGTATATCTCTGCCTCTCTCTTTCTGTGTCTCTAATGAATAAATAAATAAAATATTAAAAAAAAATACTTAGCAATAACTAAGTCAACCAAATTGATTTTAGTAGTATATAATAATAATACTTTTATGGTTTTATGTTTTAATAGTGATATTTTTATCGAATGTATTTCAATAAATAGTTTGAATTCTAATTTTTCCTTTAAATAATTTTTCATATAAATACTTATTATAAATCCAAGTTTGGTGATTGAGTATCTCGTTATCAATTGAAAACATTTCAATTTTTGTAATTGGCGTTCTAAGAAGTTGGATATTAAAGAGTGATTTATTTTAAAAAGTCCTGTTCTCAGAGGGCAATCCGTAAATTTCACCAAATTCCAGTCTTCTCTAACCACCTAAAAGATGCGGTCTTTGTTCTCTTTAAGTTCTTCCAAATAACCTCATCACTTGGTAATGGTTAAGAATGTGAGTACAAAGAATATTCCGTTCTGGCATTGCCTGTCATGCAGTGTAGATGCCCCATCAGTTCACACTTATTTATTGACTTCTTTCTTTGTTAAGCAGTAGAGGTGAATAACACTGGAGTTTCTGACCTGTCAGAAATAACACCATCTGGTCTATCTTCTGTAGCAAAATGCCCCCAACCCCAACTTTACTATGTTTAGGCTCGCTTGCTTTCTTTCTTTCTTTCTTTCTTTCTTTCTTTCTTTCTTTCTTTCTTTTTTTCTTTCTTTCTTTCTTTTTCTTCTTTCTTTCTTTCTTTCTTTCTTTCTTTCTTTCTTTCTTTCTTTCTTCCTTCCTTCCTTCCTTCCTTCCTTCCTTCCTTCCTTCCTTCCTTCCTTCCTTCCTCTCTCTCTTTCTTTCTTTTCTTTTTTTTTAAGATTTTATTTATTTATTCATGATAGACACAGAGAGAGAGAGAGAGGCAGAGACACAGGCAGAGGGAGAAGCAGGCTCCATGCAAGGAGTCCGATGTGGGACTCGATCCCAGGACTCCAGGATCACGCGTGGGCTGAAGGCAGGTGCTAAACTGCTGAGCCACCCAGGGATCCCTGTTTTTGTTTTGTTTTGTTTTTAAGATTTTATTTATTCATGATAGACACACATAGAGAGAGAGAGAGACACAGGCAGAGGGAGATGTTTAGGCTTTCTTTATTGGCAGTTTGGACACATTAGTTGGTATATTAGCTATGTTTTGTTTTTGTTTTATTTTGGTGGGAGATGTGTTAAAAGTTTTGGTTAAGTTAAACATGGATCAAGTAGCTTCATCCTAAGATTTGATAAATTTGTTTATAGCTGTAATTTGCCATTCTTGTTTTCTTCCTTAGTATAGCTAAATTTTTTGAATATTTACATGAATTAGATTTTCTTTTGATGTAAGCCATTTTC
Organism: Canis aureus; assembly: GCF_053574225.1. Classification (NCBI taxonomy): domain Eukaryota; kingdom Metazoa; phylum Chordata; class Mammalia; order Carnivora; family Canidae; genus Canis; species Canis aureus. The sequence continues at coordinate 55,329,865 of NC_135620.1, forward strand.
ATGAATTTTCTCTAAATCCATACATTAATATTAAATCATTTTTATTTCAAGGATTTTTTTTTTTGAGAGAGAAGGAGTGAGAGAGAGTATGAGCTGGGGGAGTGGCTGAGGGAGAGGGAGAAGCATGCTCTCCTCTGAGCAGGGAGCTCAATGTGGAGGCTTGAATCCAGGACTCTGAGATCATGACCTGAGCCCAAGACAGACGCTTAAGCAATTGAGCCACCCAGGCACCCTGGAGTAAAAATTTTTTTGACATTCTTTTTCATAGGATGGATAATCCAAATGACCAAAAAAGTTAAAAATATCTTGTATAAAAACTTGTAACTTTTGCTTAAGCTGTTAAATTTCTTACAAAATAGGTAATTGTTAAAAAGATGGCCATAATTATACTGTAAACCAAACACTGTTTCTGTGGTAACTGAAAAAAATGTTGATTTTTTAGTTAATGGGAATGGTTGGATAGGTATGCCTCATTGTCATCTTTTTTTCTCAGCATTTGTTAAGATGGTAATATAGTCACTTTCTGTAGCCTCTAAATGAGTTTATATTTATTTACCCATGTTACCCCTATTCTTTGATTAAAATCTTCCATCCTTCTTGTATTAACAGCTTAATTGTGGCAAGGCATTGTGATAAGTAAATGAGTTTCCTGGCCCAACGAGTTTGTAATGTAGTAAAATGTTTCTCAAAATGTGGACTGTGGACCTGTATTCTTCCTGCAAGGTCAGAACTATTTTCATCATAAAAAGATACTGTTCCTTTTTCACTGTGCCAGTATTTGTTCTGATAGGGCAGAAGCACTGGCGGAAAAGACTGATGATTCTTCATCATGAATCTGTGCTGTGGCACTAAACTGTTCTAGGAATCTTTGTATTTTTGCCACCACAAACTCAAAAGAAAGCTAGTTTCAAATGTCCTTGATGAAGCAGAAATAATTAGTAAACTTATTAAATTTTTACTTTTGCAATCATTTTACTCAATATTTTGTATGATGAAACGAGGAGTACTTGTGTCCTAAAGTATGATTATTGTCTCAAGGAAAAGCAGTTGTTCACTTTTGTAAGCCGAACTAGCCTCTTTTTGCATTTTTACCACAAAGAACAACTGACAAGCTCCAGCTATTCAGAATTGGGTATTTTGCAGACACTTTTTTGAAAATGTCTGGAAGATTTTGAAATGTCAAGGAAAATAACTGCCAATATTTGTTGTCAATGATAAACCTTGAACGTTCAAGCAAAAATTAGAATTTTGGAAAAGCCTTATCTGTCAATGGTGAGTTTAACAAAGCTTCTCAATTTTTAAGATTTTGCTGATGAGATCACTTATGATATTAACAAATGTGATTGTTTTTTGGATTATTGTATAATGAAATATGTCAACATTTAGATCTTCGTAACTCCACAAACCAGTATTTTCCATATGATCAAAAGTATGATGTTACAAAATTGTGCATGAATTAGAATAGAGCCTTTCAGAATACAAGATAGACTAGAGAATTTTTATGTTAACAGAGTAAATAAAAGCTAATTGAGCGAGTTTCGTATTTTCATTGCCACTAAATTTTGTTAGAGTATTGAAGAATACTCACACAGCACCTGAGTGGCTCATTCGAGTGTCTGACTCTTGATTTCAGCTCAGGCATGATCTCAGAGTGGTGAGATCGAGCACTATGTTAGGCTTGCACTGGGTATGAAGACTGCTTAAAGTTCTCTCTCCCTGTCTCTGCTCATGCATCTGTCCCATGGGCCACTACCTCCCCCCATTCATGTACACATACTCTCTCTCTCTCAAAAAAAAAAGAATATTCACAATTACTTGATTAAGTTATTAAAATACTCCACTTTTCAACTATATATCTATCAAATCTGTTTTGCTTCATAATATTTTAACATATCACATAGAACAACATATCACAACAGATGGAATGTGGAAGCAGATATGTGGAAGCTGCATTATATTAGATCAATCATTAAAGAGTTTTGAAAAAGTGCCACCCATACCCAGATTTTTAAATTTTAAATATTATTTATAGTAACATAATGAGCTTATGATTATTTTAAATGAATTTTAAAAATTGCTAAACTTTAGTTTCTTACATGGTAAATATTGGTAAATAACCCACATAAAAATGGCTTCTGAAGTGCTTAGTAATTTTTAAGAGTATAAAAGAAGTTTAAGATCAAGTCATTTAGTGTAAGTACAGATAGGACAAATATTCGAAAATAGGGTATTTGAATATGATGATGATTTGAATACGGTAGTAATTGTGAAAATTCTCATGTTCAGGGGAGAGAGGCAGTTTATCCCTTGCTGTCAAGAAACAAAGAAAACTTCAGGGGATCCCTGGGTGGCTCAGCGGTTTAGCACCTGCCTTTGGCCCAGGGCATGATCCTGGGGTCCCAGGATTGAGTCCTGTGTCAGGCTCCCTGCATGGAGCCTGCTTCTCCCTTTGTGTCTCTGCCCCTCTCTCTCTCTCTCTCTGTGTCTCTCATGAATAAATAAATAAAATCTTTAAACCCAAGTGCCCCAAGGAAGTATGTATTAAACTAGGTCTTGAAGAAGAATGGGTAGCCTTCTAGGGGTAGGGATAGGAGAAATGGAGAGGAGGATATTTAAGATAGGGAGAATTAAATTAATGCTGTTTTTTTTTTTTTTAAAGCTGCTGTATAGATTTATATATCTATATACAGATGTAGGTATATACAAAGTTTAATAGAGCATTACTTTTCGTCACTATGAATTAGCAAATTGATGTATAGAGAATGAGGACTGACCATTTTCAGAGAGTCAGACTCGTAGTTTTTAAAAATAGTCTGTCATTTCTCCATGCAAATCAAGCTTGGGAAACTTTGACTAAGTGTAAACAGCTAATATTTCATTTGAATCTGTTGTTGCAAATATATAACATGAACATTGCCTTTATCCTAAATAGAATCTCATGATTGAGTTTTGTGGAAATTTCTGTGTGTTTGTCTGTTCCTTTGTGCATTTATGTTCTACTTTGCCCTCCAGTTTTTCCTGCTACCCTCCTTTTTCATTTTGGTTGTATATTTCTTTCTATTTGGCTTCTATACCTGACTTGCTTATTGTGCCTTTGTTTGATTTGCTGCTTTCCCCTCACCTTTTACGTTTTTCTTGTTTTGTGTTCTTTCCTTATAGAATTAGGATAGATCAACATACTTATTATCTATATATTAGATGGGTTGTTTTCTTGTCCTTTTTCTTAACAAAAGTTGGAGTAGTAATATATTTTACATTTATTTTTGTAGTGTTCCCAGAAAAAGAAAATAACATCCTCATCAACAACAAACCTATGATATGTATGTGTGTGTAAAAACGTGTATATATATATATATATATATATATATATATATATATATATATATGTGTGTGTGTGTGTATAGGACTTTGCTCTTTTCCCTTAGCACTACAAGCTTGAGATTTTTCTCTTAAAGTGCTTATTTAGGGAGTCCATTCAGGTTACTTAATGTTTTAGTAAATCCCTTTTGAGGGTTGTTTTACTAGAAATTGAATGTGATGTTTGGATTCATTAAAAAAAATGGACTTTTTTTTTTTTTTTAAAGACTAGAGTGGAAACCTCTTTTTGTCCGGTGCTATCTGGATCCATAGTCATATACCTGTATAAAATGGAGAAATATGAAAAATGGCATATATGAACATAAAACAAATCTTTAAAACATGTTTTAAGTTAATATATAGATTCATTTGCCAGTCTTTTGATAGAAAAGTCATACCTTTTTTTATTTTATTTTTAAAGATTTATTTATTTATTTTATGATAGACATAGAGAGAGAGAAAGGCAGAGACACAGGAGGAGGGAGAAGCAGGCTCCATGCTGGGAGCCTGATGCAGGACTCGATCCCGGGACTCGATCCCGGGACTCCAGGATTGCGCCCTGGGCCAAAGGCAGGCGCCAAACCGCTGAGCCACCCAGGGATCCCCAGTCATACCTTTTCTTGAGTATAACTATCACTCTGCTGATTAGTTTTTCATCATATTTTTTCATAAGCCAGTGTTTTGGAACATGATTGCAGATTCCTCTCCCCCTCCCTACTGCTGTTAGTCATATAATATGGTGGCTTGCCTACCCCTAATTTAATAGTAACTTTTAGAACCTCAGTTAAGTCAACAGCCCTTTCTTTTTTTAATCATTTCATTTGTTTATTTAACATTTAAAGTGAATATTATAGTAGTACAACTAGCAAAATTCCCTTTTGAATAAAAAAAATACTTCAGGGATCCCTGGGTGGCGCAGCGGTTTGGCGCCTGCCTTTGGCCCAGGGCGTGATCCTGGAGACCCGGGATCGAATCCCACATCAGGCTCCCGGTGCATGGAGCCTGCTTCTCCCTCTGCCTGTGTCTCTGCCCGCCCCCCCTTCTCTCGCTCTATCATAAATAAATAAAAATTAAAAAAAAAACATACTTCAAATGATTGAAGCAGAAGGGAGTGGATGGACTTGAGAGTGGCTATCATTTAGTATTTTGTAGCATCAACATATTTTACAAAACAAATTAAGAATTGGTCATTGTAGTTAGTGGGTTAAGTAAAGATTTGTTAAAATAGCATTTATTATAATATTTTGAGTCTAAGCAATGTCCTTGGACAGAAACTTAATTAAAAGGATCAAAGGAATGAAGAAATATATGCTATTTCCCTCCCTTTCTATGTCTCATATGTTCTGGGGTGCTAGAGTCCCAAGGAAGTTGTTTGTTTTTAAGCATGTTAGCCCCACATTGAATGAGCACTTGTGGGCAGGTCAAATTTGATGAGTAAGGCCAAAAGAGAGAAAATGCCCCCAAAATATTTTGCTTGTAGATGTTGGTAGTTAAGAAAAAGATGTGGGAGAAATGTATAAGGAGTGTCTGGAGGTAATATGTAAGAGAGTAAGTGTGTCTGAGACCCCTGGGTGGCTCAGCAGTGAGTGTCTGCCTTCAGCTCAGGGCATGATCCGGGATGCGAGTCCCACATTGGGCTCCCTGCAGGGAGCCTGCTTCCCCCTCTGCCTGTGTCTGCCTCTCTCTCTCTGTCTCTCATGAATAAATAAATAAATCTTTTTTATTTTATTTTATTTTATTTTTATTTTTTATTTTTTTTATTTTTTATTTTATTTATGATAGGCACACAGTGAGAGAGAGAGAGAGGCAGAGACACAGGCAGAGGGAGAAGCAGGCTCCACGCACCGGGAGCCCGATGTGGGATTCGATCCCGGGTCTCCAGGATCGCGCCCTGGGCCAAAAGGCAGGCGCTAAACCGCTGCGCCACCCAGGGATCCCAATAAATCTTTTTTTAAAAAAAGAGTAAGTTTGTCTAACAAGTTTGAAAGTTATTTATATGACATTTTCCCCTTGGGATTTATACTTTTTATCATAAATTTTTAATTAGTGAACAAAAAAAATAGTGCATTAACTTAGCTAATATGGAGACAAATGTTTTCTCTTTCTGGAGAGGCTTGACTAACATATTGTTTATTACAAGGATATATAAATTATAAAATTACTGTGGTAGCCTTCCCATCTTAGTTTTCCTTAGAATCATCATTAGAAGAATGATTTTGTACAGAATGTGTGAAAGATCAAAGAATATGGGGCAGCTTACATTTGTTTACAACTTGGTTTGCAAATGGCAACAAAATATATTGGTTTGTCTGCTGAATAAAATTAAGCTTACTTTTCTTTCTGCAGCGTATTAATTGTATTATAGTATGCCACAGCCACTTTCAATGCAATCCTCCTAGTCTTGGAACAGCAGCCAATTCCAGGAATTAAGAGAATTAGGTTACTTTGCCTAGTGGCACAAAACATACCCAAGGTATTAAATCATTCATTGGCTTGTCTGTTTGGGGCACAATCAGAAATAAAGTTTAGAGATAAAAGTTGATTTGCATGCTGTTCACATTTATTCATACACAACTTTAACAGGTATATTTTTTCTATTTCTGTCTGATTCATGTAATCCTTTTTGAAACAGATTTTCAATTGCAGTTATGTCCAGAGGTGTTGAATTTTAATAAAATTTTAGGATAAAGACTAAATTCAGGATTTAGCTAAAATAACTTGATGCTATTGGCTATGAAAATATTTTAATCTGTGTTTGGAATATTTAAATATTAAAAACATGGGGTTATCTAACAGGTGACTATATAATACTTAAAATTTTTGAATGATTTATTATATATGTGTTATTATATCAAGTTACATAAGATACCAGTTTGGCAGAGGAAGAAATGATTTAATTTGAACTTTAGTATTTCCAAAAAAGGATATCATTTTGAACTCAGAGTGGTAGAAGCAGAGATGAGGTGACAATGTGAGAACCTTTTGATTTTATTGGAGTGGAATTTGGTCAGCTATTATAGCTGATGTATCAGTGATTTTATGAGATTTGGGAGAAATTGTTTAAATTTTTTACTTTCAAGCTCTGAAGGATTTGCAGAAATCTTTGCCTTTCTGTTACTGTAAGCTTTGCTATTTTATTTTGAAGCTACAGGAAAGTGGGACTACATCTTTGGCTCTGTAGAATCTCTGATTTCCACTCTGCTTTAAAATAGCTCAAGAGTAAGGGAGGAGAAAATTGCTTTAGAATAAGCAGAAAGACCCCAGGAGACCTAATCAATCCTTAGGGTCTCTGGGAAGTATAAAGAGGAGTAAAGATAAATAATGCAGTGATTAACTAGAAATAACCTATTTATAACACGCTTGAAGCTAATCTAAAACAAAATTTTTAACTTATTTCTTCCAAATCAGAATTTAAAGAGGTTCCCTTTAAACATTAGGCATTAGGGCCTTCTGTAGTATACCTCATATAGACTATTGCTATTTTCTCTCATTTTGACCTTTATGGCTGCCATACATCCCATTTGAAATACCTTATTGCAGCCTTTGGAAATAATATTTGAAGAATGTCGTGGCTGGAAGGATCTACAATATCTAGGTCAGAATTTCCCAAATCTTGTTTTATGCCAGGATTTAACTATATGTCCCTAGGCTCTATCCCAGACCTATTGAATTAGAATCTATGTGGGTGAGACCCAGAATTCTGTATTTTAACAAGTCCCCCAGTGTTAGGCTGGCACGGAATGATTGGAAATCACTGCTTCAAGGCCAGTGCTCTCATTTTCTAGATGAAAAATCTCAGGCTCAGAGGAGATAAGTGACATGTCAATCTGTATTCAGTTTGGTCCTTGTCTCTGCATGGCAGCTACAATTTACAGAGTATTTTGAGGTCAAATCATGATAGCTACACAACTCCTTTAGTTGGTGGACCATGCTCAAATGCCTCTTTAGAGCTAGCACTTCTGCATGTGACCCTTCAAGACATTGTCATGGCAGACGTTTCCTTTGCTATAGCAGTCAGACATTGAGTCCTTGGCAGGAGAATGATCCAAGGATCTCTTCCTTCACATTAATATCCTACGAATGAGAACAGTACTTTGGGATATTGTGAAGATGTCTTTAGAAACTAGCTCTGAATAAAAACCTGTAAGTGAAGTGTCATATAGACTGTTAACAAGTGGTACTTTTGTAAAAAAGTTGAAACAAAATTCTATTAAGGTATAATTGACATACCACACATATTTAAAATGTGCAATTGATAAATTTTGATAGATATATACATATAGGAGGCCATTTCCATAATCGAGGTAGTGAACATATATAAAATCCCCAACTGAAAAAAACAAACAAAAAACAAAACAAAACAAAACAAAAATAAAACCCCCAACTGTTTCCTCATACACTTTGTAATTCTTGTCTCTTGCCTCATCATACCCTACTTGACCTCCAAAGAAGGTCCTGTCATGGTTAATTAGTTGTGCATGGTCTAAAATTTTAGGTAAATGGAATCATATGGTAGAGACTCTTTTTGATGAGGGGAAGAGGACTGGCTTACTTCAGTCAGCATAATTATTTTCGGATTCAGTCATAATATAGCAGGTATCAGTAGTTATTTCTTAGTATTGCTTTATATCCATTGTATGGATATACCACTCACTTGTTGATAGACATTTGAATTGTTACCAGTTTTTATTTGCTACAAATAAAACCGCTAAGAACATCATAAAAGCCTTTATATGGACATATGCTTTCATCTTGAGTAAATACCTGAAAGTGGAATGACTTAATTATATTGGTGTGTAATATTGATTTTGGTTCCTATAACTTTATAATTCCTGTAAAAATTACTTATTCTAGATGTTTTGGAGTATATTTTGTTGGATCTTCTATGTTGTTGAACATGTCATCTACAAATACAGTTTGCTTTCTTTTTTTCCAATGTGGAGGACTTTTTTTTTTTTTTTTTCCCTATTGTCTTGAATAGAACTTCCAGTATAATGTTGAGTGGTTATGGTGGGAGTGGACCTCTTTGTCTTGTCCTGATTTTAAGGGGAAAGTATAGTCTTTCATCATTACATACACTGTTAGCTATAGATTTTTTGTAGATACCTTTTAATGGCTTGAAGTTTCCTTCTATTGCTTGCTATGAGGCATTTTTATCAGGAACGGATGTTGGATTTTGTCAAATGCTTTTATGTGTTATATTGAGATGATCGTGTCGTTTTTGTTAATGTAGTATATTACATTAATTAATATTTTAAAATTCTAGTATAATTAATGTGCAGTGTTATATTTCAGGTGTACATTATAGTGATTTGACTATTTTGTACATTACTCAGTGTTCATCATGATACATGCACTCTTAAACCTTTACTTGTTTCACCCATCCTCCACCCATGTCCTTTCTGGTAACCACCAGTCCTCTATATTTACGAATCTAGTTTTTGTCTAGTTTTCCTTTGTTCATTTGTTTTGTTTCTTAAATTCCACACATGAATTAAATCGTATGGTATTTTGTCTTTCTCTGATTTATTTTACTTAGCATTATACCCTCTAAATTCATCCATGTTGTTGCATATGGCAAGATTTCATTCCTTTTTATGGTTAATATTCATTATGTGTGTGTATCACATCTTTTTTTAGATTGTATTTATTTATTTTTTTAAGATTTTATTTATTCATGAGAGACAGAGAGAAAGGCAGAGACACAGGCAAAGGGAGAAGCAGTGAGGGGAGAGGAGGGTGGGAGAGGGATAAGCAAACTATGGACTGAGCATGGAGCCTGACATGGAGCTTGATTTCACATCCCCAAGATCATGACCTGAGCTGAAATCAAGAGTCAGACACTTAACCAACTGAGCACCCAGGCACCGTATATCACTCTTTATCCATTCAACTGTCAGTGTGTACCCTCGAGTTGCTTCTATAATTATCTATTGTAAATAATGCTGCAATAAACATAGAGGTACATATATCTTTTCCAATTAGTGTTTTCATATTCTTTGGGTAAATAACCAGTACTGGAATTACTGGATCATAGAGTAATTCTATTTTTAATTTTTTGAGGAACCTTCTTCATACTGTTTTCCACAGTGGCTACACCAGTTGCATCCTTACCAACAGTGCACATGTGTTCCTTTTCCTCCACATCCTCATCAACAGTTGTTTCTTGTGTTTTTTCACTTTTAGCCATTCTGACAGGTGTGAGGTGATACTTCATTATAGTTTTGATTTACATTTCCCAGATGATGAGTAATGTTGAGATCATTTCATGTGTTAGCCATCTGTATATCTTCTTGGGAGGAATGTCTGTTTATGTCTTCTGCCCATTTTAAATTGAATTATTTGCCTTTTTGGTGTTGAGTTGTGTAAGTTTTTTATATATTTTAAATACTAACCCCTTCTTCATTTAGTAGGTTGTCTTTTTGTTTTGTTAATTTGTTCTTTTGTTTTGTTTGTTGTTGTTTTCTTTGCTGTGCAGATGTCTTTTATTTTATGTAGTCCCGATAGTTTTTTTGTGGTTTTTGTTTGTTTGTTTGTTTGTTTGTTTGCTTTTGTTTCTCTTGCCTGGAGACTTAGGTAGAAAAATGTTTCTATGACTGATGTCAGAAATTACTGCCTGTGTTCTCTTTTAGGATTCTTATGGTTTCAGGTCTCACATTTAGGTCTTTAATCTATTTTGAGTTTATTTTTGTGCATGGTATAAGAAAGTGATCCAGTTTCATTCTCTTACATGTAGCTGTCCAGTTTTCCCAACGTCATTTGTTGAAGAGACCGTCTTTTTCTCATTGCATATTCTTGTCTCCCTTGTCATAGATTAATTGAACATATAATCATGGATTTATTTCTGGGCTCTTTATTGTGTTTTGTGGATTTGTGTGTTTATTTTTGTGCCAAAGCATACTGTTCTGATTACTATGGCTTTGTAATGTATCTTGAAATCTGAGATCGTGATGCTTCCAGTTTTGTTCTTCATTTTCAAGATTGCTTTGGCAATTCAGGATCTTTTGTGGAATTGTGATGGTTCCAATTTGAGGATTATTCTAGTTCTATGAAAAAATGATTTTGGTATTTTGATAGGGATTCTATTAAATCTGCAGATTGCTTTAGGTAGTATGGACATTTTTAACAATATTTTTCTTCCAATCCATGAGCATGGTATATCTTTCCATTTGTGTCATCTTCAATTTCTTTCATCAATGTTTTATAGTTTTCAGTGCATAGATCTTTCACCTCATTGCTTAAGTTTATTCCTAGGTATTTTATTGTTTTTGGTGTAGTTGTAAATGGGATTGTTTTCTTAATTTCTCTTTCTGCTACTTCATTTTTAGTATATAGAAATGCAGCAGGTTTCTGTATGTTGATTTTGTAGCCTGCTTTACTAAATTTATTTATCAACTCTAATAGTTTTTTGGTGGAGTCTTTAGGATTTTCTGTATATAGTATCATGTAATTTGCAAATAGTGAAAGTTTTACTTTTTCCTTACTGATTTGGATATTTTAAATTTCTTTTTCTTGTGTGATTGCTGTGGCTAGGACTTCCAGTACCATGTTGAATAAAGGTAGTGAGGGGACACCTGGGTGGCTCAGTAATTGAGCGCCTGCCTTTGGCCCAGGGCATGATCCTTGAATCCCAGGATTGAGTCCCACATCGGACTCCCTGCATGGAGCCTGCTTCTTTCTCTGCCTCTGTCTCTGCCTCTCTCTATGTCTTTCATGGATAAATAAAATCCTAAAAAAAAAAAAAAAAAAAAAAAGAATAAAGGTAGAGTGAATGGACGTCTAATTGATTTTTAAAAATATTAAAGCAGGGATCCCTGGGTGGTGCAGCGGTTTGGCGCCTGCCTTTGCCCCAGGGCGCGATTCTGGAGACCCGGGATCAAATCCCACATCGGGCTCCCGGTGCATGGAGCCTGCTTCTCCCTCTGCCTGTGTCTCTGCCTCTCTCTCTCTCTCTCTCTGACTATCATAAATAAATAAAAATTAAAAAAAATATATTAAAGCAACCGTTATTCCTGGATTAAGCCATACTTGTTCATGATATGTTATCTTTTTTATATATTGGTGAATTCAAGCTGCTAGAGTAATGTTTAGAATCTTTGCATATATGTTAATGAGGGATATTTGTGTGTAGCTTTCTTGCAATGTCTTTATCTAGTTTTGCTATCTGAGTACTGTTGACCTCATTGAATGAGTTGGGAAATATTCCCTTTTCTTCTACTTTCAGAAAGAGTTAATGAAGGATTGATATTACTTCTTTTTCTTAAATATTTAGTAGATTTAACCAGTTAAGCCATTTGGGCCTTTAGTTTGCTTCATGGGAAATTTTTTAACTACAAATTCAGTCTCTTTAATATAAAGATGTAGAACTACTCATGTTATTGGTTTGTTCTTTGATAAGTTTTAGTGGCTTGTGTTTTTCAAGAATTTTTAAAAAGTATATTGCTGATTTTATTGGCATAGAGTTCATAATATTCTTTTTAATATTTATAATCTGTATAGAATCTCTAGTGACATCACCTCTCTCATTTCTTCCCCCCCATCTGTCTAGCTTGAGATGAGTTAATTTTATGCATCTTCTCAGGAAACTGCTTTTGATTTAAAAAATTTTTTTTTATTTTTCTAATTTTTTGTTTTTAGCTTTGATCTTTCTCTTGCTCTCTTTTCTTTTCGCTCCTTTCTTTCCTTCCTTCCTTCCATTTGCAAGCAGTCTCTACACCCAGTGTGGGTCTCAAACCCATAACTCCAAGATCAAGAGTTGCATGCTCTACCACTGAGCCAGCCAGGTGCCTCAATCTTTATTATTTTCTCTTTTCTGTTTACAGGGTATATTATTTGCTGTCAGTTTTCTAGTTTCTTACTGTGGAAGCGAAGGTTGATTTAAGACTGTTCTTTTAGTGCTGTAAATTTTTCCCTAAGTACTGTTTTAGCAACATCCCACAAATTTGGTATGTTGTATCTTCAGTTTCTCTCTGTTCAAAATATATTCTAATTTCCTTTGTGATTTCTTTTTGAAATGTGTTAATTTCCATATTTTGGTGTTCTCTAGAGAACTCTGTTGTTGGTTTCTAATTTAATACAGTGCGTTCAAATAACAGACTTTGTAACACTTGAATCCTTTTTATTTTATGGAAACTTGTTTTATGGCCCACAATATGGTCTTTTTTGGTAAATGTTCTAAAAAATAATGCTGTTTAGGTCAAAGTTGGAAAAACTTTAGCTATGATTCAGATTTTAGAAAATATCTCTACCCACTTTGTGTACTCTAATTGTACATCATGTTAATTAAGTTGCTTGGAGTTCTCCAACTCACTGATACTGTTTAAATTATTTTTCTTTTTTTTATAATGTTTTATTCTGGATTTTTTTAAAAGTTTTTATTTATTTATTTGAGAGAGTGAGGAAGAGGGAGAAGCAGACTATCCACTGAGCAGGGAGCCCAATATGGGGTTCTGTCCAAAGGCAGACACTTAACCAACTGAGCCACCTAGGTGCCACTATTTTAGATTGTTCTTATTGCTATGTCTTTAAATTCACTAATTCATTCTTTTACAAATCTGACCTACCACTAATTCCATCCTGTGTGTGTGTGTGCTCTGTTTTTTTGTTTTTGTTAAAGTAATCTTTACACCCAAAGTGGTGCTCAAACTCATGTATGCTCTACCAACTGAGCCAGCCAGGTGCCCTTCCATTGTGCTTTTAATCTGAAATATTGTACCTTTTGTCTCTAGAAGTTTGATTTAGATCTCTTTTATAATATCTTCCATATCTGTACTTAATTTTTCTGTGTAAAGAATACACCAATTACAACTGTTTTAATATTCTTGCCTCCTGATTCTCACACCTATGTCAAGTCTGAGTTGGTTCCAGTTGATTGATTTTTCTCCTCATTATGAGTCATATTTTCCTGCTGCTTCCCATGCTTTTCAATCATTGATTAGGTGCCAGACATAACTTTAACTTGGTGCTGATTATTTTTATGTTTCCATAAATATTCTTGATCTTTCTGTTGGGACAAAATTAAATAACTTTGTGATTGTTTGATCCTTTTTTAAAAATTATTTTTAGTTTTTTAGATTTTGTTTATTTGAGAGAGAGAGAGAAAGAGAATGAGCAGGAGAAGGGGCAGGGGGAGAGGGAGAAGCAGACTTCTCACCAAGCAGGGAGTCTGATGTGGGGCTCAATCTCAGGACACTGGGATCATGACCTGAGCTGAAGGCAGCTGCTTCACTGACTGAGCCACCCAGGTGCCCCTTGTTTGATCCTTTTGAGTCTTGCTTTTATTTGTTAGTTGGGAACAGGGGAGTGTTTAGTCTCAGGCTATTTATTCTCCACTACTGAGGCAAGGCTCTTTTGAGTGCTCTACCTAGCACCCAGTGAGTTATGAGATTTTGTAGCCTGACCACTAGAAACAGGCATTATTCCCTCTCTGTGTGATTGCTCAGTGATAGTCTAATTCTTTCCCTAACCTCAGATTGTTTTCTTACACGTGTGCTGAATACTCTGCTAAATACTCAGTGACACCCCTTGGAGATCTAGGATTATTTCTCTCCCCTCATTACTGTATCTTTTGAACTTGCCTTGGTCTCTCTGGCTCTCAGCTCTTCCTTTTAAACTCTTGGTGTTTGTCAGGCTTCCTGGTCCCTGCTTCCTGTACTGTGACCTGGAAACTCTCTCATGGATAAGCTAGGGCAGTCGTAGGACTCACCTACCTGTTTCTCAGGGATTTCATTATCCTTTATTACCTGATATTCAGTGTCCTAATAAACATTGTTTCTGGATATATTTTATCTGTTAGCTTATTTTCCTTTTCTTCCTTCTTTTTTTTTCTTTCTTTTTTGTTGGTTTCAGGGGGGCTGGTAGATCAGATCCCTGTTACTTTATTTAGTTGGAAGTAGAAGTCTGGTACTCCCTGTTGATTTGTGTGTAATAATTTCTTGAGGCTTGACTTTGTGTTATAGAGCACATTAGACAGTTATATATCTATATCCCTGAAGGTTTATGTGTTTGGATGCCAAAAAGCTTAGTTTTAAATCTGCTTATTGGGAAAATGCAGATTCATTTTACATTTGGACTCTCCCTATATTTTGGCATACTCAGTATGACTTCCATAATGCTTAGTAAAATTAATTGCATAAACTGCTCAGTATGTATTTGTGGATTCAGTAAATTAATAAGTTAATTTTCAAAGGGCTAGACACTTACCATATCCTGAGACATAATTCTAATCCTGTGCAATTTTAGTAGTTCTTCTTTCAACTGTTGAAAGATCTAAGTTTCTGTTATATTGCTGTGAAGCAGTAATTTGGTCTTAATGGTGAATGAACCAAAATGTCTAACTGTAAGTTTCTGTGTTCATCAGGAAACAAAATATAAAGATCCTGCTGATAGTAATTTAAAAATGTCTGTGTCTACTAGGATGTGATCTTTTTTATATATATTTTTTGAATTTGATACCAACTCAGGGGAACTATCCATTAATGTCAGGAAGGCATTTATTTGTTGAGAAAAATTCTGATATTATGGCCTAAGCTTTTTCTAAAAATGCACATATTTTGTTGTGAGTAGGGAACTAATTATTTCAGTAGGGAGACTACCTAGTGGGGTTGAATTGTCATTCTAAGAGATCCTTAAAAGAATTGTGAGACCCTTACCTGTTTTGCCAGCCAGATGTCTGCCAGCTCCTCTGACCAAGAGGGAGCTCCAGTGGGAATTTTACTATGGATGCTTGATTTTAACTCAAACTCACTTGTAATCCAGCATTGCTGGTTTTGTAATCTGTCTCCAGAAATTCTTTAACCTAAACTTGCTATTTTTTTTTTTTTTAAGATTTTTAAAATTTATTCATGAGAGACACAGAGAGAGAGGCAGAGACACAGGCAGAGAGAGAAGCAGGCTCCATGCAGGGAGCCCGACATGGGACTTGATCCCGGGACTCCAGGATCACACCCTGGGCTGAAGGGGTACTAAACTGCTGAGCCACCGGGGCTGCCTGCTATTTTCTTTATCATTGTCTAATGATTTTTGTAACATGTGGTTATTGTTTCTGAAGACTACATTTTTATTGTGTGTATGTATGAACATTACTTTTGATATAAAATAGATGATACAGAAAATTTCTAAATTCTGAGTCCCACTTTGCATTATTTTTAATTATTGCGGTGTTCTTTTTGGAAAATTTTGAGGCAGTGGAGTATGGAACACAAGTCACTATGGCCCCTGATCTGTCAGTTTGCCTTGCTCTGCCTTGCTGGTACCCTGTTAATTTTATCTTTCTTGCCAAGTCTAATGAGGTTTTTGGTGGTAGCAGTTTCTCTGATGTTTCTGTCAGCCTAATATGTAAACTGATAATTTTAAGCATTTGCTAAGTTAAAAATGAATTTATATCAAGTATACTCATAAATTTTTTAAAGATTTATTTTCATGTGTTTATTAGCCAAATAAAAAATCTACAAATTTAATATATCTAATTGAATTGTCTGTTTCAAATTACATTACATGTGCCTCTAGCTTTGCCAGTTCTCTTTGGTTAGAGTCTTTTTGCCTGAGGTGAGAAGTTTAGCCTGGCTCTTTACCTTTGCAGAGGATGAAGCATGTATTCCCACCAGTTGTTTGTTTGTTTTTGGTTTTTGGTTTTCAATTTTTAAAAAAGATTTGTTTACTTATTAGAGTGTTTAGTGGGGAGAGGCAAAGGGAGAGAGAGAGAGAGAGAGAGTCTTTAGCATACTCCAACTGAAGGCAGAGCGCAATACAGGGCTCTATCGCAAGTCCCTGACATCACACCTGAGCTGAAACCAGGAGTTGGACGCTTAACTGGCTGTGCCATCCAGGCACCGCCCCCCACCAGTTTTATAAATATGTCTTTGATAGAGGTATGTGTACCTTAAGAAATTAAAGCTAATAGGTGCCTACCACTTTTTCTAAAGCAAAAATAAAAATACATTGGGAGGAAGAGGAGATACTTGATTCTAAAATTTAAGAATATAGATGTTAACCAGTGTCATACGGGTCTGACTTTTTTATGGAGTTAGATGTTCATTAAAAATGAATTTTTAGGGGATCCTTGGGTAGCTCAGCAGTTTAGCGCCTGCCTTTGGCCCACCCAGGGCATGATCCTGGAGTCCCGGGATTGAGTCCCACATCAGGCTCTCTGCATGGAGCCTGCTTCTCCCTCTGCCTGTGTCTCTGCCTCTCTCTCTGTGTGTGTCTCTCATGAATAAAACAAAAAAAACAAAACAAAACAAATCTTTAATTTTTTTTAAATTTTTATTTATTTATGATAGTCACAGAGAGAGAGAGAGAGGCGCAGAGACACAGGCAGAGGGAGAAGCAGGCTCCATGCACCGGGAGCCCTATGTGGGATTCGATCCCGGGTCTCCAGGATCGTGCCCTGGGCCAAAGGCAGGCGCCAAACCGCTGCGCCACCCAGGGATCCCTAATTTTTTTTTTAAATTATAGAATCTCATGGGTTAAAAAAGCTTAGAAATTAATATTATTTGATGATATTAAAAGTGGATATGATATTAATGCTATGGGTATTAGGAAACAGTCATTTTTAAGAGATGTATTTAAAATATTTTGTGTATAATTTTTGTGGAGGGAAAGTTGAATATTGGTAGTAGAGAGAATCGGGGGCAGAATTCTAGCTGACATTTTTTTTTTTTAGCTGACATTTTTTTATTGCTGCTGAGTTGTTAGCATAGTTACAAATGGTGTGTTTAATACATGTGGATTTTAGTATTAGACAAAACTGTGAAGTTAATGCAAGTCTCTGTTTGGCATCCACTTGAGAGACCTCTTCTTTGGGGACCCCTTATTTTTCTGTTAATGATATTCAGTTCCTCAACCAGGGGACCTTGATTTCTACAGACTAATAACTAATAAGTTTTCCTTATGTCTTAACTTATAATGGCTTGAGAGGTTACCCTTTTCAGTATTATATTTGATTCATAGGAGTGCATTTTTTCACATGGGAAAAATTATTTTATGCTACATATGTTCCTATTATCTCTTAAATCATACCAGTAAGTTGCCATGTACTCTCTTTGTGATTGATGTTGACCTAGTTGATTACCAGTCATTAAATCAAGGACATACACACTTAGTTGTTAAATGATAAGTGATCTTTTTTTTTTTTTTTTTTTTTTAAAGATTTAGTTTTAGAGAGAGAGCAAGCAGGGGAGGGGCAGAGTGAGAGAGAATCTCCAGCAGATGCCCCACTGAGTGCAGAGCCTGACAAGGGCTCAGTCTTAGGACCCTGAGATCATGACCTGAGCTGAAATCAAGGAAGTAGTTGCTTAACTGACTGAGCCACCCAAGGTCCCGATATTTCATTTTATCAGCCATTATGTCTCTTAAAGTTCTAATGTACCTTCTGTATCAAATAATCAGTTTAAGAACAAAATGAAAATGAAGATTCAAGGCAAAATACATAGAGAACAAGATATTGTGTACCTGTTATTTTCATTGATTTTTTTCTTTCCTATTCTCACCATTTCAACTATCATCTCAGTGCAGATAATTCCAAAATCTGCGGTACAGTTACGACACCTCAGTTGTTCCTTTGAGATTGCCCCATTTGGATGTCTTCCTGTTATCAAAAATGGAGCTCAGGCTTTATTGTCTTTTCTTTTTTTTATTGTCTTTTCTTTTAAACTAGTCTTAGGGTACATTGTCCCAAATGTATCAGCAATACCATCATTACTGTAGTCACTCAGGGAAATCATAAGTTATAATACACATTTATGAGAATGTTTTAATAGTATTTGTTCATCTATTCATTAATTCAGTAAACATTTCTTGAACTCCTATATGTAAGGAACTGGAGGTATATAGATAATGAAGATATTTGCTCTGTTAAGTAATTTGTAATTACATTGAGTAGAGACATGTAAGACCCTGTGCAACTGATTACTAAGCCCTGTGGTTAATGCTGCCACAGAGAAGGAGACACCTTCCTCAGGATCCAGTGCAGGGAGGAGGGGAGAGGAAGCTTGAGGCGTATTTTTAAAGACCACTTAATTGTACAGTAATGTCAGCTTGGTAGAAATGTTCAGAGGCATGACTTTTTCAGGAAATAATTTGGCAACATATGAAGCTTTAAATAATGGTGGATTCTTTTGATGCAGCAATCTGAGGAAACTGTCTGAAATAGAGAAAAATCTTGATATATAAAGGGTTTGTTTTTAGAAATCTTTTTCTTTTAATTGTAGCTTCACCTGTAATTTAAAGAAATAGCACAGAGAGATCTTGTGTGCCATTTACTCACTTTGACCAGCAGTAATGTCTTTCAAAACTGTAATGTGATATCACAACCAGGATATTGATGTTGATACAGTCAAGATACAGAATAATTTTGTCTCATAGCGTCCGTCATTTTGTTGGCCTTTTGTAGTCTTCCTTTCCTCTGCCATCTCTGACCCCTGGCAACCACTACTAATATTTTCTCCATTTACATATTTTTGTAATTTCAAGAATATATAATTAGAATAAGACTGTGTATGACCTTTTAGGATTTGCTTTTTCCACTCCCCCAGATTCATCCAAGTTGTTGTGTATATTATTAGTTTATTCCTTTCTATTGCTGAGTTGTATCCCCTGATATGGATGCACACAGTTTGTTTAATCATTCACCCGTTGAAGGACAGCTGGATTGTTTCCAGTTTTGGACTATTATGAATAAAGCTACTGTGAACATTCATGTGCAGGTTTGTGTGAACATAAGTTTTCATTTTTCTGGGAGAAATGCTCAGGAGTTCAGTAATTAGATTGTATAGTGGTATATGTTTAATTTTTTAAGAAACTACCAAACTTTTCCGTTAGTAGCTCTACCATTTTACATTCCCACCAGTACTTGGAAGTACAAAGATATATTTGTTATTTCTGAAAATAACAAAATAACATACACTAGAAAATGGAATAATTAAGTATTGGTTATACATCTATATCAGAATATTCTGTGGGTCATTAGAAATTTTTATAGGGTGTTTTTTGGTTAATACTAGAAAATAGCTATCTTAAGTAAAAAAAAGGATCTAAAATACTATTACCTCAAGTAATAAATGCTTAGAAAATAGAAAAATGATTTATAATTAATAATTTGAGTAAAGAATGTTTATGATAATATATGATAAGCATATATTGAAGGATATTTATATTTACCTTGATTCTTCAGCCACTCCTAACAGCTGATGGTACCATTTAGGAACAAAAGAGGGAGCAAATGTATTCTTTCTTAACTAATCCTTGTTTATGGCACTGTCGAAGAGCTTTGAGTATTTACTGTTGAGGAAAACAAATTACTTTTCATTAAAGTCAGTATAAGAGCCTTAAAGATACCTGAACCTGTGTTTACTGCTAAAGTCAGGGTATGGTACCTGATCTAGCTTACTTTTCTTATTGTTCCACCATGGAAACATATAAATATACTCACTCTTTAAAATTCTTTTCTTGGGGGACCTGGGTGGCTCAGTTGGTTAAGCGTCTGCCTTCGGCTCAGGCCATAATCCCAGGACCAGCCCTTTGTTGGGCTCTCTGCTTGGCAGGGAGCCTGCTTCTCCCTTGCCCTCTGTCTGCTGCTCTGCCTGCTTTTGCTCACTCTCTCTCATTCTCTGTCAAAAAAATAAATAAAATCTTAAAAAAAAAAATTGGGACACTTGGGTGGCTCAACGGTTGAGCATCTGCCTTCAGCTCAGGCGTGATCCAGGTCTAGGATCAAATCCTACATTGGGCTCCCTGTGAGGAGCCTGCTTCTCCCTCTCCTGTGTTTCTGCCTTTCTCTCTGTGTGTCTCTCATGAATAAATAAATAAAATCTTTAAAAAATAAAGTTCTTTTCTCCTTAAATATGTAAAAAGCATATGTACAAATTGTAACTGACTTAGAACTACAACTCTGAACTAAGGACTTTTGCTTATTTTTCTGTTCAACAGCTCTGGCTTTCATTTCCTCTGATTTTCAGCACCCTTTCTGCTTCTGCTAGTTCAGCCCTTCTGGAAGTTATTTTCTCCATTTTTTAGCCTGTGACCCTATCTCACAAAACTATTTTGTGTTTTCCATTATGGGTAAATAGAATTGTCAGTCTTGCAGACCATATTATCTGGCCAGCCTTTCCATTAGGTGCCAGTTATTTAATATTAAATAAATTTTTAAAAATAATTTCTTACGGTTGTTTAAATACTATTGTTAAAATCACTATTTTTCTGTCTTTTATTGAAAATATAAAGTATTAGGATGAATCGTGAAACTGATGTAATGGTCGAATATGGCAGTTTCATATTCTTCAGATGAATATTTCTCTAGCCTTACGGGTTAAATGCCCTTATCACATTAGTCTGAGAACTCAGCCACCTACCCTATAGATTGTTGCTTCAGTGCAAAAAATGAGCACCAGGTTTTATTTTATTTTATTTTGTTGTTTTTTAAAGATTTTATTTATTCATGAGATACACACACACACACACACACACACAGAGGCAGAGACATAGGCAGAGGGAGAAGCAGGCTCCCCAACGAGGAGCCTGATGCAAGACTTTATCCCAGGACCCCAGGATCACATCCTAAGCCAAAGGCAGATGCTCAACCATTGAGCCACCCAGGCGTTCTGAGCACCAGGTTTTAAACAAGAATCTATCAGTGTATTTTGGGGAGTATAGAACATTTTTATTTATGTTGATGGTTTGGACTCTAGCCTTTTATAGTCTTTGCCTTGGAATATGCTTATTTTTCATCGGTAATGCTCCTAAGGGTCAGTCACTGCCTTCTGCCTCTGTGTTTAGTCTACTAGTGTTTAAATAGCATTGCAGTGTCCCTGAGTTCTAGTATTCTTTTAAGCCAAAGCCATTTATGGGAAGAACTGAAGAGACCTAAGAAATGCAAACCTCAAACAGTGTAGCATACCTATGAGTGCTGAAAGAGGAGAATACTTCACCTTGCACTGCTGCCACAGTCAGTACAGGGCTGAGGCCTTCAGCTAGTGGATCTCTCCACATTGGCTCTATGTTAGGATAACCAGGAGAATTTTAAAAAACTGATGTCCCGGAATTCTGATTAAATTTGGGCCTGGGCAACAGTATTTTTAAAAGCTACCCCATATGATTCTAGTGGTCAGCTTAAGTAGAGAGCCTCTGTTTAGACCAAGTTGAAAGCAAAGAGGTCAGAAATACCCACAGACATAAGAAAAATCATTGTAGTGACTCAAAGGCACTTTTATTTTTTTATTTTTTTCCTGTAAGTCATATCATTTTCAACAAGAATAGTAGTATATTATTATGGAGTTTATATAAAAGTATGAATGCAGTTTTTGTGAAGACTGAGGCTAAATTAAAACACAGTGGTAGGATCCCTGGGTGGCGCAGCGGTTTAGCGCCTGCCTTTGGCCCAGGGCACGATCCTGGAGACCCGGGATCGAATCCCACGTCAGGCTCCCGGTGCATGGAGCCTGCTTCTCCCTCTGCCTGTGTCTCTGCCCTCTCTCTCTCTCTCTGTGTGTGACTATCATAAATAAATAAAAATTAAAAAAAAAAATAAAACACAGTGGTAAGATACGGGATCAAGACTCTTCATCAGCTGCAGTGATAAGTCATGTTGATAGCATTTATACTTGGTAAGATGGAATGAGAATATCACGTTATCTCTGTGGTCTTCCTCCCCAAAACCCATAACCCCAACCTAACCATGGGAAAAAGAGCCAAATCCCAATTGTGGGAAGTTTTGCAAAATACCTAATCAGTACTCAGAGCTGACAAGGTCATCAAAAACAAGGAAAGTCTGAGAAACTTACAACCAAGAGGAGACTAAGAAGACATGACAAATAAATGTAATGTGCTATCCTGGCTGGGATTCTATAACAGAAAAAGAATCAGTAAAAAATAAATCTTAATAAAAACACAGATTTTAGGTAATAATAAGGAATCAATATATTGGTTCAATAATTTTGATAACTGTTCCATACTAATGTAAGATATTACTAATGGGGGAACTGGTATGGGGCACATAGGAATTCTGTATTATTTTCACAGTTTTTCTGTGGACCTTCAACTGTTCTCACTCTAACCATTAATTTACCAAAAATGATGCCTTGATAGTTAAGACACCATGCTGATGAGTGTATGATTTCTAGCTAGCTGTATTAACTAGCTCCCTGACAGGGTATGGATATGTCAGTCCAAATCCATCACTCCTAATGGAAAAGCAGTGTAGATTCACACTGTAAAGAGTAGAAGAATAATATTATATTTTTATGATTTAGAGCACATTCCACTGTCATAATGTTTCTACCACCACCAGCTCTTCTCCTCACCCCACCCCACCCCCCCAAAAAAAAAGAAAGAAGAGGGAAAGGGGAGGAAAGAGGGGAGGTAAAACTGAAAGAAGGAAGGCAGGCAAGAGGAAAAGTAGGAAGAAAGGCAAGAGGAAAGGAAAGAGACACGGTGGTTGGCACATACGCCTGTGTATTTCAGAGTTAGAAAGATGAACTATGTTCTAAATAAGATGTAAAAGATATAACTTGGTACATGATGTTGGAATAATTCACAATGTTATAAGCAGTGATAATTAAGTTTAACTGTTACAGCAAAAGTATTTGAGTTGACATATTAAGCAGTGAAAATAAATTTTAGGTTTCAGTGGAAAGAAACTGACATAGCTGTAAGATTTTTTTGGATGTCTGAAAATAAATGTTGAAGGCACATTAGAAATGTTAACATTGTTTTGTAGGGAACTACAAGTGGCTAAAAAATGGACTAGGCTTTTTATAAATAGAATGAATTGACAGATTTTTAGATGTAGTGTTTTTATTGTATATGAAATTAACGATCTGTACCAATGAGTGAAGTAAGTCATTTTATTTTGTAAAGGAGTGTAATATTTTTTGTTTTATCTGCCATTTCTTGATAAGGTGTTTCATTTACCTTTCTTATGTTTGACCATCATATAATTGGTATTATATGGTCCTTGTTTCTTTGCCTTTTGCTCTGATGTAATGTTCTTTTTTTCTTCTATAGCCTGGGATGTATCTTGATCTTCAAAATAACCAGGCATACTATTTACATGAAACAGATAAGCATACACATGTAAATCTTCATTGATTCTCTAAGAGGTGGTGTGTGTTTTTTCTTTTTCTTTTAAAAAAATACTTATTTATTTATTTTTTTTGCTGGCAGCTTTAATAATGTTTTCATAAAATATGATGGATTTATAAATCTGTTTAACATGCCTTTCCCTTTTTGTCTTAGTGCTTTGCTTCTAAGTTGCAGATGCAGTGGCTGAACAATACGCTGTGTGGTGTGACAGGTAAATTTCCCAATTTACCTGCCGTAATAGTGTGCTGTGTAATGCTATTCAATCATCTCTGAATTTTACTTGCCTGATTAGTTGAGTGAAGCAGATTTTCAATTTAAATGTAACTTCATCTGCTTGATTAAAAATGTAACAGAACATTATCTGCTGCAAATAAATTTCAGTGGAAGAGATGATTTTGCCTGTTTAAAAATAACATCTGTTTATATTGGCTGGAAGCAGACGATTAATACTTCTCTAATTTCGAGGTTTACCAGTCCAGCTCACCTGTCTCTTTGCATGGATAGTTGAAATTGATGGCTGTCGAGTATAAACATTTACCTGTTGATGTTTAGTTGATGGATTTCTTTTTTAAGGATAATACAGAATCCCATCATTGGGCATTCATTTATTTGCTGCTCATCAAGATGATTGACAGTTTTGCCAACAACATGAAAAAAGGATCTTCCTTCATGATGCATACGAGAAAAATTTTACCCCTCAGTGATGAGTGCCCTACAGAAAAACAGATTTTTGTAAATTCTTTTTCATAGTTGATATTTATTTGAATTCTGAGTTTAGAGTCCATGAGTATAAATTTAAGTCAAGTGTGTAGTAAATGAGGGTAGGTAGTATTCTCCTACTGGCATCTTTCATCAAGTGATTATATGTGTAGGCAGTAAGGACAAGGAGGGAGAAAGATAGGAAAAACCAAAATGGTTGTTTTTTTTCCCAGTGCTTAGCATAGTGTTAGGCATGTAGTAGACCACCCAATAAATATTTATTGAATTTGAATTAAATATCAGGCCCAGGGTATATTTGATATTCTACAGATGTAACAAACTAGATTTAATTGGCTTAAATAAGTAGTCTAAAATTGTAGCAGAAAGGAATTATAGAATAAGAGTTTTATCCTCTTTTTTTTAAATGAAAACTTCTTTTTAGGAGTTTATTAGAAGTACATTTTTAGATGCAGAATTCTCCTATAAATACTGTCTAGAAAAAAGAAAGGCATTGTGCACTGTTAATGTTCCCAACTGATAAGTAAAATTGAGTTAAAAAATAGATGTAAAAAAAAAGATGTAAAAAAATTCTAACACTAGGAAAACAGTATAATTCAGTTGGTTTTAGTATATTTAGTATATAGTATAAAGTATTTGTTTTGTAAAAATTAGTATAGTTCCCCTATTTCAAAAAATACTGTCTTTTTTTTTTAAGATTTTATTTATTTATTCATGAAAGACACAGAGAGAGAGAGAGGCAGAGACAAAGGCAGAGGGAGAAGCAGGCTCCATGCAGGGAGCCCGATGTGGGACTTGATCGCAGGACTCCAGGATCACGCCCTGGGCTGAAGGCAGGCACTAAACCGCTGAGCCACCCAGGGATCCCCTGTCTTCTTTTTTTGAATGCTGTATTTATTTTGGTAGCTTATTCTGAACATACCACTTATGTATAGAGGAATAATTTTGCATGATTTTGATAACACTTTTTTGTCCTTTATCGTAAAGCAAACAAAAATATTATTGGTGTGAAAGTTAATGGAATTGTGTGTTGGAAACTTTTTTTTAAGATTATATTTATTTATTCATGAGAGACACAGAGAGAGTCAGAGACAAAGACGGAGGGAGAAGCAGTCTCCATGCAGGGAGCCCAATGTGGGACTCGATCCCAAAACTTGAGGATCATGCTCTGAGCTGAAGGCAGACTCTCAACCACTGAGCCACCCAGGTGTCCCTATGTGTTGGAAACTCTTATCAATTGCAAAATTTAGGAGTTCTAGGCCATTATATATAATTTAAAAATTCTCTAATTTATATTTTTCAGGCATATATTTGAGGAGATGTGTGTCAAAATACTTTAAATCAGCTAATCAAGAAAATTAGTCTTTTCTCCCAAATATAAAGGGTACATTTGAACCTCTAGTTCATTTTGCTGATTTGGCTATTTTAATAGATTATTTTGGTTGTTTTATTTACAAAGAGTAAATATTTTGGGATTGAATTTGAATTTTTTCGAATCTGTTAGGTTAATTGTGGGTATTTAGCAGAAATGTTTTGCCTGGTGCTTTAGGAGAATGGCTCAAACTGTGAAAATGTACAGATAAATCTAGCACACACATTGTGACATTGTAACAAATTAATTTTATTTAAATATTTAAGTTAAATGTGAGATACATAGCTTTTTAAAAAACTAAATGAGGTTAACAAGAAACTTAGAGTATTTTCTGTTATAGCTTTCTTTGTTATCTTGTCCTTCCTGTTTATTCATAGTTTGCAAAAGATAGATGAGGCTTTTTTTCTGTTTTAGTTTTTTTTTTTTTTTTTTAAGATTTTATTTATTTATTCATGAGAGACACAGAGAGAGAGAGGCAGAGACACAGGCAGAGGGAGAAGCAGGCTCCATGCAGGGAGCCCGATGTGGGACTTGATCCCGGGTCTGCAGGATCACGCCCTGGACTGAAGGCGGCGCTTAAACCGCTGAGCCACCGGGGCTGCCCTGTTTTAGTTGTTTAGATGATATTTAAGGGAAAAGAACTTAAAAGAGCAGGGTCCACATCTCAAGAAGAGTATGCTACTACTTGAAATCAGGTTTTGGGTCTTCAGAGACTTCTGCTAAGGCCTTTGTGATTTGCTTTAAAATGTTAAAGTTTGGGAGATCCCTGGGTGGCTCAGCAGGTTAGCTCCCTGGACCAAAGGTGTGATCCTGGAGCCCCGGAATCAAGTCCCACATCGGGCTCCCTGCATGAAGCCTGCTTCTCCCTCTGCCTGTGTCTCTACATCTCTCTCTCTGTCTCTCTCTCTCTCATGAATAAATAAAATCTTTATAAATAAATAAATAAAATGTTAAAACTTTGTCATGAGTCTTAAAAGGGAGTGAAATGACAACAGATGTTTACAGCAGCATAGACATAGAACTAATGCAGATATCCACCAGTTGATAATAGATAAACTGTAGTATATTTGTACAGTAGAATATTATTCAGCCATAAAAGGGATGAAATTCTGGTACATACTACAACATATGTAAACCCCAAAACATTATGCTAAGTGCAAGAAGCTAGGCATAGAAGACTCCATATTCTATGATTTCATTTATGTAAAATGTCTAAAATAGGCAAATCCATAGAAACAAAACTAGATGAATGGTTGCCTGGGGTTTATGGAAGATGTTCTGGAATTTGATAGTGGTCATGGACACACAAGAGTTTTTTGAATATATTACAAACCATTAAATTTTAAAGGGTAACTTCTATGGTATGTGACTTATATCTCAATTTAAAAGGGATGTTGTGAAATATATAAATTGCTGGTTTATAGAGATTATTACCAGAGCTTGTCATTGTTCGTTTTTCCGTAACATGTAAAGCTTTACTCTGGAACTGAGAGAACTGAGCCTATTGACAGGGAAATGGGCTGGCAGATTGAGGCTGACCTTTTGGTATTTAAAAAAAATCATAAAATTACAATTACAATTACAGTCTTTCATAAAAACTTACTAAGATTTTAATTTTATTAATTACAGAGGTATATTTATGCCATATTTTCATATTGGCATTATTTTTACTTACATGTTTTTATATATCATTTAAAGACAAATAAATTAAAAAAAAATAAATTTTAGTTGTAGAAATTTAAAGGATGAACATAGCCTTGTGAAAAATCAGGTTTTCTTGAAATTGTGCTGCCATTTCTGAGGTTTTAGTGTACTCATTTCAGATTGAGAAATTGACAGCCTTTTGGATAAATTGTAGATACTGCATTAAGTTGTAGAAACTTATCCAGCTGGAAATATTTAGGAAAATAAGAGTAAATTTATATTAAAATCAGTGTAGATATTTATGAAATATATACTAAGTTATGTTGATTAAAAGCTTTTCTTAGACTTTTTGCATTAAAAATCTTGCAGAAAAAAATAAAATAAAATAATAAAAATCTTGCAGATAGGGCAGCCCGGGTGGCTCAGCGGTTTAGCACCGCCTTCAGCCCAGGCCTGATCCTGGAGACACGGGATCGAGTCCCATGTCAGGCTCCCTGCATGGAGCCTGCTTCTTCCTCTGCCTGTGTCTCTGCCTCTGCTCCCCCCCTCCTTGCTGTCTCTCATGAATAAATAAATAAAATCTCAAAAAAAAAATAAAATCAAAATCTTACAGATCAGCATTAGGTTTGTAAGATGTTCATATGATCAAAATTAGGGATTTCTAAAATTTAATAAGTAACAGTACAATGTGTACCTTTTGAAATTGTGAGAACATTCATTT
The DNA here is from genome assembly GCF_053574225.1 of Canis aureus. Classification (NCBI taxonomy): domain Eukaryota; kingdom Metazoa; phylum Chordata; class Mammalia; order Carnivora; family Canidae; genus Canis; species Canis aureus. Next base: position 55,357,752 of record NC_135620.1, read on the forward strand.
TGTGATGCAGAGGAGAGAGAATAGATATTTGAATATAAAATAACAGTTCAGCTTTCAGAATCAATCCACTGTAAAATATTGGTTACCTTAGAGGTCAGTCATACTGAATTGTATGCTCAATTATTTGAAGTGTGGTTTGTTTTCAGCCTTTTAGAGCTGCTATGTGAGTGCATTGCCAGATTGACTCTAGCTTTTCAGGGCTTGGGTCCCATAGGCATTCTTAGCAACTTACTTTCACAACTTTTGCTTTTATATTCAGCTGAAGCCAAAAAATTGATATTTGAATGATATTTGAAATGTTTTGACCTACAAAAATAACAGTTTTATATGGTTCAACCAAATAGTCATTTGCTTCAGATTACTGGGCATGTGAGTAGAATTTCTGTACTAATAGTAACTATTCACTGTACATTTTCTGTGCATCTTACATGTATTAACTAATTTTATCCTCATAACAGCCCTGTAAAGTGGTACTATTACTATCTCACTTATAGATGAAAAAATAGGTCTGAGGAGGTAATGTCCCTCCTCAGGAAGTAAATGGGAAGCTCAGTATTTCAACCAGTTTTGCTCCACAGCCCACATGCTTACCCACAATGTTATGTTGTCTTACATTCCTGACCTAGCCCCTTTTTCATCCTGTGGTAGTTTTATAAGTTGAAGCCTAATTCTTTCTCTGCCTTGAGCCCTTCTTCTTTCCCTATCCAGTGTAGTTAAGTGTTGGACTTTTATTGCATTGTATTTGTTTTATAATGGTGTCTTATTCCAAATGTGGTTTGTAGCTATAGGAATAGACACTTAAGGAGTCTTTCAGCTTTATTTATTTAAATATTTTATTTATTTATTCATGAGAGAGAGAGAGAGAGAGAGAGGCAGAGACATAGGCTGAGAAACAAACAGACTTCCTTGCAGGGAGCCTGATGTGGGACTCCATCCCAGGACCCCAGGGTCACGACCTGAGCCAAAGGCAGATGCTCAACTGCTGAGCCACCCAGATGCTCTTAGCATAATTTACTGTACTGATGTTCACATTTGTACATGTTCTTTTCTTTTCTTTTGATTTTATTTATTTATTCATATCACACACAGACACACACACATAGGCAGAGAAAGAAGCGGGCTCCATGCAGGGAGCCCGATGCAGGACTCAATCCCGGGACCCCAGGATCACGCTCTGGGCTGAAGGCAGACCTTCAACCGCTGAGCCACCCTGGCATCCCTGTACATGTTATTTTCTAAATTGTAGAAGCCTTCTATGGTTTATATCCTTTCAGCTAACACTTGTTGAATGCTGTTGTGTCAGATCTTACTATGTAGCAACTTAATATGTTTAATGATGTTAACTGAATAAATGTAGGAATCAACTTGGTCTGTGTCATCAGAAGATTCAGACAATGTTTTGGATCACTGATAAAGTAAGTTGTTCCCTGTTTTATTCAGTTCGTAATGGCAGTTTTCCAGGTTCCTATTATTGGCTTCCATCAAGGGAACAAACATTCAAAAAATATGCCAGAGCTAGGAGAGCAAGAGGTATTCTATTATTTACTCCTAGGACTTGGTCTCTACTCATCCTGAATCCCCTGCTATCTCTCTTTGTGGAATTCTTTCTGTACTTGGTTATTAGAAGGGAAATAGTATTAATATCCTAAAGAAGGCAGTTTGATTTAACATTATATTAAAATCACCATGATATATCCAGACTTGCTTAAAAATTGTGTAGTCTATTGCAGTGGTGTATGAATCTGGTTTGCTAATGGGACAGTTTATACAAAGTTGCATTTACAAGTATTAGATTCTTGCACAAAACTATCTGGGTTGTTTTATGGGTTTCTTACATTAAATAGAATTACCGCGGAGTAGACTTCTTGGCCGCAGGCAGCCTGAAGTTTTGCCTTAAGGAAATAAACTAAAACTGAAGGATTTATTTTAAAGTATGGAAAAGTTAAGGCCAAGTTGAACAGTTTTTCAGTTTGAGAATGAAATAATACTTCATTGAATTACTATTGTACTAACTTTTTAGTATATAAAAACTGTCTAGTGTTAGCTTATCAGTAGTTTCATAACAGAGACCATTAATACAGTAATGGGTCTTTTAGTTCTCATGCTATTTTCGGTATGCTGGAGCCTAAGGAAGCAGCCATCTTATGTAAAAGTTTAGTGCTTATTTTATTGTTTACTATTGCCATTAGATGTTTTTGTTACATATAGCTAAATCTTTTATTTAAAAGCTAGAAAAAAAATAAAAGCTAGAAAAATGAATTATGAATAAATATAAACTGAGTAAATGGGTATATTCTTTAACTTAGATAATCTTTTATAAATATTTCATTGTCACATTTAGAAATAGCAGTATAAAAATATTAGCAGTGTAAAAGAATATAAAAGCAGCACAAAAAAACAGAAAGAGTTATGGTCCTAGAGATATTGTTTTCCCAATGAGCTCCACATTGTCAGATGCCATGGTCCTGGCTCAACCCTCTTTCCTAATTATTTATCAGACATTGACATTTTTTTCCCTTGGCCTTGAGGATATTTCCTCTCTTGGTTTTCCTACCTCGTTGGCCATACCAAGGATCCTTTGGCCAGTTCATCCTTTCTGTAGAAGTCATATAGTATGGGTAATGCTTGAGAGTAGGGCTTATAAAGCTAGTTTGTCTTTATAAATCTTGGTTTTGCTGCTTATTATGTGACCTAGGGCAAATCATTTACCTTTTTGTGCTTTGGTTTCCTGACTGTAAAATGGAAGTTTATTATGAGGATTAAAGAGCTTAATATACATAGTAAAGCTTTTAGACTAGTATTTGGTGCATAGTGTGTTAGTTATTGTTTATTATTGTTCTGAACTTTAAACATTGTTGGCCATAGGTCTTGATCTTCAGGCCTTTTTTCTTCTTGTATGTTACTTCCTACAGGATCTTTTTAAATTTTATTTTTCTTAAGATTTTATTTATTTATTCATGAGAGACACAGAGAGAGGCAGAGACACAGGCAGAGGGAGGAGCAGACTCTCCATGGGGAGCCCGATGTGGGACTCTATTCCAGAACCCTGGGAACATGACCTGAGCCAAAGGCAGACGCTCAACCACTGAGCAACCCCAGGTGCCCCTTGCTACAGGATCTTTTAATTGCTGTGGCTTTCTTCTGAAGGCCAGACTATTTCCTCTTGCTTTTTTTTCAGCTTTATTGAGGTATAATTGACACTCTTGCATATTTGATAGACATCTTAAATCATGTGTGGGGGCACCTGGCTGGCTCAATCAGTAGAGCATGCGATTCGTATCGAGATTATAAGTTTGAGCCCTCCATTTTGCGTGTAGAGATTACTTAAAATAAGACCTTTAAAGAAAAGAAATCACATCTGAGGTATTGATTTGGCTTTCCTCTTCCCTCCTCTGTGCCTAGGTTTTTTATTTTAGCAAATGGAAACTCCATTTTTTCCAGTTACCAAAAAACACTAGACTCACCTCTCTTTTTTTCTCTCACATTGCACATTCAGTTCATCTGTAAGAACAGTTAGTTTTGGCATATATCTAGAATCTGACCCTCCAGTAACCATAATGGGTGGGTATCATCTCTTGGTGGATTGTTGTAATAGCTTTTCAAATGTTTTTTCTGCAGGCATTTTTGTCTTTTTATATTCTGATCATCATAATGCAGTCACAGCAACCCTTTTGGTCAGGTCATGCTACTTCTTTGCTCAAAACCTTCCAGTGGATTCTTACCTCACATGGTGAAATTCAGAATCCTTACTTTGAACCACAAGGCCTTTCATGATTCATCCTCAAGTCCAGGGGCATCCCCATCCCAAGTGTTTTGTCTGTCTTAACCTCCCACTGTTTTTCTGCTTTATTCAGCATTAGCCAAACTGGTCTCCTTCCTCTTTCTGGGATGTACTATACATTCTTCAGCTTCAGAGGGTGAATTTTTTTTTCTCCTCCAGAGTTAATATTTTATTGTGGAATGCCCAGGTTATTTCACATTACAATTTATGAGATAATTCTTTTATAGTGAAGTTTTTATGTATTCAGAGTATGCATATCTCTGTGAATACATCTGACAGGCATATGCTAAGACATCTCCCAAGGATATTTGACTAGATCCAAAAAGGATCTGACCTTTTGATACACATGGCTGCCTTTTTCTAGTGCACTTGGAACCCAGGGTATTAATGAGTACACAGTCTGGATACCTGGGTGGCTTAGCGGTTGCGCATCTGCCTTTGGCTCAGGTCATGATCCCAGAGTGTTGGGATCGAGTCCCACATCGGGCTCTCTGCTTGGAGCCTACTTCTCCCTCTGCCTGTGTCTCTGCCTCTCTCTCTCTCTGTGTCTGTCATGAATCAATAAATAAAATCTTTTTTTTTTTTTTTTTTTTTTTTAAAGAGTCCACAGTCTGCAGCAGGACCTAAGGCATCTTGGGCTCCTTCCTGGATGCTGCTCTCAAGAAACAAATAGCAAGTCGCTTAGTCAAGTTAGTGTACTTCATGTACTAAATAGAAAAAGAGAAACATAGAAACACATGCTCAAAAAAACACACAGCCACTCACACATAAATGTCTTCTTATAATATCTTCTAGTATCTCTGCATGCCTTGCTCCCTTCCCTCTCTTACTTCAGGTTTTTTCAGTGTCACTCTATCAGATAAATCTTTTTGACCACTCTATTTTATTTTTTATTATTATTATTTTTAAAGATATTTTATTTATTTATGCACGAGAGACAGAGAGAGGCAGGAGCAGAGACACAGTCAGAGGGAGGAAGCAGGCCCCCTGCAGGGAGCCCGATGCGGAACTTGATCCCGGGATTCCAGGATCCTGGGATTCCAGGATCATGCCCTGGGCCAAAGGCGGGCACTAAACCGCTGAGCCACCCAGGCTTCCCGACCACTCTATTTTAAATACTAGTGTCATCCTCTTCATCTCCTTATACTGCTTTATTATTTTTTTCTCAGTACTTTCTATCACTAGACATACTATATATCTGATGATTCCTTGTCTTAGCCCCCTCTCACCTCCCCATGGTCTTCTACCTTCTAGAAGTGTGCTTTGGAATAGTTGTCTATCCTTAACACCTAGTACAATGCCTAATAAAGAACCCAGTAAATTATTTCTTCGATGAATACATGACTTAAAAAAGAAGGCAATGGTCCCCTTGGGATGTGTTTAGGTGACATAGCATATTCCAATAGAGAGGGGACCAGAATCTCTAAGTGTAGCCATGTCAATTTTATGGATAGTTCTTAGGACCACTCTAGGTCATATTAGATCTATCTTTTAGATTTTCTGCAAGTTTCTAGATCTCTTAGTACACCTTAAATTTCAGAATACCTGACAAGTGGCTCTCTGTATATATTGTTAATGCCCTGCTGGGCTCTTTTCTTAGCATGCAGTATCACCTTGAACCAGACTTTAATAAAAGCTGGCACAAAATTTATTTGCCTGTGCTTCAGGAGGCTACTGGCAGAGTCTAGGCTGGCAGTTTCTTTCTTTCTCTCTCTCTCTCTCTCTCTCTCTCTTTCTTTCTTTCTTTCTTTCTTTCTTTCTTTCTTTCTTTCTTTCTTTCTTTCTTTCTTTCTTTCCTCTTCTTTTTAAAGATTTTTTTATTTATTCATGAGAGACAGAGAGAGAGAGGCAGAGACACAGGCAGAGGGAGAAGCAGGTTCCATGCAGGGAGCCTGATGTGGGACTCGATCCTGGAACTCCAGGATCACGCCCTGGGCCAAAGGCAGCCACTAAACCGCTGAGCCACCCTGGGATCCCCCTAGGCTGTCAGTTTCTATAGGTCGCAGGAGACATCTACAGGTAGTTAATTAAAATATCCTTTAGTATATCTTCAAGTCCTAAAAAAGATCTTTAATGCTCGCTTCAGCAGCACATATACTAAAAAAGATCTTTACTATAGTATGATCAGGTGTTTGATCACGTACCATCATTTAGGAATTGTGGGCATCTGCCATCATCTGGACACTCATTTGGCAAATGTCTACCATACTGGGTATTTCATTTGATGTAGAGTCAAATAGTATAATAATTTGAATATCAGGTTACAGTTTGTAGCCTTATTTATAAGTAAATTGAGTTATTGTTTTGTATATAAATACAAATCTTTTTCCTACTTTTCTTAAGGAATGTGTTAGTTTCCCAGGGCTGCTAGGATACACCATAAACTTGATGGCTTAAAATGGCAGTTTATTCTCTCAGCGTTTTAGAGGTCAGGAATCTGAAATTAGGGTTGCTTCTGTAGGCTTGCGGGAGTTCCATTTATGCTTTACTTTTAAATCCTTGGTGTTCCTCAGTTTGTAGATGCATCCCTCCAGTCTTTGTCTTCACATGGCTTTGTCCTACCTATTTATACTTACGGTCTTGATTTCCCTCTCCTTTCTCTTATGAGGTCACTAATTGACTTAAGGACTCCCTAAATCTGTGATATTCTTATCTCAGGATCTTTAACTTGATTATGTCTGGAAAGACCGTATTTCCAAATAGTCACATGTACAGGTATTAGAGGTTAGGACTTGGACCTATCTTTCTTAGGGTAGGGACAGTATTTGATTTGTGCACTGCAAGGGATAAATGTTGATTCATGGATCTCAGTTTTTTAAATTTTCAGTCAATTTGCTTAACATCTCATGCAGTAAATCCGTTGCCTGTTTTTTTTGTTTTTAGAGTTTATTTATTTATTTGACAGAGAGAGAGAGATTGAGAGAGGGCACAAGCAGGGGGAGTGGCAGGCAGAGGGAGAGCGAGAAGCAGACTTCCCAGTGAGTAGAGAGCCTGACCTGGGGCAGGATCCCAGGACATTGAGACCATGACCTGCACAAAGGCAGACACTTAACTGACTGATCCACCCAGTTGCCCCTGTTGCCGGTTTTTATTGACACGTGCATGATAATATTTTGGAGGTTCTATTTTCCCACTCTACATTACCCCCATTACTAAGAAAAATGAGCTCTTGCCCTCTGATGGTAGAATTTTGAGTGGGAAGAATCTTTTTGTTAAATGAACTTGCTGTTGTTTTTTTCAGGGTATTAAAAATGTGTTCTAGGCATGCGTGGGTGGCTCAGCAGTTGAACGTCTGTTGTTCGGCTCAGGTTGTGATCCTGTAGTACCAGGATCGAGTCCCACATTGGGCTCCCTGCATGGAACCTGCTTCTCCCTCTGCCTGTGTCTCTGCCTCTCTCTCTGTGTCTCTCATGAATAAATAAATAAATAAAATCTTTTTTTTATTTTTATAAATTTATTTTTTATTGATGTTCAATTTGCCAACATATAGAATAACACCCAGTGCTCATCCCGTCAAGTGCCCACCTACCTCAGTGCCCGTTACCCAGTCACCCTCACCCCCGCCCACTTCCCCTTCCACCACCCCTAGTTTGTTTCCCAGAGTTAGGAGTCTTTCAAGAAAATCTTTTAAAAAAATGTGTTCTAAACATACATACATATACATATCTGTTTAGTTTAATGTTTATTTTTACTCTCTTTATTTTCTTTCTCTATCCTACCTCATGGATAGTGTGTAAATAAATCTTGAAATTTGGGGAGGAAAAGTGGGAAATGTTAATCCACTTCTAAGACTGACATCATTTTGAAAATAACTGATTCCAAGGATGAACAGAATATATTTTATTTAATAGTTATGAGAGATAGATTTTCATAAACTTTTCCAAAGTAACTAGGTTCACACATTCAGTATAAAGGGTGTTATGAAAATGTAAAGTTCATTAATATGCTGTATATTTTTATCCCCTTGAATGTAATTTAGAGATTATATACTGTAATAGGATTTATGACATTATACTGTTTAATCTTTAGGGTGTTACAAATACATCAAGGACAGTTGGCAGTAACTGAAGTTTGCCTGCATTTTAAGAATGTATTAGTATTACAGAATATCATGAGTTATACTTTAAAATAAACAAAATTTATACTCTTAGAATATTTACAGATTCAAAGAAATTTTTTTTCTGCAGGCCACGAACAAAATCTTTAAGAACTAGCAAGATGAATTAAAGATGAAATGATTTATTTCTAAGGTTAGGCCTTAATTAATACATGGGGGATGATCTTGGCATTTCTTCAAAGTATTTGTTTGTGTATCTGAATTTGTACCTCCTCAGTAACCTGACTGGGATTTATAAAATGGAACAATCTCTTTTCTCCAATTTGGCTCTCAAAAGGAGCTCTGACTTACAAAAGGTAAGTGTATTTTTCTCAGGAATAGCTTACCATTTTAAAATAAGACAAAAAACAATGGCCCAACAAACCGTCCTCAGTGTTTTTTTTTTTGTGTACAATAAATACATTGATACAAAATGTGTTTATTGTTTGAGTCTTTAAACCATTGCTTTTTGTTTGTTATAATTCCATTGTTTATCATTTCTTTTATGTTGGATTTGAATAGTTTAGATTGTAAGCTTCAAAAAGGGCAAAGAATTTATCTTTTCAGCTTGTGGTCTTGACAGTATCATGCACAAGTAGGTACTTACAAGCTGTTTGATGTCATTGTTTCCACTTTGGGAGGAGAGGATAGAAGGAAAAAAATGGAATTTTAATATCTATGGAAATCATGTTTTTCACATAGTTGTCCTTCTTTAAAAGATGCAAGTGGTAGTTTTACAGTCTTTTTGCCCTATTTTGAGTTGGGATTTGTTTGATATATTTTTTGGCTTGTGTATTGTATTTACATACATTGAAAATGCTGTCAGACACTGCTACACCTTTTGCTTTCTGTTTTCAAATGTATTTTAAAGATCTCAACAGGAGAAGGACTACTACTATTTCTATTGCTCATCTTTCATTCCTAAATTTAAATTTTATTCTAGTGTCATATTTCTTCTCTCTGAAGAACTAACTTCCTTTAGCAGTTCTTTTGGAGCAAATCTGCTGGCAGTGATTCTCTTTGTTTTCCTTCATCTGAGAATATCTTTATTGTACCCTCATTCCCAAAGGTATTTTCCCTGAATATGGAATTCTGGGTTAACACTTCTTTTCTGTGAGTGCTTAAAAATGTTGTTCTACTTCCTTCCGGCCTCTGTGGTTTCTGATGAGAAATTCTCAGTCATCCCAATTTTGTTTCTTTATAAGTAATGCAAGTAAAGCTGAAAATTTGGGTTTTCAAGTTGCTATTTCCCCAAATGTTTTTTTCTTTCTGTACCATACTTTTTTTTTTCTTCTTGGACTCCAGTGGAATGAATATTAGATCTCTTATTATTGTCCTACAAGTCCTTAAGGTTTTTGTTTTGTTTTTAAATATGAGTATATTCTGTTAGTCTATTTTTAAGATCACTGGTTATTTCTTCTGTCATATTCATTTTGCTATTGAGCCTGTTCAATGGAATTTTCATTTTGGTTATTGTATTTTTCACTTTATAAATTTTTCTTTCTGTTCTTTGTATCTTTTATTTCTTTGCAGAGATTTCCCATCTTTTTGTTCACTCTAAGAGTCTTTGCTTTTACTTGTTGGAACATTTTCATAGTAGCTACTTTTAAAAGTCTTTGTCAGACAAATCCATCAGTGTTGGCATCTGCTATTTGTCTTTCTCATAAATTGAAGTTTTCTTAGTACTTCATGTATCAATTTTTTTTTTTTGGACTATATTCAGGACAGTCTGAGTATTACATTGTGAGACTCTGTCTTGTTTAAATCTTACAGTGAATGTTGATATTTTTATTTTAGTAGGTAATCAATCTGGTTAGGTTTGGCTGCAAGTTCTACCAGCCTCCTGTGGGTCATGGTTCTAGTATTAGTTCCTTTTACAAAATCTCTGCCACACCACAAATGTGTCCTGCATGTGTGCCAAACAGTGGCCAATATGGAAACTGGTTGGTTGTCTGCCCTGTAGTTCAGTTCTCAGTGTCTGTGATACGGTCTTTTAGCCCCAGCCCCATGTGTGCACAGCTGAAGGGTGAGCCCAGAAGTTCATCCACAATCTTATGGGGTTGCTTTCCTGAGCTTCTCCCTTTTTACAATCTTTTGGTTACTTTTGGTTACCTGGTCCCCTTCTCCTTTTGGTCACCCAGCCATAGAGGAAGAGCTTTAGTTACCCCTTCTTGCTGCATAAACTTCTTGCAACTGTGTCTACTTATGGGGCCAAGTAACAGAAAGACAGAAGCAGTGGGAATTCATACCATTTTCATACCATTTTCTTGCAGATGTCTTCCCCCTCCCCCGCCCCCCCAAGTTTTAGACTCTGGACCCCATTGCTGATCTGTCACTGCTTCCATCACCATCACACAATTGCTTGGGGGCTAGGGTACAAGAGAATGTTGAAAAGAACTAAATCTGGGGAATTTCCTTTACTCTGAGTGGTAGGAGACTCCTACCCTGCACCTCAAGCAGCAACTGCGGGCTTGGGCCTGGAGTTCCTCTATTTGCCAGAGTGCCCACTTGGAGGTTTCCTCTGTTGAGTCTAGGCCAGAGGAGACCAAAGAGAGGAAAACAGTAAACTCACTTTGCTGCTAATTTGAATTCTGATCTTCCCCAGTCCGCCTGCTACTGTTTACTTTTCAGATCCCTTAAATGGCTGCTTTATGCATTCTGTCCATGTTTTTATACCTGCATTCAGTGGGAAAAACAGAAGTAGAGTGTGCTTATACCATCATATCTCGGATTGGAACTGCTCATATATTTTTGAAATCCCCAAAAAGTTTAGAACAAATTATTCTAACTCTAGGGTATGGGTTTCCCCTTAGTCTAATTTCATGCTGAATATTTTTAAGAGTATATTTGAAGAAACTAGCCTATTTATAGGTATTAAATGTGCAAATTTATAAAAACATTTTGGGCACTGGAAGGCACTGGGATTTTTGCTTTTTAAATAAGCATAGTATGTAAATCTTTACCTATATAAAAAGTAATTTTATCTTAATTTTATTTCTTTCTAATTTGTCGGTAAGATTCCAGTCCAAATACCTAACAACTATCTTCTACTAAGTTTTGTTTTATTTGTTGTACTTACTAGAAGTACATTGGGTTTTACTTTTTTATCACCAGTGCATTTTTGGGAAAGTTTACTGAACAATTTTCTTCCATATATTTTTTCTCTTCTTTATTATTTCTTAACATTTCTTCTTATCTTTCTTTCCTTTTCTGCCCTTTCTATGTGTTTTCATTACTATACTTATTTAGGCTCCTTCCTCTCTTTCCCCCTTAGTCTTGCTAAAATAGGTGGATAGGAATTACATAGGGGTGTTCTCTGAGAGTTTAAATTCTGACTGGGAAAATAACCCCCTCCCAAGCTGTCCCCTTGGCTTATTAGAATTCCAAAGGGCATTAATAACCATTTAAATCGGATTATACCTGCAGTTGCTAAAGGTGAGATTCAGGCTGTTTAACCCCCTATTGACAAATCTAACACCAGTCAAAACTGAGTAGGAATTCAGCATTTTATTTTCATTTCTGTACTAAGGAAGAAAATCTACAAACTATGATGTGGCACAAAGGTTATACAGACCATTCCACCTGCCCACTTATAGCAGTCGTTTCCAATGGTGCAAGGAAGCCCTACCATTAATTCAGCCTTCATTAGAAGACCAAAACGTGATCTTGTGAAATAACATTTGCATTGTTTGTGAAAGCCCTTTGGGGTAGAGCTGTAGAAAATTATGTAAGAGTAAATAATTCTTTAGTTAAATGCAAAAGTGTTACTTATAAAGAGCTAAAATCTCTCTTCTTAGCAACTCATGTTGCAACAGTAATTTGACAATAGAAATCTCCCAAGGGATATTAAGCTGGTGGAAAAAACAGCTATAATTTCATAACTTTAGATAAAAACAAGTGGAAATTGAATGACCAATCTTAAGAGTCAGAAGAAACCCTACCAAAAAAGAAAAAAAAAAAAAAAAAGGAAGAAAAAAGAGGAAGAAGAAGCCAAGCCCTACAGGTTATTTAGTTCTGATTCCCTCATGTAGATGTTCTTTCTTTTTCCAGCACTGTGGACACGGTCACCTAGTCTCTGTGTAAACATCTCAGTAACAGCAAGTATTAAAAGGCCCTATAATCAGACGACTTGTCATTGTCAGGGAATCCTGATCAGAAATTAATAACTATTTTCATTTACCCCTGAGTCATAGCATATTATTTGAATATTGCTGATGTTTGCTTATTTTCTCCACATTCCCTGACCCTGCCACTTAATCAGGTATGTATTTTTTTTAATTTAAAAATATAATTGGAGGATAAAATGTTTACTAAGCACAGCTTTAGGAGAGCACTCTGCATACTTGGTTGAAGTTGAAAAATTTTAAAGCAAATAAAAGAATATTCAGATAAAACGTGTATCTTTTTCCATGTAACAGGCCATTTTTCAAAGAATTATTCTTTTCACTGCTAATGTGTGTGTCAGCTTTGGGAAAGTGTAGATTCAGGAGCTAAGTAAGAAAAATTAGTTGATTTGAGAAAAAGACATCTACTGGAATCTGCACAGCACTCCTTCAACAAAGATATCTATTAGTCAATAGATGTCATCCCCTACACCTGTCTAAAACGACTCATTTCTTTTCCTGATTACCACTTATAGATTTTTCCCTTTTTAAAAAAACTTTACACAAAATGTAAACTTCATACATTGGGATTATTCTTTGGTCTGGATCTTTTCTTTGAATGAAATAAGCTTTGGGATGCTTATTTAGATGTTCAATGGAACAGTGTGGAGAACAGTAATTGTGTTTGGGCTAAAGAATTAATCCATTTAGTCATGGGAAACATTACTTAGCTTTTCCTTACAGCTGAATTGTGGTGCAACTTGGGGGCTATTTTAGGATTTTAACCTCAAATAGAAATTTTTATAAATGAAAGTTTATTTGTATTGGTGAACATATACTTTTGGATAATGAGCCATTGAACTGATTTCAGTGAAAGTAAAATTGTTTTTCAATTTGCAGTTTTTATTTTATGTTTAACCATGAATTGAAAGCTATATCTTTATATTGCCCAAATTATAAAAACGAAATAGGATCTTTAAGTCAGAAAAAGATATTTTAACAAAGAAAGTAGTTTAATAAGTAATAATTGAGATGGTTTCAGAAAGGACTTGTATGTTCAAAAATTTCTGATGGTTACTATTACATTTTGTACTATATCATTCAGGCATTGTAATAAAATTTTATCATCTGTAATTATTCTCTTAAAATAGAAAAAAATTACTGCATTTTGGTTACTAACAGGCCAGAAACAGGGTGTTTGGAAAGTCATTTTCCATCTTACAAGATAATTATCTCATGCATTACATAAAACATTTAAAAAATTATTAGTTTAAATGATTGGCTAAGAGGGAATTTCCAGACTGATAGAAGCCATCTGCATATATGCAACTGTACTATAGTCTGCCAAGATCTGCAGCATAAGGAAAAATCTACTAACTTTTCTTTTAACTTTGTGCTTATTGTAGCCTGCTTATGATGTTGGATTTTTCCTGTGTTTCATACAATATTTTATATGTACTACCAATTAACAAATGTTTATTGAGCATTCACTATAGGCCTAGTGTAGAGTTGAACTATACTGAGATGAATGGACATGAACTAAGGCAGAAGAAGAAACAAGTTTTGGGGACACCTGCGTGGCTTAGTGGTTGAGCACCTGCCTTTGGCTCAGGATGTGATCCCGGAGTCCCGGGATCGAGTCCCACGTCGAGCTCCCTGCCCCTGCATGGAGCCTGCTTCTCCCTCTGCCTCTGTCTCTGCCTCTCTGCGTTTCTCATGAATAAATAAATAAAATATTTTTTTAAAAAAGAAACAAGTTTTGGTTTCAGCTCAGGCCTTCAAAGCAGGAAGTTAGGGCTGTTTAGCTTACCTCCAAACCTCTTTATAAGCTTCCCTCAAAGAAGTACCCCTTTGTATGTGAGTGTGTATGTGTGTGGGAGTACTACTGAATCTTTTACACTCTGCAGTAGAGTTTTTTTTTTTTTTTTTAAATAGCAGCTTTATTGAGCCATAGTTCACATACCATATAATTCACCCATTTAAAGTGTATGATTCAGCGGTTTTTAGCTTATCCACTGAGTTGTGCAACCATCACGTAATTAATATTGAAACATTTTCATCACTCCAAAGGGGAATCCATGCCCATTGTTATCACTCCCACATTACCCCCAAAACTCTCAGTCCAAGGTAATCACTAATACTTTCTGTCCTTTACAGATTTGCCTAGTCTGAACATTTTACATAGTAGTAGAATCTACAATATGTGGTTCTTTGTGTTTGCCTTCTTTCACTTACAAAATGTTTTCAAGGTTTATCCATGTTATAGCATGTGACAGAACTTAATGCCTTTTTATGGCTGAATAATACTCCATTGTATCCAGTGTGTATGGGTATAACACATTTTGCTTATCCATTATCAATTGATGGAGATTTAGATTGTTTTCACTTTTTGGCTATTAAGAATGATAGTCAAAATGGCTATAAACATTTGTGTATAAGTTTTTCATGGACATATCTTTTTAATTCTTTTGGACATATACCCAGGAATGGAATTGCTAGCTCTTGCTCATTTCTCTTTTTCAGAATGCATAATTTCTCTTAGCTTAATGTCATTTTCCTTACTTCCAATCTCACCAGATCTCTTCAAATTAGGCCCTAGTTACTACTGACCATTCTGTTTCTGTTTGTCTGTCAAGGCAGGCCTCAAATGTCTCTCCTTTGTGAGATATTTTTCCAGTCCTACCCACAAAATAATTATTTTGAATTAATCTTTAGCACTTAACTCATATTGCCATTGTATTAAATTTTATGATAGTTTGATAATATGATTATGTGTATTAGTTTCAATAGATTTTGAATTCTTGAGTACGGGGATTGCCGGGAATATTTGTTTCTTTAATATATAGCTAAATGCCTAGCACACAGCGCTTAGTAAGAATTGTTGGATTAACTTTTGTAGTCTTCTTGCTCAGTTTCTCCGTGATATAAATCTTTATCTACATTCTGATTTTCTTGTTCCTCACACTGGCATTCAAGACTTTTTGGTTTCTATCTCATCCACCAAAGCATTCATTATTTCCTCAGATTTTCTTTCTTTTCAGCTTTCTTATTTCTTTCTGCTTTTCACCCTGTGCAGAATGTGCTTTTCTATCCTGTTTCAAACTTTTGATAGCCTTATTACCTTTCAAGCCATTTGTGAATCATGTCATCAGACATATTCCTAAATAAAAGACATTTAAGAATGTTCATCTGTACTTCAAGGGTCAGCCTAAACTTTGGAATCTATATTATGTATTTATCTTGTTCTCTTAGATTTTAGACTATGGCAATCTCTGGTTTTCAAAGCCTATTTTACAAATTACTGGTACAAGTGAATGACCACCAACCAACACCTATATCTCTAACCCTCCCCCTCACCAGTCCAAACAGTTCTTCCCTCTTGACTGTTTTGCCATATTGCTTTTCTTTTTTATTCTTGTTAAGGTGCCCTTCTTTTTCTTCGGTAGGTATATGCTCAACTTTTCTGGTGAGAGGATGGCTTCATAGAGGAGTTGTTCCATGGAAAGTACTTGTCTTAATAACTGTATGTTTGTCAGAAAGGCACCTAGATAATTCAGTGCCTTTGGTGACCAGTGTTTCCTGGGCATGGCATATTGGATTTCTGCTTTTCTACCGGGCATATATTTAGATACTGAGTGTTGTTTAAAAAATATATATGAAGAAGAAAAAAAAATATGAAGAGGGACATCTGGGTGGCTCAGTGGTTGAGTGCCTGCCTTTCACTCAGGTCATGATCCCAGGGTCCTGGTATTGAGTCCCACACTGGGCTCCCCACAGGGAGTCTGCTTCTCCCTCTGCCTATGTCTCTGCCTCTCTCTCTCTGTGTCTCTCATGAATCAATAAATAAAATCTTTAAAAAAAATATATGAAGAAATATATTATCATAGAACAAATGTTAGAAAGTTTATGGGCTTTAGATTAATATGGACCAGAGATTTCTGTTTCAGTTTTGACATTGAGCCTCAAAGTTTCTCTGCTATAAAAAATGGAGATAATACAAAGGTTGTTACTAGGAATGAATGAGGACCTGTGACATGCACTTAGCACACTAACTGCACATAGTAGCTTCTCATGAACATTTACTAAGTCAAATCTCTTCTACACTTTTATTTTTCTATGCCTTCAGGAATTTCCTTCTCCCTCCTTCCTGGTCAATCCAGATCCTGGTCAGAGTCCACCTGAAACCTCATCTTCTCCATTGAACCTTTTCCTATGTAGAGCCTTTGTGACCCGATTTTCCTTATCTTTAAAATGCAAGAACTGAATTGTATGCCCAGCCCCTCTCTGTTCTTTTTTGATTCTCAGGTTCAGATTCAGACTCAGACTCAGACATTGCTGCTGCTCTTTGAACTCCTTTGGCATTTGCTTGCCTATATCACATGATTAAGTACTCTGATCTTGGTGTTAAGTTTTCATCCAAATGTGGATATATTGAAGGCAGGCTCTGAAAACTGGACAAATGCTACTCTATTTATCACTTACACCATAGTGGTACGTGAATATATAAAGGAATATTCCTCTTGTTTTGTTGAGTCATTGTTTTTACACTTGATCTTAGCCAAAAGGCCGAGAAGTGATGTGTCATTATTTTTTTTTTTAAGATTTTATTTATTTATTCATGAGAGACACACACAGAGAGAGGTGGAGACATAGAAGGAGAAGCAGGTTCCCTGTGGGGAGCCTGATGTGGGACTCGATCCCAGAACCCTGGGATCATGATCTGAGCCAAAGGCAGACAACCACTGAGCCACCCAGGATCCCCGCATCATTATTTTAATAAGAAAATTGGATGATGGTTAGAATCCAAATTGGAGTACCTGAT
The DNA here is from genome assembly GCF_053574225.1 of Canis aureus. Classification (NCBI taxonomy): domain Eukaryota; kingdom Metazoa; phylum Chordata; class Mammalia; order Carnivora; family Canidae; genus Canis; species Canis aureus. Next base: position 55,374,554 of record NC_135620.1, read on the forward strand.
TCCACTGTGATTTAGGAGATAATACCAGGTCCTATGAAAATCTACTTAGTAAGTGGTAGGGTAATGTTAAGATTAATAGAGCCTTGTAGCTCAGGGGCAAGAATTTTAGATCATATAGGTAGAGAAGCAAGCAGGATGAAAACAGGTGATTCGATATAAGGAATTGAATTATTCGGAGTAATAGCACTTGGGAAACATATCTGAATAAATAATAGTGTGTGGGATTAGATTAATATAGACTCTAGATGCATTTGGAGGAGTGGGGTGGAGCTTGGGTTTGCATAGACACCATGCTCTAAGTTTAAATGATGTATTCATTATTTTCATGGAACATTTCTTCTCAAAGGGAAGATTTATTTTGGGTGTTGTCCTGGTTAACTTCAGGAAGGCTTCTGTGTGAAATTATGCTGGAATTGGTTTTAAGGATGTAAATCCTATAAATCCACAGCTTGAGTAACAAATTGAATCTCTAACAAATACAAGGAATTTAAGAGAAAAATCCCACTTACAAAAGAATATCTATTATGTTACAAGCAGTTACTATATATACTGATCCCGTATATAGTATATCTGTATGTTGTTAGATCATTGTCATTGTCTACTTACTTATGTGTTACAAAACTAGAACTCAGATTTCTTGGATTCTGGTATCTTTCATAAAGTCCTTTTCATAAGGCAAAACCTTAGAAAGCATACCACATTGCACATCTAAACGTGTAGTACATTTTGTTGAAACACTCAATCAACAAGTATCTGTTATTTCATAACCCAGTAAAGGAATGGCAGAAAAATGCATTATAGTTTTTTGTTTGTTCTCTTGCCATCTTCTTCAGATATATGAAAATATCACCAAGAAGTAATATTTGTAGTCGGGCAAATAAGTGTATTTTGTGTCTAATGTAGCAGTTCAACAAGTGGGGAAAGTGACTCTACACTGGGCTAAATACGAAATGTGTGGAAAAAGAAACAACTGAGTGTGGAAAAAGAACTATTGAGTTTGAATCCTGGAGAGTCGGCTAGAGAGATTTTTGTGGAGGAAAGGAAATGGCATTTTATTTTAGTTTAATTTTTTAAAAGATTTTATTTATTCATGAGAAACACAGAGAGAGAGGCAAACATAGACAAAGGGAGAGACAGGCTCCCCCCAGAGAGCCACATGTGGGACTTTATCCGGGGACCCCAGGATGACGCCTTGAGCCCAAGGCAGATGCTCAACTGCTGAGCCACCCAGGCGTCCCAGGAATGGCATTTTAAACCAGAAGCAGCGGTAATATGTACTGTGAAGAGACTACCTATAAATCTGTTCATTTAGTCCAAAATTTGAGAAGGATAACTTATACTAGGTTGGTAATGATAATACTGAAAATAAATAAAATATTGTCAAAATGATTTTGAAATGAGTTAACAGGGCTTGATTACTTGGTAGAAGAGTTGATGAAGAAAGGAGTGAAAGAGAGATTTGGAATTGCAAGCTTGAATTATTTAAAATATTATTTGACAGAGAGGGCACAAGCAGGGAAGTGGCAGGCAGAAAGAGAGTGATAAGTAGAGAGCTGACCGTGGGGCTCCATCCCAGGACCCTGGCATCATGACCAGAGCTGAAGGCATATGCCTAACTCGCTGAGCCACCCAGGCGCCCTGGGTGATTTTTTAAAATGATTCTGCTACTGACAGAAATAGAGGAGTTGGGAGAAAGAGCCAGTTCAAAAATAAGATAAATTATGAAGGTACTTCAAGAAATGTTTGTAGGGCCTGGAGATATAAATAAATGTAGATTCTTGGACATGGAAGATGTCCAGAAATAATAAAATTTTATGATTTTGGCACACCCAAACCTTCTGCTTTTGTGTCTTTGGGTCACACTGTCCACTACAGAAATAGGTTTGTTGTGTATTTTGAATGAACAGTGAAAGAGTGAACCATTCTTCCTTACGAAGCTGTTTATTAGAGTGGAATTTTATCTATAGATGCAGCCACTTTGCCAGATCTCTGATGGGACTAAAATAATGTCTATTTAGTTTAGTAAGTCTTTTGCCAAAGGATATTCAAATGAGCAAATGTACCTTAAAATTCTATAGCAGGTAAAAGAATATTTGATTGAAAGAGACCTAATTTTAAGAAATAGAGATTTTAAAGTGCTATAGTGATTTTGAGACTTATTTCAATAGAATTCATACCTTAAAATATTTTGTTTCACCATTTCTATTTTTTTAAATATCTAGATCTTTGTTTCATTATGACCAGTTTTAACTGTAAAAATTAAATTATTAATCTCATTTATTAAATTATTATTTAAAACTAAGTATTTAAAATTAATTTCCCCCTACTGAATTCATTTTTGAGCTTCCTGTTCTTTTATATAGATATTTGATTCATAAATTTTGTAAATATTTGCTTTCTGTTTAATAAAATTTGGCGTTATGATTTATTTGAATGTCATTTAAGAATAGTTAAAATAGTTTAAGAATAGTTAAAATTTTCCCCAAATAATCTGTGATATTGTTAAATGGTTAAAAGATAATCTGTAGGCTTTTTGTCTTTGTAGGAATTTAAAACTGCAGTGTTCACTTTTTAAAAAAAGATTAAGATTAATGATATTAGATAATTGTTAGGTAATTATTAAAAATTTATATTGTTATATATTGTGACATGTTAAAAAAATTTTAACAAGCCTGATGTGCTTGTTAACTTGAATACATAGCACTATTTTAAGTTGGTTGTATTTTATTAAGAAGAGGGCACTCTGTTGTATTTTATTCTTATAAGGAAGGAAGAAAAGCAATCCAGAGCAATAATCAAAACCAAGGTAAAGCAAGTTGTTAAACACTTTAGAATTAGACTTTTTTTCCCCCTCTTCTAGTGTGATACTTTGAAGGCAGCTGCTACAGATAAACTCTAGAGCCCCAGATGGTGGTTGCCTAATCCTCATGAGAATTCATGTCCTGGAAGCAGCTCTTATCTCTCCAGACCTGACATTGTCTGTGAGCTTTTGCTAAGGAGGGAATAATATAAACATGCTATGCATGAGTTTCACTTCTTGAATATGTCAAAGACACAGGAAGTTATAGTAAAGTATAACAAGAACAGATTTCACAATATTGAAAGTGTTGTTATTTAAAGCACTTGATGCTAACTTGTGATGAGTGATGGAGTGTGGTTTGGGAGGAAAGATACAATGAACATTTTCATGAAACAAAATGCCACTCCTTCCAGTATCATGAATTCAGAGATATACAGTTGTCATTAAGTGTGCAATACCCGAAATAATTCATTGCTATGTGATTTGCTCTAGTAGTTCAGATGGTTTGTCCTATAAATGAATGTACAGGCATTTATTTTTCACCCAGTAGTCCTCTTTCTCTTTTTTTGGAAAATCAGAATAACAGTTCTACTATTCTAGATTTACTGTTTGGTTTAAAAAATTTCCAAGAATCTGATCTGTGAGATCTGGGTTCATGATAACTAGAAATGGCTGTTCTTTAGCATAGCAGCCAAATGTTCTGAAGTGGGGTTGTAGAGACTTTATCTCTTCTAGGCAGGGTCTCATTGAATATGTGAACAGGGATGTTGATATTGTCATCCTGAATAAATTGTTGAATCACCCATCACTGATGATATGACTCTGTGTAGGCAGTATGGAGGCTTTTTCTCCTCAAAAATTAAAATTTGCAATCAAATGAGAAACTACAGTGTCCTTCATAAAAAAAGCCTTGGCCTCTCTTTCAAGTCTTATATCTCTCTTCCTCTAGATAAACTGTTGTCCAGTCACTCTGGACCTCTCACTAGCTCCAGAATCTATTGTGTCCTTTTATGTTATCATGTGATTTCTCATTTAATTTTGTCTTCCTGAAGGGTCCTTCCTCAAAGGAGCTTGTAGTTCTTTTATGAGACCCAGCTCAAATATGACTTCTTCAGTGAATCTTCCACAGATTGAATATACCATTTTCTTTTCTCCCATAGTATTTTAACAGCAAGACTAATCTTTCTAAAATACAAGTCTAATTGTCTCAAAAATAGTTTAACTTAATTGCATTTTATATCTAACCCAGTGTATCAGCCTAGTTAGTAGTCTCTGTCTTCCTTCCTCTTTCTGGTCCACATCTTAGCCAGTCTCATCTTCTCTTTCCCTTTGGCTACTTACTGCCCTGTAACAGAATGACTTGCTTTTATTTCTTTTCTTGAGCCTACTCTGTACTCCTTTGCAGTGGAGTGCCCCCATGTCTGTCCATTTTAGTCTTTCTCATTTTTTAGGATCTTGCTAAACATTGTCTTCTCCATCAGGCCCTCACATTCCAAGTTAGTCACAGTACTACTGAACATACTTGTATAGATGTTGTGCTAGATTTGGCTGAGTATAAAAACTAGTCAGAAAAGAAAAATCCTGATTCTCAAAGGGTTTATAGCTTAAAAAGGATAACTATTATACAAGGTAGAAAGTGTTAGGTGTCGTAAGAGAGAAAGCATTTTAGTTGCAGGAGAGATTATTTTCAATTGGGATATTCACAAAAGGCATATTTCAAGTAATTTGTGTTTATCTGTGTCCTCTGTTTAGTTGGGATCTCTTGGTGGTAGAACCAGTTCAGTCATACTTTCCATACTCTGCAGTGCCCAACACAGTATCTCAGGGAGGAGGGGGAAAGGAAATAAATTTGAAAGATTAGTGAGAAAGAACTTAGTAAAACCTGAACTTGTGTTATTAGGTAGGACAGGTAATAAGATGAAGAAAGAGGCATCAAAGACCCATGTTAAAGCTTTTTACATTGAATTAATGGATGATTGATTCTCTATGTGTCTGTCATATTTTCTTTGCTTTATGAAATTCTTTTGCCTACAGCATGCTAGAGTAGCCTGAAACTGCCTGCTTACCACCTGTATCCTTTCGCTGTCTACCCACTGAGCTCATTTTCTATTGCTTCCTCTTGCTGTCACATTTGCCTCACTCCCCCCTCCCCACCCACATTCTCTTTTTGGGGTTCTGTTTCCTGTAGTACATTAAAAGGCCAATGAAAACATGCCCCAGATGGTGCTGTTCTTTATCATGATCTCTTGCCACTTTGTGTTCCTATTTAAAAGAACAAACAAAAAGCAAAACAAAAAGACACATGCTGCTGGTTTGTAACCCAGCTGGCTCTGATTTCTCTTATTCTTGTCTTTGCTGTTCTGTCTCAGTCTTGGTTTCTACTGTTTCTTTTCTTACTTCACTGGGCTCCCATTTCTGCTCTTTTTGTGCACCACTCATAAAATCCTTTCTATTCCTGTCCGACTAGATCGTGCATTCTCTTTCCTTTTTTCTGTTTTTCTAATTCCATTTCTATCCATCATCTTTTCTCTGTTTTCTTCTCCATTTCCATTTCAGCCTTTGTTATCCTCAACTCTAATTTTTTTTCCATTCTTGACTATATCACTTTTTAAAAGTTAAACAAAACAGACCTCAGAACAAAACACGTAACTCCTCAGCTGTATCCAAGCCTCATTTTATACTTCATTTCCATATTCCCTATTGCATTAATTAGAACTGACTCCATGTTTTCCCCTTCATTCATTACTTTTTGTTCTTTTTCCCATATTCCTTCCCCATTATAAATCTTACAAAGTAATAATTTTGGCTCTTCTCCATGATTTCCACTCCCTATTCCACATGCTTTCTCTTTTCCTCTTTCTATTCTAACAGTGATTGCGTGTTTGCATGCGTGTGCATGTGTGTGTGTGTGTGTGTGTGTGTGTGTGTATGTATGTATGTGAAGGCCCTAAGATGAGGAAGATGTATGGCTAATGTGCAGCTACACTGGTTATTTTATCTCTTAAGAAGCCTTAGTGGTGAGGATTAGAAGAAGGAGCCAAATCAAAAGAGAGAATAAAGAGTCAGAAAAAATTGGAGGGTGTTTATAGCTGTTTTTGTAAATTATGCTTTGTGGAAAATGGAGTTGGAAGTGTAATTGAGGCAAAAGAAGGCTGGATAAGTAGACCAAGCATGGACTGTTGTGAGGCTCTCTGCTCAAAGATATGTATATTTTCTTCCCTCCCCCTCTGACTGCACCTACCACCAAGTTCTGTTCATTAGAAATGCATGTGGTTTAACTGGTCTTTCTAAAAATGCAAATTTCCTATGATATTAAGTCTCATTTAGACCTTGTGTGAATTAACTCTTAATCAGATTGTGAATAGGAATTTTAATTTTATTTGAGTGTGTGGGAAGGACAGTGGAAGGAGGGCGAGCTCTGACGGCTTGTAGAAGGGACTGTGGGGGACAAGAATATCATTGCATTCTTCTGTAACTTTTGTTTTAAATTCATTGCATTTTTAAACTGACAGGTATTCTTGATGCTGTAGTTTAATTTTTTATTTTATAGGTTAAAAAAAAAAAACAGCCCAGAGAAAGTTGACTTTTTTAGGTCTTTTAGCTTCTTGGTGGTGGAAAAGGGACAATTTTTTATCCATTGTTCTCTTTTATAGCATTGTATTATTTCTGTACTACAGTGGATTCCTAGCTATTCCTTGACTTGAAGTGAGAGGAACAAGATCAAAGAGAAAAAGGGACAAAAGGTAATATGTATATGTGCCCTACCACCTCCTCCTTTCTTCCTCTCTTTATTATCACCCTATTACAATATTCTGAATTTCCAAATTTGGAGAACAGATCTCACTTAAATGACAAGGATTTGTTGTATTGCCAAAGAAGGAAAACAAACAAAAATATTAGAACTTTATTAAAGAAGAAAACCAATAATACGTATATTTAAAAGTCTCTGCTATTTTATTTATGCTCGTGAAAAAAACATAACTTCTGAGATAGAGATTCTGCCTAGAATTCTGAATGAGTGGGAGGGGAGCCAAAATTGACTGGAGATTCAAGTGGTCCAGCATTACTTGAAAAAGTTGAATGTGTTTAAATCAGCAGGTCCCAATGACATGCATCGTAGGGCACTTAAAGATTTGGCAGATATCATTGCAGAGGCACTAGCAAATTACCATGCACAGGATGTGAAAAGGGCAGAGTAATGGTAGTGCTTCTAAACCACCACTTTTGTTAGTCTAGTGCTCTTCACCACCTCCCCCCAAAGCTATAGAAACAAAGAAGCTATACAAAACTCACATTATTTGCATTGCATTGGCCCTTGAAAACACCATTTACCCAGCCCTACCCTATTTTCATTTGTTATTTTCCCAAATTATTCATTCTAAATATAAATCCAGTATGGGTTTTAAGAGCTCATAGAGTGTCTATGGAAAAGAGATAGTAGAAACAGGACTGCCATTCACTAGTGTTTCTAGAATTCCAGTTTTCAGAGTACTTTTTAACAGACTGTATGGTTTGAACCTCCCACCAACCCGGAATGTTTCCGGTGTACTGTGTAAAAATAAAAGTTTACATTCCTTGGATTCGCTTTGTATTACTAATCCATACTATTGCCACTTTTTTGTTTATATTATATATTCTGCTTGCTTCCACAAAAGGATTTGGGATAGGATGCATATACATAAGGACAGTTAAATATCAAGTTATAGAATAAAAGATAAATTTCCCTCCTGTAGGAACCTGGGGTGAAGTGATTACTATACTTGAACATTAAGTTTAGCTCTCAGCTTTGGCAGCCAAAACAAAGGGAAATACAATGAGTGATATAGTTTTTTGATTAATTAAAGATAAGCACATTATTCTTTACCTTATTTGATGGCTATTAATGTGCATATTGTATTATGTCTATAAACTTATATAGAGTAGGGACCGTGTGGATTCATGTTTCTACTCAAGACAGTGTTTAGGATGAATGAACAAGTGGTTGAATATGATTTCTTTTGAAGAAGTTATGTCTTTTGGCGCTGAAATCTAAGAGAAAACTTGTCATTTGAATTCTTATGAAAGAAACACTGAGTAATATAAAGTATAGACATCTATTTCTGCCAAGGTTTGTTTTTGTTTTTGTTTTTTAAGATTTTATTTATTTATTCATGAGGGGTGGGGGGCAGAGCCACAGGTAGAGGGAGAAGCAGACTCCATGCAGGGAGCCTGGTGTGGAACTCGATCCCAGGACTCCAGGATCATGCCCTGAGCCGAAGGCAGATGCTCAACCGCTGAGCCACCCAAGCGTCCCACTGCCAAGGTTTTATACAAGATGCAAAATCAGTTCTTTGTATAGCTCTTGCTTTGCTGAACCCCCACTAAAACACAAGGGATACTGGGAAGGGCAAGGGTGGTATTTTTAACATGTCATCAGTTTCAGAGTCAGATGGGCCTAATTCTAGTGCTAGGTGTACTGCTTTGGGCTCTGTGACCTTGGACAAGCTATGTAACTTCACTGAGATTTAGTTTCCTCATTTGTAAAATAAGCTATTAATACTTTCTCAAAGGGATTTAGGGTTGATTAAATGAAGTAATCTAGGTAGGTACTCAACAGTTTCTTTTTAGAGAACATAATATAAGCTGAACAGTTTGTACAGCCATATAGTTCTGTTTATTTCTTCCTTTTCAGTCCTTTATGCTGTAGTTATCATAGATGATACATGTGTTTTCACAAAGCACACAATAAGATGTTGCAAGTTTTATTTGAGTCATACATATTTTTTAAAACTTAGGAGGAAAAAACATACATATTTCTAATTTACCTATTTACTTACTATATCTAATGCTCTTTATTGCTTCCTGAAAATCTGAAGTATCCACCTGATACCATTTCCCTTCCGCCCAAAGAACTTTTCTTTTATCATCCTTTTTTTTTTTTTTTTAAGATTTTATTTATTGAGAGAGAGCAAGTGAGAGAGCGAGCGAGTACACAGAGGGAGAGGAAGAAGCAGACTCCCGCTGAGCAGGCCCCCAGGATCATGACCTGAGCTGAAGACAGATGCTTAACTAAGCCACCCAGGCGCCCCTTTTATCATTCTTGAAGTGCAGATCTGCAAGAGATGAATTCTCTTGAGTTTTCATTTATCAGAAAAGGCTTTTATCTTGCCTTCATCCATTTTTTGATAAATGTTTATTGAGACATAATTTACGTAATTTACAATTCACTTTTTTAGGTAGTTTGAGGAGCTTTGGCAAACATATATAGTTTTGTAGCTACCACTGTAATCAAGATGAAGAAAATTTCTATACCCCAAACATATCCTCTTGCCCCTTTATAGTCCTCTACCTGTGTACCCCCACCTACTGGTAACTGTTAATCTGATTTCTGTCCTGATAGTTATGCTTTTTATAGAATCTCATGCAGAAAATTAAGTAATATGTAGCCAACATACTGTTTGATATTATTGCTGAGTACTATTCCATTAATTGATTGCATCATAGCTAGAATTGTAAGTTTGCTTTCATAAAGTTATGTTTGGTGTATAATGGTATTCTCATTGAACAACTATTTCTTTTACCACTTGCCATGTCTTTCTATTCTGTCATTTTGATGGTGGGTCAGTGGTCATTTATATTCGTTTTCTTCATGTCATATGTCATTTTTCTCTGGCTTCCTTCAAGATTATTTATTTATTTATTATTTGCTTTTTAGGAATTCAACTATATGATGTTACTGTTGTGGGTCTTTTTGTATTTATTCTGGTTAGAGGTCACTGAAATTTATTAAATTTGGGAAAGTTTTATTCATTGTTTCTTCCAGCTTTTTTTTAATGTCCCATTTTTTGCTCCCATTTATTCTGAGATTCTGGTAACACATATGTTTTAGACCTCTTGCTATGTTCTTCTACTGGTTATGTTGCTCTGTTCTTAAAAAATCATTTTTCTTTCTCTGTTAGGTTGAATAATTTCTGTTGCTCTATCTTCATGCCCACTGACTTTCCTGTCACCTCCAAACTACTGTTTGGCCCATTCAGTGATTTTTTTAAAAAAAGATTTCAGATATTGTATTTTTGAGTTCTAAAATTCCTGATCCTTTTTTTTAATGGTTTCTATTTCTCTGCCATGTGGAATGATGTAGGGGATGGGAAAGCATTCTCTAGTCCTATGATTAGGTTTCAGTGTTGTGGTGAGCCGGTGCTCTTGAACTGTGAACTATATCACTGCTTCCTAGGTTTTTTTTTTTTTTTTTACCCCCTTAGGTGGGACAGAAAATCTAGAGGGTTCTAGATTTGGGTATTTCTTCCCCCAGCAAAGTTAGGTTCTGATAAAACTCCCAACAGGTTGGGCTCTGGTAAATAGTTTCTCCTGGGAAAGGGCCTGTTAAGAACAGAATGCTGAGGTACCTGGGTGGTGCAGTCGGTTGGGTGAACAACTCTTGGTTTCAGGTCAAGTCCTGGTTATCAGGGTCATGGGATTGAGCCCCATGTAGGGTTCTGTGCTTAGAGAATCTGCCTCAGATTCTCTCTCTCTCTGCCCCTCCCACTCATGTTCTCTCCCTCCAAAATAAAAATAAATAAAATAAAGAATGTAAAGAAGAACATATGTTGTGGCATATTTCAAAAAAATGTTTTTTCTCCCTCTCTCTGCTAGAAATATGAGGGAATTTTTCTCTGATATATCCTGTGAGGACCTGGTAGAATTTCTGGAGGTAAAACTCACAAAAATATGTTGCCGCCCTCCTTCCTTCCCCTGCCTTGTGACTTGCTGCACTGAACTCTTTAATTCTCAGACTTACCTAAACTGAGTCTCTAGCAGTTGGTCACTTAGAGCTTAGGTTTTTCTACCCTGTTACTGGTTCTGCAGAGGATTCTGCGCCAATAGGTTTTGATTCTTGGTGTTAGCCTCTCTGTCTTTATAATTTCTGAGGCAGCGGTGTGCCCTTCACTTCTTTAATGGATCTAAGAAGAGTTACTGATTTTTTTGGTTTGTTCAACTTTTTATTTGTTGTGAGGGTGGAATGATGACTTTTAAGCTCCTTATTTGTAGGATCATGAAGTCTGGTTTACCATTAGTATAGTGATAATAACTACTTGAGAATCCTTATCTGCTAATTCCAGCATCTTAGTTATCTGTCATCAGTCTCCATTGGTGATTGTCCTTCTTTTGGATATTAGGTAACATGTTTTGTTTCTTACTACATCTAGTTATTTGGGGTTGTTTTGTTAAACATCGTGAACGGTATACATTGTAGAGACTCTGGATTCTGTTATGTTTCTCTGAAGAATGTTTTTTTCCTCTCCTCTCCTCTTTTAATTTCTCAGAGCTGACAGCCATCTTGACTATATTTAAGCTTCATACTTTTTTTCTTACTGTTGACTACAGGTAGCATCTCATCAGTCCTTTTTTGCCTTAGCTAGGCTATTGGACTGTGTTCCATGTATGGACAGTTCACTGATTAGGCGTATATTTGGGCAGACTTTATTTACAAAGTTTTGGGTCTACCCCTCTCTGACTCTAGTGTCCAGAATTCCCTTCTGACTGTAGTGTCCTGGTTTCTCCTTGTACTTTCTGGCTACTGTGGGATTGACAGTCTCTGACCTCTGATTCTTTAACCAGTAAGAATGCAGCTTTCTCTCAAAACCTTAGCTATTCTTTCTCTCCCATCCACACTGCCCCACTATTGATTGAGAGTAGTTTCAGATAAAGAGTAATAATGCTATTCTGCTCTTCCAGGTGTTAGTTTCCCTCCGTTTTATGTCTACTTTTGATTGTTCTCTAATGTCTTCATATATAGTGAATCCTTTTATTCATGATTCCATATTTGGGATTTTACCTATTTGCTAAATTTTAATCCATAACCCCAAAATCAGTACTGCACCTTCAGAGACACGTGCAATGCAGCAAAAATTATAGTTTGATGCACATGGTCCTAGCTACAGACAAACAGGCAATAATCAGCCTTTTTTTTTTTTTTTTGAAGATTTATTTATTTGAGAGAGAAAAAGCACTTGCATGCACAAACGGGAGGAGCAGAGGGAGAGAGAATCTCAAGCAGATTCTGTGCGCAGTGCAAAGCCCAACATGGGGCTGTATTTTACAACCCTGAGATCATGACCCAAGCTGAAACCAAGAGTCAGACATGCAGCTAACTGTGGTACTTCAGTACTCAGCCTTCTTATTTAAGCTCTCCTGTGGTAGTGACCAGAGTATAGAAATGATAGGAGGCAGTATATCTAGTGTGGAAGACTCCAGCTCTGGAGCCAGTTGGACAGAATTTGAAACCTAATTCTGGTATCTCTTTGTGAGGCAGCCTCAGCATGTCACTTAACACCTCTGAACTTCTGAAAATGGAACATACCAGGAGGAGTTGTTTTTAGGATATAAGATTATAATCGGTGGGAGGGTGTGTGTGTGTGGGGGGGTGTATCCCCCCTAAGAGCAGTGGTTCATTATTTGCTAATTCATTGTTTGTAGCAACTTTATAGTACATAACTGGTGTGAATAAGTAGACTAGAGTGTAATTGTTTTTTATATTTTGTATAGAGTTTGTAATTGTTTACTACAAGGTGACCGGTCTGACATGAGCTTGCTCAATCCTTATCAGAAGCAGAACTCCACTCCCCTTTCTTTCATTTTCAAAAACTTGTGGAATGTTCTATAAATATAAAAAACAAGCACAAAGAAGATCAGTTTCATTATTATTGCCACCACATGAAAATAACCACAATTAGCATATTGGTATCTGAAATTCTATTCTTCTATCTGCATGATAGATTCATGTGTGTTTATGTGTATATTGCTATTTTTCTGATTTCAGGCAAGTTGTTCAACATCTCTCAGTCTCAGTTTCTAGATCTGGGAAATAAGTGTAATAAAATTACATAATATAGGATTCCAGGAAATCATATATGTGAAGCACTTAGAACTGCATATGGAGGGGTGCCTAGGTGGCTCAGTTGGTTGGGTGGCCAGTTCTTGATTTTGGCTCAGGTCATGTTGGAGTCCTGGGATAGAGACCTGGGATGGAGACCTGGGACTGAGCCCTGCCTCACACTCTGCACTCAGCAGGGAATCTGCTTGAGGATTCTGTCTTGCTCTCTCCCTCTGCCCCTCCGTCCACTCTCTTTTTTCTCTCAGATAAATCTTAAAAAAAAAAAAAAAAAGAACTGTGCATGGAACTATAGAATTAGTAACAATTATGTAATTTTATAAAATTGGTATTTTACCATAACTCTGCCATTATAAGTTGAGTATCCTGAGGACATTGTATCTGTTATTGATAACTGGGCATCTCAACAGCTGAGACTCTCACTTGTTAGATTTGATGGTATCTTTGAAACAAATGCGGTATTTTTGGCTTTTGAATCCTATGTTAAGTGTTCCTCAAGGAGAAGCTTTTTCAATTTTTGCTTCTCCTGTTTGTACTTTTATTCCCTTTGATAATCAGTTATATTTCTTTTTATGGCTCGATATAGTTTTCTGTAAGTTTTACTTTCTTACTTGCAACTTCTAGCTTTCTGTCTATAGAGAAACGCCATAACTAAATTTGTTGAAGTAATATCTAAAATAAAAATGTACATTGAATACATGACTTTGAGAGCACCAGTATCTATCTGCCTTTGCAGACTTCTATTGCATTTTAGATGAATTTAAGAGCCAGAGTTTTTATTTTTATTTTTTAAATTTAAATTCAGTTAACATATAGTATATTATTAGTTTCAGAGGTAGAGTTGAGTACAGAATTTTTTATTTTAAAAGCTGTATTTTATTAGAAAGCATGATAGTGTCTTTTCCCCCAAACTAAAGTAATTCATTGAAGTAGATGATGCCAGCATGATTAAAAAAGTCTTCTGTTAACATTTTTGTTAAGTACGATAATTTTTTTTTCTCAAAAAGATGTAAAAACTTAACATCATAGGGAATAACCTGTTTATTTTTAATACAAAGAATGTGAATAGCATATCTTGAATATAATTTTGTTTTTAATCACATTTTCCTGTTTTTATATATCCATCATTCTGTCTCTGTGGTTGAGATTTAATGAATAGTTTTAAATTTGTTATATAAACTCTTAGGCATTGGTACTCCTGGCCTGCCTTTCTGTGTTGATATTGTTCATTTGCTACTGTTGGTTTCTCCAGTGTACTTTTTCAGCTTTGTAGTGTAATTTCCTGTTTAGCTTCTTTATTAAAAAAAAAAAAAGTTTTATTTATTTATTTGAGAAAGGATGAGAGGAAGAGAGAAGGAAAAGCAGATTCCCTGCAGAGCAGGGAGCCTGATAATAGGGCTCGATTCTAGGACCCTGAGATCATGACCTGAGCCAAAGGCAGATGCTTAACCTATTGATCTGCCAGGCAGCCCTCTTTTTTAGCTTCTTAAATATGATTTGCTATGTTCCTTCATTAGCCCTTTCTCACTTCCAGCTTTAGTAAGGATGAGTGCTACTTGGGAGAAAAGGCTTAGAGCAAGAATAGACGTAGCAGCATAGAATGAGACAATGAAATTAAAGGAGGAAGAATAGAGGAGTAAGTCAATGTGAAACTGATCATATTGATTGATAACTAAGAGTTGGAAATATCCTTAGTCAGATGCCTGGGTGGCTCAGCGGTTTAGCACCTGCCTTTGGTCCAGGGCATGATCCCGGAGTTCCAGGATTGAGTCCTACATGGACCCTGCTTCTCCCTCTACCTATGTTTCTGCCTCCCTCCCTCCCTCCCTCTCTCTCTCTCTCTCTCTCTCTCTCTCTGTCTCTCATGAATAAATAGATAAAATCTTAAAAAAAAAAAGAAATATGCTTAGTCATCCTGAACTTTTGTCTGGCACTTATATCCTATCTCCACATCATCAGCAAATCCTGTCATGTTCATTCTTTGAAATATACTGAGTCAGAATCTGATCACTTCTTACCGTCCACAGTTAACTTATTCGCATGGTCTAAACCACGATTATCGGGACACCTGAGTGGCTCAGCGTTGAGGGTCCGCCGTTGGCTAAGGGCATGATCCCGGACTCCTGGGATCAAGTCCTACATCGGGCTTCCTGGATGGAGCCTGCTTCTCCCTCTACCCGTGTCTCTGCCTCTCTCTGGTGTCTCTCATGAATAAATAAATAAAAATCTTTTTAAAAAAATAAACCACAATTATCATAGCCTAGAATATTGCCTACTTTCCTAAGGCATTTTTCCTCTTTTACGTTTCTATACCTAGCAGCTAGAGTGATCCTTTCAAATATAAGTCAGATGATGTCATTCATTTGCACAAAATTCTTCAGTGCCTCTACATTTCAATTAGAATAATATCCTTTGTCCATTCCATGGTATGAAAGGCTACATATGATCTGGTTCTCTATTAACTCTCTGATCATATCTCCTGTCACTATCACCCATTAATTCTGCTTCAGCAGAGTACTGACTACTGTTTTCTTGAAAGCTCTGAGTCCATTCTTGTTTTAGGGCTTTTGCACTTGACTGTGCCCTTTCCTGTCTGTGCTCTCTCAGTGTTTGCTTGGCTATCTCTGTTTTTGTTCAGATCTCTGCTCAAATGTCATCGTATCAGAAAAAGTTTCTCTGATTGTCCTTTATAAAATAGTATCTATTCCCCATCATTCTTTGTCCCCCTTTCCCTATTTTCTTTTTCCTGATGGAATGTATTGCCAACTTATATATTTTATATGCATATGTATGAATATGTTTACGTATATAATGTGTGTGTATTTTTTAATGGTTTTACCCTACCTGCTGAAGCAGAAATCTTTTGGTTCATTTCTCTATCCCCAGGGCCTAGAATAGTACCTGGCTAGACACTCAAAAAATATTTTGTGATTATATGATTCAATAAATTGCATGGGATGGGATGGATAATAAACAGTTGTTTATTAAGGAAGCCAATGGACATAGAATAGCATTTAGAACTCACTAGTGGTGTAGAGTGTTTAAGTGAGAATGTCCTTTGGAGAGAAAGTAGTAGAGTGAATATGTTAGTGCTGAGGATTGTTTAGTAGCCTGGATTACTTGTGCAGATAGTAAAATGTGAAGTCAGAAGGCTTTCTGAGTTGTTGATCTTTTCTTTTATCCACAAAAGACAAGTTTGTTCTCTCCATTTGCCTATTTGACCTCATGCTGTATGAGTAGATCTTTTTTTTTTTTTTTTTTTTAAACTCACAGCATGAACAAGCTTTTTTTTCCTCCTCTCTTTCCTGACTCTCTCTGGTTTCTTGTCGTGGCCAATTTCCAGGCCTTTTCTGCCAGCTTGATTGTCTTCCCTCTAGTGGCTGGCCCTCATCTCCCTGGTTTCTTTTTTGTCAGGGAGGGCGTTGTATATGTGCACTTTATCCCTGAATGCTGAGAGAGTACTTGTCAAACTGACAGATAGGGTGACTACTGGTTGCTACTTGACATGGGGAACAGCACCTTTAAAAGTCTGCATTTGCAGCCATGGGCCTTCAAGAGACTCAGTGTAAGAGACTGTACTTTATCAAGTAGAAATGATCATATTGGTGAACATTTAGTATTTATGTTATTAAAATGTGTCCTTTCTGTAAACTCCTATTTCTTTCTCATACTGTCCATGGTAGTCTTACTGTGTTGTAGAACTTTTTCATAGGATACATATGAGAAAATAGAAAACACCAAGATTTTTGAAGACTGGTGTCCAATAACAAAGTAGGTACATGACTTCATTTATTCTGTATATCACTTCATTTCCCTCTTCTATTTTGACTTTAGCAGTGGCTTCCTAATACCCACTAAAATATAAATATTAAATCTAGCATTTAAGGTGATTCATAACCTACCCTTTTTATTTCTCAAATTCCTAATACTCTAGCCCACTGGCTTTCCTGGGATCCCCTTGGAGAGGTAGGAGTTGAGTTGTCAGGATTCTGTCTCTATTCCTTTGAATATGGCCTTTAGGGTTTCATCTCTTTTCTTAAAATCGGGATATGTAACTAAAAGAATGTTTGAAAGTCACTCAAGTTGTCTGATCATATGGTTAGCCTGTGTGTTTGTCTGTCTCTCTTTCTCTCAGACAAATGGATACAGATACTTGCTCAGAGCCCTGTACTAACACCTCGTGGCTTTCCTTTTCTTCATGTAGTTTCCTCTGCCTGAAATGCTAATGCCACTGGTTGATCATTTCTATAAGAACGCTTTCCTATTACTTGGGACACTGTGACTGTTTTACACATTTTAGTCCTAAAGAAGTTCCAGTAAATTGGGAATTAACTATTTACATGATCAGAACCCTTAAGGATTAATATATATTTTGTTAACTTATGGCATTATTTGTGTCATCGACAAAGAACTATTTCTCCTAAATGTTAGAAATATTAAATCTTGAGTTTGACCTGATTTTTTCTTCTTTTCCTTTTTAATTGATTGATTGATTTATAGATAGTAATCTCTACACCCAACATGGGGCTTGACCTCACAACCCCAAGATCAAAAGTCACATGCTCTACTGACTGAGCCAGCCAGGTGCCTCAGGCTAAAGGTTTTTCAATGAATATATGCTTTCAAAGTATTGATAAAGTTTGACAGAAGAATGATTTTGGCCTATCTTTGGTTGTTTTACCTATAACTTTTGTTGTTGTTTTAGTAATGCATGCTGTATATGAAGCCAAGACAGATTACATTTTGTCTTTGAATTTTTTCTAGTGTTACTTTAAATTATACAGAGCAGTTTAAAATATCTCTTTTAATATTTAAGTATAGTTGACATACAGTGCCAACTATTTTTTAAATCCAAATGCTTGGGATGCCTGGGTGGCTCAGTGGTTGAGCCTCTGCCTTTGGCTCAGGGTGTGATCCCGGAGCCCCAGGATCAAGTCCCACGTCAGACTCCCTGCATGGAGTCTGCTTCTCCTCCCTCTGCCTATGTCTCTCTGCCTCTTTCTCTGTGTCTCTCATGAATAAATAAATAAAGTCTTTTTAAAAATTTTAAAATTAAATCCAAATACCTTTTTGCAATTCCAGGCCTTCCTTCTCAGCTCCTTAATGAAATGGTGACTTAGAATTTCCTTTTCTTAACAATTACTGACAACTTCTGGTATTATAATACAGTTTTTAAAATTTTTTCATTTCATTTTATTTTTTAAAAAGATTTATTTATTTGGCAGAGGGAGAGCAAGAGAATACAAGCAGGGGGAACAGCAGAGGGAGAGGGAGAAGTAGGTTCTCCACTGAGCAGGGAGCCTGATATGGGGCTCAATCCCAAGACCCTGAGATCATGACTTGAGCTGAAGGCAGATGCTTAACCAACTGAGTTACCCAGTGCCCCTATAATACAGTTTTGTTTTTGTTTTTTAAAGATTTTATTTATTTATTCATGAGAAATAGAGGGGCAGAGAACAAAGCAGGCTCCATGCAGGGAGCCCGATGTGGGACTCGATACTGGGATTCCAGGATCATGCCCTGGGCCGAAGGCAGGCACTCAACCACTGAGCCACCTGTGCATCCCTATAATACAATTTTTAAAAATACATGTTACTTGCCTTTCATAAGTGGGTATAAAATACGGAGTTCTCTAAAGGTGGTTTGATTCACACTAGAGGTATTTTCTTTACATTTACCTAGCAGGAAAGAAGTATATTGTATAATGAGAGTTCTTTCATTTCAACATACTTTTAAAGCTTCAGTTTTAATGTCTTTGAAATAGGATACTAATTGATACTAATTGTTCATATTTAACATATTTCACTGTAGAGTGTAATTATATAATTGTTACCTAGCAGGTTATAAGGGATAGTTGTTGCCACTGTAAAGTATTCAAAATCATTTCTGTCAGAAAACCTGTAACTAAAGCAGTGATTCTCAACTAAGAGTGCTTTTGCTCCCAGGGGTCATTTTGGTAATACCTGGAAACATTTTTTGTTGTCACAACTAAAGAAAGACACTGTTGGCATCTAGATATGCTACTAAACATTCTAACCCACAGCCCCCTAAATCAAAGAAGCCCCAAATGCAATATTTACCAAGAATGAGAAACCTGAGCTAAAGATAAATATCAGTCTTCCACTTTACCTAAAAAATGTGTATTTTACTTTTAAGAGAAGTATTTTTATTTCTTTCTGTGCCAGGCACACAAGTGTAGTCATTATCTTGATAATATCTTAAAAATGGTTAGTATATCTCATGTTAGAAAAGAGTAGATCTTGAGATGCGTAGGTGGCTCAGTTGGTTAAGTATCCGCCTTCGGCTCAGGTTGTGATCCCAGATTCCTGGGATCCAGCCCCGGGTTGAGGTCCCTGCTGGGGGTGGTGGGGCGGGGGGCCGGGGAGTCTGCTTCTTTCCTGCTTTGCCGCCTCCCTTCCCCCCAGCTCGTACTCACTCTCTCTCAAATAAATAAAAATCTTTTAAAAAAAAAGAGTAAAGTCTTTTTAAAAGTGATTTTTTTCTAAAAGAAAGTTAAAACTGTGAAATAGCTATCTTTTGGTTTTGCTTTCTTTCCTATTTTTCTTTTTTGAGTTGGCTAGCTATATCATTGGAATGAAATGAAAATTAGAGAATCTTAGTGAATATTCCTGCCAAACAGGCCTTGCTGTCAGCTTGAGGCAGCTCACCCTTACTTTAGGCTCTCTATCTAACAAAATAGATCAGGTCACCTTCTCGGAAGAATTGCTTTCCACTAAATATTAATTTAGGAAATGTTACTAATTTTCCTTCTCCCTTCACCAGCTTGTCCCTCAAACACACAGTGTTAACAGTTTCTGTACCTTTACACTAACACTATACTAGTGTTAACACCTTTTATATTCTTCCAAACCTTTCTCCATGCTCATATAAGGAACATTTAAACACACACGGTAGTTTGGGTTATTGTTTTTACATAACTTTTCTGAGACATATCCCTTTCACTTTTACTATGTAGTATTCCTTGTTTAAATGATAGAGAGCTTGACTTTTTAATAGCAGTATGATATTCTATAAAATATATAGTATGTTTCAGAATTTATTGAACTATTTTCTTAGATATTCAGTTTTTTTTCTCACACTAAACAATAATTCAAGTACATATATACTTTTGTGCTGAATTTTTTTCTAAAAATGAAACTGGTTTAGTAATGTTTAGTCCAGAGAAGGAAAAGAGGATAATCACAAATTGTTTGACTTTGAACTTTTTTTTGGAATTTGTATTTGACCAATGGTTAGTTTCAAACTGCAGTGCAGTTAACCACAAAAGATCCTGACTCCATGTCATTTTGAAGATAAATATCATTATTGCTCAGCCTGGCCTGACCAATGTCTTTTTCTTGTTTAAGGGAGGCAAGCAATTCATTTAGTTAAAACAAAACAAAAAAAAATACAACAAAAAAACCTATAGGTCCAGGGGCTATAGAAAGAAATGCTTAGAAATTGTTTGAGTAAATATGTTATTTCAAGAAATACTAGTTAAAATTTCTGAAGCAGATTGTTCAAGGAAAAGAAAAACTTGTTAATTGTTTTTTTGATAAAAGGGTCATAATACTGGAAACTTTGAACAAGCTGTCACAATCAGAATGTGCTTTTTATTGTTGGAAATATGTTTATCTGATGACTATACCTTTGTAGATGCTGAGTAAATATATTTTAGGTCGCTGATCTGCAATATTGAATAGTATAAAAATAGGCTGGATACATGGATTTTAGTTATAGCTCTTTTTGACAGTTGTACAAATATGCCAGGTTTTCACCTCCTGGGATCTTTCCTTCCTCTATTGGAAACTTGATTGGTTCTAAAATTTTTAAGTTTTAAATGTTCTAATTTATTATCTTTCATATTCTTTTAAAGAAATATGTGACATATGGAGCATGTTGGTGGAGCTCAGTTGGTGGAGCATGCAACTCTTGATCTTGAGTTGTAAGTTGGAGTTCCGTGTTGGGTTGTAGAGATTATTTAAAAATAAAATCTGGGGCAGCCTGGGTGGCTCAGCGGTTTAGCGCCGCCTTCAGGCCAGGGTGTGATCCTGGAAACCAGGGATCAAGTCCCACATGGGGCTCCCTGCATGGAGTCTGCTTCTCCCTCTGCCTGTGTCTCTGCTTCTTTCTCTCTCTGTCTCTCATGAATAAATAAATAAAATCTTAAAAAAAATAAAAATAAAAATAAAATCTTAAAAAAAAAGAAATATATGACATAATAACACATTTGCATAATAACCTTCTGTCTTTAGTAGTATGTTTCTCTGGCTGACGAGTAAATCGCCATCATTGAGCAGTCAAGTGGGAACTGGAGATGATAGACACCTTTACATAAAGTACCCTTTTTTTTAATACAAAAGATTAATTATTTATTTTAGAAAGCAAGAGAGCATGAGCAGGGGGAGGGGCAGAGAGAGAGGGCGATAAGCCAGACTCCCTGCTGAGCAGAGAGCCCAATGCGGGCCACCATCCCAGGACCCTGAGATCATGACATAAGCGGAAACCAAAAGTTGGACACTCAACTGACTGAGCCACTCAGGTGCCCCAACATAAAAGTACTTTTTAAGTCTTTAGATTCTTAAGCAATGTTTGGTATGAAATTTGCTCAGTAGTTGTGTGTGTAGAATTCATCAGCCAAGAAAATTGTATCTTAGATATTTTATAAAGAATCATTTTTTCCCATTTGTGTTCCCCAAAAGACATTTGAACCCCGGTTTGCATTTCTAAGTGGCAGACGTCTAAACAAATTATCCAGTAGTTGAATATGAAATCATGCTGAAACACTTATTAATACATTTGAGTATACCATCTCTGTTCAGAATATGACTTATTTAGTAGTGAGCAATGGTGTACATTTTTAAACATATTGTTTCTGGATATACAGAAAAGGAAATAGTGTATGCTTTAGTATGTTGAATGAACTGCATAGTTTGAAACTGCTATATTTATGAGGCCTTTTTATAATAGTTTAGCTTTTTCAACTGATTTCATTATGCTTTTATGTTTATTCTAAGTATTTGTAATGTCTTAACTAAGAATATAATTTTTGAGATATATTTCTAAGTCTTGTGCTGTTTTCCTGACTAATATATAAATGGAATTAGTTGTTTAATACCAATGCCTGTCTGGCATTAGTTTATTAAGCCAACATTTATTTTCATAATTGTGTCTGATAATTTTATACAGTAATTGCTGTAGGTATGTGGTTAGTGAAAACATTTAAAGTGGTGAAGATATTCTCTAGTATTAGCAAACATGAGGTTGAATTTCATGTCATACACACTCTCTTGTAGTTATTTGAGAGTTTGAATCATTAAAGTCTTTCTAAAGCTAATATTGCAATCTAGAGAGTTGAAGAAAGAGTTTATTTCTGATATAATCTTGGAAATTAGGGCAGGAAAATAGAAACTTATTTTGAAGATTAAGGCTCTCTCTATATTATATTTTAATAACATTGATATTCTGCTTGCTTTATGAAACCTTTTATTACAAACAGTTATGAATATGAACATCTCATTTGACTACTGATGAACAGAGGGAAAAATCTAAATTAAAACTTTAAATACCACTATTTAATTACCCAAATGGCTTTGACTGTGTTAAAGACTGCCTGGGATTATTCTGTTTTTCAATTTGTTTTAATGCTTCCTTGGTAAAAGCTGATGGATTCCCAGGCCCATTGCTGTCACTGATGAACTATATAAAGATAAATGACATTATGGTAAATTCCACTTAATGACACATTTTTAATTTTCAGAACACAGACATTTTCAGGCTAGTGAATGAAGGCTAATTACCTCAAGATCAGAACAAAATAACTCCTCATTTCGAAAGATAATAGAAAAGAAATGTTGCAGATTAATGATGCTATTTATCTTTAAAGGAAAAAATTTTTATCTTTATCCAGATAGCATAGCTCCCTGAGGAGCATGGTTATAAAATGAATCTGAAGTCGCAACTTAATAGGTTATTAAAATTGTTTGAGTGCAGGCTCTCCTGCTTTAGTCTTTCCATAAATTTAAATTGAAGGTCTGCTGTATTCAAAAAGGAGCAGCTTGTTTATGAGGCCAGAGGGAGCAACATACGTTACTGACAAAAGATGCACTTAACCTCATTCTAATATCTTGTTTTTTTATTTCACTGAATGAAACTCCACTATTTGAGAAAGTATTTTGAGATTTGTTACCGCTCTTAATTGATACCTAAGTGGGAGGACCACACTTGGACTTGTTTAAGTTTAAAATAAAAATGAAATCTCTAAATCCTCAAAGCCTTTATTACTTAAATACATATAAATCAATTTGTAATCTGATTTAATTGTATACGTGTGTATATACATATGTATATTTGTAAACATTTAAATTTTGTTATCTAAGTGAGAGGAGAATATCTTAGCCTGTGAGGGTATGATTTTGTGGTCACAGTTGGAATTTACGTAGTAGGAATTGTTCAATAAATCATTATTCACAGTTAAAGGATTAGCAATAATCCTTTTGCTACACTCCCACACAAGTAACAAAGTAGTGAGTCAGAGAATATTACTTGATCATAGAAGCTTTAAACTGTTCCTGACATCCTAAACTCCTGTGTTTTGCCCTAGGTAATATAACTATTATTTCTATAACTAACAAGGGCATACAGCATTTTCTGCAATTTTCATTCTTGTCTCTTAGATAATATATGATTTGCCTATATATTCATCATTTTTCTGAGGCACAGAAAAATGTTTATGACCATGAAAGGAAATCAGTGTGTTTCTTGACCTGAGAGAAATTTCAATATATTATTTTGAGATACTACTTTACCTTTCCAGTCTAACTTGTTGTGAATAGTTAGAAAATATGTTTTATGTCACAGGGACAATAATGTGCTGATTGTCTACAGCATCATTTTGACATGGTATTTTTTGGTTAAGACATTTCTTAGAAAGGTCAAGAAAGGAATTCTTTGTAATTATAATTGTAGCATACATTTGATTTTATGTGAACTCTTATGAAAGCCTCTTTATTTTTAAAGTGTTCTTGTTTAAGTAGTTTTTAACTCTACAGGACAGTTTAAATTGCTGCATGTGAAATCAGTTAATCGTATTGACTAAGAGCTGAGGTAAAGTACTAAAAAATGTACTTTGTGTCAAATCCTCTATCTTGCTGTTCTTATTATTAGTACTTAATTATTGCTATCTATTTTAAGTGTCCTTTTCATATCCCTACCAGGCTTTCTTTATTCTTTATTTGCTATCACTGTGTCCATCTGAGAGTGACTTATGGAAACAAAGGGTTAAGAATTGAAAGTTGGGGCACCTGGGTGGTTCAGGGGATTGAGTATCCCAATCTTGGTTTTGGCTTGGGTCATGATCTCAGGGCCCTGGAATTGAACTCAGTGCTGAGTCTGCTTCAGATTCTCTTCTTCTCCTTCAGCCATTCCCCCCACTCATGCTCACTGTCTGTTCTCTCTCTAAAAAAAAATAAATAAATCTTAAAAAAAGAGAATTCTGAAAGTTATCTTTTATAGACTGAGATAATCCTGTGGAAACCAATATAAATGGTATTTTTCTTAATATCAAAATAATTTTCTTGTATAATGATCTTTTTTTAATGATTCTTAAAAACAATACTTATAAATGTGAGAATAAGTGTTTCTTGTGTATGAGAGAAGTTTTGGTAATTTATCATTTGTATTCTCAAACTATTTTCAGTGTGACAAGCAATGTGTTGTATGCTTCTATGCTATTTCATAATAATTATTTGGATGTTTTCTGGTTTACTCTATGTCAGTCATTTAAAAAAATTATACAGATTTTTAGGAATTCCAGCAACCTTTAAGCATGTAACTATACATCACAGTAATATAAACTACATTATTTAGCACATTGTAAAACCTTTTTTTAAACAAATTTAATTGGTTAGAATGAATACTTACAGTGTTTTTGTACATGTTCTCTCTCTGGTTTTTATCATTAAATCAAAATTATTTTGTAATCTTATAATTATGTTAGAATAATATACACTGAGGTATTCTGGAACATTTTCTTTTTCTTTTTTTCTGGAACATTTTCTTAAAAAGATTTTATTTATTTATTCATAAGAGACAGAGAGAGAGGGGCAGAGACACAGGCAGAGGGAGAAGCAGGCTCCCTGCAAAGAGCCCCATGTGGGACTTGATCCCAGATCCCGGGATCATGCCGTCAGCCAAAGACAGACACTCAGCCGCTGAGCCACCCATGCGTCCCTCTAGAGCATTAATAATAACTGTGTCCATGGTCCTATCTCATTTTTCTCTTTTTTAAAAATTTTTTTTTTAATTTTTATTTATTTATGATAGTCACACACAGATAGAGAGAGGGGCAGAGACACAGGCAGAGGGAGAAGCAGGCTCCATGCACCGGGAGCCCGACGTGGGACTCGATCCCGGGTCTCCAGGATCACGCCCTGGGCCAAAGGCAGGCGCCAAACCGCTGCGCCACCCAGGGATCCCCTCATTTTTCTCAATTGTTGCTATATTTTAACAAAATTCTTTTTTTCTTTTTCTTTTTCTTTTTCTTTTTTCTTTTTCTTTTTTTTCTTTCTTTCTTTCTTTCTTTCTTTCTTTCTTTCTTTCTTTCTTTCTTTCTCTCTCTCTCTCTCTTCTTTCTTTCTTTCTTTCTTTCTTTCTTTCTTTCTTTCTTTCTTTCTTTCTTTCTTTCTTCTCCCTTTCTCCCTTTTTCTTTCTCTCACTCTTTTTTTTCTTTCTTTTTTTGAGATAACAAGTGAGCACGTGAAGGGTAGAGGGGGAGAGAGAGAGAAAGTTCTAAAACCTCTAGTAGCCTAAGTCAGAGATTGGTGAGTTGTGGCTCATTGTCCAAATTCATCTCAACACTTTTTTTCTTTTTTTGGAACAAAGTCACACTTTTTCTTTTACATCTTGTCCTATGGCTGCCTTCGTGGCATGAGTGAGTGATTATGACAGAGACTATATGGCATACAAAGCTCAAAATATTTGTTGTTGGCACTTTACAGAAAAGTTTCCTGACTGCTGGACTAGGTGCTCACCAATCTTCTATCTATAAATTAGTTCCTAGTGATGGCTTGATTTCTGTTGTTTGTAGTGCTTCCCAGACTGTACACTAATCCTTGGCTAATTCCTCTTTTTTAAAGGATTGTAAAATATCAGTTTTTATGAAACTATGCCTAACTATTCAGTTTCTGTATTCTATAGCAGTCTTTGAGATCACTTATTTTGTGCTTATTATTTGTCCTAAAAGGAAATATGGGAAAATGCTTCAGGTAATTGGGTAGGTAGTATTAATACATCTGAAATGATTATAGGACATTTAATTCATAATCTGGTAAATTTTCAGATTATCTGAGTCAAAAATAAGTTTACTTGGAGTTTGGAGAAGTCATCATGATAGGAATTATCTGTTAAGGTTTTTTTCTTTTTCTTTTTTCTTTTTTCTTTTTAAAGAAATGTGACTTGAACTGGTCTCTGAAGGCTAGACAAAATTTATAGATATCAAGATAATCAAGAAAATTGTTTGGGTGAGGAAGGTGGAAGAGATAATGAACCTATGGGCCGTGAAGGTCATTTGACTCATTGGAATAGTAGAAATGAGGCAGTGTTACTAAGGAAGGAAAGGATAGATTACTAGATGGTGAAGATTGATGTGGTAAATGCTTGAAAATCATGTTATGTTTCTCAGTAACGAAATGATGAAATCATTGTATGTATAAGTAGTGAGACAAGTTAGGCCTATATATAGACCAGTAATATATAAGTGTTTCAGATGCTATATAGGATTTACAATATGATCACATATATTCAAGGAGTTTATGTTCTGGATAGACTGTTAAGATAGATGATCATAAGATGTAAGAGTATCACATTAGTGTCTAATGTGAATAACTGATAGTACTATAGGAGTTTGAAGGAGGGAGAAATTATAGTCCTGAAAAGTTTTTTGTAGAGCTAGCATTTGTGCTGGGTCTTGAAGGGTAAGGAGGACTTAGGTAGGTAGGATTCATATAGGATTTTTTTTTTAAGATTTTATTTATTTATTCATGAGAGACAGAGAGAGAGGGAGAGAGAGAGAGAGAGAGAGAGGCAGAGACACAGGCAGAGGGAGAAGCAGGCTCCATGCAGGGAGCCCGACGTGGGACTTGATCCCAGATCTCCAGGATCAGGCCCTGGGCTGAAGGCGGCACTAAACCGCTGAGCCACCAGGGCTGCCCCATATAGGATATTGTTGGCAGGGAAAAGAAAGTGAACAAAAATGTGGAGATAAAACATTCAGTTTTGCATGAAGAACAGTGAAGACAGACGTCTGAGTTAAATTGAAAACTGAGTATATAATGGAGTGATAAGATAGGGAACTCTGGGGCACAGTCTTGTGAAGACTGGATGCAAATTGAACAAGTTGGAATTTTATTTCCCATGAAACTTTTTCAGGCCTTTCTCCCTAGATAAGTAGTAGAGCCATCTCTTCAAGCAGAATGTTGCTAATAAGCTCAATATGTAAAAGAGAGCAAAGCAGAGTGCCATGATTAACTCAGGAATGGAAGAACATGGAGCCTTACGTACCAAGTCCTACAGGGCAAAGTAGCCACAGGGTGCATCTTTGAAACTCTTATGGCTTTGTGGAAAACAGTTTGGAAAATACCATTCTAAGCTTTAGAGAACTAAGGGCCTGAGAAAGGATGGTGATAGTGAAAATAGAAAGAAAAAGACTAGGAGTGCCTGGGTGGCTCAGTTAAGTGTCTGATTCTTGATTTTGGCTCAGAACATGATCTTAATAAGATTGTGAGATCAAGCCCTGTGTATGGCTCTGCACTGCGTGTGTAGCCTACCTGAGATTCTCAGTCTCCCAGGTGCCTGGGTGGCTCAGTTGGTTGGGCATCTGACTCTTGGTTTTGACTCAGCTTGTGATCTTGGGGTTGTGGGATTGAGCCCTGCCTTGAGCTCCACGCTAAGTAGAGTCTGCTTTAGATTCTTTCTCTCCCTCTGCCCCTCCCTGCTCTAAAATTATGAAGGATAAGAAAAAAGAAATGGGGGGATCCCTGGGTGGCTCAGCAGTTTAGCGCCTGCCTTTGGTCCAGGGCGCGATCCTGGAGTCCCGGGATCGAGTCCCACATCGGGCTCCCGGCATGGAGCCTGCTTCTCCCTCCTCCTGTGTCTCTACCTCCCCCCCCATGTCTATCATAAATAAATAAAAAATCTTTAAAAAAAAGAAGAAATGGGAAGAATAGGAATGAGATTTTCAAAGGGAATTCATCTATAGTATGGCAGTTACAGTTATACACAAGGTCACCAAGAACAAATCTGTAAACAAAGAATGGCTAAGGAAAGCCTTTAGGATACTAGAAGAAGGGAAAATACCAAAGAATATATAAATAGACAAGGATAATATAGAGAGACCAAATGTGGATCATTTTTAGGGAAGGGTAGTCAATATTGAATTCTAGAGGACATGAAAGCTAATTTTGAAATGAGTCATTGGTTGATGAGTGCACAATCGCTAAAAATATGAAAATATGGTTTCTATAAAGAGCATGATAATGAGCAACTAGATTAAGATGAGTGAGAGTATAACAGAGTAAACTCAAAAAATTAAAAAAAAAGAGACTTGTTAATTATATAAATGTAGGAAATGAATGGGAGGAGAGTGAAACATGACCCCTAAAAACAGTCTTTGTGGATTTTTTAAAAATTCGATTTATTATAAAACCAAAGTTTATGGGGTGCCTGGAATGCCTCAGTCAGTTAAGCATCTGCCTTCAGCTCAGGTCATGATTCCCAAGTCCTGGGATCAAGCCCCATGTTGGGCTCTCTGTTCAACAGGGAGCCTGCTGCTTCTCCCTCTCCCTCTCCCTGCTGCTCCCCCTGCTTGTGCTCTGTCAAATGAATAAATAAAATCTTTAAAAAAAAAGTTAATAAGTACTATAATATGTAAACATGAAGCCAATAGTTAGTCATCCATTTACTCATTAAATATGTTGAGTTTGCCCTGTGTGGCATTGTACTAATTATATGAAGGATTAAAAAGTAAATCCATGGTGAACATCTCCCTTTGAAATATCTATCATTTTTAATAGCAAAACAATAAACAGAACCTCAGAATGAACTGAACAGGAAAGTATAGAATCTATGAAGAATACTATAAAAATCAACTGAGAGATGTCAGAGTTTAACAAATAGAGAAACATACTTGATAATGGATAAAAACAGCTGGTTACTAAGGTACCAGCTCTCCACAAATTTAACTATATTATAACAACCTTGGAATTGTTTTGGAAATTACTAAAATGATTTTTAAGTTCATCTGAAAAAATAAATGAGATATTAGTATAGAAAGATTTGAAAACAAAAACAAGTGATGATGTGTGCTACTAAATATTAAACTTTATTATATACCTTTAATAGTTAAAACATACATTATAGACCAGTATAACAGAACATATCTATATCTATATCTATCTATATATCTATATCTATATCTATATATATATATATATTTAAGTAAAACTAGGAATCTAGTATATTATAAGGATGACATTTTTAATTTGGGGAAAAGATGGATTAGTCACTAGGTGCTATTGGGGAAAAAGTTTGGGTGGGGGAGTGCTATTGACTGGGGAAATTTCTACTCCATACTAGATACCAAAATAAATTATAATTTAAAATTTTCTATTAATAATAAGTGAAACTATAAAGTACTAAAAGAAAATATGACTGATCTCATTGCAGGAAGAACTTTCTAAATATACCATAAAACGTTAGAAACCATAGTCATTCAGGTGGCCAAAATGTGCAGGACTCTGGTAGGATTTAATTCCATTAATGTAAACAACTATTGCATATGAACAAAATCACACAAGATTGAGAGCACACTACAGAAAAAGTTATGATTAAAAAAGGGCCACTGGTCTATTTATAAAAGGAGTCTTAGAAGCCAATAAGCAAAGGAAACACTCTAGTGAAAAAAAAAAAAAAATAGGCCAAGCATATGAACCAGTAGGTCCTAAAAGAAGAAACATATAGAAAATGTTTACAGTCTCTATTAATAAAATATATGCACCATTTTTAATCTTATTACATTGGCAAGTTGTGATACAATGGCGTATATATATATATGAAATATATAATTTATATATAATTATAATATATTTATAATATATAAAATGAGTTTTAGTGAATTTTAATAGATAACAGGTAGAAATAACCCAAGTATCTATCAACAGATGTTGAAATATTGTATAAACATAGAGTGGAATATTATTTGTCCATAATGAATGAAATTCTGACACATTCTGCAGGGTTCCTAGATGAACCTTGAAAATATGTTAAGTGAAATAAGCTACACACAAAAGGGCAAATAATTGTATGATCCTGCTCTCTCTAGAAGAAATCAGAAAGAAAATAGATTAGAAGTTACCAGTGGTTGGAGCACCTGGGTGGCTTAATTGGTTAAGCGTCCCAATCTTGATTTCAGCTCAGTTCATAATCTCAGGGTTGTGAGACTGAGCCCCGACGGGGGCTCTTCTCAGGACGTGGAGCCTGCTTAAGATTCTCTCTCTCCCTTTCCCTTTGCTCCTCCCCCTCACACGTGCCCATGTGTGTGCGCGCTCTCTTTCTCTCTCTCTCTCTCTAATTAAAAAAAAAAGTTACCAGTGGTTACGAGTAAATGGGAAATGGGGAGTTTTTGCTTAGTAGATACATAATTCCTGCTTTGGGTGATGAAAAGGTTTTGGAAATACTAGTAATGGTTGAACAACATTGTGAATGTAATTAATGCCTCTAAATTGTGCACTTAAAGATTAAAATGGCAAATTTTGTGTTATATATATTTTACCACGATAAAAAAATGAGTAAAAAAAGTATTGAGTGTGAATGCCATTTGACTTAGAATTTGTTCTAAAGTAGTAATCAAGGTCTGTCAGAGTTTTGCTACAGAATGAAACAATCTAGGTATTTAATAAAAAGGATTCTTTACCATGATATATTCTATAGCCATTAACAATGATTAATTGAACAAATATTTAATAGAAAATTATGTCATATTAAGTGAAAATACAGGCAGTAAGATAACATGCACCTATTTTTCATTTTTTTTTAAGATTTTATTTATTATTTTATTCATGAGAGACACAGAGAGAGAGAGAGGTAGAGACACAGGCAGAGGGAGAAGAAGCAGACTCCATGCAAGGAGTCTGATGTGGGACTCAATCCTGGGGCCTCAGGATCATGTCCTGGGCCAAAGGCAGGCGCTAAACCGCTGGGCCACCGGGCTGCCCTTCATTTCTTTTTTAAAGATTTTTAAGTAATCTCTATACCTGAACATGGGACTTGAACTTACAACCCTGAGGATTGAGTTACAGGCTTTACCCACTGAGCCAGCCAGGCACTTCCCATTTTTCATTTCTAAAAAACATTTATACATGGGGAAAAATGACTGAAAATTCATTTTAAAAACTAGAATGCAGACCCCTGGGTGGCTCAGGGGTTAAGTGCCTGCCTTCGGCTCAGGATGTGATCTGGAGTCCTGGCATAGAGCCTGGCATCAGGCTCCCTGCATGGAGCCTACTTCTGCCTCTGCCTGTGTCTTTACCTCTCTCTGTGTGTCTCTCATGAATAAATAAATAAAATCTAAAGGAAAAAAAAGCTAGAATGGTTATCATTGGGTGATAGGACTAATTATTGTTGCTTGAGTTCATACCATGAATATGTAAAAATTAGGTTATAGATTTTTCTTTAAAGAAATAAAGAAGTATAGGGCAAACTTCCACTTCTAGCCATAATAGAGTACCAAAAACTGAATTTACATTCTTGCTGTAAACAACAAGGAAAGTAGTCTATAAATATGAAATAACTATTTACAGACACTAGGCAATAAGCAGTGTAGGACTCTGATCTTAGAAAAGAAACCAATGAGATAAAAAAAAAAAAAAAAAGAAAAGAAAAGAAACCAATGAGGTGAACACTGTAACTGCCCAACTTATTGCCTGGAGTATCTAGGCCACAGTACAGAGAGAGGAGGCACCTATTCAGATCTTGGGAGCCACACTACATTAAAAGAGAATTTGAAATATGGGGAGGCTGAAGTATCCTGAATTTGTGGATAAAAATACTGGAGGAAAGAGAGCTGCATCGAGAGAGAGAACTCTGGAGATTTACAGAAGGAACGATTTTTGACTGAGTACTGATCTATGCATATGTTGGTAGTAAATTACCTGAAGCTAGAGAAAGACCAACCAGAAGGTCACGCAAAGCATTGAGGGCTATGAATTTCTCTCTCAGTATTGCTTTCACTGCATCTTATAAGTTTTGGTATGTTGTGTTTTTGTTTTCCTTCTTCTCAAAGTATTTTCTAAACTTTCTTAGTGATTTATTTCTTCTTTGATCCATTAGTTGTTTGAGTATTTTGTTTGGGGGCACCTGGCTGGTGTAGCTGGTTAAGCCTCCAGTGTGGTGTGATCTCATGGGTCATGGGATTGAGCCCTGCACCAGGCTCCATGCTCAGCACAGAGTCTGCTTGTTCCCTTCCCTCTCCTCCTCCCCTCACACATGCCACTTGCTCTCTGACTCAAAACAAGTAAATCTAAAAAAAAAAAAAAAGTATTTTAATTTACCAATTTTTGTATTTTTTGTATTTCCTTTTGTCAGTGATTAGTAGTTTTTTTTCCATTGTGGTTAAGGAGATACTTTGTATGATTCAGTCTTTTAAAATATATTGAAACACGTTTTGTTGCCTAATTATAGTCTATGGGCCTAGCCCATATGCACTTGAGATTTGTGTGTTCTGCTATTGTTCAGTAGAATGTCCTACATATGTGTCTTTTAGCTCTAGTTGGTGTACAGGGTTATTTGTGTCCTTTATATCCTTGTTGATCTTGTGTCCACTTATTCTATTTTGAAAGTGGACTATTGAAGTGTCTCCAGCTAATATTTTTGAATGGTCGGATTCTGTTCATTTCTTTTTTCTTGTAGATGGACCATGCTTTTTTTTTATTTCTTTGCTTGCCTCATAATTTTTCATTGGAAAATTGGACATTTTGGATATTATAATGTGGCAACTATGGAAATCTGATTCTTTGTGCTAGGGTTTGTTGTTCCTTGTTTGTTTAATAACTTTTTTTGCACTATTTTCTAAGTCTATGTTCTTTGTTGTGTATTCAGCTTGTAATTTGACAGATACATCTTTTATTTTTTTTAAAGATTTTATTTTTATTTATTCACGGGAGACCCGGGCAGAAGGAGAAGCAGGCTCCATGCTGGGAGCCCGATGTGGGACTTGATCCTGGGACCCCAGGATCACACCCTGGGCCGAAGGCAGGTGCTAAACCACCAAGCCACCCAGGCGTCCCTTTACAGATACATCTTTAAATGCCTGGAATGCCACCACCACCTACCTCCTTTCCCAGGCTTTGCGGGTAGGCTCTGTGCGCATGTTAAATATACTTTTAACATTCAGCCAGGCAATTTATAGCTGCTCTTCTTCAGTCTTCACTTCCTACTTATGTGGAACATGAAGGTCAGCCAGGGGTGAGAACTCTGGACTTCCTCAGATCTTTTTGGGCATGCACTCAGCTTGACATGTGTGTGGCCTTGTAATTCCCTGGAAATGCAGGAGTTTTCCAAACATTCCAAAATTCCTCAAAGCATCTCCTTCCTAACCCTTCCTTCCAAGCTATTTCAATTTGCCCCAATATGGCAGCAGCTAATACATTTGCCTTTAAATATTTTCAGCAGACACCACCACCACCACCCACCCCTACACACAGACACACCACCCACACACACTCCCCACCAATTCAGACATTGGAAAGTTTCTGAGTTAGAAAATAAAGTCTAGCTACCAGACAAGTCAAGGAAAAAAACAAAACAAAACAACTACAGTTCTTTGAGAAAATGTTCATATTGCTCCCTCTGGTACTTGTAACCCATATCAAGAATGTGGGCTGTTGCCTTTCAGTGCCGTCAACTGAGCTGGGAGTGGGGAATGGTATCTTAGTAAGTTAAAATGATGCAAAGCCCGCTGGCCAAATTTCAGCTGTTTTTCCTTCATTAAACATTCCCCTGGTGGTCCTAAACTTTTGATTTGATTCCATAGTTTTGAAAAAGTTGATTCTGACAGTTTTCTCAGCTTCTTTGTTTCTTTGCTGCTTTTGTAGAGGGATGGAC
Organism: Canis aureus; assembly: GCF_053574225.1. Classification (NCBI taxonomy): domain Eukaryota; kingdom Metazoa; phylum Chordata; class Mammalia; order Carnivora; family Canidae; genus Canis; species Canis aureus. Next base: position 55,408,381 of record NC_135620.1, read on the forward strand.
TTTTGGAATTTCCTATTCCACCATTTGCTGACATCATCATTTGTAATCTTAAGGGAGACCTTTATAGCATCATCTACAAATCATAGAAAGAAAGATCACAGGGGCAACCCGGGTGGCTCAATGGCTTAGCGCCCCCAGGGCGTGATCCTGGAGACCTGGGATCGAGTCCCACGTCAGGCTCCCTTCCTGGAGCCTGTTTCTCCCTTTGCCTGTATCTGTGCCCCTCTCTGTGTCTCTCATGAATAAATAAATAAAATCTTAAAAAAAAGGAAAAAAAGAAAAATCACAAATCAGTGATCTAAGCTTAAGAAACGAGAAAAAAAAGGGGGGGGGGGAATTAAACCCATAGTAAACAACTTGGAAGGAAATAAGAAACCAAAATTAAGGAATTAGAAAACAGAAAAGCCATAAAGAAAATTAGTGAAATCAAATGCTAATCCTTTGCAGAAATCTCAATAAAACCAAAAAATGTTTAGCCATATACTGATTAGGAAAAAAAGAAATATGAAAAGGCATAAATACATAAATTATCATTATCAGTAAGGAAAGGAGCATCACATAGATTCTACATAATGTTAAAAGGCTAAAGAGATTATTATTAAAAATCTTAAGTCAATAAATTCAATAATATAAGATGAAAGGGACAGATTTCTTGAAAGACACGGGCAAAGTTTAGTTAAGAAATAGATAACCAGAATAGCCCTGTTACAAGAAGTTGAATTTTTAACAACCAAGTTAAAAATCTTCCCACAGAGAAACCTCCAGGTTCACATGGCCTTCAGATGGTAGATTACACCAAACTTTATTTTATTTTATTTTTTTTCAATTTTTTTTTTAATTTTTATTTATTTATGATAGTCACAGAGAGAGAAAGAGAGAGAGGCAGAGACACAGGCAGAGGGAGAAGCAGGCTCCATGCACCAGGAGCCCAATGTGGGACTCGATCCCGGGTCTCCAGGATCGCGCCCTGGGCCAAAGGCAGGCGCCAAACCGCTGCGCCACCCAGGGATCCCTACACCAAACTTTAAAAAAGAAATAATACCAAGTCTATACAAACTCCTTCAGAATATAAAGATGAAGTAATGCTTTCTACCTAATTTTATAAGGTTTGCATTACTGTGACACAAAAACTAGAGAAGACATAATATCCTTCATGAACATAGACACAAAAGTCCTCAGTGAAATATTAGGAAATGAACCCTGTAATGTACAAAATGCTTAATATGTCGTGACCAAATGAGATTTATTCTAGGAACATAAGGTTGATTTAACATGTGAAAACTAATGTTAATCACTATATTAGCAGACTAGCAGAGAAAAAACATATTATCATCTCAATAAATGCAGATAAAGTGTGTTATAAAATTTAATGTCCATTCATGACAGATTAAAAAACAACAACTTGACAGACTAGGAATAAGAAGCGAGTTTTCTCAACCCCATACAGAGCCTCTTTAAAAGACCTAAAACATGGGTGGCTCAGTTGATTAAATGTCTGATTCTTGGTATCAGCTCAGGTCTTGATCTCAGGGTCCCTGAGTTCAAGCCCACCAGTGGGCTCCACATTGGGCATAGAGCCTACTTTGAAAAAAAAAAAATTTAAAAAAACCTACAACTAAAGACTGAATACTGTCACACTATGATTGGGAATGAGGCAAGACTGTCCCTTCTCAGCAGTTCTGTTCACTGTTGTGCTAGAAGTGTGCCATAAGGCAAGAAAAATAAAAGACCATACAGATTGGAAAGAAAGATAGAAAATTGTCTTAAATTGCAGTTGACAGGGATCCCTGGGTGGCACAGCGGTTTGGAGCCTGCCTTTGGCCCAGGGCGCGATCCTGGAGACCCGGGATCGAGTCCCACATCGGGCTCCTGGTGCATGGAGCCTGCTTCTCCCTCTGCCTATGTCTCTGCCTCTCTCTCTCTCTCTCTCTCTCTGTGTGTGACTATCATAAATAAATAAAAATTAAAAAAAATTGCAGTTGACATGAAAATTTACTTAGAAAACCATAAGCTATCTACAAAGCAGATACTGGAAGGAATAAGTTTAGCAAAGTTACAGGTAACAATTGTGTTGTTTCTGTATATTCGTAACAAACAACTGGAGCTTGACTTTTTTAAAGGCTGTTTACCATAGTATCAAAAAATGTGAAGGGATCCCTGGATGGCGCCGCGGTTTGGCGCCTGCCTTTGGCCCAGGGCGCGATCCTGGAGACCCGGGATCGAGTCCCACGTCGGGCTCCTGGTGCATGGAGCCTGCTTCTCCCTCTGCCTGTGTCTCTGCCTCTCCCTCTCTCTCTCTCTCTGTGACTATCATAAATAAATTAAAAAAAAAATTTTTTTAAATGTGAAGTACATAGTGACAGTTGTAACAAAAATATATAAGATCTTTACACTGAATAAATACTGTAAAATGATTCAGAGAAAAAAGATCTAAATAGAGGGAGAGCTACACCATGTACATGGATCAGAAAATTGAGTTTTTTTGAAGTGTCAGCTCTTTCCAGGCTTGTCTATAGATTCAGTGCAATACCACTCAAAATCCCTATAGTCTTTTTCACTTAGAAATGCAAGGGATCTAGAATACGGTGATCAAAATAGTATAATATTGTTGTAAAAGACAAACATACAGATATATATATAGAACAGAATAGAGTCTAGAAATAAACTCACATAAAGGTGCCAAACAGTTCACTGGGGAAGGTGATAGACTTTTAAACAAATTGATGCTGCACCAATAGATTTCCATATGCCAAAAATGAACCATAATTCTTATATCACATGACATGTAACAGTTAACTTGTAACATATCATAGATTTTTTTTTAATTTTTAGAAGATTTTATTTATTTTAAGAGAGAGAGAGAGAGAAACAGCATGAGCGAGAAGCAAGTGCAGAGGGAGAGGGAGAAGCAGGTTTCCCCTTAGCAGGGAGCTGGATAGATGTGAGGCTCAATCCCAGGCCTCCAGGAGCAGGACCTGAGCCAAAGGCAGACGCTTACCTGACTGAGCCTCTCAGGTGCCCCCATATCATAAATTTAAATGTAAGAACTTTGAAGACCTAAAAGAAAAGAGGCAATCTGAGTAGCCTTGCGTTAATTAAATACCTTAAAAATGAGCAAAAAGCACTAATTTTTTTTTAAAATAGAGAAATTGGACTTGATAAAAATTTAAGATATTTACTCATAAAAGATACTGTAAAGAACTGAACATATAGGTCAAAGACCTTAAGAAAATATTTGCAGGGACACTTATCTAGAATATATAATAAACTCTTACAACTTAATACTAAGAAGATGGACAACCCAAGTAAAAATGGTCAAAAGATTTATAGATAGTATATACTGATGAAGATATACAAATGGAAAAATATGCTCATTAAAAGATCAAAATCATTAATCATTAGGAAAATGAAGCTTACAACTGTAATGAAATAATACTACCACCTTCTAGAATAAGCTATAATTGAAATGATTGGCAATTCTAAATACATGAAGGATGTGAAGTAACAAGAACTCATGTGAATACATTGAAAGTTAAAAAAAAATACATTGCAAGTTAGAAAGTAAAATTGTACAGTCTTGTTTGGAAGAGTCTTGTCAAGTTAAATATACACCATACCATCCGACCCAGCAGTTCTATTCCAAGGCTTTACCCAAGAGAAATGAAAACATATGTCCACAAAATGACTTGTATTTAAACATTCCTAACAGCTGTCTTCTTAATAGACAGAAACTTGGAATAACCTGAATGTCCATTACCTGGTGATTGATAAGCAAATTGTAGTCTATCCATTCAAAGGAACAAATTACTGATCCATTCCATAACTTGGAAGAGTTTCTAAAGCTTTATGCCAAGTCATGGAAGTCAGATACTGTGGGCAGTATATTACATAAACTCATTCTGTGACATTCTCTAAAAGGCAAAACTAGTGACAGAAATCAGACCATTGGTTGTCAGGATGTAAATGGAAGGAACTTATTATGAAGCTTGAGGGGATTTTTTTTTTTAATAAGCATGAAAATGTTCTGTATCTTAGTTGTGGTGGATATTATGAGGCTTTATATTTGATTTTTTAAAAACTTTGAATTGCAAGTTGTGAGCTTTATTTTGTGTAATTTATAAAACTCATTTCAAAATGAAGGAAATATATTCATTAGGAAATATTTATTTTATATTTGTGCATATTTAAACACACTTTCATGATAGTCCAATTGTAAGTGAAAAAGTGGGAACTTATAATTGAATATTATAGTAATTAATGGCTCAAAACTCCTTTATGTAAATAACCTAGATAATCAATAATAGGGTATTAGTTAATTAATGTATATCCAGACAATAAAATTCAATAATTAAAAATCAAGGTCAAGTAGAATGGGAATAAAATGGGAAAATGTCATGAATATATTGAATGGAGAAAAAGGATATAAGCAGAATCTTAGTTTTCTTTTGAAAAACCAAAGAGGGGACATTATTTTATTAATGTGCAGAAAGAAAACACATCACATATCAACAGTAATTATTTCTGAGTGTGAAGATGGTAGTGACTTTTCTTCATTCTATTTTTAAAAAATGTTTTGAATTTTCTATTTAATTTTTTTGTTTCTCTTCATGTCTTTTTTTTTTCCATGTTGCTGTATCCCTAGAGCCTAGAACAGTGTTCCATAGATCTTTATTGAATGAGTGAAAAAATTCACTAAGCTTTCATAGCTACTTGGGCCTCAGCCTGAACTTTTTAAAATTGATTTATCTTTGATTTTGGTTTAATTGCATAGCTGTGATTACTGTAGCTTTATATGGTATGTTTTGCAGTTTGGTAGGACATATCATCTTTGTTACTCGTATTCAAATTATTCTAGGCTTTTTTGTGTCACATTAATAAAATCCTACTAGGATTTATTTATTATTTATTTATTTATTTGTTTGTTTTTAAGATTTTATTTACTTATTCATGAGAGACAGAGGCAGAGACATAGACAGAGGGAGAAGCAGGCTCCTCACAGAGAGCCCGATGTGGGACTCCATCCCCAGACACTAGGATCACACCCTGAGCTGAAAGCAGACGCTCAACCTCTGAGCCACCCAGGTATCCCTGGGGTTTTATTTTTTATTTATTTACTTATTTTAATAATTTTTTAAAATTTTAATTAGTTTATTTATTCATTCAGCAGAGCGAGAGAGCAAGCACAAGCGCTCCCCACTGAGCAGGGAGCCTGATACAGGGGCTTGATCCCAGTACCCCAGGATTGTGACCTGAGCTGAAGGCAGATGCTTAATGGGCTGAGCCACCCAGGCACCTCCCTATACGGGTTTTAATTGGAATTTCACTTGTAATATAAATTGATTTGGTGCAAATTGGCATCTTTCAGTGAGGAGTTTAGAACGTTTATGATGATAAAATGAATTATTTAGATATTTTTTCATGTCCTTCAGTAAGCTTTTATGGTTTTTTTAATGTAAGTTGGCACATTACTTATTAGGTATATCTCCAGATGTTTTAATTTTTTTGGTATAGTTTTGGGGGTCTAGTTTCCTTAATGCTTTTTTCCCCTAATATATGCTATATTGTAAGCCTCTAAGTTGCGTATAGTTATCTTTTATCAAGCACCTTACTAAAAATTATACATTCTATTTTAAAGAATGATTCAAAATTAAGGCGATTAATAAAGAACAAATTTCTTATGGCTTTTTAAAAAATACGTAATTTCTATGATTGAGGAGGTAGTTGTCTTTCTCCATTTTCTCACCCTAATTATTTGAGTTTCCTGAAATAACGGTCAAGTATTCATTATTTAAACTGAGCAGACCCTGAGTTTAAATAGGTGTATAGTGGGCAGCCCTGGGGGCTCAGTGGCTTAGCGCTGCCTTCAATCCAGGGCGTGATCCTGGAGACCTGGGATCGAGTCCTGCTTCAGGCTCCTTGCATGGAGCCTCTTTCTCCCTCTGCCTGTGACTCTGCCTCTCTGTCTCTCATGAATAAATAAATAAAATCTATAAATAAATAAATAAATAAATACATACATACATACATACATAAATAAATAAATAGTAATACATTTGGGGGCATTTCATCTACCCCCAAGGCATTCAGCAGGAGTCCTGGAGAAGCTTGAAGGATCAGTACTGTGGTCTTTGTCAGTAAGTGATTATTAAGCCATAATTAATAGATGAGGGACATGGTCTCAGTGTTACGGGCCTTGTATCAACAAAGAAGTAGTAACTTATACTTAGCATCTTGCCACTGTTATTTCTCTTTTTGTTAACTAGAACATAATTCTCAGAATATAATTCTTTCTTTTTGGTAGGCATATTTCTGAAAACAGTATTAATAACAGCAAATTAATATCTGTTTTGTTATGCATGTTTCTTTGTTCAGCTTGTATGTGTTCTTGCTTGTGTTTGTGCTTATTCTTCTTAAATTGTAAGTTCTTCTAAGAATAGGGATATGTTTTGTGTAAAATTATGTTCATGAGAGCTGTACTGAGCACTTAGTTTGTATAACACAACATGGAAAGAGAGAGAGACTACTACTGAGCACTATGTGCCAATTCTGAATAGTGCATAGTGTAGAAACCAACAATCTGAGAGAATAGGTATCTTGCCAAGATGTAAAAAGCCGTGGAGTGTTCATTTGATTTTTAAGTCATGCACTCTTGGCTACACATTAGAATTATATGGAAAAAATTTTAAGTATATTTTCATCATATTTTTTCTTACCTCCGACTCTTAGAGATAAGGCCTAGGCATGTAGGTATAGCAGAGACATAGAACTTTTTTTCAGATTGCAAGTGATTCTAGTGTATATCCTTGGTTAAGAATAGGAGTCAGCAAACTATTGCCCATAAACCAAACCTAACCTGCCAGTTTTTGTACTGCCTGGTAGCTAGGAATGGTTTTAGCAGTTTCAAGTGACTAAAAAGAAAATCAAAAGGATAGTTCATGACACATGAAAATTACATGAAATTAAACTTTTAGAGTCCATCAACAAGGTTTTATTGAGATCAAAGCCTCATGGTAAGTTTTTGTTGATGTGTCAAGAAATAATTGAGACCTATTCATAGATGTATTTAAACTGTTCTTTCTAATGTAACTGTATTTTCTAGCAAACAAAAGAGCATAAACTTACAGATAAAGATCTCTGGGCTCAGTCATCTCCAATTTCAAGTCATTTCATCTCTTTTCATGTATTCTTTTTGATAAAGGATAAATCATCTTTTTTATTGTTTTAACTGTTAAATTGAAGAGAATTGCTAGGTGAGATCAGTAATCATTTGTGAGGTACTGCTGGTTTGTATTTCATGTTTTATACTAACCAATATTAATTCACATAAAACAGAATTCCCAACTTGGTGATATTGGTTTAGGGGTTTAAAGCACATCTCCATTCCTCTTCCGTTTCCAAATTAAATGTATGTGGATTGTTGTAGATAAACTCTCTCAAGGAAATAACCTGCCTTTCAAAGTAATGTGATCTCAGATGTTTGAGTACATTTATATGCAAATCATTTTAAATTTGAAGGATATTTTTACCTTTGTTATTTCCTAAAACATTTTTCTTGAAAAAAGAGTTTGACTGTCACCAGGTCTACTGTCTATTAGTAAGTTAGGCAGTGAAGTTTCTACTGTATTGTACGCAGATTTTCTGCAGATGTAGAGGAAGTTATAAAACTAACCTACAGAGACTGCCTTTTTTGGAGAGCTTTACAGTTTACTAATGATGCCATGTTGTCCATCCTGCAGGGTTCCCTTGACTGTATTTTATTCCTGGGTTATGAGATCTGGACAGAGTTGGACAGATCAGGAAATATATTCTGATTCACTCCAGCTGGTCTTCAGAGATTGCCTTGACCTTAGGGTACTTGAGAAGGAATTGATGTAGGTGTATATGCAAATATATTGCTCACAGTTTTATAACATTTTGTTGAAGAGATAAATCATAATTACAAATGGTTCAGCATTCTTTTTTTTTTTAATTTAAAAATTTTACTTAAATTCAATTAATTGACTTATATTATTGGTTTCAGAGGTAGGGGTCAGTGATTCATCAAACTTCTATAATACCCAGTGCTCATTACTCCTGTGATTCAACATTCTTAACAGGGGGACAAACACTAACAAATGAAGTTTTTTCAAGTTTCATTATTTAAATGAAAGCCATCTTCTTTTTCTTTTCTTTTTCTTTTTCTTTTTTTTTAATAAAGATTTTATTTATTTATTCACGGGAGAAAGAGAGAGACAGAGACATAGGCAGAGGGAGAAGCAGGCTCCCCACAGGGAGCCTGATGCGGGACTCGATCCTAGTTCTGAGATCACACCATGAACCAAAGGCAGACACTCAACCACTGAGACACCCAGGCATCCCTGAAAGCCATCTTCTAAAATATTTCTTTTATTGTATTTTGTTAAATCTGTGAAGGCATTTGTTTACCTGTTTATCATTGCATCCTACTGTTTAAAATATATATGTAAGTTTTTCAGAAATAAGTTTATACTTTTATTTTTTTATTTTTTTATTTTTAATTTTTATTTATTTATGATAGTCACACAACAGAGAGAGAGAGAGAGGCAGAGACACAGGCAGAGGGAGAAGCAGGCTCCATGCACCAGGAGCCCGACGTGGGATTCGATCCCGGGTCTCCAGGATCGCGCCCTGGGCCAAAGGCAGGCGCTAAACCGCTGCACCACCCAGAGGTCCCAGTTTATACAACTTTTAGATATACGTAGACTATGATGTATTTGTGGAGAATGCTTTTTACTCAGATGTTTTCTTGTAGTCCTTGCTGTTTTATTTCATTTTGCTGCTTTTGTCTTGTTATATTGTGTAATAAAGTGAGAAAAAAACCATTTGAGAGTAATATGTTTACCTATTCAAGGTAAATTACATCTATGAAAGAATTCAGTCTGAGTAATTTAATCTGTATTCACTTTATATTACAGAAAAATTACATTAAATTGACATTTTTATAACTTGAGTAGTAAACTAGATTACTTCTTTAATCACATTTATTGTATTTGACATATTTTATATATAATTAATGCATTTCACTTGAAAAATGACAATTTTAAAATGAGTTCATTTTTACTATTAAAAGATCAACCTGTGGGGTGCCTGGCTGGCTCCATCAGTAGAGCATGCAACTCTTGATCTCAGGTTGTGATTCAAGCCCCACATTGAGTGTAGAGCCTACTTAACACAAAAAAAGGAAAAAATTCAATATATATTAGGGAACAACAAACTTCATTCCTTAAAACAATAAAAATGTATTCTGTCATTGTTCTGGAGACCAGAAATCTAAAATCAGTATCACTGGACAAAAAGCAAGGCATTGGCAAAGCTGCACTCCTGGAGATTTTAGGGGAGAATCTGTTCCATGCCTCTTCTAGCTCTGGTGGCTGCCAGTGTTCCTTGGCTTGTGGTCACATCACTCCAGTCTTCAAGTGCAGCATTGTCAAATCTATGTTGAATTGCCTTCTCTCTGTGTTTCAGATCTTCCCCTGCCTCCTCTTATAAGGACTATATGATTGAACTTATTTATGTTATATATTCTAAATGTCAGATTTCCCCTTATGCAACTGAATAAGCTCCTTAAGTTTATTTATTTGTGTATGGACTGTCCCATTTTACTCTAACTTCTAAGGATAGGAATTAAAATAATCCTGTATGCATTGTTTTCCTCAGCATATTTTAAGCAAATGATCTGGGATAAATGCAGACTACCAGGACTTTTCTCTTTTTTGGCTTTTGCACTTCCTGTTGGATTCAGTGATATAATATGCTTATAAAGATTGCTTTTTTTTTTTTTAATAGTTATCATTGGGCTTTTTACTGAGGGACCTTTCTGCAAGTGGTTATTTTTTCTTCTTTGTAGACAGGAATTAAGTGTGGAATAACAACTCTGTTTGAATTTTGGGAGATTGGGGTATCTTAAGGATTGATTGTGTAGTCTGTCTATAAGTCCTATATCACTTACCTAATTTAGTGGCCAGGTAAAGTAACACAGTAGACAGAAACATCCCTAGCTCAGGCATTCATCCACCATTTAGTACTGTAGTGGAGGCAGGGAAATACTGGGAGTAGCAGAGAGTGACACTGTATAAAGGAATGACAGGTAATTGACAGGATCAAGAATATAGGTGGTAGAGGCTTTTCATAATCTGGGCTCTTGGTTGCAGATAACAGAAATCTGATCCTAAGAAAGAGGTGGGTGGGGAGGCAGGGGTAGAAGGAAGATATGTGTAGGTGTTTATCTGGCTTTAGCTATATCTGATTATTCTAGATTTATTCTAAAGATTCAAGCATTAACACTATAACTCTCTCCCCATTTCTCAGTTCTACTTTCTTCTGTGTTGGCTTCATTCTTAGGCTGGCTAAAAAATGGACAAAAAAATGGCTTTCAGCAGCTTCAGACTTACTTACATGATCATTAACACTATGTCTCAGAGATAGTGCCTCTTTTCTAGTAATTCTAGTAAGAAGCTCTAGGAAGTTCTTTCATTGATTCAGTTTGGGTATTTCCTGTCTAATCAGTAGGATCTGATGCTTGGATTGGTCAAGTTTAAATTATGTACTGACTCCTCTAATGGGGGTGTGGAGAGGAGTGAGGTGGGAAGGAGTGATCCTCACTCATCACCATCCAAACCAAATAGAATGATTTTCCAAGAAGAAACACTGTTCTGATACCAAAGAAAGGGAGTGGATACTAATGGAGGTAAGTAGTTATCAGTTACGAGGCCCAGATCTAGCACACGGTGACATCTGTTGCAGAATCCTATACACATTGTTCCCTGAATAATTTTTTAAATAAAGTTTGTTTAAATAGTCTTTGAAAACTTAAGAGATTCTTTCAGAGCTCTTATATTTGACATTTAAGTTTCTCAGGGTAACTAGATGGAAATATTTTAGCTATTCTTTAAACAGTTATTATTAAATGTCTGCTACATTATTTTACCTGCAGTATTATTTAATCTTTTCAAATGTTACATATAATTTTAAAAATAACTTATATATATAAATAACTTCTATATAAAACTAGATTTCAAGACAATTTTAAAGTGATTTTTTTTTTCATATTTTATCTCTGCATGTCAACTAACCAGGCTAAAGGATTTATGCAAGCCAAGGAACACCAAGTTATATTTTAAAACATATTTTAACCAAGGCTCACAGGCTATCTCCTTACCTTTTATTTATCTAAAGTGCTATGGGATTTTTAATGCCTACGCAAAGCATATAGTAAGCCTCATCTGGAAGACCCATGCATAGCACAGTGCAGCTACTCAATTTATCTACCTTGGAAGGATGAAAGGCTAAGTTGAAAAATCATTTATCAGTTCCACTTCAGTTGTTACATTTTTGCTTCAGAAACATCCTTCATCTCCTGAGTCTCATAATCTCTTGCCTTTGAGGTTGTTTCATAGACATGCTTTCACTCAAACGCCTTCAATTTGAACTTCTTCAAGAGGGGTGCCTATCTCCCAGAAGTTGCCTCCAGGGACTGTTTTACAGCTGTTATTTCAACTCCTCCCACATAGCTTGTTGAACAAAGTTCTCTCACCAAAAGCATTTCTAATAGGAAATCAGTACTAGTCAAGGTGTACGGCAGCTTTTTGAAGATTGGGCATCCAACCTGGAGTTCCTTAAAAAGAAGATAACAATAAAACCCAGTAGCCAGGTCCAAGATACCCCTGTGCCCTTCAAAATGAACTTCCGATGTCCCTGCTTGCATGCTTTGAGTGAATATATCCCACTGGAGTAAGATTATACTTTTGGCTTTACATGATAACAGTTCTCTGAGAAATAGGTTTTTAGCCATATTCCTTTCAAATTCAAAAACCCTAATTGTTATTACTCTCTGCTGTTTTTCTAGCAAGATTTAAATTTTCATGCATAGTGATCCTATCCACATGTTTAGAGTTCTGTTTTCCTGCTATATTCTCCTTCCTTACCTTCAACCTCTTTCCCCTTGACTGTATCACTTTAAAAAAGCCCTTCTTTAAAATTTTGTTGTATTGCTTCTTATTTAAATGTTTCATCTCCTTGGGGTACCTGTGTGGCTCAGTTGGTTAAGCAGTCCGCTCTTGATTTCAGTTCACATTGGGTCCTGGGATGAGCTGTGCATTGGGCTCTGCACTCAGTGGGGGGTCTGCTTGAGGATTCTCTCTCTCCCTCTGCCCTTACCTCCACTCAGGCACTCTCTCTCTCTCTCAAAAAAAATAATAATAATAATAATTTTTTTTAATGATCCATCTCCTTAACCATACTATAAACCTCTCAGAGTCATGAACTCTATGTCTTGTCTGTTTCGTATTTTCATACAAAGATCAGGTAAATATTATCTGGGAATATGATATTTCATAAAATAACCCATAAATTTTTAGCATCTAGGTATCATGGCAGACACAAAGATCAATAAAACAAGGTTCCTGCCTTCAAGGAGCTTTTAACATCATCATAGATGAGATTCAATATGCATTTAAGTCTTAACATAAAAGGATCATTAAGGAGTAAACAATTTCTTCTCAAAGGAGTTGGTATTTGAATCAGCACCAGATGGTTGGGATACTGTCATTGAATCATCAGTTTCCTGAATTACATTTATAGAAGAGACATTTAAAGACAAAGTGATCATAACCCTTGCCTGTATAATTCTTGGTGGTTTGCAAAGCTCTTTTATATTTATTTTATATTTATATATTTATTTCTTACTGATGCTTCAAAACCCTGTGAGTATATAGAGATAGTTTTGTGGACATATTAAAAATTTATCTATTTAGCTTTCAGAGTTTATTTTGTTTTCTGATTGTCTTGGTGGCCAGAAAACAGTATTATCAATCTTGACTTCTTCTGCCATCGTCTTTTGTCCTTGAGATTAGCACTCTAGAAGAAAGACTTCTCATTTCTAGCATCTGCTCTCAAAAAGTCAGTACTGATCCAATCCTGCTTGACCAGATTTGTCAGTAACCGTCTTGCAACACTATTATAATATTATTGTTTTTATTTTTTTAACCACTAAAGAAAATGAAACTGGGACTTTTGCCCATTAGTTTGAAGTATTCTTAAATTTTCTGTGTATCTTATAGCTGTTCATGTTTCTGTGAGGTGTTTCCAGACAATATACCTGCTAAGATAATGTATAACGATGTTGAGATGTGCTATATTTTGCTAAATAATTTCTCTCTCCCTAAACATCTGTATATTTTATCTATTTGGCTCCTTTTTTCTTTGTGTTCAAATATTCCTTGAGGAGAAGAGAAAATGGAAGAAGAGACCTTAGCTCAATGTAGTAATAATAAGTTTTTTTGTGTATGTTATCAGAAGACCGTTTAATAATAAACTTTTCTCTACCTACCTGCTTTTAAAAATAGCCTTTATTAAAGACAAAATTTGGTTTTGATTTTGCCAAAATAAATTTCATTCTTTTGCTATTATTCAGAAGCCTGTGTGTCTCACCTGATTGATCATTCCAACTATTTCACTCTGTGCTTCAAATCATCAAAATCCCATTTGCCCTACTGCAGGGTTGGCATAAGAATGAATGTGGCATCAATTAACATGATCGCAATGAAGACTTAAAAAGGAAATAGCAGCTTCATTAATATCTAGCATTTTTTTGCCCACAGTTACATCTATAAGAAATAGTGGTTGAGAAAACAAAAGCAGGAAAAGCTGCTCTTTATAAATAATTATGAAATTGTTTTTCATTCTTCCCTTATAGGATTGAAAAGTAAGCAAATTCTATAGTTATTTTCCACGTTGATTATTGCTACCGTGAAGCTTAGGACTCTTCATAGTTGTGGTTAATTCTGCTTTTAAACTTTAGGAACAACACAACAAATTGGAGAAGTCAGTGTTCTACATAGATTTTTTAAAAATTCATTATTAATTAGAAAAATCCAAAGGACTTGTAGCACACTTTGACTCACACACAGATTTAGGCATAATGTTTTCTAGTTAATAGATCATTATATTACTGCATGCATTGCAGGACTTATTTCACTTGAATTTGAAAATAATTATTCAATGTCCTGGATTTCAATTCTTATTAAGAAGAGCATCATTTAATATAAAAGCAAAGGAGCCATTCTTGGCAATTTACTGTTTTTTGTAATTATGACTGTTTTATATAGACTTTTCTTTTTGTTGTAATTAGATTCCTATTGTAATGCCTTTGCTCTTTGCCCTGTGATGTTGCTTTGTTGGTTTGTTCATCTACCTTGTAGACCTTGATGACCCTCATGTTGTAGTCCTTTGGCTTTTTACTAGACTGAACCAAAAGAAAGCACTTGGTTGCCAGCAAAAGAGCTGAACAAAGGCAGGAAGGAAAGGTTTTAAGCATGGAATACTGCCATAGAAAACAGCAAATATATTTCCCTTCGGTCTATGAAAACCAGCTTCTATAGGCCAGTACACTGTCATTTTTATTATTGGCCAGCCCTCAGCTTCTGTACACTGTTGAAAAAGTTATATTTTATCACAGAAAGGTTTGATAAAATTGGTTTGTTCAAACCCTTTAAAGTTGGGGGAAGTTGGTTTTCTACATCATATATCCATAATGGAGGCAGTCTGCCTTTTAACTGCCTTGTGCTTCATCTGTACATTTAGTTCAGGGTGAGATTTATTTATAAAGCTTTTAAAGAAAGACTTTTTATTTCTACTGTTTTTTCCCTTAATATCAATGTTAAAGGAAAATGTATGGGAGCCATTAAGATATGGTCAATAAACATTAAAATAAAACAGCAAATATTTGACAATTTCCCTGGGTATCAAAGTAGAAAAAGGGCATATACCATATTTAAGTATATCACCAGCACCATGGAATGGTAGTAGTGAGTTTTTCCGTTCTAAGATTGCAGGAACTAGCAAATTTAAACTAATTGCTTTAAAATATAAGCTGTCCAGATATTTCTAGGCAAAATGCTATATTAAAAGCCAATTATTAAGATAATGGTCAACATTAGCCCTAAGTTTTAATTTCCACATCATTTGAAGATAATGAATTGCTGGTGAGGTTTGGGGTCTAAAAATCATTAATATATTTGTAGGGTACATGAGAGTCTGTGTTACTTGTGACTTATTATATGAAGAGAACAAATATAGGAAAATCTTTAAAAACTCTTCCTACCCACCTTTTTCCATGATGGGGATTTGTGTTTTGAAGGCTAGTTCAGGTCCTGTTTGCTTCCTATAGTAAAATAATTCAGTATATTTTTTGCTTAAGATTGTTAACAAATTTAATCTAGCTTACAAGAATATAAAATTTATATTTGTGTTATGTTGTTTATGTATTGTTAGAGAATTTGTGTTATACAGGTTAAAAACAGGTAATTGCCCAAACTCTAACTATGTTAACCTGATTTTTGTGTTATTGTGTTAAAAGACAGATAAATAACATTTCCCTTGTACCTACTAATTATGTCAAAGGTCACAATTTTTATTGTTATATAAAGGCCAGACAAAATAAAGTACTGATGTTTAAAAGGTTTATAAATAAGAAATTTTTAAATTATTTTCATGTCACTTAAGAATAAAACATTTGTTTACATATGCCAAATAAATTCATATAAAACAATCTTTACATAGGGGAGAAAAATACATTCTAAACTTTACAACTCCTAAAATTGTTTTCAAATAAAAGAAAAGAAGCTGTAGGAGTAGCAAAGGTAGGGTCAGGATGGGCAGACAACATAATATCTTCCAAAATAGATGGAATTGAACAAAATTTGTTCTTATATCTAACAGAGCATCATTTTTGGAGTATTATTGTTAAGAAAAAGCAAACCAACTAATATTAAACACATTTAATATAAAAATGTTGGTAAAAAAAATAGCCAGAGGTATATATTTGTCAACAATTTAGATGGATGTTCAGACTTTACTGTTTATACTATTACAGAAATATTGCAGTTATAAACTGTTAAATAAAATTTTATGTTTTAAAAACAACCCGTTCTTTTAAAAAAGTAATTTCCAAAATTTAGCCAAGCTTCTTTACACACTTCGACATCTCATTCATTTTGTTAAAGGATACACATAATAATTGTATATACATGACAATAAGGTATCTGGATTAAAGATGTTTTTCTTGTTTTTTATTTTAAAGCTTATTTAGGAATTTTGCTTCTAATATGCCAGACCTTTAGCGATTTAGATATGTCCCAGTGATAGCTAAAATTTTTACTTTATAACTGGGTGTTTGGTGTAGTATTGGCTGGCTAATGAGTATATAACAAAATGCTATAAATGGAAAGCTATTTCTGACTTAAACTCTTGATTCTTCTACATTAGTGCTAGTAAAATTGATGTATTCTTAGTTCCAAGTAGTGGTATTTTATAATGCCATAGCAAAAAGCATGGTTGGAAATGAGAAGTGCTGTCTCTTAGAAGTTCTCTCATATTTCAGCTAAAACATACTCAGCAAAAAAGATATGTAAATTAAAAGAAAATCTCCAATTTCCTATTCTGAGTAAAGCTTTGATTTTTGCTGATTCAGGAAGTAAGGTTGACATTGGAGCTTCTCATTTCATCTGGAATAATCACTTTTTCCTTTTGAAAAGTCTTTCATTTTAGCAGCAATATCTTCTAAAACAGTCCATTTTGCATGGATGAACCTGTTTTTCTCTAGATAACACAGAAAATACAACTATCATAAACGGTAACCTACTTTCTATAGTATTGCTTTCCTGGGTGCCCAGGGAGATACTAAAGTGCCAGGCTGTTCATTCTGGAGATTTCACTGATTTTCTTAGCTGCATCCCTTCCCCCACTCCCCAAATAGCAACCCCCAACAGAAGAATTTTATAACTTCCAAATTGACTACTGCAATAAAATGTTTAACCCCAGGGTTAGATAAATAAGATGCTGACTACCTAATGAAGGTGGCTAATATCAATAGAACTCTCCCCTAAGCCAGTGGCTCATCAGCTTAGGATCATTCAGAATATATAATTCTTGTTCTTGAAACATTGTACTGTTATTTATTTGTTTTTTGTCCTGTTAATATAAGTGGTTTGGTTGTTTTCTTACTGATTCTGATATTTTCTCAGATTTTTTTCCATTAGTATTTTTTTCTCCCATGTATCAAGATATACTTAAAATCTGAATAAATAATAACTTGCTTTTGTTATAGGGGAAGTGCATTAGGGTATCTAACAGCATTCCAAATATTTGGCTACCAAAATAAGGAAAGTATAAATTGCTTATTTGTTTAGATTGCTATTAAACAAAATGATTAGCAATTTAAAATATGTTCTGGTGTTATCTACATACAATCCATTAAAATTTCCCAAAAAAGGTCAAATTATGTATTGTTAGTTTTCTGCCAAATGATTGAGTTTTTCTTTTGATGTTTCGCTTTGACTAGAGAGTTATAAATGGATCCATTGTGTTTCAGGTATATAATTTCTGTGCTGTATGTATGGGGGCACTTCCTAGCTTCCCACGGTACTTGACAGCGCTCTCAAAGGAGCAAATGTATGCTTATGCAATCCTGGACACAATATGTATTTCTCTTGCTGTTTGGACTGTTAATGCTGTGTGATACAAAGTACTTATATCAAATTTTGTATTCTATGTAGATAGTGCTTTTAAACTTCTTCCTGATAGCACATTCTCTTGTATTAATGCAATAAAGCCAAGATGTCAGGATGACATAGTGAAGCTCTTATTAAAAACATGTTCTAATTGTTGCAGAGATATTAATGGAAATCTAGAGCTTGCTGCCTCAAGTTATTTCAGATTGTGTATTTTATATTTACAGTTTACATTTACATATTAATTTTATCTATTAAGAATTGCTTTCAAATTAAAAGATTTACATATGCTTAAACAAAAGCATGAAATTAGATTTGAACTCCAGAAACCAATTCATTGTATCAGCACACTAAATGGTTTTGCATTAAGGAAAGCCAGATTCAGTGACAAGTTTGGTCCTCACACTTGAAAATACCATGAAGGAAAAGCAATCATAAGAGTCATATATGTATATTTATCTATTAAGTAAAAAGCATATTCCTTTTTTTTTTAGAGAACCTAAGTGCTCAAATTATTATAATTAACATTTATGATTTCCCAAAACATAGGGAAGACTTATCGTGGGAAATTTAGAATTATTTCTGAGTGAAGTTCATTATATACAAATAATACAGCTTATAAAGGAATTGATGAGTTATACACTTGAAATTTACATATATTTGTTTTTATCTTGATGTCATAGGTGTACCTTACAAAATTTAAGCATATTGTGCAAACATATTTTAAGATTTTTAGCAAGTCCTTCGTTGGAAAATTCTAAACCTTTGTGTAAAATTGGCAGGTCATCTGGCCTGTAAAATTATTTCAGCATTGTATGCTGCTCACTGTAATTGCTTTGGAAAATCTTTAATCCAGGTATTCTTTTTTTGACAAAATATTACTTGCTTTTTAAATATTACTTGCTTAGTTTAAAGGGGATATCAACATTGCTTCCTCCTCTGCTCAGTTTTGAAAACTACCATTTTGTGGTTCATTAGTAAATGGTAAGTGCCACAGAAAGGACTGTGCAGTGTTCAAGATCCATGCTTTCAGGGTTAAAACTGAGTTTATATGCACACATACTACATACTTACAAAGCCATGGAACAACTATTCAAACTGCACTGTGGATGATGCTAGAGGAGTTAGTGTGCTTTTTTTTTTTGCAGACATGGTTGATTGGAAAGCAACAACAAAAATTGTCCAGAGTAGCTACTGAAATGCTTTCATTCTTTACTGTACAACTGTATTAGCAAAATGTTGATCAAAGTTCAGATGGGAACATTAACTAGTCTAGCTCGATTTCCAGTGTTTTCATTCATTAATTCACAGGGAATCGTACAATAGACTGGATTATTGCATAGTATGACGTTTGCCGTAAAATTGTGAGATATGATGACATGACTGTAACGTTTTTGTCTGCTTTGTCTCTAAATTTTCCATCCTGCATATCTTGACTGTCATTGTATTCATTTTGCAATCCATTGACCAAGAAGGATTTACCTTAAATTAAGCATTTTTAGGTATGCCTATTGTCTCTCAGTGGTGCTTTGTACTGCCATATGGTTGCTGCTCAGCTTGACTTACAATCTTAGTCTTTTTCCTTCTTGTAACTAGCTCTTTTGCAAAGATAGCCTGAGCTTCTTTGTGGTACAGGTCAAGTACTTGTGGAGCAAACTATAAGGAAGCAAACTTCCATTGTGCTGGAATGTCTTTGTAAAAAAAGGCTACACTGGACTAATAATTTTTCAATAGATACATTTTTTATTAAGAACAACCTAGGTGGTATGCAGAATACAACATGATATAATGAGAGTTGTATTATATTTTAGGCAGAGTGACTTTTTTAAAAAATAGCTCAATTTATAAAGAATTATTTGTTTTTAAAAAGATTACTTTTTAAATAGCTTATCCATGTGAGCTCTTTAAAAGATAATTCTTAATGTGTTTAAACACAGTTTCACTTATAATAAACTTCTTGAAAAGTGAGAGACCTTTAATCTTCATATATTAAGAGGTAATGCAAGAGAGTGAATTATTTTCACCAAGATTTTTTTCCTCTAAAACCTAACTAATCTTTATCATTTTCATTTCCTTTTTTTTTTTTTTAAATGGGGTGGTGGTGGTGGTTTTGCTCTGCTCATTAGCTGTGACTGTGCCCTGAAGGTTCTACCATGATTGATCAATGAGAATCACTATTTTTCTTCATATATATTCACTGTGGACTTAGAATCCAGTGTTGGCTTTTCTGTTTTTCTTTTAGCGAGTAGTGAGGAATTAGAGGGGAAAGCATTCGTTCCATTGAATAATTTATAATAGCTAATTTCCCTGTAAGAACTCACCAAAACATGATAGATATATCTCACTTAGGAAAAAAGTTGTCTGTAAGGTGAGTCACATTCTATTTGATATATCAAATAGATGTAAGTGTATCAATTATTTTACAGTATGAAATTGGAGATGCATTATTCTAGAAAACAAACTAGTTTTTAAGACAATCAAATTTAAGATGACTTTTTAGAAGACAAGAATCATTTTCAGGCACAACAATACTGAAATTACAAATGCAAGGTGGAGAAGTTTATTTGATATTTGGCACAGTAATTTAAATATAAATATAAGCAGCACAACTAAATAAGTCAGTGGTTTTTCAGATTGTCATTCTTCTTGAAATGCTCCAGTAGAATACATAGCTTTTCTTTAATGTTCAATATTCTGCCTTCTAATATTTTGGAGAAGTAGCTATTCTTAGAAATTAGCAAGTTGGATAAGCAAAAGAGAATTTGACCTGTAAATACTTGAAAGTATAATTTAAAATATAGTAGTAAGTTATTAAATAAACAATTTTTTGGAAACATGTAACAGTAAACCTAATTCAATTCAAATTATTATTGAGCACCTATCAGTGTGGTGGATACTGCTAAGCTGTGATAGCTGCCCTCAAGTGCTAGCTCATAGCTTGGCAAGGAGTTAGACCCAGAAATGGATACCCTAGTACAAAGAGCTAAGTGCCTTGATAGATACACACCATCGTGGAAGCACATAGGAGGAATTCCCAATTCAGTTTTTGGAAATGAAGTAAGACTTCCTGGATAGAAAACTGAGCCAAGACCAGAAGGATAAATAAAAACAAGCTAAAGGGGATCCCTGGGTGGCGCAGCGGTTTGGTGCCTGCCTTTGGCCCAGGGCACGATCCTGGAGACCCGGGATCGAATCCCACGTCGGGCTCCCGGTGCATGGAGCCTGCTTCTCCCTCTGCCTGTGTCTCTGCCTCTCTCTCTCTCTGTGACTATCATTAAAAAAAAAAAAAAAAAAAAATTAAAAACAAGCTAAAGGAGGTGGACATGGAGAGGGGAGAAAGCATTGCGGGTTCAGGGAATAGCAAGTATGTAGCCCAACTGCTATTGTTTTGTTCAGAGATTTTTATATAATTAGGTAGGGGGTTGAAGCATAGGTTGTAAAGGTGATGGAAAATAGAAAATAGTCTAGAGTGGTAAATTAGGACCAGGTTATGAAGGGCTTTATAAATATGGTCAGGAAACTCAAGGATTTCTAGAAGAGATTTTTAGTAAGATAGTCACATGATCAGGTTTGCAATTTAAGAAAGTCAGTTTGGCAGGAGGGTGGAGAAATTGCAGAAGGTTGGGTAGGTGAGAGTGACATTGGGTGTAAAGGAACTGGTTGCTTTTGGAAGTAGGAGAGATGTGATGAGACCGTGCTTCTATATAGTGAGTACTAAGGGAGGATCAAGTTTGAGAAAGGGAAGAATGAAGCTACAATGGTAGAAATTATGATTCGTAGAGAATCAGGAGATGTAAATGTTACTGTGGCTCTATCATTGATGAGCCAGATGATAGTCTTAGGCAAATCATTTTCTCTCTCTAGTTTCCTCATCTTTTACATTGATATATGATAGTGCTTTATCACCCAATTCATTGTGTTTCTATGACCATGTAGAAGACAGATATGAATGTATTATGAAATATTTACTGTACTATACCAGTATAGGATATTATGTAACATAATGGAAAGACATGTACTAAATACATTGCCATATTACTGTAAAACTAGTGTCCTAAACTGTACCAGAGTGGACCATCATTTGGGACAGGAAAATAGTCTGTTACAGTGAACCTTTTGCTGTAATGCTATTTTTTATAATGAAATCTGATCTAACTCCTTTTAGTAATTTAAGAATAAGGAAGGAGGCCTATCTATTTGTATAGATGTTCTGTGTGTTTTGTATGTCCTTTATATGTGATATCTTCACTTAAGTTCACTTAATCTCTAACACCTCACTTCATAACCTTGTGGAGGTGTGTAGGTATTATGATTGCTCTTTTCCAATTAAGAAAGTAACATCAGATTAACTTTCCCAAAGTCTCATTGCTTAGTAGCAAGTGTCAAATTAAAACTTTGAAAAGGGACCAGGGTAGAGAGAAATGAGCAGAAGAAAATTCTTGAGTTAAACATGGGTGACATTTCTGCACTTAAGTGTCTTTACATAAGGATTTAATAATTTTAATTTTTTTTCAGTTTATGAGAAACTCCAGTGCCTGTTATGGGCTGACTCTGTTCTAGGTGCAGTAGTATCTGTACCAGTATATTGGTTTGTTGTTGAAAATTATTTTCAAGGTATTAGTTAAGGACATTGAGATTTCAAAGCCATTGGCCCAATTTTGATAAAACAATAAAATTAGAAGAAGATATTTTGTATTTTTTGCATCACTTCACTTGACAATAAGTCCTAAGCCTAAGGAATACTACAGTTTTATGAGAAAACAAAAACTTTTCTCAATTCTTCTCTATTAAGTATAAATCTACTAAGAATTAGTTTTCAGTGTAATGTACATAAACCAACATGAACGAAAGAATATATTTGTACAGGGCTTTAAGATTTAAGTACTTGAACATATTTTCTCGTATATTGCTCACAGGCATCAGAGGACGTAGTCAGAACAGGTATTAATGCAGTTTTATATTTGAGGAAACAGATGCTATTTTTTTTTTAAGATTTTATTTATTTATTCATGAGAGGGGGGTGGGGGCAGAGACACAGGCAGAGGGAGAAGCAGGCTCCATGCAGGGAGCCCGAAATGGGACTTGATCCCGGGACTCCAGGATCACACCCTGGGCCAAAGGCAGATGCTTAACCGCTGAGCCACCCAGGGATCCTGAGGAAATAGATTCTAAAAGATGAAGTTTCAGATCTAATGCTTTTCTAATTATACCACACTGCCTTTAGATGTGTAATCTATTTACAAATTTAAGTAATTTAAAGCTTAAAATAATGTTACTGCTTATTTTAAATAAAATTTTACTTAAAATACTATTTTCCTATGTGGAGTGTTTCAGTAGAGATTCCCATATTGCTTGGGAAATTAAACCAAATGATCTTTATATTCTTTTAGTCTTTGCAACTGTAGTTATTCTAGATTTCCTACCCAGTAATGTGGAGGAGTCAGGAATCCAGTTGGCAGAACCCTTCTAAGAGCTTAGAAGCCTCCTGGAGAGATTGTTTCATGAAAGGAAAGAAATGACCCTGTATTGGATATCTGCTGCATATACTGGACAATATCAGATGCCCTTATGTGACTACACCAAAACACCAGGATGGAATCAATAGGCGTGTCATAATTCACGTAAAGGCTTGCTATTAATGAATTCCTGATGATAGCCATGTACTGAATACTTTCTAAATTTTACTGCTTTGGCTGTTCGTATTTCTCTACCCAGAATGCTTTGTCTCATCTCAATCTACAGGAATTCAACTCAATTAGCCTTCAGAACCAGTACAACTGATACTTTCTGTGTAAAGCTTTCCCTACTTCAACTAGTAATGACCTAAATTTTTATAGCAGTATGTAGTATTCCTTTTTTTAAAAAATTTCTATTAAGTGATCTTTACCCTCAATGTGGGGCTTGAACTCAGCACCCTGAGATGAAGAGTCACATTCTGTAAGGACTGAGCCAACCAGATACCCAGTATGTAATATTCTTAGTGCAGATGTCACTTGTAACTTTGTTATTTGTATATTTATATTACTTTCTTTGATTTCTCTGTATTAGAATATACTCCACCTATAACCTAGAATATTTCCTTCTACCAAGTCTCTATCCCCCAGTCTCCTATGCATCTACTTTTTTGGGAGTGGGTTCAGAGGAGAGGCAGGGAGATTTCTATACCAACAAAATTTCTGCTTCGTAGGAACTTTTGTTAATGTCAGTCTTCCATGATGTCTCTTTTTGTTTTATTTTGAGTGTTTTTGGTCAGACTCATAGATTGCAATTATGGTAAGGCTCTTAACTATTTGAGTTTAGATAAACTATTTTCTGAACTTTGGATCATGTAGCTAATATAGTGGAGCCATCTTACTTTCATTGTTTACATGGAGTAGTTTAAGAGTGTTTATGATAGAATATGAGAGAGATTCAAAAAGAAATTTATGCTAAAGGTTTTTGAGAAGTAACTTTGTGAGTACATAGTCTGTTGTCTGTATTACTTTTTTGTTTCTGTGTTTGTCACAGCCAAGTTAATCTTTTAAAACACTGCCCGAATACATTTTCCCCTATTGTAAAAACTGTCAGTGGCTCACTATTGCCTAGAGAATAAATTTTAACTCTGATTTCTTTAATCCCTCAGTATTTCCTTGTGGTCTAGTTGGATTACTCACTGGTTTGCCTTCTATTTGTCTAGTTTGTTCTTTCTATTCATTCTCTGGTTATCCGAGTTCTAGCCTTTTTTTAAGTGCTGTTGGGTCCCTCACCCTCCCAATCCTGATTTTTCAGTGCATCAAGCTCATATAATATTTGTTATGTTATAGTACGTGCTTTTCTTTATTGTTTGTGATTTTTTTATGTTTCTGAAACCTATTGCTTCCTCTGTAGTATAAAGCTTCAAAGGTAGAGCCATGTTTTATTCTACTTTATCAAGGCCTGTTCCATGGCACATAAAGCCATCTATCTGCTCATTAAGAACTAATAGCAGGGGACGCCTGGGTGGCTCAGTGGTTGAACATCTGCCTTCAGCTCAGGGTGTGATCCTGGAGTCCCAGGATCAAGTTCCACTTCGGGTTCCCCATGAGGAGCCTGTTTCTCTCTCTGCCTATGTCTCTGCCTCTCCCTCTCATGAATAAATAAGTAAATAAAATCTTTAAAAAAAAAAAAAAAGAATAACAGTAATTGAGGAGGATCATGGGTTTATTTTTGTTTACCTATAGAAAAACTTGTAATTTGACCTGAATATTAAACTACTTGAATACTTTGGTTCATTTCTACCTGTTACCAGTGAAAACTACCCTGACATATTTGACTGATAGGGTGGCCTCTTAGAGAGGAGAGCAATCATGGACCCTTCCTCCAAGTTGGTGCTGTGATCCCACTGACTATAGTAACAGTATGTTGGATATCTTGGTAGTGGGAACTGTTGGAAACATCAGAGAATCATAGAAAGGGAAAATGGTATCCTCCTTCCAGTGTTGTATCTGAATTCTGCTCTGGAGCACAACTCTAATCATTCTCTATCCCTGACCTTACCTTCTATACCAAATGTAAAATTTGCCTTGTTCTCTATAGGACCCAATTCCCAGCTCCAGTAAACTAGAAAATCTAGCAATAAGGAATTATTCCCAGCAAAGTAGGAATATTTTTTACTGTAAATTTTCTTTTTTTATTTTTTTCTTTAAAGATTTTATCCATTTTGACAGAGAGAGAGAGAGGCAGAGACACAGGCAGAGGGAGAAGCAGGCTCCATGCAGGGAGCCCGATGTGGGACTCGATCCCAGGTCTTCAGGATCAGGCCCTGGACTGAAGGTGGCGCTAAATTGCTTAGCCACCTGGGCTGACCTTTGTAAATTTTCTAAAAGTGTTTAACACTTTATCAGCTCAGATGCCACCCTTTATTCATATGATTAATCAAACATAGTTCTGTTTTCCTGTAGTCTTCTTGGATGGCAATACAGTCAAGGGTGTGTAGAATTTGGGCTTCCTGGGTTACCATGTTTTGTGCCCTCTGAAGGAAAATGATGGTTCCACCCCTCTTTCTACTTCTGGGGAAACAAGATGGTGTTACAGAAAAATAATAGGCTTTGGAGACAAGCAGACATTCAAATTCCTGTTCTTCTAACAGTGCAGCCTTTTGGGAGTCCTTATCCTCATAGTTAGCTAGACCTCTTAATTTTAAAATAATATTTCCTTGGGGCATCTGGGCATCTGACTTTTGGTTTTGGCTTGGGTCATAATCTCAGAGTCCTGGGATCACGCCCCATATTGGGCTCCACTCCACTCTCAGTGAGGAAATCTGCTTGTCCTTTTCCCTCTGCTCCTCCCCCCACTTGCACACATGTTCTCTCACCAAAATAAATAAATAAAAATCTTAAAATTTTTTTTTGCTCATAAGGTTATTGTGAAGATTAAATGAATTAAGTTCTATGAAAGAATCTGGCATACCACTTATTAGTATTAATAGTTTCTCAGTATATGTGACTTCCTTCCCTAGGATGATGTCCAGGTTTGTCCAGCATTTTCCCAGTTTTAGCATTGAAAGTCACCATGTAACCTAGAAACCTCCTCCCCCCCCCTTCCCTCTCTCCTCCACTCTCTCTCCACTCTCCTTCCCTCTCTTTGGACTTTTCTAGGCTT
This sequence comes from Canis aureus, assembly GCF_053574225.1. NCBI lineage: Eukaryota > Metazoa > Chordata > Mammalia > Carnivora > Canidae > Canis > Canis aureus. The sequence continues at coordinate 55,434,525 of NC_135620.1, forward strand.
ATTGGCCATTCTTTGAATAAGTGTGATCAAATTTTATTTTATAGGTTACACTTTTTAGATATAAACAAAGCTCCTTAGATTGTGTGTTTATGATCTGTGAATGTGTTGGGTTTTTTTCAATGTGTATGTTATGAAGTAGTTGCCTTGCTGACTGAGCCAAGACCCTTCATTCACTGGTTGGCCTGATCTGGCTTATGAGTTACTTGGTAAAGTGGTACCATTATTGAAAGTGGTGATTTTGATCTGCTGCCTTATTGCTGAGTTCTGACTATCTTAAGGAACTTGTAGATCATTTTCACAAGCTTCCTTTGGCCTAAAAATTTTAGAATGAGTTCTTTATGTTACAGTACTTCATCCTGTGAAACCAGCCCTTTTAAGTTGAAGTTTTCTCAGACATAAGTTGCAAACTGGTTCTTTATAGAATGTTGCCATTTTTCCACCTTTATTTAAATACTTAAATATTTGAATTAATATTCTAATGTCAATTCATTGCGTTTAACAAAGCTACCTTGTTTTTCTAATTAGACCATAAATTACAATTATGATTTCTTTATATTTTCTCTTTGTTTCTCATTTTTGTTCTATCTTTCCTGTTTTGACTCTTAACATTTTCTTTTTTAATTAAATAAATCAAATAGAAAACAAATATCTGGTGTTTTTGTCAATGTCATGGCCTTATGTCAAGATGTTGAAAGGTATCTCTCCAAATTATTGTTCTGCTATAGTTATTTCTTTCAAAGAAGGCCTCTTGTATAGCTATTTGTTGAATTGTGTACCTACTGAATTAGTCAAAGCTCTAGCTAAAACCATTTTTTTTCTTTACTTCTCCCCTCCCCCCAAACTTGCTTTTGTTATGTATTGGCTTGCTAATCCTTGTGTTGAGCAGTATCAGACATCACCTTTCTTGGGGGCAGTTAGTCCACTCTTCCGCTTTCTTTGTCAAAGGGCTCCCTTAATAGGAGAAGTCAACAGGGAGGACAAAAAGGATTGAAAGTTGTATTTAATCAGGGTCAGAGAGGTGGTGTTCAGAGTGACGGGCCCACAGGCAGGCTGGCCTTTTATGCTTGCCGACGCAGATGGTCCCAGAGCATTCAGCTAAGTGAAGAGAAAGCTGCCCAGTGAAAGCTATTGTAGGGTAGCATCGTTACAGTTGAGAAAGGTTGCCAGGGGTAACTAGAGAGTATCACCAGTATCGTGTGATCACTAGTCTGTGCCATTGAAAATGTTAGACTGAGGATTGTATTGGGTCCCTTGGCATCTTGATGTTCATATGTAAGCAGTATTAGCTTACATTACTGTTTTTAATTTAATTTTTCTGTTTTCCATGTTTGTTCTTGTCCTTGCCGTTTTAGTACATAAAACATAGATTTGTTTATATTTGTAATTTAAAAAAAAAATCTGCTCCTAAAAGCATATAGTTATTTAATAATTTGTCTTATAGTTTGGTATAAACTATACCAAATAGTTTAAATTTTTGCAAGTAAGTTGGATTTATGGAAATAGGATCTTAAATTTCTCATTTGAAGAGCCTAGAGTTGATTTTCCTTTGCTCTGGAACTACTCTGGTATATCCAGGATGGAGAAGTTTTTTCTCAACATGGTTTTAAGTAACTTATAAAAGAATATATTGAGGTATTTTTCTGAAAACAGATACAACCTTGAGTGAAAAATTGTGATATGACCAAGAGCTCCCAAATATTTATGAAATCTATCTTTAATTTTTTGCCGGAGGCAAAAATAAAAATATGCATCCCAAATGAGCAAGAGCCAAGTAGCGTAACAATCATTGGTCTTAATTTAATATACTCTGAATATGATTTTAATAGCCAATTTTGGAATTCTTTAATTTCAGCCTTTCTTATCATCTGGATATTTTAAAGAAATTGTATATAGTCACAAAATAAAAACACAAAAGTCTTCTGCACTCACTAGAGGAAAATGCATAGAGATTGCTACTTAGTGTTAGAAGTGAGATTTGAAGTGTAACTAAAAAATTCAAGATAAAGTGAAAACAGCCTTGCAGATGATTATTTTAACTTAGATTACTAGTCAAGCCAATTTAAGTTAGCTTTATGCTAGCTAGAGCTGATTTTGGGTTAATACCTCTTACCCACCTGTTGGTATAACATTGAGCAAAGACAAACCTAATACCATTTTGTAATACAAACATTAGTGTTTGAGAGGTAATAATAATCACCAAGAGAATTATTTTGTATGAAAGGTAACATTGTTTTTATTAGTATATTACAACTTTATCAAAGTCTTTAAATACCCCTATTTAAAAGATCAGACTCTAAATTAATTTCAGACTTGAAGAAAACACAAATTGATGTGAAGTGAGCTACTTGTTTCCTTTTTTATCTTAAGAATAGGCACTTTTGTAAGTAAAAGCATTTGTCACAAAAAAAAAGGAGTGACTAATGAAATTTAAAATAAGTATACTGGTATCTACAATCATAAGGTATAGAATTCCAGGTTTATGGTGACAAAGCAGTTCATTGGAAAAATTCAACTATTATGTTACTAAAAAAATCAACAGAGAATGTGATTTCTCTTTATTTCCTGAAAATCAAGAAGAATAGTAACTGTGCTATCCTTTCATTATCATAGTTCTTATTTAAAAGAATCATAGTTATGACTATAAGTCTAATGAAAACATTTGTTAGTTTGTATCACAGTGGAGGTTGGCTTTCTAGAATTTATGGATAAAGATAGGAATGTCGAAGCAAATTTTAATTAACATTGCTTTAATGAACCTTGGTAAGTCAGAGACATTAATGTTATTGCAGTTTATGGCCCTCCATAATTTTTATTCTATTGAACCAGTTTTTCTTCTTCTTCTTTATCTATGTACATGCTATAAATTTGTCTGAACACATGGTAAACTGAACGGGCTTGAAAAATAAAAGAACAAATTTAAAATTTATATTCCATGTATTTTCATTTAAAGTGACCATGTAATATCAACATATATTTATATAGTAGTAGGACCTGGGGAATTGACATCTAAGATTTACATTAAACTCCACAACAGAGGTTTCTTATCACTTTGGTCTTTTAATCACTGCAGGTTACATGAATATGAAATAAAATATAAAATAACTATTGGTAATCATCTCAGTAAAGGTTAAAAACAAAATTGCTTTTAGGATTGACAGGTATAGATATAAAATAATCTTACTTCCTTGATAAAGCTAAAAGTTGACTTTTTAAAGGCAGACTGCTTATGAAGTTAAGCCATCCTAATCAACATATATTTTTTAAAGTGTAAATTGAATTATTGTATGTCCTCTTATAACTTTAGGCTGGAAATCAGGAGGCAGAAAAGTAATTTAGATTTTGCTGATTGTTTAAATTTGCTTGAAGTGTGAATCAAAGTCTCTCTTCTTTGATGCCCCTATTATGTTAGTAAAAGTATTAGATGAGTGTTTTGGGAACATTAATGATTGGTGTGTGTAGCAGAATCTATTAATAATGTTGGTGTCAGTAGAAGGCCTATCCCGAATTTCTAGATATATGGGAATATGAAGAGGAAGTAGAACTGGAATAATTATAGCTTATTCATTATAGTGAATGCCATTGTATCAAAAACTGATAGGTTTCTTTAGTGTGAACAGTATTCATACCAACTACCATACATAGTAGGTATTCAGATGCTTGCTGAATAAATAAATTTAGTTTAAGACAATAATTTGGAAACTTGACTAACATAGTTAAGAAAAAGGGTTATCTTTAATGGAAAATCATTTCTTTTGTTGTTGAGTTACAAAGAACTGTGAAATTTTAAAATGCTTTAAGGCATTTTTATCTTTAGTTTCAATGTTATCTGGGAAAAATCAAAGGCTTTTTGAAATTTTGAGGCTCTTAGATTCACTATTATAATTATCAATTATTTTTTAGAAAGAGGGAGACTAGGGGGGATGATCATGACTAGAGAGTTTCAAATGATAGAATCTAGGAAAGAGCACTAAAAGGAGTCAGAGGTTTGGGTTTAAGCCCACTAATTTGTGAGTTTATCCCATGAAAAAGATGGTAATATCTCTACCTACTTTAAGAATTATATACTTGGGGAAAAAAAGAATTATATACTTGAAGTTTGATCAAGGGCTTGAAAGTGCTTCTAAAACTGTAAAGAGTGATATGCAAAAGATGTTTTAATAATCACCAAGTCTACTTAATATTGTTGCTACTGCTGCTGCCACATAACTTCTGTCTGAACAGCCTGTTAGTATGTGTATATTCTGATATTTGCCAACATAAGGCATTTGAATCCAGCCAATTCAGGAAAAAAAGATCATAAGTAATTGAATAGATATTAAATTTTTTTAAATTTGTATTTATTTATGATAGTCACAGAGAGAGAGAGAGAGAGAGAGAGAGGCAGAGACACAGGCAGAGGGAGAAGCAGGCTCCATGCACCGGGAGCCTGACGTGGGATTCAATCCCGGGTCTCCAGGATCGCGCCCTGGGCCAAAGGCAGGTACCAAACTGCTGCGCCACCCAGGGATCCCTTGAATAGATATTAATAGATGAACATGATGGTACTATGTTTAGTTCCATCTGTATTGGTTATATATCACATGGATTTAGTGTTTTGTCTCAATTCACTTCCTTAAGATGAGGCTAGATGATTCATGGTAGGTTTTATAATGCAAGTAATGGAAGGCTAAATGTGTGAGCTTCTTGGCCCAGCCAAGTATTTTTAACACCAGTGAGGGAAAAATCCTGAGATCTTTGTGAAATCCCAAATTAATAAAGAACACTTACAACACATATTTCCTTCCAAAAAAAATTTTTTTAAAAAACATTTTATTTATTTATTTATTCATGAGAGACACAGGCAGAGGGAGAAGCAGGCTCCATGCAAGGACCCCGATGTGGGACTCGATCCCAGGTTCCGGGATCAGGACCTGAGCCAAAGGCAGACGCCCAACCTCTGAGCCATCCAGGCATCCCCCCAAAAATATTTTTAATTAACGTATTCAGATCAGCTTTGAGAGGTGACTTTTTAATAAGGATATGTTTTTCCAAAGAAACAATGCTTTTATCATTTACATGATAAAACCATGGTAAGATACTAGTACTTACTAAGTTTACTCACTAGCTTCCAAACAGCAACCTTGTCACACCTGCCATTCAGATTCATTAGTTAACAGAATTTACAAATTATTATAGGTCATAGATCTCTGTGTTTCTTCCCAAATTGTCAAACACCAAGTACCTATTGGCTTTATATACTCTTTGTTTATATTAGCAACAGCCTACAGCTGTGGTTCTCAAAGTGTGGTCTGTGGACCTCTGGGAGTCACTGATCCCTTTCAGAGGGTCTTTGGGGTCAAATCTATTTTCATAATAATACAGAGAAGTTATTTGCTTTTTTTACTATGTTGACACTTACACTGATGGTGCAAAAGGAATGATGAGTAAAACTGCTGGCTCCTTCTCAAAAATCAAGGCAATTGCACCAAACCGTAATGTCATTATATTCTTCATTTCTACACGCTCAGAGTTTAAAAAAAAAGTTTAAAAGGCTAGTTTCACTTCAAAATGTTCTTGATGAATCAATAAAAAGAGTAAATTTTATTAAATCTGAATGCTTCAGTACATGTCTTTTTAATATTCTGTATGATGAAATGGAAAATGCACACAAAGTATAATTCAGTGAACCAATATTTTCCACATGACCAATATATGATGTTAAAAATCATACATGGATGAAAAATCCATTCAAAATGCAAGATAGACCAATTTCAGGTTGCACATTGTAACTAACCTTTAAGAAACTACCACTTGTTGAGTTTGGTGTAGTATTAGTGAACAATATCTATAGTTATCTTAACAGACTATTGAAATACAATTTTTTTCCCACATGCCTATCAGCATAAGGCCAGATTATCTTCATTTACTTCAACCAAAACAACATATCACAACAGACTGAATACAGAAGGAGTAGATATGAGAATCCAGCTATCAAACCAAACATTAAAAGTGTTTCAAAAATAAAAAACAATGACACACTTCTTCTTTTTATTTTAGAAAATACAGTTGGAGCATCTGGCTGGCTCAGTCAGTAGAACATGTGACTCTTGATCTCAAGGTTTTGAGTTGAAGCCCCATGTTGGTGTAGAGATTAAAGAATAAAATGTTTAGATCAAAAAAAGAAAATATAGTTGTTTTTCATAAATGTGCTTCTTTTATTGAATGGGTTTATTATTTATTTTATTTTACTTTTATTTTTTATGAGAGAGAGCAAGCATGAGCCGGAGGAGGGGCGAAAGGGGAGAAAGAGAGAAAAAGAGAGAAAATCTTAAGCAGCCTCCATGCCCAGCTTGGAGCTGATGTGGGGCTAGATCTCATAACCCTGAGATTGTGAGCTAAACTGAAATTAAGAGTTGGACATTTACCAACTAAGCCACTCGGGTGATACTGAATAGGTTTATTATTTTTAAATGAATTGAGAACTATTTAAGATTTTTTTCAGTTTATGGTAGTGAGTAATAGATATGACCCACATAAACAAAGGATCTTTGGGATTCTTAACAATTTTTAGAATGATTAGGGATCTTGGGGCCTAAAAAATTTAAGAACTACTAATCTGCAACGTTATTTAATCAACTAATCACAACAAAATACAAACAGGGAATTCTGAATACACTTTGTATTTCTTGCCAGTTAACTAGTATCTATAAGTGGTGTTTCTGTTTACAAATTTAGTTTAGAGATGTTGAAATAGATGACAATTATTTAATATTTCTCAGATTACATGAACGTTTGTTGGGAAAGGATTATAAAACTGTAATGACTAAAAAAAAAAAACTGTAATGACTAGAGGGTCTGCAAGGGGCAAACAGTGACAGGTAAGATGGACTGGGCACTAAGCTGCCAACAGAGTGGACTGTACAGATAAGGTTTATAGTTGCAAACAACTGAAACCAATTCTAGCTAATATAAACAGAGAAGGGACATTGGATCTTCTGTAGAATTTTCGATAGGGTTAGAACATAAACAGATTTGGAGGCTCCTTCTCTAGCAGCAATGCAAATCACATGCAGAGTCACCCAGTGATGACTGTTTAATCCCAACTGAGGCTGGGATGACAAGACCAATACCACCAATGTTGAATACTAATGCTGCCAGTAGAACCTAGTGGAAATGGTTGCAGTTGCTGGTCCCATCACCACAAAAGGGATTCCGTGTGGTCTTTGCTATGTCTTCTTGACAGCTTCCATTAAAAAATATAACATATACCTTAATAGTGGAGGTATGCAAAGGAAGAAATCTAATACCTGAGATTTTTACCTTCTCCATATGGGAAAGCCAACCATGCTTCATATGATGAGAGTTTTCCCAAACATAGAAAGGATGTTCAGTTTCTGGACAGTTTAAACACAAACAGAAAAACTGCAGAAAAACTTAAATTTACTTACAAAGAAAGCCCCATCTTTGTGTTTTTGACTTAGGAAATATTTACTTAATAACTACTACTTAATAGCTAGTAACTACTTTGTATTGTACTTGCTGTGTCAAGATCTGTTGTCATAGGTAAATGAGACAGGGTAAATGTCCTTATAGTTCATTGCAAACCTGTTCGCAAATAACCAAAATACAAAACAGATAACTAAGTAACACTATAGATACATAGAAAAATTATTGTTACAGCACTTACCACCCTGTGTTATAATTATCAATTTATATGTGTATCTTTCCCACAATGGTGTAAGCCTTCAATGGCATATATATTTTTTAATATTTATCAAGCTATATTTGCACATAACTTTGAAGAGTCAATAGTTTCCAAGTTTTGTTATGAAAAACAGCATTCATCATTCCCCCCTACCACCATTTCACCCTACCCCAAAGTCAGTATGATCAGTGTTCTTAGCTGATTCTTTTGATTTTTTGTTGTTTTAATTTTTTTTTAAGATTTTATTTATTTATTCATGAGAGACACAGAGAGAGAGAGGCAGAGACACAGGCAGAGGGAGAAGCAGGCTCCATGCAGGGAGTCCGACGTAGGACTCGATCCCAGGTCTCCTGGATCAGGCAGTGGGCTGAAGGCAGCGCTAAACCACTGAGCCACCCAGGCTGCCCAGCTGATTCTTTTGTTGATCACATCTGTTCCTCTTAGTATATTCTTGTATTGTTACCTCTTGATTTTTCAGTTTTAGAATTTTCTATAGACTTTTCATTATAGAAGGTAAGTTTATCTTTCTTTACCTCTCTCTGCTACCCATGCACTCTTCTCATCTTCCCTATATAATTGTCCTTTCAGTTAGTCAGTGTTTACACTCCTATGACTATATAAACATTATTGAATTATATAAATAAAATCACAGATTTTCCTTTTTTGTACTGTTCCTACCTAGCCAGCCGACATTATTGTCTTATTTGTTGTTTACTTAGCTTTCCATGTATTTATCACGAAATCATCTCAATTCTTTTTAAATTATTTAAATCTCCTCCCAGCATGCTGAGACACTTTGGGATTTCCATCATTTTTCATCTTTTTGGAGAAATTCTGTTTCATCCCGATCTAGTTGCCTTGGATACTAACTGGTGCAGAGTATCCTTCTGGGATCACCTTTCTCTATCCTAAGAATTCCTTTCGCTTTTCTCCCTTGGTGGAGCTTCTATTCTCTACATTCCATTTCATATTCTTCCTTGGTTTACTTACTCATTTTGAAAACATTCATCTCCAATCATGTCCTAAGAAAGGATGCATAGAGGTAAAACTCTTTAAGTTGAAAATGATTTTCCTTCAGAATTTTGATAGTATTGCGCCATTGCTTGCTAATCTCTAGTATTGTTGTTGAGATGTCTAGAAGCTCTCTGATTCTGATCCATTGAATGTGACTTGCTTTTTTTAAATCTCTGAAAGTATATACTATTCTCTTTGTGCCTTCATTAGGGTTTCTTTTTGTCTGTTATGCAGTATTTTAGTCACTTAATCTGGAAGTGCAGGTCCTTCTTTTCTGAGAAATAGTCTTTAACTATTTCTTTGATAATTTCCTCCCTCTGTTTTCTTTATTCTCTTTTTCTGAAACATATATTTTTTCATATACTGAATCCCTGAATTGGTGTTCTAATTTTGTCCTACTGTCCATCTCTGTTTTCTTGCTCTACTTTGTGGGAGATTTCAACTCTATATTCCCACACATCTATTGAGTATCTTGTTTTTGCTATTGTGTTTTTGTTTTCCAAGGATTATTTTATTTTATAAGGTTTATGTGTCTGCTTATCTGTTACCTAAATGTTTTTTAAAATGTGTGTGTGTGAGTATATATGTATATCTGTTTGTGTCTGTCTGTGTGCCAAGAGAAAATTTTAGATAATGGAAAGATTTGGGTTGATTTAGTTATAAGTATGTAGGAAACTAAGTTAAAAAAAAAAAACAACTTGGGGCAACATAAAGCTTATTACAGGTATAGTATATATACAATGGAATACTACTAAGCCTTAAAAATAAAGAAATCTTCCCCATTTACAACAACATGGATGGAGCTAGATAGTATAATGGTAAGCGAAATAAAAGAGAGAAAGAAAGAGAAACTGAGAAACAGACTCTTAATTGTAGGAACACACTGGTGGTTACCAGAGAGGAGATACTTGGGGGGATGGGTAAAGTAGGCAATAAGGATTAAAGAGTATACTTTCGTGATGAGCACTGGGTGATACGTGGTATTACTGAATTACTATATTGTATGCCTGAAACTAACATATTAACTAACTGGAATTAAAATTAAAACTTAAAAAAAAAACCTAAAAAACTTATTAAGGGTATGATATTTTATATCTCAAGAAATATTCATGAATCTTTTAATATTTTAAATTTCTGAACAGTCTGTTTCTTCCATATTGCCTATTCTGTTTTTTGTTTCTGTTGGTCTTAGCTTACATTCTTACATTTTAAACATTGTCAGATATTTGATAATCCCTAGTTGTTTGCTCATGATTGAAAGTGGGGAATTTAAAACTGATTGAATGCCCAGAGCTTGTGTTGCATGCTTATCAACATTACCTTCATATAGGGGAATTTAACTGAGTCATTTTTCTGGGGAAACCCCATATGTGAACAACTTTAGGATGTTCTAGGCTGGTTAGAGTTCTTAGAAAAAAGAAAAAGCATTCAGATCATCTGCTTGGAAAGTAAAGGCCTACTTGACTATGTTTTAGTAGCCAAGTGAGAGAAAGTGGGAGGGAGTCTCAGAATTCATTATGTGTGTTTCCATTTAATCTTTGTGTTTCAGTTTGCTATTTCTGCCCCCAATCCAGAGACGTTGTTTTTTACTTAATTATATCCAGAAAGGAAACCTCCAGTTATTTGCTGAGGTGGGAAAAAGACAGTCACTCAATTATATGGGGTAGGAAGAGGAATTTGGAGAGTATTTGACTCCTTAAACCCCTTTTCTGTCATTTAAGTGGGGTTTGGGGTAGGGGCAGTATATATGCATATATTAGTTCTGCACCTTAGCTGGAGTCCTTAGACTACATACCTCTGTCTCTTCAACATTTAGTATGGTACCAGCAAATAGTAGATAATAAATATTTGAATGAATGATAGGACTAGCAATGTCCTGAAAGCTAAATGAGATATTGATTCATTGCAAAGTCTTGTGGTGCTATAGAAACAAATCGTTATGGAACCTTCTTTCAAGGTAAGCATGTGGCAGATGTTATAGGAGCATACACATATATATGAACCTAAGTAAAAATTCAAAGGAATAGAAGACTGTTCCTTGATTGGAAAAAAAAAATTAAGAGAGGATTTTGAGGGAGATATCATTTGAGTTGGGCCTTAAGGCACAGATAGAAATTTGTTAGGTTAGCAAAGAAGAAGGAGGAGCTGAAGTATAGGATAGAATGGGAGTATTAGAAGATACAGGTTTAAAATACAGATTATAGCTGGATCTGAGGTAGGGTTGGTTTGCTGTTCCTAAAATTTTTAATTTAGGAGACTTAGTATGTTCTAGGTAGTAGTTCTAGGTAGTAGATAGAAAGTCTTGGATGAGAAATTGATCTGATGAAAGTTTTATCACAAGATGGAGACCAGACAGGTAACATGATGTAATGGAGGATGGCACCCTCCTCTCCACGACTCTGAGTAATTTGCTTTCATCATGATTTTGCACAGGGCCCTTTACTTCTCTGTTCCTCAGTTTTGTTTTGTTTTGTTTTTTTAAAGATTTTATTTACTTATTTGTTCATGAGAGACACAGAGGGGCAGAGAGATAGACAGAAGAAGAAGCAGGCTCCTCAAAGGGAGCCCAATGTGGGACTCATCCCCATACTGAGATCACGACCTGAGCCAGGCAGACGCTCAGCCACTGAGCCACTCAGGCATCCCTCTGTTCCTCAGTTTTTTCACTTGTAAAATAGGATTTTTTTTTTTTTTTTTAACATCAGAACTGCTCTACCTGTCTTGCAGGGGTTTTATAAGGATCAAATTGAGACAATACAAAGATAATGTGTGAGGTGAAGTATCTTTTCCCCAGTAGGTTATTAGGACTTGTGTCTAAGAAGATCAGACTGAATATGGTATAGGATTAAGTCACAGATTCAAGAGGCATCTCAAAAGGGATCCAGGGCAGCCCTGGTGGCCCAGTGGTTTGGCGCTGCCTTCAGCCCGGGGTGTGATCTTGGAGACCTGGGATTGAGTCCACGTCAGGCTCCCTGCATGGAGCCTCCTTCTCCCTCTCCCTATGCCTGTGTCTCTGCCCCCCCGCCCTCTCTTTCTCTCTGTGCAATGAATAAATAAAATCTTAAAAAGGGGGAGGAATCCCTGGGTGGCGCAGCGGTTTGGCGCCTGCCTTTGACCCAGGGCACGATCCTGGAGACCCGGGATCGAATCCCACATTGGGCTTCCGGTGCATGGAGCCTGCTTCTCCCTCTGCCTATGTCTCTGCCTCTCTCTCTCTCTCTCTCTCTCTGACTATCATAAATAAAAAAATATAATAAAAAATTAAAAAAAAGCATTTAAAAAAAGGGGGATTCAGTAAGATTTAATGACTGGTTGAATTTAGGGATTAAAGACAAATTAGTTCAAGATTATTCTGAGTAAGCAAATTGGAAGAATTGGTGAGAAAAGCACAAATGAGTGTTTAAAAATCTGGGCCTTAAAGATCGGGATTAAAGGATTGGGTATCACAGAAGTTAGAGTAGAGGAAGGTGGCCAGAGATACAGTTAGAACAAAATGGGTAGGGAGGGCATAGATGTCAGTTTCAGGTTGGCCCTTAAGAAGCAGAGGAGTTTTGCAAGACAACAGTCAGGTATTGAGAAGTAACTATTGGATTATCCTTGCAGGGGCAGAGCTGGTTACATAATTTGTAAGACTGCAAAATGAAAATGCAGGACCTTGTTCAAAAAGCAGGGGAAAAGTGCCATTAAAGACACTAACATTTAAACACCTTTTCCTTTAGGAATATATTCTTACTGGGTGCCTGGGTGGCTCAGTTGGTTAAGCATCTGACTCTTGATTTCAGCTCAGTTCATGATCTCAAGGTCCTGGGATCGAGCCCCACATTGGGCTCCCCACTCACTGAGGAGTTTCCCTCTCTCTCTCTCTCTGCTCCCCCCATCCCCTCCACCACCACTCCCCACCCACCCCCACTCCCACCCCACCCCCTCCTGGCACACCTGAGCTCAATCAATCAATAAATCTATCTATCTTTTCAAAAAGAGAGATATTCTTACCTATAAAACAAATAGAAGTAATAGAAATACATGAGTAACAACATGATATTATAAATTATTATGATTTTATATTATATATAGTAATTATATTACTATAATTTGTAATACTTTATCGGTACAGTATCTTAATTGGTCATGTGATTTTTCTGGTTCACTTTTCAGCAAATTCTTAGGTTGTCAGAATTTATACTTTTAGCAACTTAATTTTTTAATTAATTAATTCTAGAGAGAGAGAGAGAGAGTGCACAAGAGGAGGAGAGAAGGGGCAGAAGGAGGAGAAAAGAGAAGCAGACTCCCTGCTGAGCGCCAAGCCCATCCCTGGGGCTCTCTATCCCTTGACCCTGAGATCATGACTAGAGAGGAAACCAACTGAGCTATGTAGGCATCCCAGCAACTTAATTTTTAATTGATATAATTGAAAGTAATGTCATTCTTGGCAAATGTCGAATTGCAAATAATTTTTTGATAATTTTTAATTTTGAGAAGGGTCTTTCTACTGACACAGGTATTACTGGAACTGTTTAACATTTTATAAGGTTTTTAAAAATATTTATTTATTTATTTATTTATTTATTTATTTATTTATTTAAGTAATCTCTACACCCAGCATGGGGCTTGAACTTAAAACCCGGAGATTGGGATCCCTGGGTGGCGCAGCGGTTTGGCGCCTGCCTTTGGCCCAGGGCGCGATCCTGGAGACCCGGGATCGAATCCCACATCGGGCTCCCAGTGCATGGAGCCTGCTTCTCCCTCTGCCTGTGTCTCTGTGCCTCTCTCTCTGTGACTATCATAAATAAATAAAAATTAAAAAAAAAAAAACAAAAAAAAAAAACCCGGAGATCTAGAGTTGTATGCTCTTCCAACTGAGCCAGCCAGGCATCCAACATTTGATAAGCTTTGACAACATAGTAATAAATACTGATAAATTATTTCAGAGTATAAACTTTAGAACATCTAGAACTGATTATTTTTAAAACACTTTTTCTAAAAATATTTATATAATCAATTTTGTCTGAATTTAATTTGAAATGCAAATTTATACAATAGTATTTAAATATTTCCTCTGTCATTTCTTATAACTTATGGAGGCCGTACAAGAAACTAAAAGTGGCTTCATGACTCGTATATAATTCAGAATTTCTGGTTATGCATTCTATCACTATATCTTCAATTACAAGGAAAAATTAATTTTAAAATTGTCTTTCCCCCTAATAATTGGCTCATTCAGAGCTTCATATGAAAAGTGTTCTTTTCCATCAAATACAGCAATCTTTAATTTTAATTTCTCTAAGCCTGTGGATATTTGCTTTGGGATGTTGCAACAGTTTTAAAAACTAGAGATTCTAAATTCTTTTAAGAACTCTAATAACTCCCTAACATGCTAATATATCTATGTATATGATATACTTCTCCTTTGCAATAATTTACTGACAAAAGTTTACAGTCTGAGCACTGGTGTGTCCTGTACTGATACACAGGCTGGAAAGTTGATATTTGTGCATATACCACTGGGACAGGTTCCAGGAACAGATGGGTAAACTGACTTTCCACTGTGAATTCCCATGATGGAGTACTTCCTCTTTCTTGGGGCCACTGCCTCCATTGCCACCTATAGTCCTGGCTGACCCTGACTGCTGAGGTTGTGCACATCAAGGCTGGGCCGCCAGCGTCAACTGCTTGGTGCATATGCTGACCCGTGGCATATTTCCTCTGCCGGTGTTACATTATCCTATTGGTCTTCACATAGAAACCACAAGTTCAAAGATAAAATTATTAAGAATTTCAAGATGGCAAAAACAGAGCATTAAACTAAGCATAAGCCCCTGAGTGGCTGTCAAGTTGCACACCCAGCAAACTTTCCCTGTCCAGTTTTACTAAAGGGTTAGCTGTCAAACTGCTTCTAAGTTGAGCTGTTTGGCATTTCCCTGAGATGAACTGTTTGACCTTAATGGGGCCTCTACAATGATTAGGGGTCAGAGAAGTGGTGATTTTCACACAGGTGTTCACTGAGTTTGTTTTAAAACCTTACACATTGTTAGTGGAGACTTGTTGCTCCACTAGTGCCCTTAGGGAAGCTGAACACCCTAGTAGCCAGAACTGTTAACTGTTGAATCAGGCTAGGGTGTTAAGAGACTGGCCTTTGCAATGGAGTTTACTCAAATTACTGTTGGTTTAGTTTGCTGTGTTTTATTGTTTTTCTTTCTTTTAATTATCATTTGAATTTTCTTAATTTTGCTCTCTGTTTTCTTTTGGTTAAGGAGAATAGTCTTTTGGTTATTATTTAGTTCTGACCCCTGGTGACTTAATTGTGTATTCATACATAGCCTCCTGGTTCTCTCAGTACCTAGTAAGCAGAGTTTGGCACTTGCTGATACCATAACTCCACCCCCACCCCCTTAGTCTGTGTGAGAGAGATTGTTAGAGAAAGTCAAGAAGATCTCCTATAGCTTTGTTTGTTATTTTCTCTTCTTTAAAACTGCAGCAGATGTATTAGAGGAAGTTTCTCTAAATGCCTTTTGTCCTTGTTAAAATGGACAGGGGTTGAAACTGTGTATATGAAAAGTAAAGAAATCAGAGTCCACATACAGATCCCAGTTTACACTCTATTGCTTCTTTGCTTCCCAGAGTTTCTTTCTGTTTTGTAAAATAATTTCTTCAATAAGCTAGAATTGTGGCTGCTACTTCATCCTCCTTTATCCCCTTACAGTTTGCCAAAGATACTTGTATAGAACTTCCTGATGGGCCATAACCATTACTGTGACAGGACTAAGTTACAGGTGAACAAGATACTGCTTCCCTCTGTCCGCAAGATGGCCTGGTAGGACCTGGAACATTTGGAGCTTCTGAGCAGATTGTCTCTGACTGGTACTGCCCTCTAATGTGCTGTATAAACATCATTTCCTCTGGACACCATGACATGACAAAGACTTGGAAGTACTGCCGTTAAGCCTCAAATTAAAACTCACAAAGAGGGGATCCCTGGGTGGCGCAGCGGTTTGGCGCCTGCCTTTGGCCCAGGGCGCGATCCTGGAGACCCGGGATCGAATCCCACATCGGGCTCCCGGTGCATGGAGCCTGCTTCTCCCTCTGCCTGTGTCTCTGCCTCTCTCTCTCTCTCTCTGTGACTATCATAAATAAATAAAAATTAAAAAAAAATAAAATAAAATAAAACTCACAAAGAAATGAAATTCCATATTTAAACAATTGCTTTTTAACCATTTATGTAATCAGTATTGTCTTTGTTCTTTTTCAGTGTTTTCTTCTAATTTTATTTAAAGTATACATCTAAGGGTCACCTGGGTGGCTCAGTCAGTTAAGCATCCTGCATTTGCTCAGGTCATGATCCTGGGGTCCTCAGATCCAGCCCTGCATCAGACTCCTTGCTCAGCAGCCAGGAGCCTGCTTCTCCTTCTCCCTCTGCCTGCCACTCCCCCTGCTTGTGAGCTCCCTCTTTCTTTTTCTCTGTCAAATAAATAAATAAAATCTTTTTAAAAAATAAGGTATACATCTAAGAAGCAAGGTGGTTAACAATATTGAAAATAACAAGTATTAAGAGACTTATAGTCTGATTGCTTTTCTTCCAATTATTGTGTTAATAAGAACCAGAATTTTTTTTTGTAAATAAGGGCTATGACTCTTAAAAGATAAAATACCAAGCTCTAGGTGCTTAGATTGTTTTACTCCCACACTCCTTGAATGGAAGATTTCAGCCTAAAAGGATGAAATTGCACTGGTCTCTTCAGTTTTCTATTATTAGAAAAGTTTTAAACATACTGCATTTTGAAATAGGTTAGTGCAAGAAGGTAACTTTCCCTCAAATCTTTTGATGTATGAGTTAGTGGTACATTTAATTGCATTCATTGTGTTTTTGTGAATGTATTTTAGTAAAATATTTGGATACATAAACTAAGTAGTCATGTATAAAAAGTACATTGGAGTATAAAAAGATAGCAAATCTACATTAGTAGACATAATGACTATAATTGCCAGATCTGTATATTCTGTTTAATAGAGAGAGATAGGAACTTTAGCTTCATCTTATTTTATGAGTTGCAATTTGCTTATCAGAAGTATTTCTTACTTGCTACTTGTAATGACTTACATTGTTACACGTTATCTGCTTAGAATCTTTAATGGCAATATATACTTCTTCATTATTTGAATGTGGAAAGTGTAAGTAAGGTAGACTATCTATCCCCTGGATGCCAAATAAAGTAATTCACATCTTTACTCACAGCTGCAGTGGTGAGCTGCCCTCTCCTGGTCATCTGCGCCATCTAGAACTCCCAGTGGATCAGGAAAATCACTTTTTGCCAAATAAATAGATGTTTTAATTGTCTTTCATACCAACATTATCCTATTTTGTGACTTTGCAATATAAAGCTCTGTTGCAGCTCCTTACTTTTCGTGTCTTAGAAAAAGACATTGTTGAAAGAAAAGATGGGGCCATCTTCTTTCTCCTGCATGTTCTCATAGGCATTCTTCCTACCTGAGGTTTTTAGCCATTACTTTAGTGTTAATGGACACAATTTACACTGTTCCTTTGTTTACTAATTTTTAAAGATTTATTTTGAAAGTGTTCCGTAGTTTATACATCCATCCCTGGGGAAAAAAAGATTTTCAAAACTACCTTAAATAAGTGGATAACCAAGATCTTCTTTTCATGGAAGATGTTTCTTTTATATATAAATATTCTTTATATATATATATATATATTCTTAATATATAATATTCTTAATATATATGAATATTCTTATATATTTTTAAGATTTATTTATTTATTTATTATTTATGACAGAGAGAGAGAGAGAGAGAAAGAGGCAGAGACACAGGCAGAGGGAGAAGCAGGCTCCATGCCAAGAGCCCGACGTGGGACTCGATCCCGGGACTCCAGTATCGCGCCCTGGGCCAAAGGCAGGCGCTAAACCACTGAGCCACCCAGGGATCCCCTCTTATATATTTTTTTTTAAAGATGGGGGGCATCAAATTTTCCCAACTCCACTTAATAATTCATGTTGGAGATGAGTTCACCAGTGATTTTTTTCATTAAAACCAATGCTTCTGTTTTTAGCTTTTAGTTCTAGATTCTTCATATTTAATTTTTTATAAGCTCATCCTTACTTATTTTATACTCTGGCTTCATGGGCCTCTGGGATTAGCATTAACTTTGGTTCTTACCAAAACTCTAATACAAGATTATTTAAATGAATACATTTTAGAATTTCACTTCCTTGTTGAAAAGTAGCAGTTTATCCCTGCCTTTTTTTTCTTGATTTACCAGGGGATCTCTCTATATGCTCTTGTATTGGGTATTTTTTAAAATGGAAAGGGGAAAAAAAAGGCTCTGGTTTTTATTGTATTTCCCAATTAAATCTATAGCTTGATACTTATTGATATTTCTATTAAGGAGTCATACAAGTCTTTTTATGGCATGTCATTTCTAAAATTTATATACATTTTAATAGCTCAGTATATCTTATTCTTTATTAAAGAAAGATACTTATACATCCTCCTAAAAATCCTGTAGTTGAAATCAAAGACTAGAGGTGAAAGTCTTTAAACCTTTTCATTTATTTGTCATTTTACCTTTCAGACAATCTTATGTTATTTTTTAGATGACCAAGTTTATTGTGTATTATAAATAAACGTGGAGAAGACTATAGGTACAAAGACTAATATGGATATTTGAAGATTCCTTCTGAAATTAGCTAGAATTTATTTCCATTTTCAAGTAAGAACAAAAAAGAGAAAATAAGCTCAGATTTGAGAGATTTTAAGACCCTAAGTAATACTTAAAAATTATTTATGAAGCAAAATATCGAAAGAGTAACTTTTAAATTTAGAAAATAAAGTCAAAATTGTGGGAAGTAATTAGTCACAACAGGAACGTGTGCTACTTCATCCCCCAACCAGTCTATTTTGTCTTAGTAAAGGTTTTATAGATAAGTAAGACCTGAACTGAGCATGGTGACCATGGATGAATGAGAGCCCAGGATTCTTTAATTTGATATATGCCTTACACTTATAAAATCTCTCTACTTATCATTGATGATGAACATATTTAAACATTTAAACACATGATTTTAAGTTCCAGGTATGTCACTTACTTACAAATTGTATGACAAACTTGTCCAGTTTCCTCCTTTATAAAATGGAAATATTAATTCCCAGAGAGGTGCCTGTGTGGCTCAATTAGTAGAGCATGCAAGTCTTGATTTCAGGGTTGTGAGTTCAAAACCTACACTGGGCATAGAGCTTACTTTGAAAAAGAAAAAGAAGAATACTAAAAGCATTTTATAAACTACTAAGTGGCATACAAGTATAAAATGGTATTACTTATAAAAATGTGCTTAAATTTTTTTAATCAATGATGTTACCAAGAGGAGAATATTAAAGCCCTTGCTAAACTAGCCTTAATGGAAGACTTAATTTTTTTTTTTCTCATAAACACCTAAGTACATTTCTGTGTCAAACTTGTGTACTAATAAAGATTTTTGTCTTTGTGTGTGTTGAAGGTGGTAAATTATTTAACTTTTATACAATACATATTTTCTAGTGTATACTGCTGTAGACCAAAACAAGATATAAATATTAAATTTTTTTCTTCATTAAATCTTACCTCTGGAGTAGAAAGGACTAGAAAAATAGATGTTACATAAATTATTCTTTATTTTACCAGTTTTCTTACCAATCAATTGATGATTTTTGGATGTGTTTCCTCATAAGTACAGAGCTAGCACCATAAATTTCAAGCAGAAACTAGATCTTTGTCTCACTTTTTATTGCTTAGGAACTCTTCAGAAATATGCTTTTTTCTCTAGCTCTCTCATGGCAGTTAGACTTGAACTCTCAGCAGAGAAGAAATTGCCCGTGAAGAGGAATGTTAAAGCCATATGTTTGATGCATAAGACCAGGCTCTTGTAGTGTTTAGAAATTAACTTGTAACAAAACAAGCTTTGATATGTGTATTCCAGCATTTGAGTTTGTATTTCTGAATTTGTGTGTTACAATGTAACATATAGGATAAATTTGGTAGTCTAGGAAACCTGTATCCCATCAGAGAGAAAACAGATGTTGTTCCTCCTGGTAAAGAACTGCAGCTATCTATTTAGCAATTATGAATCTCTTCCCTAGATAATATCCTTGAGAAAGTCTTTCAGCAGTCAGGATCAAGAAGCACACAATTCATTTTCTTACTGTATGGGACTGAATCTTCTTACATTTGTCCTCTTCTTTTAATGCCTTCAGTTTGAAAAAGGTAGATGGAAAGTTCAAGTTGAATCATGTGACTATCTTAAAGGGCTAAAATTTTTACTTCTTAGGATCGGTGAATAGGAGGCATTGTCAAAGATTGTAAAAGAAAGTTTCTTTGTCCTTCCACCCCCAATCTAGTTCATCCTACTCATTTTCAGGTGTTTTTATTTACCATTTACTAATTTTGAGTTGTTTTGATTGAAATGGTATTATCCAACTCTTGCTATGTTTCTCTGGAAAAAAACAAATCCTGTCAATTCCTCTTAGATCATACGCTGCATCCTTTTCCTTCCCTGTGCTACTGCTATGGTTGAAATCCTTATGTTTTACTGTAGGCTATTATAATAATAATCTGTCACTTTGTTGCCTCTCCCTCTTTCCTTCCTTTCCTTCCACATTGCTTTTAGACTGATCTTCTTAAAACAGATCTCGTCATGGCTTTCCCTTTTATAAAGACCTTCAATGTTCAGTGGTTCCCCATTGCCTAGAAAATTATGCATATAGCCTGTTCAGCCTAGAATTTAAGTTCTCAGTGATCTGGCCCTGAGCTATTTTTCCAGTCTTTATGCCATAGCACTCTTTCCTGTGAGCCAAACTGGGTGATTAATCCATATTTTGCTGCTTTTATGTCTATACCAAAATCAGTCTCTTTCTTAGGTATCTGTCTTTCTCTTCCTTTATCCCCTTCCCAAATCCATACATGTTGAAATGTTATCTTTACTTCAAGATCTTGCCATAATGCCACTTGTAGTTCTTTAAGGTCAGACTTTGGAACTGCACTTTCTACAGAAATATGGTGAAAATATACTTAATTCTTTTTTTTTTTGAAAATATACTTAATTCTGTTTTTAAGCTAAAAAGGTTTAACCTATCTCATTTATATAGCTCACCCAAGAAAATAGGCGGAATGTTTCCAAATGCAAATACTTAGTATGTAAAGTTTCACTGCCATGTTTAAGACTTTTTTTTTTTTTTTTTACAGAGGCATGTCAGAATAGCTTTATTATAATTTTTAGGTAAAATGTATATTAGAAGCTGTAGTCCCAAAATTATCATTAACATTGAACAAGTTAAATTCGCCATCTTATAAAAGAGACTTTGTAGATTCCAAATAATAGAGTTAGAAAACTTTGAGTATATGGGTAGAATATCCTTCCTATTATATGGCGTGAAATAAAACTGCTAACCAATGCATGCATTTTTCTAAAGACAGAATCTGCCTAGCATACTGCTTGGGACTCATAATAGAAAACATTAATACCAGTAGCTTGCACCCAAAGCAAAATTGAGAGCTCAACAATGCTGTACTGTTGCACAACTCTAAGAAGGACTATTACCGGGATCCCTGGGTGGCGCAGCGGTTTGGCGCCTGCCTTTGGCCCAGGGCGCGATCCTGGAGACCCGGGATCGAATCCCACGTCGGGCTCCCGGTGCATGGAGCCTGCTTCTCCCTCTGCCTGTGTCTCTGCCTCTCTCTCTCTCTCTCTGTGACTATCATAAATAAATAAAAAAATTAAAAAAAAAAAAAAGGACTATTACCTTGTAGTTTATGTAAATGTCCTTAGAGCAATATATATACCCTGTTCAGACAGGAAAATCTTTCAGCTCAGATTAGAATGTGTAAACTAATAAAGACCTGTGAGTTCTTTAATTTGGGAAGCTTTTCTGATTGGAAAGAAACATAGTTGTGAACCTTAGGCAAACTTTAAAATCTCCATGCATCTGCACGTAGCATTTTCAGTCATACCACCAGCCATAGGAACCATGGAGTTGTCCAGACATCACAACCAAATCTCAAACTGGAGTAAGAGAATAACTGGCACATGTGTATTCTGCAGAGGGCAGAAGTTTACAACTCTCAGTACAGAGGAGAAAACCCTCCCTCAGAAACCTTAGAGCAGCCTTTTGACATTGGGAAATTGGGATTCCATGGCTACCTTTCTCACTTAATTGCTTACATTCCACTTCTAAACATCCAGCCCACATTTTCTTATTTTGTTGGCTGGATTTTTCTTTATTTTTAACTTTTTGTTTCAAAATAATTTCAAACTCAAAAAAATAATGTTAAGACTTAAAAAAAACTTTATATATCTTCCTCCCAGCTCCCCCATTGTTAACATCTTACTTCCATAGTACAGTTGTCATAATCAGAAAATTAACAACAATATAATCCTCTTAACTACCAGAATTTATTCAAATTTCATCAAGTCTGTCACATTCTTTTTCTGGGCCCAGATTGATCTAGGATCATACATTACATTTAGTGGTTATAACTTTATAGTCTCTTTTTATCCGGCACAGTTACTTAGTCTTTCCTTGTCTTTAATAACCTTGACATTTTTAAGAGTACTAGCCAGTTATTTTATAGAATGTCTTTCAGTTTGGGTTTGTCTTATGTTTCCTCATGACTAAATTCCAGTTATGTTATTTTGGCAGAAATGCCATGGGAGTTGTTCTATCCTTCTTGGAGGCATACAAATAAATAGGATATTTATAGTCTCATTACAGAAAAACTTTGAGAAACCAAAAACCAAATATCAGTAAGCCTTAAGTAGTTTAAAAATGCATCCTACAAGTTCTAGAAATATATAATTGTGCTTCTGAGAGATCAAATTATGATACAAGAAGTGTATTTGATTTTACTGCTTTCTGTTCATGAAAAGTTATCTACCATTTTTTTATAGCAAAGATAATGGGAATGTTCCCATTTTTTTGCCCAGAAGATATGATAATATATTGGAAAATAATATTTGTGGGGCACCTGGGTGGCTCAGCAGTTGACCATCTGCCTTTGGCTCAGGTCATGATCCTGGGGTCCTGGGATTGAGTCCTGCATCAGGCTCCCTATGGGGAGCCTGCTTCTCCCTCTGTCTATGCCCTTGTCTCTTTCTCTCTGTCTCTCATGAATGAAAAATAAAATCTTTTTTTTTAAAAGATTTGTTATTAATCAAAAGGTAAAAGGTCAAATCTTGATAGGAGAGTGACCTCATCTCATTGAAAAACAAATGGTTTCATTGATTTTGAACCTGTATGACAGGCAAATCGATTATTGATAGTTCCTTTAGTGGTACCTGGTTTTTAAAAAGAAAATAATTATTCTGTCTTCAGAAAATGACTGTTCATTTGTTCCTTTACCCTGTCATATAGGAAGAATAGATAGCATATTTTAATTCTCAAGTCCCATCAGATTTAGAAAAGAAATTATACCATATTCCAAGAAAAACACTTAATTTCTACTTATTTCTTTGGCAGAGGATTTTAATCTTTATTTTGCCTAGTCCCTACTATAAATATAAGCATTTCTAACCCTTCTTGAAAATCAGATATTCTGCTTGAAGATTATGCTAAGCGCCTGTTTCCTATTATTTTAAATGGAAAAAATTTTAAGACATCACATCCAAAAACTCTCATTCAGTTTCCTAAAATATAGTGAAAGGCCTGTATCTATGAAATACATTGTCATGTTGGAAAGTAAATGCAAAAATAAGCATCATGATCATAAAGCAAGTAATAAACTTGTTAACAAATGGTCGCTTTTTATGTAGTAACATGTTAAAGATAACAAAGATGTTATCTTTACAATATGCACATCAAACCATATAAAGCAGTAAATAAATTTGTTAGAAGCTTAGCTTACTGTTGTCATCATGATACTAGCTAAACACGTACTCAGACCTACAACAAACCTTGCTCTTCCATTTTCTGCTCCTTGTTTTTAGCATTTCCTCTTGCTAGAAATACTCTTACCTTTTTTTGTCTTTATGATTCCTAGTGACCAAATTAAATCTTCTTGAAGATGTAGATTTCCTCTTTGATCACATCAATCTAAGTCTTTGCTTCTCTGAACCTTATTAGCATTTCTTGTAAGGTAGTACTTACTACCTTTTAGGTAACTTTTTAATTTTCTCCTGTACTGGTTTTGTCTTTATCCTTTTGTGTATGTTACTTTGTGCCTTCACTTGATTGGAAGTTCCTCAGAACAAGAGCTGTGTTGCAGATTTTTTGTCCACCGCAGTGTTTAGTGCAGAATCTAATATGTAACAAACTCTTTGTGAATGTTTTTTGAAAATCCTTGGTATCTCTAAAGTTCTCACAAAACAAGTAGGCTACTATTATAATAAGAGTTTACTGATGAACCACATATCTCTGTCTGGTCAATAAGGTAAAGTACATATAGGTTGCAGACCTATCAAGTGTTTATTTGCAGAGAAACAGAAGAAAACTTCTAAAATCATCAATGCCCTCCTAAAATGAGGGTTTCTGATTTGTATGGGTGTGCCATATGCAAATATAGGAAACACTGAGAGGCGACCAGTTTTAGGGGGATGAGTTCGGCTAGGAACTTGTTGACTTTGAGGTACCTCAGCAGTTGGATTTATAGCAGTGATCAAATCAAGAGAGATTTATCTGTGATTTATAAACATAGTCTCATTTAGACTTTTCTGCTTTTAACAGATAGTATAGAGCTATGGTAGCCACTAGTTACATGTGGTTTTAAGCACTTGGAATGTGATTGATCTGAATTGAGATGTATTATAGTCTAAGGACAGTGTGAAAAAAGATTGCAAAGCATATCATTAATTTTCCATATTGATTATGTGTTGATAATTGTCTTTTAGATATATTGAGCTAAATAAAATAGATTATTAAAATTAATTTAACCTGTTTTTATTTATTTAATGCACGTACTAGGAAATTTAAAATTACTTATCTCACATTCGTGACTTGCATTATGTTCCTGTTGGACAGTACTGGTATAGAATGTATGTTTAGGATTGGGACTTGAGGTATTCCAACATTTAATGTCTCTGTATTATTAGAATGGTCAGGTTCTTGACATCATCATTAGAAAAGATTCAGATGCACTGCATACACATAAAATCACAGTGCTGAAAGGACCTCCTCGGGAATTTTACATGCTTCAAAATATAAATTTTTTTACTCCCCACCTCCTTTCTAAAGAAGCTGTCACTGAAAGTCATTTCCAATAACCAAAAAAGGGGAGAAAAGCACCGTTGATTTTACTTCTATTTGATTCTGAAGAAACAGAGATGACTTTTTCTGTATGACTTGAATTTTAAAGAAACACTTAACATGTAGTGTCAATCACATGAACTGTACCTAGGTGCACCCAAAGAGAGGATGTTTGGTTTCTTCAGAGGGGAATTTTCCCTTCAAAGAAGTATTGGAGCTACCAAATGAAAAAGGAATAGTTTGAGGGCCACCCTTTTGCAACTTCTAATGAAATAATAAATTTGAAGAATTACAAGTGACTCTGGTAGTTTGACAAAATGAGACAACCAAACTTTATTTGCGTCCTCAGGGAAGAGCACAGTGCTTTCCTAGAAGAGGTATTTCGCCAGAATAAATAAATGAAGTCTGAGTGTGATCAAGCTTCTAGCTCTCTAAGAACCAGTTTGTAGGGAATAGGAGAAATATTATACCATGAAGATACAGTACAATCAGCAGAATCCAGAATGTGGAAAACTCTACAGTGTAAATTATTTTTTAAATAAATAATTGCAAGGAAACTGGAACGAATAGAAGAAATATGGGAGAGAGAACCTATAGGTTCAGAGAGATCTAAAAGATATTAATTTATTACAGTGGTCATTTAGGGGGATCTTAAAGCATATATATATATATATATGAGATAATTATGGAAATTTGAACACTCACGAATATTTAATTATTTTTTAAAGTATGATATTGGTATTAGTTAAGTTTAAAGTTAATCTTTTAGAGATAGTATGCTGAATTTTTTTTCTTTTTTTTTTTTTTTTTAGTATGCTGAATTTTTTACAGATGAAATGTTACGTCTGGGATTTGCTTAACAGTAAATCAGTAAAAGACCAGGAGAACTAGTTAGGGATATAGATGAAATAGGATTGGATATGAGTTAATAAATGTTGAAGCTGGATCTATGGGGGTTTTTAATACTCTTTTCTCAACTTCCGTATGTTGGAAATTTTCTAAATTAGCTAAAGGATTAGAGCACACAAAAGAATTATACAAAAAATACAAGGGAGTGCTGGTGTGGCTCAGTGGTTGAGCATCTGCCTTTGGCTTCAGGCTGTGATGCTGGGGTCCTAGGATTGAGTAGGACTCATTAGGCTCATTAGGCTCCCTCCAGCCTGATTCTCACTTTACCTGTGTCTCTGCCTCTTTCTCTGTGTGTGTCTCATGAAAAAATAAATAAAATCTTAAAAAATATATATTTTATACAGGGGGGAAAATGTCATTCATGCAGATTTTATCTTATACTTTGTATCAAAAGTTCTGAAGCAAAAGCAAAAACTTTAAAGTTTATTAATTCCATGATATACCATTTACTTTCCTAAGTAACTGCTGGGTCTGGTGATTTGACTAGTAAACGGGATTTATATTTTCATATAGCCAATAAATTGACTTTACAATCCTCCCTCCTACTCTTACCCTACAAATGATGTTGAATTTAGTGTTTATCATTCCTGTTAATTTAGGGGTGGAGTAAGAGTCCTTTTTGAAAGTTATTAAATGCATTCATAAAACATGTAAGGAAAATTATTAAGTGAATATTTATGTAAATATCTATGTAACCATAACCCAGATCAAGAAATATGACCTTGCCCACCCCTTGAAGCACATTCCTTCTCAATCATACTTCATCTCTCCCCTTCCCCATAGATATATCCATTACCTTGAAATTTATAGTAATCACTTCCTTGCCTTTTGATTTTTAATGTTTCTTAACAATATAGTTTATCTTTGCCCCATGCATTCTTTACATTTTTACCATATCTTTATGCATGGATAATACTACTTTGGATATTTCAAACTTTATATAATTAGCACTATCTTGTAAGTGTATTTCTGAATTTCCTTTCAGTCAACATTACATTTGTAAGATTCATTCATTTTGATATATGTAGCTCTAGTTCATTCATTTTTAACTGCTGTATTTTATTTAGTTGTACAAGTGTACCGCTAATGTATCCATTCTCTTATTGGTGGACAGTTAGACCTCTGGAAAATTTTGTAGTTACAAATAAAGCTACTTGGTATGTTTTTATGTATCTCTCTTGATGTAAACATATGAGGGTTTCTCTAGGGCAGGAATTGGTAAACTATGGCCCCCAGGACAACTGCCTGTTTCGTAAATACAGATGTAATGAAACATTATGCCCATCGTGTATGTGTTATCAAAGACTAGTGTGGGCCTACAGTGGCAGAGTTGAGAAGTTCAGAGACTTTATGACCCACAGTCCTGAAATATTTACCATCTGGTCCTTTAAGAAAAAGTTCTTTGATCCTTCATTTTAGAAAGTATAGCTGGGAGTAGAATTACCTGGTCATATGGTAGTCTTCAGCTTTATTAGATTTTGCAAAGTATTCTGCAGGTATAATTATATGAGTGCTTGTTCACTTACCTTCTAGCCAGTATTTGATGTTGTCAGAATTTTGTTTTGGAGTTGTATCTCATTGTTTACATTGCTGATTCTCTGATTACTAGTGAGCCTGGAGATTATTTCATGTTTTTTAGATCTTCTATCACTCTTCCATCTTTTCTATTAATTGCCTGTTCATGTCTTTTGCCCATTTTTCCTATGTTTGTCTTTATTTCCTCCTTAATAGTTTGTGGGAATTTTGTTTATCTTCTACATATGAGCCCTTTATTCATTATATGCATTATATGCCAGCCTGTGGCTTGTTTTTTAATTTTTATTAATGATGTCTTTAAAAAAAACAAAAAAAGAAACAAAACCTTTTACCTGGAAAAACTCCAAATACACAAAAAGTTGCAAAAAATAAAAATAGTACAAAGAATACTTGTGTACCCATTATCCAAGCTCACTTATTGTTTATATTTTATTCCATTTACCTTATGAATTATTTGTGTGCTTGTTCACACCATATTTATAAACACACAATTCTGAACCATTTGAGGGTAAGCTGTATACATTATGCCTGTCCTTTTTTCCCCTAAATGCTTTGGCATATATTTCCTAAGAATAGAGATATTATCTTCTATAACCATAATAAACTGTCCACTTCATAAATTTATAGTTGATATAATTTTGCTTAAACTACCAACTATATTAGTTTCTTAATGATATCATTTGATGTGTAAAACTTTTACATCTTAATGTAATCATTTTATTGTTCTTTTTCTTAATAGCCTGTTCTTTAAAAATCCTTCCAATCTCTGAGATTTTAAAATATATGTATTCTAAGGGATGCCTGGGTGGCTCAGTGGTTGAGCATCTATCTTCATCTCAGGTTGTGATCATGGAGTCCTGGGATCAAGTCCTGCATTATGCTCTCCACAGGGAGCCTTCTTCTCCCTCTACCTGTGTCTCTGCCTCTCTCTCTCTGTCTCTTATGAATAAATAAATAAAATCTTTAAAAAATAAAAATAAATGAAATAAAATATACGTATTCTATATTTCCTTATACAATTAAAAAATTTTTTGCTTTCTGTTTTTAGAACCTTAGTCTTGGGAGTTGTTTTTTTTTTAATATGGTGAGAGATGAATTCCAATTTTGGTTTTTTTGCATTGTCTCAGGACTGTTTATTGAATAAACCACCTATTCCCAATGGAACAACATTTATATCCTCAAGTTTATAAAAGCAAGTCTTTCCTTGGGCTACATGTCTATTCATATACCTGGACCACGTAGTCTTAAATATAAGAGCTTTATGCTAATTTTTGGCACTAGCTGGGCAAGTCTTTTCCAGTATATTCTTTTCAAATTTAACACCTATTCTGAGGAATGATTATATAGCAAACAACTCATGTAACCACCACCTAGTCAAAATATAGGATATTACAAACACAGTGAAGCCCTCATTATGCACTTCCCTGGTCATAACCTTTCCCTTCTTTCAAGAGGTAGCTTGACTTTTCTGATAATACTACCCTTGGTTTTCTTTACAGTTTTATCACTGCTATATGCCCTGAGCTATTGTCCAGATTTGCCTCTCTTTGAAGTATATATTCATGGACTCCTGAAGATATATATTTTTGTATGTGTTGGCCTTCCTTTATATCACATGTAGCCGTGTTTCATTTTGTTACTTTGTTTTTTAATTGATGCAGATTATTTCATTGTATGATTTTACCAGAGTTTATTGATTCACTATAAATGGATATTTTGGCTGTTGCTAAAAGTGTTGCTTTTAATGTGTGTGTTTTGTGTTTCTTTCATGTATATATCCAGAACTGGAATTGCTTTGTCCTGTGGTATGCATATCCTCCACTTTAGTAGATAACAGATTCTTTTTTTTTTTTTAAGATTTATTTATTTATTTTTGATAGACCGAGAGAGAGAGAGAGAGAGAGAGAGAGAGAGAGAGAGAGAAAGAGAGGCAGAGACACAGGAGGAGGGAGAAGCAGGCTCCATGCCGGGAGCCCGACGCGGGACTTGATCCAGGGACTCCAGGATCGCACCCTGGGCCAAAGGCAGGCGCTAAACCGCTGAGCCACCCAGGGATCCCCCTAGATAACAAATTCTTTTTCCAAAGATGTGCCAATTTACATTTTAACCAACAGTGTATGAGAATTCCCACTCTCTGTATGTATTCTTGCCGATACTTGATGTTGTTAGTGTTTGTAAATTTATTTTGGCAGGTAAGTAGAAATATTTTATTGTGGCTTCAATGTGTATATCCTGGTAACTAAATGAAGTTAAACCTTTCATGTTTATTAGTCATTTAGATACCCTCTTTTGTGAATGGCTTTTTTTAAGTCTTTTTCTAGTCTTTTTTTTAATGTGTCTTAATAACTTATGGGGGTTATTACATGTTCTGGATATGAAATCTTTATACATTGAGTAGATTTCTCCTCCCACTCCATGGCTTGCCTTTTCACTCTCTTAATAAGAGTATTTTGTTTTGTTTTTTGATAAACAGAAGTGCTTGATTTCATTGTAGTCAAAAGTTACCAAATTTGAATTCATTCTCTACCACTTACCTACTGTGACCTTGGCCAGCTTTGAGCTTTAGTTTACTTTTAAATAATTGGTAATAATATCCATGTCATAGGGTAATTAAGAAGATTAAATGAGATAAAGCATTTATTATAGAGCTTTTCACCTAGCAGTCCTTCAATTGATGTTAATTGCCTTCCCCACCATTTAGGGTGCTCATTTTCATATTGTCTTTTGGGAAATTGGGTAGTATTCATGAGCTATTTGCAAATGAATGTTTTGGAAATTAGAATCTCATATAATTATCCCAGGAATTTAGAAGGGGGCCTAAAATAGTAAATCATAATTAATTTTCCCAGAGAACTAAAATGTAACATTCTCTGATGAAAAGAATTTATACTCAATATGGGACACTTGAATAATAAAACTTATGACTGAAGCATCTTATCCAGAAAATGAGAAGCTATAGTTAAAAATGATCTAAGCCTATACATAATGCATCATATTTTAAAACTAAGGGTAGATCTTTTTGCTTCCAAGAAAGAAACAAGGTTTGTTGATGAGAAATTGCTAATCACTCCAACCCAAAGTACTTTGCCTCTCTTAGGAACTTTCTGATGCTTATTGATGCTTTTCAGTTTGCCCTATTCCATCATTCCATTCATTCAACAAATATTTATAGAGTATACCTCTTATTATATATCAAACCCTATGCTAGATGAAAGGGACAGAGCACTGAGAAGTATAGACTCAATAGTTGGCTGAAAGAAGCTAAAAAGAAGAGAGGAAGTTTGTTTCTTGTTTTTTCTTTTTTTAAGGTTATAACACCATACTAAAAATGGCAATCCCAGAGTTCTGATAATGGCAGAATTGTTCTGGCTTCTGGTAATGACAGAATTGTTCACAATGGGCCAGCCTTCCCAAAGATAATAATACTCTGGACAAAATAATACTGTAACTGTTACATATAAAATACAAATTTACATACATATATATCACTTTAAACATACTTTAATACATAAAAGCATAAAATATCTGAAGGTACTAGAGACCAACCAAAAGCCAGCAGAGACTGGTAGGGAGTCAACACTTGGAAAAAAGAAATAGCATTAGATGAGTTTCCTGTTTTTATGTTTTTTTGCCTGAGAGCAGTAACTAATTGGTATAACATGGGAGTGGCTAGAACCCAGAAAGAAATTCAGTCTTAACTGGCTCTAGGAATCAGAAAAGGGAGGCTATTACAGCAGCTGGAAAGTGAAAGGGAATTCACAGAGGGAGAAGCCCAAATTATGCATAGAAGCGTTTGCCAAATTTTTGATCCTTGACATAAACTGTCTTTAGAGGAGCATAACAGAATCCATAGTTTACAAGCATCATTTACAAAGTCCAGGATGCAACTGAAAATCACCAGAAATATGAAGAAACCAGAAAATTTGATCCATGTTCAAAAGAAAGCAGTCAGTTGACACTGATGCTGGGATGACCCAGGGGTTAGAATTAGCAGATAAAGAATTTTTTTTAAAGATTTATTTATTTATTTATTTATTTATTTATTTATTTATTTATTTATTTATTTATTTATGAGAGACACACAGAGAAAGAGAGAGGCAGAGACACAGGCAGAGGGAGAAGCAGGCTCCATGCAGGGAGTCCAATTTGGGACTTGATCCCGGGACTCCAGGATCACACCCTGGGCCTAAGGCTGGTGCTAAACTGCTAAGCCACCCAGGCGTCCCAGAATTAGCAGATAAAGATTTTAAGGCAGTTATTTTGACTATGTTCATGTGTATAAAATATTCATATAATGAAATAACAGACATGAAATGAAGAAAATGAAATGAAACTTAAAGAAATGAAACTATAAAAGAGAACTAAATAGAAATTCTAGAACTGATGAAAAATACATTAGCTGAAATAAAAGTTAACTGGATGAGCAGATTGAAAATGTCAGTGAACTTGAAGACCAAAATTATCCAATCTGAAAAACAGAAAGAAAATATATTAAAAAAATAAATATAAAAAAGCAGTGCTTCGGTGATCCATTGAACAATATTATAAGACCTAATACATAGCATTGGAGTTCCAGAAGGAAAGGAGAAAGAAAATGTGATAATATATTTAAAGAGATAATGGGAGAGAGCTCCTTAAATCGGTGAAAGATAAAATTGTACATAGTCAAGAGACTCAAAGATGAGAAAATTTTTAAGGATGGAAAAGATAAAGCATGCAAAGAGTAATAGGCATGTGAAAACTGGAATGGTCCAGTTAATATGATATGATATTATCAGGTAAGTAATCGTTGAGACAGAGTAGCACCAGAGATAAACAAGGACATTTCAAAAAGATTAAAGGAACGAGTCTTCAGGAAAGGCATAAGAATCAAACAGAACTTCAAAATACACAAATTTCATAGGATTAGAGAAAGAGATAAGTTCACAGTCATAATTGGAGATTTTCTGTTTTGCTATTTTCTATTTTCTGTTCCTTTTTCAGTAATTTATAGAAATACTAGATTTTTAAAAATCAGTAAGGACATAGGAGATCAAGATAATAGTCTTGGCCTAATTGACATTTATAGACCATAAAGCCAATAATTTATAGATCAAAAAATCAGTATCTTTTCCAGCATACTGGGAACATTCTAAAAAGGCTTTTTTTTTTTTTAAGATTTTATTTATTTATTCATGAGAGACACAGAGAGAGAGACAGAGACAGAGGGAGAAGCAGGCTCCACACAGGGAGCCCAATGCAGGACCTGATCCCAGGACTCCAGAATCACACCCTGGGCCAAAGACAGGTGCCAAACCACTGAGCCACTCAGTGATCCCTTAAAAGGCTGTTAGATTCTTTTGCTGGGCTCTTTCTCTAAACCAACATTTCTACCATTACCTCATCTCATCTGCCTTCAGTTCCATCTCACCCTGGCTTAGGAATCAATGTTGAGTTCTCTCTTGAATTTTTATCACCTGTTTATTTGGACTTTATGACTCAGACTATTCAGAGTATTGTTACTTCTGTATATCATTCTGTTATTCAGTCTTCTCTGAATGACTTCAGAATCTTCTCTCATTCTAACTATCATCGAAGCATTTCTGCCAGTTTTAATCCATATACTTTTAGTCTTAATATTTCTTAAAATAATTATTTTATTTTTATCTTTGTTTTCAATGTTTTGATGGGTTTATTTTAGAGGATTTCCTATTAGAAATCCTGTCCTAAAAACAAGGAACAGAGTAGACTTACGTTTTTAGAGGACAGTAACTAGAGAGGGGAAGGGGCTGTTCTATTTGTGTATGGTTGCAAGCTGGTACAGAAAACAGATTTTCAGGGAGAAAACTACAAAATATTATTTAGGTCTTATATTGTGTGTGTGTGTTTTTTAAATATTTTATTGGGACTCCCTGGTGGCTCAGCGGTTTAGCGTCTGCCTTCGGCCCAGGGCCTGATTCTGGAGTCCCAATCAGGCTGATCGAGTCCCACATCAGGCTCCCTGCATGGAGCCTGCTTCTCCCTCTGCCTGTCTCTCTGCCTCTCTCTCTCTCTCTCTGTCTCTCTCTCTGTCTCTCTCTCTGTCTCTCATGAATAAATAAATAAAAATCTTTAAAAAAAAAATAAATAAAATAAAATATTTTATTTATTTATTCATGACAGAGAGAGAGAGGCAGAGACATAGATAGAGGGAGAAGCAGGCTCCCCACGAGGAGCCCAATGCGGGACTCGATCCTGGATCCCAGGATCAGGACCCAAGCCAAAGGCAGATGCTCAACTGCTGAGCCATCCAGGCATCCCTATTTCCTCTTAAGTACATCTTTTACTACATGTAATTGTAATTAGTCTCATTTAAAAGCTGAATTATGACCCTCTTGTTTATTAAAATATGCAAATATAGGTAAATGTTCTTTAATAGTCTGCATTTAAGGTCTTGCATTTTATTTATTTTTTAAAGATTTTATTTATTTGTTTGTTTGTTTGTTTATTTATTTATTTGAGAGAGAGCATAAGCCAGGGGGAGAGAGAAAGGGAGAAGCAGACTCCCCCATGAGCAGGAAGCCCAACATGGGGCTCTATCCCAGGACCTTAGGACCATGACCCAAGCTGAAGGCAGCCCTTAACTGCTTAACCAACTGAGCCACCCAGGTGCCATAAGGTCTTGCATTTTAATAAAGACATGTACTTTGTCCCTATTCTGGTGTATGGTTCTTAAGGTTACAGAGTTCTAACTTTCCAGTTTTCAAGCATCTCTTTTTCTCTGTCTTAAGCCCTTTGAGCAAGCTGTGTGATAAGTATGTTTCAATCTCTTCAGAATAAAATATGATACTCTCAACATCAGCTCCACTTTCAGGACTTTGAGACCTTGTCAGTAAATCAAGAAAGTGCCTTTCAAGTTCTATATCAGAAGTTGGTAAAATATTGTTTGATGGATATAGAGTTTCAGTTTTGCAAAATGAAATAAAGTTCTGGAGATGGATGATAGTGATGGTTGCACAAAATATGAATGTACTTAATGCCACTGAATTGTACATTTAAATATGGTTAAGGTGGTAAATACTAGGTTGTGTATATTTTACCAACACACAAGAAAAGTTGTTAAAAAAATTTGAGCACAAAGACCTTGAATTATTTTTTTTCTTATGAAAATGATACTGGTCCCAGAAACAAAATGCATCTTGGTGTTATTTGTAAAAGCTGTCCTAGCCGCTTGCAGTTAATATATATAAATTATAATATAATATGTATAAAAAGCATGAATAGAACATGATTTTCCTATTCCGTGGGGTTCAGAAATTATTTGGGAGGAGTAAAGACTAGGTAGCCAATGTTTATCTACCATATCCTAAAATTTGTATTTATTGCTCAAAAAAAAAATATAAATGAATTAGCTTGATTCTAAGGAAAAACAAATTTTTACTCCCCATTCCAAGTTTTCACATGACTCAATCTAACTGTAGTGTCTCCAAATATTCCAATTGTTTAAAAACAGATAACTTGGGATCCCTGGGTGGCGCAGTGGTTTGGCGCCTGCCTTTGGCCCAGGGCGTGATCCTGGAGACCCGGGATCGAATCCCACGTCGGGCTCCCGGTGCATGGAGCCTGCTTCTCCCTCTGCCTGTGTCTCTGCCTCTCTCTCTCTCTGTGACTATCATAAATAAATAAAAATTTAAAAAAAAAATAAAAATAAAAATAAAAACAGATAACTTTATGAGGGAAAAGTGGGCTCCTTTCTGTTGTCCCTCACCACCTGAATTTTTATTTTGAAATGAATACTAGAATTTAACAGGGCTTGCTGATTTATTCTATCCCTACTTTTCCCCTGCCCCCATTATTTTATTTGAAAATATTCCTGAGAGATACTTTTTTTGTTGTTTATAAATTTGAGAATGCAATTGTGTTATAGATACCTCAATCAGATTATAGTAGTAATGGTGATACAAGAGAAAAATAATCCTGACTTGAATAAAATTATCAAAAGGGGAATTTTTAGGTTTATTAAACAGAAGGGACAGTTGGATTGGCTTATCATCAAATAAACTGTGACCTGCTAGATTCCCAGGTTATAGATTGTGCTTGAACTTTCCACTGGGAATGAAACATTCCACTGTCCCTTTTTACTGTTTAACTTAAGCTGCAGTGAACACAGGGAGAATGGTCCTGTGGCTGAGCTGCTTATTTTTTTTTTTTAATCTATTCATTTTATACTTTCAGACAGATTTTTCCCTGGGGTGAAACAAAGGTTAACTGAAATTTCCTCTGTTGTGTACCTGAACGAATCAGCAGTTTGAGAAGGAAATCCCATTGATGGGCCAAGAGAGTGACAGGCTCTATTTAAAGAATTCCCCCGACTGTGTGGTAGACCAGCCATGCCATGAATTTAACTGTTCCTGTGGTCCCCATACTTGTACCCACCAAAAAAGAGAGAGAGAGAGAAAGCGACTTTGTTCTGCAAACGTAGTCCTAAGCTTTGAAAACCACGAGCCATTGAGTTTTGTGAATTCAAGTTAGACAGCAACAGAGGCCAAGACTCTAGGGGAACAATATCTGAAAGGGAGTACACAAAAACAGGTAGAAACTGTTTAACTGTTTTATTTCTCTGTGTATATACAGATTTATGTGTGTTTATGCACACACCCCAAAAAACCTATACCGTTCTCTCATTTTATATAGCTGGTCCTAATTATATTTAAGTAATGATGTTTGTTACAGTTTTAAAGTTATGAAATTTTTTTTTGTTTTTACAGCTTTTTTGCACCATAGAAGTATTCTGGTTTTAGCAGGACCTATTATTATATGTATTGGAAATGAGAGTAAACACATTATGAGTTTAAATGCTTAAAAAGAAATGGACCTTTATGTTACCTCTGCAGGAGCTTTACTGTCAGGGGGCAGCTCATGTATTTTGTATTTTTCCTGTTTAAGAGAAGCTGCTTTAAATATGAAAAGATGGTATCTTGAGTTGGATTAAACATCCTTAATTCATGTGTATTTAACCTCAGGACTTGTGAGCCTTGTTGAAAATCCAGCTTTAACCCTGCCTAGTAGGCCTCAATAGTGCATACTGCATAGAGATTATAAATAGTCCTAGTCTTTTTCTGAGGTGGAGGGTATTGTGTATTTCCGGGGTTGGGGGGTGGGATATGAAGTATTTTCGTATCTAACAAATATTTCACATACATTACTAATTTACATTTCTATTTACAAATTCAGGATTTAATTTTTTTTAAACCCTTTTTTATTTTAAACTTTTATTACTCAAAGTTTCTTAAGTGTATCTTTCTCTGTAGCGTAGATAGGAATTTACAGAGATTTTGTGAAACACTAGAATTCACAGAGCAAATAATACAGAGGGATAAGTTTCTGTCCAGGGACTTGGAAGGGGCAGGTACCATTTGAGTAGATTCTTGAGGGGAGGAGGGGATAGGAATTTATCTTAAAGATCATGAGGGGTTTGATTCATGCTCACAAATGAGAAATTGAAATCTAGAGAGAGAAAATGGTTAGTACAAAATTATTCGGTATGTTTTGGAAGAACCTGGGTCTCCGTTCATATCTCATGTTTACTTCTACAATAAACTGCTTCTCTTTTATTTTGAGATGTTACTTTAAAAATCATTTTTTCTCTTATTTGTCTATTTTACCTCAGTAAAGCTAGGGAAAAATATCATTTCTCTCTTTCACTTTTTCTTGTTCTGTTTTCTGACTTTTTCTTGTCTCTTTCATTCTTGTTTGTTTTTGTCTTTTTTCATTCCTCTCATATTTTTCAATATTGGTCCTACTGCAGATAAGTTATAGCATTGTAAGTTAAGAGCAGGATTTGGGGAAGTAGAGCTAATCAGATATGCCATATGACCTATTAAAGGCTACATTGTTCTTGGATGCTATTTTATAAAAATCAAAATTGTATATATATGGTGCTAGTTAAGTAAGCTACGAATCAATCAAATACTCATTAGTTGATGCTTACATAAATAGAAGTAAGAGCTAACCAGTGTGGTAGATAAATGGTAATTGATTTTTAAAGATTAGTAAAAACAACTAACATCATTTTTTTTAAAGATTTTATTTATTTTATTTGAGAGAGAGAGTGCATGTGCACATGAGTGGGAGGAACAGTAAAGGGAGAGGGAGAGAATCTTAGGCAGACTCCCCTCTGACACAGGGCTTGATCGTACAACCCTGAGATCATGACCTGACCAGAAACCAAGAGTCAGAGGTTTGACTGACTGAGCCATCCAGGCACCCCCAACTGACATCTTTTTTAGGAAATCACAATTCTTCGAATTTCATTTGTTAAATATTAATTGAGCTCCTACTATGTGCTAGACACCATGCAGGTTAAAGAGATACACTAGAGAATAAAAAGAAAATAATTCTTGACCCCTATTATAGACTCAAGTTAAATAGTTAGAAAGCTGGGACATTCGGATACCTGAGTGGCTCAATGGTTGAGCGTCTGCCTTCGGCTCAGGGCATGATCCTGGAGTTCTGGGATCGAGTCCTACATTGGGCTCCTTGCAATGGAGCCTCCTTCTCCTTCATCTGCCTATGTCTCTGCCTCTCTCTGTCTCTCATGAATAAATAAATAAAGACTTTAAAAAATTTTCTTTAAAGCTGGGACATTATTTTTATGAAACCTCAGTCACCATTCTCTAAATAGAAAACTAATACTGCTCTTCAGATATTACCATTATTCATATCAGAATATAATCCTATGTTAAAAGCGGAATAGCACAATTTGAAATTCAACCAGTTGTTTCATAAGTAGTTGCCATGTGCTGCATAAAAAATTATACTATTGTAGAGATTTTCCATAACAACTTTTCTTTAAAGATTTTATTTATTTATTTATTCATGAGAGACACACAGAAAGAGAGGCAGAGACATAGGCAGAGGCAGAGGGAGAAGCAGGCTCCATGCAGGAAGCCCGATGTGGGACTCGAACCTGGGTCTCCAGCATCACACCCTGGGCTGAAGGCAGACACTTAACCGCTGAGCCACCCAGGCGTCCCTCCATAACAACTTTATTATTGACAAACTAGAGACTTAAAAAAATAATGTAGAGGTGACAATAGCATATTCGTTAAGAGCATGATTTGGAAGTGAGTCTCCAATCTTCCAGCTTTGTGACATTAAACAAATAATTTCAAAATTTACGTAAACCTTGGGGAGGCTAGGTGGCTCAGTTGGTTAAGCATTTGACTCTTGCTATCAGCTCAGGTCTTTTTTTTTTTTTTTCTTTTTTTAAAGCAGCTCAAGTCTTGATCTCCGGGTCATGAATTCAAGCCTCGGGAGCCTACTTTAAAAAAATTTCACATAAACCTCATCTTTTTCATCTGTGATATAAGTGTAAAAAAAAGTTTTTATTTTCTTCCTCAAGAATGGTCTTTGGTTGGGATTCAAAAAGAAACATTCTGTATGTATTACATATATTTTCTTTGAAGATGCTGCACACTAATATTAATTTCCTCAAAAATCAGGATGAACATTTGTGTAAAACTATACTGTCAACTAGGATAAGTTTTTTAAAGTGTATTTTCCTTTGAACTCAGAGTTTTATGTAATAATTTCTAATGCTCCATAACTTCTTGCTTGTTCTATGGGAATCTTTATCTTTGAGTAATAGTTATCATAGATACATTCGTAAATACTTGTGTATTGGATTTAAAGACAAATTCTTTAAATCCAATCTTTCTGGAGCTAAATTGAAACTTGAGTAGCTTGCTTGTGGGGCTTGTTTTCCATGCAATATCCAAATTCTCCCTTACATACTGAGTCATCTGGTGCCATGTTAGAAGGTAGAAGTTTTAAGGTAATAGGGTTCCAAGTTATAAATGAATATTGCTGTTGTGATCACACTACTCAAACAGTTGTCTGCCAGGGCACCTGGGTGGCTCAACGGTTGAGTGTCTGCCTTTGGCTCAGGGCGTGATCCTGGAGTCTGGGGATTGAGTCCCACATCGGGCTCCCTGCAAGGAGCCTGCTTCTCCCTCTGCCTATGTCTCCTCTCTCTCTCTGTGTGTGTCTCTCATGAATAAATAAATAAAATCTTTGAGAAAAAAAAAAAAAAACTGTTGTCTGCCTAGGTTCTCTCCTCCAATTATCTTCAATTCAGTTGAGTTTTGCCTCACTGCTTCATCTGGGCTTCTCTTGTCAGGATCACCAAGGACTTTGCTAATAAATCCAAGAGACAGTTCTCAGCCTTTATCTTACCCTGACCTCTCAGTGGCACTCCCTATAAGTAATAATACTTTTTCTTTAATTGGCTTTCAGGGAGTTCACCCTCCCTCCCAACAGATTTCTTCCCCCTTCACTGCTGACTCCTTCCTAAAGCCCTTGCTCCTCTTTCTTCTTTCCCTATATGCACTCAGTCCCTTAGTACTGTCACTCGGGCCTGTTCTAAACATCTGCATGCTGCAATTGGCAAGTTTATATTTCCAGTTCAGATCTGTTTTCCTTTTTTCTTTTTCTTTCTTTTTTTAAGATTTTATTTATTTACTTGAGACAGAGCATGAGCAGGGGAGAGGGGCAGACAGAGAGGGAGAAGCAGACTCTGCACTAAGCAGGGAGCCTGAGGCAGGGTTTTTTGTTTTTTTTTTTTTTTTAATAAAGAAGGTTTGCCTGTATTGTTTTTTGTTTGTTTGTTTGTTTTATTTATGATAGTCACAGAGAGAGAGAGGCAGAGACATAGGCAGAGGGAGAAGCAGGCTCCATGCACTGGGAGCCCAACATGGGATTCGATCCCCGGTCTCCAGGATCGTGCCCTGGGCCAAAGGCAGGCGCCAAACCGCTGCACCACCCAGGGATCCCTGAGGCAGGGTTTCTATCCCAGGATCCTGATATCATGAGTTGAGTCCAAGGCAGACGCTTAACCAACTGAGCCATCCAGGTGCTACAGATCTGTCTTCTTAGGGTAAGACTAATAGCTTCCTCAACATCATCATTTGGACGTCTGATATCACAAATCCAATCTGTCCGAAACTGAATTCCTCTTTACCCTAAAACGTGTTCATTTGCAGTTTTCAGTTGCATTAACTCTATCCTTTTAGTTGCTCAGGTCAGAAACCTGGGAGTCATCCTTGTACTTGGTTTTTCTCTTATATTCACATCTAATTTATCAGGAAATCTTGTTGGCTCTACCTTCAGAATATATTCAGGATTCTTTTACTTCTTATCTTAGTACCTCCACTGCTACCATCCTGGTCAGAGGTATTATCATTTGTTGACAGAATTCTTGCAGTAGCCAACTAATTGCTCTCTGCTTCATCTCCCTCCATTGACTACCCATTTCACTCAGAATAAAAGCAAGAATTCTTAGAAGGCCTACAAGGCCCTTCATAATCTGGTATCCCATACTTCTTTGACCGTACCTTCCCCTTATTTACTGTACTGTAGCCACACTGGCCCCTCTGCTATTTCTCAAACACATTGCAAATATTTCTACCTTAAGGACTTTGCTTTTGCTCTTGCTACTGCCTGGGATGCTCTTACCCTGGAAGCATGTGGCTAATTCCTTATCTCCTTTAGGTTTTTGCTTATATATATCAGCAAGGTCTACTCTATCCACTCTATGTAAAGTTGTAACTTCTACCCAACACTACCAGTTCCCATTACACTGCTCTACTTTTCTTTTTTCCAAAGTACTTTTTACTGCTAACATATATCATTTATTTATTTATTATGTTTTATTTGTTGTCTCTCTTCCCCTGCTAGAATATAAGTTCTACAAAGACAGTAATCTCTATTTTGTTCATTGATATATCCTGAGGACCTAGAGTGGTGGAATATGGCAGTAGCTCAGTAAATATTTATTAAATGAACAGCAAGAGTTAGGGATAATCACATGCTTAGTTTAACTTTCAGTATACTGTCAGGCTTACTACACCTGATTTTAGTTAAGGGGTTTGTTTTGGGTTTTTTTGCTAGGTTTTTTTTTTTTTTTTCGCACTTCTAACTATTCCTAATAATTTATGTCACATAACTTTCTTTCTTAGAAGTCTTCTAAAGAGCAGAGAGAAAATTAGTTTTCTTGATAGAATAGAACTACCTCAGATTTACTATATGGGTCCATTAGATCCTTTTATAAATCTAAGATACATAAAAATAAGATCCTAGTGATCTTATTTTTGCCATAGTTTAAAACATTTTATTATTTCATCATCCTAAGAATAGTTTTATCCTTACTCATCAATTATCCCAACCATGCTAAAGAATGGTAAAATAATATGAAAACAGAAGAATAATGGAATTGCCTAGAAGGATGATATAATAGTGGAATAAGTCTTCATCATCCTTTTTACTATGTTGTCCAAAGTATTACATTATCTTTCAAGAATTTATTAAAGATGTCTGGAGACACCATCTTTTTTAGCTTTCATTGAACAAAGTTGAGAATTCAAAATTTTAAGTTTTCTGCTCAAAATGGCAAGTAGAAGAAAATTAACAGAGGAAAACATTTCATAACTATTAGCTCAATCATAACAAAACTGTAAAGAGACAGATGGTAGTACCTAGACTTTAATGATGTGCTGGACTTGGGTTTTTTTTTTTTTTTTAATGGAAATAAGAACTTTTATATTTTCCTTCCATAAATGAAAAACTGACAAAAATCCAACATTTTGATTCTAGACTCTGGTGGAAGATGGCCTCTGCCTATAACAAAGTTCTCCCTGGAATCCTCTTCCTCAGCTGTTCACTACCTGGTTCTCTGCCACCCACACTTCTCCCCAAGACCCCTACCGATGTCAGGCAATGGGAAAAGGACTTGTTTTTTTAAGTAAAGTCTCAGACTAAGATTTTTTCAGATGATATTATAGATGAATTTTGTCAAACTTCAGAATTGATGAATGAATGTATTTCTAGATACAAAAAAGGAAATAGGGTATTCTCATCTGGTTAGTCATTCAGCAGGAAGTTCTTTACCACACAATATTTTATGATGAGAATCTGTAACATCCTGCTTTGATAAAAAGACATGTGACTGTATTATTTCATATTTTATGGTATTTTTATACCAAAATACTCTTGATATGGTTTGTTTCAAGCAATCACTAAAGGCAGATGTCTATACAGAAGTGACTGGAAGGGAATAGATGATGGTGAAGTGGAAAAAAAACTAATGGGTTGATCATTTTGTGTTTATAAATGGAAAAGTGAAAATGTTTTGCAACTGTGGAGCAAAGAAGAGATGTATTTGAGATCCGATTTAATATTTACAAAATGAATGTGTTTCAAGGTCATAGATGATAGTCAATGAATAGTTGGTAATATTTCACGATGTTGCCCATTTCAGGTATGTTTAGCTTCAAAAATAGGAGTATGTGAAATAAAAATTTGTTTTGCCATTTTTAAATTATTAGGAATTCTAATAAAACTCTTATTCACGATCTCTTTATTTCTCTGTAAATTATTTGTGAGATAAAT
This sequence comes from Canis aureus, assembly GCF_053574225.1. Classification (NCBI taxonomy): domain Eukaryota; kingdom Metazoa; phylum Chordata; class Mammalia; order Carnivora; family Canidae; genus Canis; species Canis aureus. The sequence continues at coordinate 55,477,294 of NC_135620.1, forward strand.
TATTAAATGAGTCCACTGTACCCTTATGATTGGTGATGACTATTATAATGCAGCAGGCACTTTCCTAATCCTGGAATATCAGGAGGACTAAACATTGGCCTTTTATTTTATTTTTAAATATGGAATGCTTCACGAATTTGCGTGTCATCCTTGCGCAGGGGCCATGCTAATCTTCTCTGTATCGTTCGAATTTTAGTATATGTGCTGCCGAAGTGAGCACAACATTGGCCTTTTAGAGAGACAAGGTGCTAGTGGCTAGCATGGTAAGTAGACTTTTCAGGCTAAGTAAATGAAACAAGTAGGCTGGTATTAAATACAGGAAAATTAAAGCAATGTATAAGAAAGGAAACAACATACTACTACTACATGGTCATAGGATGAATTTTACCTTAACCTGAGAAAGAGGATGGAGGGAGAAGAAATTGAGATAGACTGTCATAAGAAAGCAAATACTCTTTTACTTTATTAGGAATTTAGATACTAATGTGTAAAATAGATAAATCCAAGGGTACCTGGGTGGCTCAGTCAGGTAAGCATCCTACTCTTGATTTCGGCACAGGTCATGATCGCAGGGTCCTGGGATTGAGCCCTGCTTGGGCTCAGTGGGGAGTCTGCTTAAGGTTCACTTCCTCTGCTCCTCTGTTCCTCTCCTTGTGCTCTCGCTCTCTCTCGCGCTCTCTCTCTTGCTCTCAAATAAAAATATGTTTAAAAAGTAGATAAATCTGTCAGGAGCAGAAGGAACATTATTTAGAAATATCCAGATGAATACCAAAAGAAATAGCTAAAGACTCGAAAGTGTTTGCCTCTGAAGAAGTGTGAGCTAAAATAGGGAGGAGAGAACTGCTATTTTATATGCTTTTTTAGTATTAGATCTTTGAAAACCATATGCAGATATTACTTTGATAAAAATTAATAATAAAATATGAAATTATCCCTTTAATGAGAAAATCTAGCTGCTGGTACGTATCAAATGAAGTTGAAAGCACAGGGACATCTATATTTGAGGTGAGGAACTAACAGTGATGACTGGAGGGAAACCAGAATATTGGCTTAGAAAGACATTTTATAGGGAGATACTATAGGATGGTAAGACCTGGCCAGTTTGGATAATGAGAATGAAGCATTGGGTTAAGATGAAAATAAATCTACATTTTGAGCCATTAATAACAACAAGGAAGAAAGTATTTGAGCCAGTTTCAATTGTGGTTGTGAAAATGAGCTTTTCTTTGGATGTGTTATGTTTGCAATGACCTATAATCATCTGTGTTATATCCTGTAGGCAATTATAAATGTAAGGCTGGACATGTTTGGCCTTAAGATTTGGGGAAAGATTCAAAGAAAATATGACCCCCAGTATAATAAAAATGAATTGTTGTGGAGTGACTTATTTTACCAAGGAGGGAGTGAATAAAAAATCAGATATTGAAGAAAATGCATGTGCTTATACACAAAGTTAATGATAGGTAAAGAAAACAAAATAGACTTAGGAAGGAGACTAGGAAGTGTAAAACAGAATTAGAAGGATGATTGAAAGACATGGTTTCCAGATTATTATTATAGCACTTACCAAATTTATATAGCTGTTAAGCCTTCTCTAGAAACTGACCGTATCTTTTGTAAAGTAGCATCTTGATTGAATTTACATGTTATATACATGCTTGTCATTTTACAAATACTTCAAATGTCCATGGTTTATTTTCCTTTTTTGTCTTTTGTGGGGGTGATGGGAGTGGGGAACAAGCACCATAGTAGATACCTTTTTTTTTTTTTTTTTAAGATTTTATGTATTTATTTATGAGAGTCACAGAGAGGCAGAGACTTAGGCAGAGGGAGAAGCTGACTCCGGGATCATGCCCTAAGCCAAAGGCAGATGCTCAGCCACTGAGCTCCCATAGAAGATACCTCTAAAAGAAGAAAATATAGCTCCCATAATCCTCCCGTATTGTTTCTGTTGATAATTTTTCCCTTTCTCTTCTTGTCACTTTGTTTAATACAAGGTTTTTTTTATTTCTAAATAAATACTTCTTAATCAGGTAGTTCATTGACAGATCTTTTGAAGGGATTGGGAAATGAGAGAGAACTCCCTGTATGTGGCTCTGTCTGTGTGTCTCTTTGAGATAATACAAAAGCCTTTATGTGGAGATAACTTTGCAAGAGCTCTGTATAACCCTGTGCTAAGCACCTGTATTTATTTCCTCTTTCTTCTTCCTCCTCTAACTCTAAAAAAAGAAGAGCTAAATCCCCATTTATCGTTTATACACTTTAAAAATATAGATTGTTTCTGGTAAATTTAATATGATTTAAAATAAGAGGAACAATTTGATGCCTAACTTGCAAATTGTTCTATATAAATTTGTTTTATTTAAACTATTGCCAGTTATACATCACAACATTTTAATGACTTAAAATGGTTTTGTGACCAATGTTAAATGGAAAGATATAAATAAGAGACAGAAATAAAGAGCAGTTTGAGAAGAATGCAAGTGAATAAAGTAGCTCAACCCTCAGGGGATTTGCATGTGGCATTGTATGTATTTCAAAAGTTTCCGTTGAAATAACAGATGCTGCTGATGAAGTTGGGAATAGTAACTTCATTTGTGGCTGCTTCAGTTGCTTATCCGAAGTGAGACAATCCCAGGGGGAAATCTGGTGTAATGGAATTAGACTCAGGAAAGGATATGACATAAATATCTGGCAGCTTCAATTTTGTGATCTTTATTCCGTAAACACTGGCTAGGTATATGTATGACTATCTATACATGTTTAGTTATCTTATATTTCATGTGGAACCTGTGTCTACCAAGTGATTTTATTCATTAGCAGGGATTTTTAAAGTATTTTTTAGTTCCTACAATTGCTTACTACAGAAATTCCAAGTCTTTCCGGTTTTTTTTTTAGCCACTGAGAATTGTTTTTTTTTTTTTTAAGTTTTTATTTATTTATAATCTCTCTACCCAACATGGGGCTTGAACTCATGACCCGGAGATCAAGAGTTACAGCCAAGTGACTGTAACTCATGACCGAGCCAGCCAAGTGCCCTAAGAATTGTTTTATTGAACTTGTATATGTACAGTGACAGCCCATGAAATTAGTTAATCACTTATTTACCCCCAGTTCAGAACAGTGTTTATTCACACAAGTGTGCATATTAATGTTTATCTTTTTTCCTTTTTTTTTTCTAACATAATTCAAAGTATGCAAGATATCGTGCTGATAAATGGATAGATGGATAAAACAGATATGTCCATAGAGGTCTGAGGAGAACTTAGATGTAGTGAGGGAAGTAAAATATTTATTAATATAGCTGTTAGCATAAGGTTTAGAAGTGCTTAATTGCCTAAGAGATAAATAAGGTGCTTTTAGGGAAGGAGAAAATACTTCTACCAGAAGTGAAATCAAAAAAAGAAATGTTATGTAAGTAATTTAGTAAACCTGAGTACCTGTGATAACTAAACAATCCTGCTTTGGAAGATATAAAGATAGAAATGACATAATTAAAGTCTAGGATGTTACAAAGTTGAGAGTGATCATCTTTGCTTTTGAAGGGTTATTAGGGAAGAGTTCAGTAGAAGAGGTAACACATGATTAGGGACTTGAAGACCAAGTCCTGGTTCCATGTGAAGTTGGGGACAGCTTGTGTCCAGGGAATACATGCATAGGCATAGTTGCAGAGAACAACAGGACACATTGAGGAAATTACTAAGCTTAGCTAGAGCACTGGGATCAGGAAGATGAAGCCAGAGAACCAGGTAAAGACAAAATCATGGAACGCGTTGTGTGGCATACAAAGGAGTTTTAAGTTTATCCTGTAGGCATCAAGGGACCATTTAGGGCAGAACGTATTCATGTATCTACTTTGGAAACATTACTCCATTTGTAGTATATACAGATATCAAATCATTGTGTTGTAAACCTGAAATTAATGTTATAAAAAATAAAAACACTCTAGTAATAGTGGAATAGAAAATGAGTTGTGGTGTTAGAGATAGTTAGAAGTTATTTTAATAATCTGGCTGAGAAGGCAGCCCCGGGTGGCTCAGCGATTTAGCACTACCTTCAGCCCAGGACGTGATCCTGGAGTCCTGGGATCGAGTCCCACATTGGGCTCCCTGCATGGAGCCTGCTTCTCCCTCTGCCTTGTGTCTCTGCCTCTCTCTCTCTCTCTCTCTCTCTCTCTCGAATAAATAAATAAAATCTTTAAAATAAATAAATAAATAATCTGGCTGAGAAATCAGATATCACTAGGCCAGTGTAATGGTATTGAGGCTTGATGGAGAGAGAATTTATGGGATTTGGTAAGTAATTATATGAAAGGTGAGAGGGAAGAGTTGAGATTTTTTTTAGTATGGAAAATACAGGAGACAAGTTATTGACAGAAGATACAGGGAGGAGAGAAGTAGGAGCTTTTGTCTGTTTTTAAGAGAGACAAATGCAAGGAGTGGGGAGAAAATGAAAAATTCATTTTTAATGACAATGAATTTGAGTTACCTGCAGGATGTCTAATCTAGATGTCCTGTAGGTCAGGAACTCAGGAAAAGATCTGGTCTAGAAATACAGATTTGGGAGTTCTCTCCATGGACATGTATGAGATAAGCTGGGACTAAGCATGCAGGATAAGAAGAGCAAAGAGTGGAGCATACCATGTAACCAGTGAAGGAAGAGGAAACCACAAAGAGGATAAGAACTATTTTGTTATATCAACCATGAGAATGGTAAATGCTCACAGAGGGCAAGTGAGAGAGAAATACTGAATATTACCCACATGCATTGGCTATGAGGAGCTCAGCCTTTAAAGGACATTCAGAACGGGTAGTCATGGAAATTAGTTAAGTGGAAATTGAGCAAAGAGGGAGCCAGTGTTAGAGATCAAGTGTATAAAATGGGCAAAAGTACAGAGAGGAGAAAGCCCTGGGAGTGTTAATTTACAAACAGTAGGACCTTTTAGTTTAAAATATTAGGTGTGTGTAAAAAGATCATGTGGGTAATAAATTCAGAAATGTAGTATTATTAATCTGCCTTTAATGCTATAACTGCCAAGTTATTTAACCTCAGGTTATCTGGTGGGAGAGTTATTCACAACCTTCTTCATTTTTCTTTCTTTTCTTGACCCTTTCACTGTGTTTTAGAATAGTGAAAGAAAGCCATCTCATGCAAGTCAGTGTTTTGTTTGTATCCTGCAAGTGAGAGGATACTGAGAAGGCCCAAAATCTTGGTTCCTTAGGAATTACAGGTATATAATAACTAGTCCCCAGTTTTGAGCTAGGTCTATAGACTCATAAATTCTTTGGGGAGAAAATAGTTGCTAAAATTACAAGGAAGACCGTTTTGGTGATAGTCATCATTAAGTTAATTGCCCATTATTAGAATTCAGTATTTTTTTTGTTAAATAGTTAAATAACCCACTCCCTAAATAATAGTGGACTTCTTATCTTTAAAACTTTATTAGTCATCTTTCTGTTTTCTTATTTTTTAAGATTTTATTTATTTGAGAGAAAGAGAATGCACATGGGGAGGGGCAGAGGGAGAAGTAGACTCTCTGCTGAGTGAGGAGCCCACCTTAGGGCTTTATCTTAGGACCCTGGGATCATGACCCCAGCTGAAAGCAGATGCTTAACCGACTGAGCCACCCAGGCACCCCTCATCTTTCTGTTAAAAAAAAATGAAATTTTCGTGGTTATTTTCTTAGCACAGTTATGCTTTTTAGATTGTTTCACCAAGAGATGCACATACTAGTTTGGGGTAAGTTCCTTAAGGGCAAGCACCATGTCTTAGCCATCTTTCTGTCTCCTACATGGTCTTTTATAATGAGAGATATTTAGTAAATATTTGTTGAAAATTAACTCGATACCACATTAAGTGAAAACATTTTACACATTGAGGAAAGTTGTATTTACATTTTTTTTTTAAGTAGGCTCCACACCCAGCATGGGGCTTAAACTCAGGACCCTGAGATCAAGAGCCCCACACTCTACTGACTGAGCCAGCCAGCCACCCCACATTCACACTCTTAAATAATTAGTAGGGAAAATAAGGTTTTTTTTTTAATATTTTATTTATTTATTCATGAGAGAGACACACAGAGAGAGAGGCAGAGACACAGGCAGAGGGAGAAGCAGGCTCCATGTAGGGAGCCCGACAGTGGGACTCAATCCCGGGTCTCCAGGATGACACCCTGGGCTGAAGGTGGCACTAAACCGCTGAGCTACCCAGGCTGCCTGGAAAATAAGTTTTTATATCTGATTTGCTAAATGTTAAATTCAGGCCCACTGTATGCTGAGAAAATTATACATAATCTTTTCACTGAAATCTAATGAAGTTTATAATTTTAGATGTTAGAAATTGAGATATCTAGAAAATGTAAGGAATCTCTGGCTTTCTTATAAGCAGTTATACGGATAGGCTCAGGAAAAGATTCTTCTTAGACCCTGGCTCTTGCACTGCAAATAACCAACCAGATGTGCTCAGCTGGTGATCTTTGGAATATATTTTATTAACTCCTATTTTCTGTCAAATTACTCCAAAAGTTAGAATCAGCTCTATAATTGTCTTTGGCTGCTCTTAGCAAAGGAATGATCTTTAGCGGTTCCACCTACCACAATATAGGCTAATGTAACTGAAGCAGAGCAGGAACTGTATTTCCTAAGAAATCTAGTCCAAACTCTTACATCCCTTGAAAAATGAACACAGTCTTATGGGTAACTAACTACATTAACACTACCTTTCACAAAAAGCACCAATTGCCATTTCTTGTAGAAAGTACACACATAAAAAAAGTGAGTATTTGTGTAATCATAACATACAGGGTTCTGGGGATAAAATATATATTTAAAACAATTTATAGACTCCGAATCACCATATAAATATGAGGGATGTTTACATTTATTACCATGTAGTAATAGAGAAAGAAAGTACATGTGTGTTTGTAATTGATAGCAGAATAGTTCCAGAAATTGGAGAAAATGTGTAAAATATGTGTAAGGTTATGGGTTTACATTTTTGTTTTGAAGGTTATTTCAGAAGAGGTAAAGTATTCTTGTTTTTGCCAAGTGTTAATAGAGAACACTGTAATACTGTTTTACTGTCTCTGCCTTCAGTATTACTACTACAGTGCAAAGAGGCCTGCTGTGCTGTTACTTGTGGAGAGCTCATACAGTAAAAAGTAAAGGCATTTAAAGTTAAACCAGAAGACATGGAAGCTTTCTTAGTTGGAAGAATAGATTTAATATTAAGTCTTCATGTGTGTTTGAGGTGTAAAAGGTGTTTTATAAGTAACAATATTTAATTCTTAGTATTCTTATATATGAAAAGGTCTATGAAAATTCTTAGTAAAGGAATTAGCACACCTTCTATTCTAATTAAACTGTATTGTTTGCTGTATCCTTTTTCTTCTTCCATTCTGTTGCTTGTACTTTTTCTTTTTTACTGGTGTCTTCTTTCATCTCCATCTATTAAAATCCTATATAGGGCAGCCCCTGTGGCGCAGCGGTTTAGCGCCGCCTGCAGCCCAGGGCGTGATCCTGGAGACCCTGGATCGAGTCCCACGTCAGGCTCTCTGCATGGAGCCTGCTTCTCCCTCTGCCTGTATCTCTGCCTCTCTCTCTGTGTGTCTCTGAATGAATGAATGAATGAATAAATAAATAAATAAATAAATAAATAAATAAATAAATAAATAAAATCTTAAAAAAAAATAAAATCCTATATAGGACTTTTCCTTCCAGCTGTATTGTGTAAACTTAGACTAGACTTGCCCCCCTGACAAGAAATGATGAAATTAGCAGAAAAGGACTTTAAAGCAGCTATTATCAATGTACATAGAAGTTTAAAGGGAAAGATGAATATGGACAACAGGTAATACCAGACAGTGATTCACAAGAATATGGAAAAAAACAAGATGCACACTATAATCAACCTAGCTTTCTGCCTAGACATCTGCATCATGGTGCCAAAAGAGGGAACCCAAGCACAGGACTGCAGCCTCACTAAGATGAGAAACAGAGATCACAGTTTGGAGAGGCTAAGGAAGCTGTACTTTGTGGGGCAGAATACTGGAGGGAAGGAACTGTGGAGGGAAAGAACTCTAGAAATCTACATAGGGTTGCCCATGAACATTAAGGATGCTGTATTCCTATCTGTACACAGAGAGGTCCAGCTCCATTAGAATTGGACAAAAGCTGACGGTCTATAAGCTGAGCAACTCCCAGAACTTAACCCGAGTTCTTACTAGCCAAAGTGAAGAGAGTGTTGAATACCTGCAACATTTAATAGAAACCCCAGAAGGTACATCTTAGTTAAGTAAGGCTAAATTAGCTCTAGAGTAAAGCTACTGTGGACCTACCCTAACAAAACTTTAAAGGTCTCAAAAGAATCAAGCTAATATGGAATTTACTTAACTGCTTGTCAAAACAGAGTCTTACACTTGAAAATAAGAAAAAAATGTGAGACATTCAACAGTATACCATTTACAATAGCTAGCATCTAAGAAAAAAAAAATTTATACTAGGTATTCAAAGGACAATGTCACCCATAACCAGGAGAAAAATCCATCAAATAAAAGAAACCTAGAAATTACAGAGATGATGAAATTATCAGAAAGAACTTTAAAGCAGCTATTAAAAATATACACTGAGGTTTAAAGAAAAAGAAATATAATAAGAGAAATGGAAGATATAAAAAAGAACCAAATGGATCTTTTAGAACTGAAATATACAGTATTTGAGATAAAAAATTTTACTGGATGAGTTTAAGTACAAATTAGCTAAATCAAAGGGAAAGAATAAGAGTCTATTATGGACATTTATGCTGATAATTTCAACAACTTAGAAGTAATAGACAAATTCTTTGAAAGTCACAGATTACCAAAACTGGCCCATGCAGACCTAGAAGATGTGAATAGCTCCATACCTACTAAAGAAGTAGAGTTACTATTTCTATTACTATTTTTAAAACCTTGCAAGTAAAATTCCTGGCCCACAACAAAGAAAACTGCAGCCTACATGACTTCACTGGTGAATTTTATCAGATATTTAAGAAAGAAATAACACAGTTGTACACAAACTCTCCCCAAAACTTCACAACTCTTATGAGGCCAGTTTTACCCCAATATCAAAACCACACAAAGACATTGTAAGAAAAGTGTAAATCAGTATCCTTCATGAACACAGATGTTAAAATTCTTAATAAAATACTAACAAATTAAATTATATAGTATATTGTAAAGCATAATACATCCTAACCAAGTGGAGTTAATCCCAGAATACAAGACTGGTTTATTTGAAAATGAATCACTGTCATTCACCATATTAACAGAAAGACAGAGGAAAAACCATGGCGCCATCTCAGTTGATGCAGAAAAGGCATATGATAAAATTAAAAATGCATTCATATTAAAAACTCAGGAAAATAGTAAAAAAAAAAAAAAAAAAAAGAATTTCCTCAACCTGTTATGAAAAATCTATAGCAAATAGTTTGCTTAATTCAGAAGGACTGAATTTTTCACCTTATTGGAATAAAACAAAGATTATCTTCTGTCACCACTTAAAATATTGAGTATTAGGCCTGGAAATCCTTTATAATGCATTGAGGTAAGAAAAAGCAATAAAAAGCATGCAGATTAGAAAGGAGGTGATAAAACTGTCTTTATTCACAGGTGAAATGATATTGTATATAGAAAATTGGGAGGAATCTACAAAAAGCTTCTAGCACTAAGTGAATTTAGCAAATTTGCAGGATGAAGGGAAATAAACAAAAGTCAACTCTATTTCTATAAACTTGTAATCAGACCTTGAACAATGAAGTTTTTACAAATAATTTAAAATTAATTTAAATGTTATTTTAAAAAAGTTTTTGGTAACAGAAACATGAACTACTCAGGGATAACTAGTACAATATATGCAAGACCTGTTCACAGAAACCCATAACACATTGCTGAAAAAAAGAAGACCAAAATAAATGAAGACATACATCATATTCATGTTTTAGAAGACTTGATATTGTTAAAGTATCTTTCCAAGCTGATCTGTAGTTGTAGCACAATACCAATCAAAATCCCATCAGATTTTTTGGGTAGGAACTTATATTCTATAATTTATACAGAAATCAAGGGCCCCTGGCTGGCTCAGTCAGTATACCTGTGACTCTTAATCTCACGATCAGGCATGAGTTCAAGCCTCATATCAGCTGTAGAGCTTGCTTTAAAGAGAAAAAATCAAAATGCAAGTTAAAATTTATATAGAAATCAAAAAATAGCCAAAGCAATCTTCAAAAAACAACAGAAAAGTCGGAAAGCTTACTCTACATGATTTTAAGTTTTTAAAGTAAAGTTGTATAGACCTATAACTCAATGTAACACACTAGAACTTCTAGAAGTTGACCCACATGTATATGGTCAATTGATTTTCAACAAAGTTCATAAGGCAATCTAATGAAGAAAGGGTATTTTTTCAACAAATGATGTTGGAACAACTGGATAGGATATTCATATGAGGAAAAATGGGTAATAACTAAACATCAAAAGCTAAAACTATAGAATTTTAGAAGAAAACATAAAAAGTGCTTGCTTTTGTAACCTTGCATAGGGAGATTTCTTTGGGCATAGAAAACCATAAAGGGAAAAATTGCCAAATTTATGAGAACTTTTGCTTTTCTGAGAACTCTGGTTTTGTTTTGTTTTGTTTTTTTAAGATTTTATTTAAAATTAATGAGAGACAGAGAGAGGCAGAGACATAGGCAGAGAGAGAAGCAGGCTCCTTGCAGGGAGCCCTATGTGGGATTCATCTCAAGACCCCAGGATCATGCCCTGAGCCAAAGGCAGATGCTCAGCTGCTGAGCCACCCCAGCATCCCTGAGAACTCTGTTAAAAAATAATTGAAAAAAGCAAGCCACGCTGGGAAAAAATATTTGCAAACATATGTCTGATAAAAGACTTATATCTAGAATGTATAAAGGACTCCTGTAATTTAATCAAAGGAAAACAGTCTCCTTCACTCTCTTCAAATAAAAAACAACTCAATTTAAAAACAAGCTAAGGGGTGCCTGGGTGGCTTAGTTAGTTAAAGCATCTGAGTCTTGATCTCAGCTCAGGTCTTGATCTCAGGGCTGTGAGTTCAGGCCCCACATGGGCTCCACGCTGGGCCTACATTCATTCATTCATTCATTCATTCACTCATCCATTTAAGCTAAAAATTCAAATAGTTTTTTAAAGATATATGAATGGCAAATACATGAAAAGATGCTTAGCATCATTAGTTATCAGAGTAATGCCCATTAAAATCCTAATGCATTACTATATACACATTTGAAGACTAAAAAAGAGTTTCAGGTACTGGTGAGATTTTTGAAACGAGAATTCTCATATGTTGCTGATGGGAATATGAAATGACACAGCCACTTTGAGGCAGTTTCATATAAAGGTAAAGATATACTAAACCACATCCAATAATTCAACTCCTAGGTATTTTTCCAAGGCAAGTGAAAACTTCTGTCAGTTAAAAAGAAAGATTTTCACTAGAATATTTATTCCTGCTTTATTTATAATTCCTCAAAACTGGAAACAACCTAAGTATTATCAGGAGATAAACAGCTAAACAAATTGTTACATCCACACACTGCAATAGTACTCAGCAATAAGAAGGAAACAAAGTGCTACTACTATCCAATGACATAGATGAATCTCACAAATATTGAGAATGAAAGAAGCCAAACATAAAATAGTACACAGTTTAGGATTCTATTTATATGCAGTCCTAGAACAGGCAAAGCAAATCAGTGGTTGCCTGGTTGTGCTGCACATATGCACAAGGTGACATTTTGGGATGGTGGAAATGTGCTATATTTGATGGTTGTGGTGGTTGCACAGGTGTGTGCATTTGTCAAAATACATCCTGTATTTTTTACAGGGGTATATTTTATAATATGTAAATTATATTTCAGTAAAGTTTGCTGTATAGCACAATCTTCTGTGACTTTTTTCCTCTTTTCCCCTAAATTCAGACATTGTCTATTCTTCTTCTGAATTTACTGTAGAATTTTGTTTGTCTTCTCTTACTCCTTTCTTTTTTCTGTTGTCTCCTTTACTAAGTTATAAGCTCTTATTCCTCTTTGTTTACCCTATAGCACCTCGCTCATTATATAACCTTTCAGTATGTGTTTGTTGCACTGAGTTGATTTGATGCAAAGAAAGAGTCGCCAGCTATTGCTTTGATTACAATTCTGAACTGAAAAGAATCACAGATATTAGCAAGACAGGGCTATAAGGCAGCTAAGAGTTAATATTAGGCATCTTTAGGACAGTCCTAATTTTATACTTTAGGGCAATTGCATTTTTTATTTTATGGCAATGGGTAGTGAACACATGGAAGATGAATGCTTCTGGGCCCTGTGGGAAGTTGTCTTTAAGGAAAGACATCCTGTGCCAGTTGCAGAAGCCTGGAGGACAATGTTTTTTATTTTAATAATGAATGAAAAATTGGAAGAATCTTAGAAACTAAACAGTACCAGTACCATGGATGCCATTTAATCCAACCCATTATTATGCAGGCCAACTGAAGGTCAGTAACGTGCCCAGTGCCACACAGCAAATAAGAGATAAAGACTGAAACCAAGCCCTGTACCAGGAATTTAACAAAGTGGAGAATTGGCTGCCCGTAGACGTTCTAATGAGTTGCCCTTAGACAAAGCCTCCATTAGTTTGGGATTCCGAGTTAAGAAAAAGACAGGATAGATAAAAGAGAAAACGGCATGAGTCAGCTGTTATTACCAGGATCAAACCAAAACTGGAACCATGGATAGCACCAGGAGTTGGCTGATGTGTTCCACATCTTTGTTCTGTTTACCACTGAGAAGTCTGATTTCATCTATAATTAAAACTTGTCTTGTATACCTGTTGATAAATTTTCTACAGTAAGAATATACTATAGCTTGATGAGTTAGTACATGACCTGGAATTCCACAGGAATATTTAAACAATCTAAATGGAGTCGGATCTTCCTATTTTGGACCTTTCCTTTTCTCACTGTTTAGTTCTTCGAATGTAAATTTATTTGGAATTGGGATGGTAACAGTTGCTATTTTGCGTTTCACTGGTTTTAAGTTTTATTATTTTTAAGGACAACTAGGTAGTTTTTTAATTTCAGTGATTTTTAGTGGTCATTTTGAATTTTAAAGATGGAGAACAGAACATGCTCCTTGGATCTTTTTAATGAAAGAATGCCATTGTGGATGGTGATGATGCACAGCTATTTAATGTATTCTCCACTCTCCCTATATGGATGCAGCCTCCAAATTTTACAAAGGACATAATCATCAGCATAGCATCTCTGCTCTCCTATGGATTGGTCTTTTTATAAAGCAGCCTTTTGGTTTTCTTAGTAAAACTATTTTATTTTAAAATCTGTCTCTAGACACTTACTCCTGGTATGCCTGGGGGAATGTAGATTATTTCATATCTCCTCAAAATTCCTTTCAAAGACAAGAGTCAAGCTCGATTTGTGTTTTTGAGATAGAGAAGAGGAATAGATAGGAGGAAGGAAGAAATCTTAACTTTGCTTCAAGGAGAGAAAAAAATCTTTCAGTCCTTTGTTGATACCATAGCTTCTGCATTAGTCATATGTCCCTTCCTCCCTGGTCATGAGTAGACCAGAGAAATAGCAGCCATTTGCAAGTTTGTAAAGGGACAGGGCAAAGAGAAGAAAACAGCTGATAAAGAGGAATGTAGGGCTCCCAAGCCCCTTAGGTTTTTACAGTTGTGTTTTTAGATCAATCAATGGTTTCTGGATATTTTAGTGTTTTATTTCACTGTGTTTGATGTTATAAAATACAGTTCTAAATGTCTAGCCCCAATTATGAGATTGTATTCAAAGTGTAGTTTTTTAAAATGTTACAGTGAAAGTCAATTACAATGGGAAGCTAGTCAGGGCACCTGGGTGGCTCAGTTGATTAAGCGTCTGCCTTCAGCTCAGGTCATGATCTCAGGGTCCTGGGATCAAGCCCTGCATCCTGCTTCCTGCTCAGTGGGGAGTCTGCTTCTCCCTCTCCCTCTGCCTGCACTGTGCGCGCTCTCTCTCTCTCTCTCTCTCTCTCTCTCTGTCAAATAAACAACAACAACAACAATGGGAAGCTAGTGGACACAGTTAATACTGATATTGGAAAGAAGAACCTTTCCTCTGCCTTCTTGGGTCTGAACGGTGAGGGCCACCAAACTAACTGTGATAGAGAGATTAACAGGAGGAAAGACAAGGCACAGAAGTGCTCAGTAATGAGCAACCCAAGTCAGTTGCCAGAATTAAAGGTTTGTTTACCAACTTAAACAAACACAAATATTTAGAGCTTCAAAGGATGGAAATTTTGATGATGCGGGCTTATACAATTTGGTGTTTTGGGGATGTCCTAGAAGCCAAAGTCAGTCACTTCCCTGACTAGAGACACTAGGTTGCAGTAGGGGAGGGGGGTGCTGTGCAGCTGACTTTCATAAAGCTGTGCTTTAGTCAGATAAGGAAGTTTAGATAAGATTTCTTCATCTGTTACTGGGTTTCTGGTTTCTTCAACTGATTTTTTATATATTTGTTTATAGCTTGATGATTTTCAAAGTACTTTCACATATCTCATTTGAGTCACAGTATTTTTTAGTTAGATGAAGCAAATATTATTCCCATGAATTTCATAGGTAAGAAAACTGAGGTTAAGAGAGGCTAAATAGGGGATCCCTGGGTGGCGCAGCAGTTTAGCGCCTGCCTTTGGCCCAGGGCGCGATCCTGGAGACCCGGGATCGAATCCCACGTTGGGCTCCCGGTGCATGGAGCCTGCTTCTCCCTCTGCCTGTGTCTCTGCCTCTCTCTCTCTCTCACTGTGTGCCTATCATAAATAAATAAAAATTAAAAAAAAAGAGAGAGAGGTTAAATAATTATTCAGAGCCAATCAAGTAATAGTGGAGCCAAGATAAGAGGTTGAGGTATTCACATATCTCACTATACCTTTGGGGTCCAATTTCAGTACTGACAAATTGAATATCAATCTATAAGTACTTTAAAGGTGTCAAGATTTGAGTAACATTTTATTTGTTTTGTAGGAGAAGATGGTGTAAGTTGGTTCATCAGTGACAAAGATGCAGAGGTAAAATTAAAATTGTTTTTTGAAATTATGAATAATAGATTAATAATTCCCTTTGATTTGAAGTTTCCTTTCACTTCAGTATGATAACTTAATAAACTTTTTAGAGATAGCAGTGGTCCAAGTATGTTGTAAGAAAAAGTTTGATTTCACTATGTGGTAATTGAATTTTTCAGAAGTGTGGTTCAGCTTTGATTTTTGTCAGTGTGTTAATTGCTATAATGATTTAGTCCCCTTTCCCTTCTATTTCTTCTCTGCCATGGTGAGCTTATATTGCCTAGTACACTAAAAATCAACACCGGAAATAACTGCTTCTTCAGTGTAAGGAAATGGTTAGTCTATATTTAGGATGTGGCAGGTGTTTGTCTTTGTCAATTATTAGCCTTAATTGTGACAGATGGTTAAGAAAAGAATAATTTTACAACTTGGTTTTCAAAAAAAAGTTTTAAAAGATAATTAGATTGTGTCTACTTGGGGCTTACCTTGTCAATCTAGCTGAATAACAAGTAAAAGATGAAAAGCTTTTTCAAAGATGAAATTCTACCAAACAAAATAAAAGCATGGTTGGCATTTACATATTTTCCTTTAGGGATTCCATATGATATGTTTTGCTAATATTCTTTTGCAAGACACTAGATTTTGCCTAGAATATGGGAGAGCTAGAATTGGGTTACTGTAAGCAGGCTAGATCTTAAAAGTACTCTATTGGAAGGAAATTATCTCCTGTCTCTTAGGAATTATAAGCCAATTTATAGGTAGTAACCATGGGTTGTTCAAAAGAAAGAATGGATTTGGTCATTATGTGGTTTAATAACTCTATAAAAGTAAAAAGTCATTTTTAAAATCCCCCTAAGTAAAAATTGAAGCAAGCTTCTCATTCAGAAAAATATGGTATACATTCAGATATAGAAACCAGCAATATCTTTCGCTCTGAACGCCACCAGAATGTCTAAATTATGCATTATCGGTACCCCTACTGGACCTGAACTATAAATAGAAAAAGATACAAAAGAAATGGAACCGTATGGAGAAAGTTTAAGAGAATGGCAGAGGAGAGACAGACAAGAAGTAGAGTTGTCTTCATGGCAAATCCTTTTAAGTTTTTGAAGTCTTTGAAGAACACAAAAGTTTCTTGTTGCTGGGTTCTAGATTGAACAGACTATGATTGTTAATTCTTATGAACAGAGTGAAGTATTCTTTTTAATTATTGATTTTTTTCCCCTTAGGCTCAGATAGTTAATAATAGATCGTCTGGAAGATGGACCCACCGATACTACTCAGCCAACAAAAATGTTACTTGTAGAAATTGTGACAAATGTGGCCATTTATCGAAAAACTGCCCCCTTCCACAAGTATGTGAAATACATAATGTTTCTTTCTACATTGTTAAAAATCAAAATCTTAAGAGTGAACCCTTGTAACCTTAGAATTCAAATCTTGCATAATATATGTGTAAATTTCACTTTACATTTTCAGGTAGGTCACAGCCTAAAATAGTAGCAGAAAGGGAACAGTGAAGTTAGAGTCCAATAAACCTGGAATCAACTTTAGATTTTTCCATTGATAGGTGCACAACCTTAGGCAAATCATTTTACTCTTTGTGCCTCTGTTTTCTTGTCTATAAAATGAGATTAAATTAGACAATTCCTGAGACCCTCTCACTTCCCAACCTTCTACTTTATAAGACAGCTTGTTTCACTGCAGGATGATTTTCATTGTTAGAAATCTTTCATTGTAGAAATGTTAGAAAGTTAACATTTTAAGTATTTATAAATGTTTATTGCTGTAAATTATGTTAAACAGCTACATCAATCTTTGGATGTTCTCTGAGACATAAAGAATTATCAAGAAACATTCCTTCCATTTACCTACAGCTTCTTCCAAATGAATGTCTTTCAGATGTTTAAGACAGCTCTTAGGGTTCCTCTATATCTTTGGTCCTCCAGCAAAGCAGCCTTTTTCAGTGTCTGTTCCTCCTATGACTTAGCTTCCGGAACCTTCTCATCCCACTTTCTTTCTCAGGCACAATCTGCTTTTTTAATGTTCCTATAAGACAAGGCATAAGAAATAGACACCAGTTGATAGTACATGCACAATAAGCCTTTTTGGCAACCACAGAATACAGATAGCTTGTGTTAAAGCTCTGATTTCAGACATTTTGTTTGATTTTTATGGTATGTTCAAGATTTGACCTTCATTGGAGTCTCCAATTAGAAATAACTTTTTATGGAATTTTACAGAAAAAAATTAATCTTCTAATTGACACCGAACTATTTTGCTAAAGAGATTTTCTGTTTGCAACCTAGAAAGTCCGCCCCTGCTGTCTCTGCTCTGAGAGAGGACACCTCCAGTATGCCTGCCCAGCCCGCTTTTGCTTAGGCTGTTCTTTGCCTATGTCTTCCACTCACAGATGTCTTGAAAGATCATCCTGGAGAAAGCGATGTGACCGATGTGATATGATAGGCCATTATGCTGATGTGAGTATCCTGCATATAACTAACTTGTTGGGCTTTGGGGGCAGTGTGCCAATTTGTAACTATTGGGCAGCCTACCTAAAGGAATGTTTATTCTCTACCATATGTAGCGATAGCCATATCGCTTGGTTACTTTGATTACTACTAAATGGTTACTACTTTGGTTACTACTAAATGGTTCATCAGGAGGCAGCATCAAGAAATATTGTAAACCCATGCTTGTCCCCTTTGCTTAAAGTGCTTGCCAAGTAAAGTTGAAATAAAAGAGATATGTAATAAATAATGTGTAAAATTTATACCTATTCATGTATAGTTAGATGAAAATATGTACCCACTTAGCAATTGTATACAAAGGTCTATATGAAGCTTGGCTTCATGCTGCTTATTGATGGTTCTTGCTGATGTAATAGTCTTAAATAAGAAAGACAAAACCACCAATACTTTAGATCTGCTTATCTTAGTTCTTTTTTTAGATTAAAAAAAAAAAGTCATTTAGAAGACATTCAGTTACGTGTAGCACATTAAATTTTAGTGCATCATTATTTTGGACATCATTATTTTGGACATCCTGAAAATATGTACCCACTTAGCAGTTGTATACAAAGGTCTATATGAAGCTTGGCTTCATGCTGCTTATTGATGGTTCTTGCTGATGTAATAGTTTTAAACAAGAAAGACAAAACCACCAATACTTTAGATCTGCTTATCTTAGTTCTTTTTTTAGATTTAAAAAAAAAAACAAAAGTCATTTAGAAGACATTCAGTTACGTGCAGCACATTAAATTTTAGTGCATCATTATTTTGGACATCCGTATCATATGGGGTTTAGTCAAGATCTCAAAGACTAGAAGGGCTATAGAAGTTAGTTTTTTTTTTTTTTTTTTAAAGTAAGAATCTTTTCCTTTTACTTTGTACTTCCCAAAGGCATGATACAAAACACAAACATTTGTCAATTTTATTTATATTGGAGTGTACCTATGTCTTTTGTCTAAAGAAAGTGATAGAGCTTCCTATTGAGATGAATTTCAAATTAAAACATAGTAGAATATGACTGTTTGGTATATATGTTTCTCATGTAAATATATCAGTTCTAAATTATAATTTCTAAAGTATCTTTTTAAACAATAAAAATAAGGTCACTATCCTGTACATTGTCCTACTACCTGATTTTTTTCTGCTTTAATTCCTTATGAATGCATCTCTACATTAACTCATAAAGATCTACCTGTCCGGGATCCCTGGGTGGCGCAGCAGTTTGGCGCCTGCCTTTGGCCCAGGGCGCGATCCTGGAGACCCGGGATCGAATCCCACATCGGGCTCCCGGTGCATGGAGCCTGCTTCTCCCTCTGCCTGTGTCTCTGCCTCTCTCTCTCTCTCTGTCTCTCTGTTACTATCATAAATAAATAAAAAATTTTAAAAAAAAAGAAGAAAAAAGAAAAAAAAAAGATCTACCTGTCCAATGGCTAACTTTTCTGCCACCATATGGATATACCAATTTACCTAGCAAGTTCTCTACCAATATATCTAGATTTATAGTTAAAACCCATTTTTTTAAGCAAACAGTGCTACAGTATATATTTGTATAAGTGTGTAGATGTGTGCAAGATTATTTCAGTAAATTGGATTCCAAGTGGGATTGTGTAATTAAAGGATATGTACATTTATATCTGGATAAATATTGTCAGATTGCTCTTTTAAAAGCAATGGGGATGCCTGACTGGCTCAGTCAGTAGAGTATGTAACTCTTGATCTTGGAGTTGTAAGTTCAAGCCCCATGTTGAGTGTAGAGATTACTTAAAAATAAAATATTTAAAAAATAATAATAATAAATAACTAAATAACTAGATAAATGGTGGTACCACATGCCACATGTTTTTAAGAGTGCTCTCAACAGGGCGTCTGGGTGGCTCAGTCCATTAAGCGCCTGCCTTCAGTTAAGCATCCACCATTGGCTCAGGTTATGGTCTCAGGATCCTGGGATCTAGCTAGCCCCATTGGTCTCCCTACTCAGCAAGGAGTCTTCTTCTCCCCCTTCCTCTGCCCCTCTTCCTGCTCAAGCATACTCTTATGCGTGTGCTCTCTTTCAAATAAATAAAAATCTTAGAAAAAGGAATGCTCTCAACCCTATGATTGATCTTTTAAAATTTTGGCCAATCAGGTAAGGAGAAAATGATATCTTACTGTTTTTAATTGTATTTCTTAGGCAACTAGTGATGTTGGCTAACATGTGGCTCTCAAGATTAGATGAAGAGATAGAAGCTGTTATTTCATTACAAAGTAGCTTAAACTGGGGTGCCTGACTGGCTCAGTCCATAGAGCTTATGACTCTTGATCTTGGGGTTGTGTGTTCAAGCCCTATGTTGGGTGTAGAGATTATGTAAAATAATTAAATCTTTAAAAAAAAAAAAAAAAAGGTAGATTGGGGCACCTGGGTGGCTCAGTTGGTTAAGCATCCAACTCTTGGTGTCAGCACAGGTCATGATCTTTGGGTTGTGAGATTGAATCCCACATGGGGCTTGAGATTCTCTGCCTCTGCCCATTCCCCTGCTCACGCTTACTCGCTAACTTGCTCACTAGCTCTCAAATAAATAAATAAAATCTTTTTTTTAAGTAGCTTAAACTTATTCTTAATATTTACTATGTCTTAAAAATAAAAATCCCAAATTGTCCTAGTTTTATAGTACTGTACTCTGCATTACACTGTCAATTATAATTTTTTAGGCAGATTTTCTAGTTTGGCAGTTACACTTAATGGCATATTTCTTTACTCTTTTCTTCTGAAAAGCTCTTACAAATATGGTCTTATTTGCCTGTGATAACAGAAGGGTCTCAGATATTATCATGAGCACTTTTTTTTTTTTTAATAAGAAACTGTAGTACAGAACAGTTAAGAATAATTTGTAAAAGGGTATATAATCAGCTCTGAATTAAATCTGTAGTCCATTCTGCTTAACTTCTTAATTTTGGCCTCGAATGTATGCTAAACTCTTTATCTAAAATGGCCTTGAGGATTAATAATAGCCTCAGTGAATGTAAGTTTTTAAGATAGTGTTAGGCTGTGGCCGACTTCAGAGAAGGCAGCATCCTTTCCCCTAAATCTGCCAAGATCTAACTGTTGGGTGTTGGGGTTTTTTGGGGGGTTTTTTTGTTTTTGTTTTTGTTTTTTGTAATTACATGGTGAAGGCTCTGGACAATAATTGATCTTTTTCTAGTCTACCCACCATGTATAGGATTCTCTTGGAGCTCAATCAAACCTGGACTTCACTGACCCCATCTGAAGAAGCTTATAGTCCTTCCACCATTCCAGAAGTGCTTCATGAGGATTCACTTAGAAGCAGAATCCTTCTGGCCTCAGGTTGCTGGAACAATTCATCCAGTCCCATACATGCTTTAAATTTGTCTCAAAACCTGGCCCTCCACAGAAAATATTGTTTTCCCTGCAACCCTCTCAAATGCTTGCTGCCCACTCTTTCCTGACCTACGTACCAGAATTAGGTTGATTAGGATGAAAGTCTTTCTTGCCCACTATGGCTGCCTCTAAGATATTACTCCTCCCTCTTTATGTGGATAATTCAGGTTTATTTAAGGCCCATACCCTCAAACAGTACTGTCTTCCCTTCTTTGTCATTTTCATCTTCCCACCTGCTGGACTCGCTGCTCATTCACAGAGGATTTCTGAAGCCCTGGGTTATTATAGGTACCCTACCTTCTTATCAGTTAAAGAGATTAAGACACTTCCATTTTTACTTTATACATCCCTGTAGCCACACCACTGATCTCTGTAATGCCAGAGTACCAGTTATATGTACAAAGAGAATCTGTTACAAAAACTGATGAGTCATATCATATTTGTGCTGTAATGACTTTTCCTGAACCCTGCTTGGAAAATGCTTCATATGTTAACTACTGCATAAAAGTAATTTGGTTAAAATTCCAGAGTTTTATAATGTAAAGGATAGAAAGATGGCTCAAGGCCTGCTAAAGTTAACCTGTATCAGTGATAACTTCCAAAGGAAAGAGAATCTGCAGTGTGGAAAGAATCCCAATTCTGAGTGCCATAGATTCTCCTCTTGTCAACAATTTTTAAACATTACAGAAAACTTTATTTTTAAAATTTTTTAAAAAGATTTATTTATTTATTTATTTATTTATTTATTCATTCATTCATTCATTTATTTATTTATTTATTTCAGAGAGAGCGCATACAGGAAGGAGAAGAAAAGAAGCAGATTTCCTGCTGAGCGTGAAGCCAAACATAGGCTCAGTCTTTTTTGGGGGGGGGGTTGGGGGGGCTCAGTCTTTCTTATGACCCCTGAGATCAAGACATGAGCCAAAATTAGGAGTTGGATGCTCAACCGACTGAGCCACGCAGGCACCCCTTAAATATATACAGAAAATTTTAAAATGTGTGAACATGTCTTACACACATAATCTCATTCTGTAAGATATATCTGACATTTCCAAGATAATAATAACTATAATTAATTACAGTGGTTTAAGCACTGTGCTAAATGCATTACTAACTAGGGAAGGGGGAGTACTTTTTTCACTGCTGTATTCTCAGCACATAATAGGTGCTCTGTAGATATTTGTGATTGTGTCATTTATGTAATCATCACAACTACTGTACCAGATAGATACTGTTTAATGCTTCCATTTTACAATGGGAGCACAATCGGTTAAGCATCCCACTCATGGTTTCAGCTCAGATTATAAGATGAGCCTTGTGTCTGGTTCCACACTCAGTGCAGAGTTTGCTTGAAATTCTCTCTTCCTCTCCTTCTGCCCCTTCTACTAATGCTCTCTCTCTCTCAAGTAAATAAATTTTAAAAAGAAGAAGAAAACTTAAACATTGTAAGGTTAAGCTTTCCCCAAGGTCTCAAAGTTAAAGTGATGCTATGCTTCATAAATGTACATGGAGGAAGCTCACCTGCTAACATTCTAGGAGTTGTCAGTTTAACTCCTGCTCCAAAGATCCCTCAAATTTCTGTCTTAAGCATGCAGATATTATATTTAAAATCTCAATATTTATAAAACAGATGAAAAAATTTTCCATGAATGCCTGAGTGGCTCAGTGGCTGAGCATCTGCCTTTGGCTCAGGGTATGATCCTGGAGTCCCAGGATTGAGTCCCACATTGGGCTCCCTGAGGGAGCCTACTTCTCCCTCTGCCTGTGTCTCTGCTTCTCTCTCTCTGCATTTCTCATGAATAAATAAATAAAATCTTTAAAAAAATTTTTTTTCCAAATAAAAAGAAGTAATGGTTTAAGTTTTCAGCTCTTTTTTTTTTTTTTTAGATTTTATTTATTTATTCATAGACACAGAGAGAGAGGCAGAGACACAGGCAGAAGGAGAGGGAGAAGCAGGCTCCATGCAGGGAGCCCGACGTGGGACTCAATCCTAGGTCTCCAGGATCACACCCCAGGCTACAGGCGGCGCCAAACCGCTGCACCACCGGGGCTGCCCAAGTTTTCAGCTCTTTAAACAACCTCTGAGGATCAGCAGGGGAGCATACAATGTTGATTTTCAGCCAAAGAGCAATGTCTGTGGTACCAGAGAACGTACTTTTTTTTTTTTTTTTTTTTTTTTTTTAATTCATGAGAGACACATAGAGACAAGCAGAGACATAAGCAGAGGGAGAAGTAGGCTCCCTGCGGGGAGCCTGATGCGGGATTCAGTCCCAGGACCCCGGGATCACAACCTAAGCCAAAGGCAGAAGCTCAACCATTGAGCCACCCAGGCTCCCCCAGAAAACAATACTTATATGTAGAATAAGAGATGATCCTGGTCTCAGCAGTCTTTACTGATTTTTGAGCTGTCACCCTTTTCCATTAAAGCATAATGACTGAGTTCATCAGTTTTTGGTATAACAAACCCAAACTTCCTAAATTTTCTTCCTTCAGCAACTTTTTTTTCAAATTCCTGCTTAATCCTCTCTCTCCCAGTCCTAGCAGTAACTCCTTTAATGTAATCATCATGCACAAGAACCAAATACCATCCACTAGTAGAAAGCTCAGCATTAGAGTCACTCCTTCAAGTCAGGTTTTTAAATGCAGTGGGAAAAAAGAATTTGTAGGACATATTTCACTTGATTCCCTTCTTTAAACATTTGATGGTGTGAAAACATGCTCTCTTAAGTATCAGCAACATAGTAAACTTTAGAGCCCAAAAGTTTCTTTTAAAAATGAGAACTCAGTATAAACTGTAGACTTTCACAGACATCAGTGATCAGTAAATGTTTCTTCAAGAAATATATACATAAAATAGAAAACTAGTATCTGTTTAATTTTGGTGATTTTTTTAAATAAGATTTTATTTAATTATTTGAGGAGTGGAGAGAGCAGGAAGAGAGACAAGCAGATTTTGCACTGAGCACAGAGCCCACTGTGGGGCTCAATCCTATGATCCCAAGATCCTGACCTGAGCCAAAATCAAGAGCTGGCTGCCCAACAAACTAGGCCACCCGATGCCCCAATGTGATTTTTGTTTTTTAAGTTAGTTTAATATTGAGGATTTCCAGTAGGAAATGTAAAGTATCTGGTACAAATGTCTTGTAGTTATCACTTCATGCTTATATAATAAGTGAACAGTTATTGAATATAGTTTTTATCCAGGTAGTTATTTAAGAAAAGGGCATTTATCTTATCTTTAGTCAACTCCAAGAAACATAGAATGGTATACATATGCCTTTTTCCTCTTATCCTTTCCCTACTTTTATTGAGATAACTACTGACCAGAAATAAGACTGATTGAAACACAATTATTGGGACACTTGGGTGGTTCAGCGGTTGAGCGTCTGTCTTCAGCTCAGGGTGTGATCCCAGGCTCCAGGATCGAGTCCCTCATCGGGCTCCCTGTGAGGAACCCACTTCTCCCTCTGCCTATATCTCTGCCCTCCCCCTTGTGTCTCTCATGAATAAATAAATAAAATCTCTTAAAAATTAAATACAATTATTGAGCTGAATAACTGAATCAAGTTTTTGAATTAAAGACTTCCTTAATTCATTTTGTTTTGTGTAATAGTGATTAGGTGTACATTTATTCAAAAATACTTATACCGTTTAATCACCCAAATAAACTTTTTATATTTGTTTATCAAAAATTTGCTGGTTGCCTACTACATACCAGGCAATATTCCAAGTACTAAAGAAATAAAGATGAATAAGTCATGGTCCCTGCCTTCAAGTAGCTCAGAGTATAAGAAAGGTAGACATGTGAAAGAACAACATAAAAGTGATGTGATGGAAAGGACACCAGGATGGTGAAAATTAAGTGAGAGAATATCAAAAGACTAAGCTTGGTGACTTGCAAGCAATAGATATCTGACAGGTGTAAAAAATGACTTAGACCGGGACGCCTGGGTGGCTCAGCAGTTGAGTGTCTGCCTTTGGCTCAGGGCGTGATCCTGGAGTTCTGGGATCAAGTCCCACATCGGGCTCCCTATGAGGAACCTGCTTCTCCCTCTGCCTATGTCTCTGCCACTCTCTCTGCCTCTCATGAATAAAAAAAAAAAAAAAAAAAAAAAAAGACTTACACCATAGGAGGGAGCCAAGAAAATGTGCCTATAATAACATGTCACTTGTTTCTGGAAATATCAACTCTAAAGTAATGCCATAGGAACCCTTGATCCAGGCTAAGGGAATTTTCCTGTGATCATATGGCTTGAAACATACACACACATCAGTATCTTCTGAGCACTTACTTGCTTGCCTTCCTGCTCTTACATTCAAAGACAAGGCAGATTGAGGAAGGACATCTATAGCCATTCTTGGACTGTTTCTCCTTTTTGGAGCCATTCTTGGACTATTTCTCCTTGAACTATCTCTTCCACTCATGGAGAGCCACTTTTCTATTGTATCATAATTTAATGCATTGCTTTAACCCTGGAAAGAATGATTCACAGAATCTGACCACTTCTCATTTCTACCGCTATCCCCCTAGCATAAGCATAAGTGAGCATCTACTGCCTGGATTATTCTAATAGCTTCCTGGAGCGGTTCCCTGCCTCCTTGTCCCTTTATATTCAATTTTCATAGTTGGTTAGAGTAATCCTATTTATCTATTTATTTATTTATTTAGATTTCATTTTATTTATTTTATTTTTAGAAAAGTTGGGGAGGAAGGACAGGGGAAGAAGGAGAGAGAGAATCTTAAGCAGGCTCCATGCCCAGTACAGAGCGCAGCTTGGGGCTCAATCTCAAAACCCTGATATCATGACCTATGCCAAAACCAAGAGTCAGATGCGTGACTGACTGAACCACCCAGGCACCCCTAAAGATTTTATTTTTAAGTAATCTCTACATCCAATGTGGGACTTTAATTTACAACCCCAAGATCATGCATGCTCTACTGACTTGGCCAGCCCAGGTATCCAGAGTAATCCTTTTAAAACATAACTCAGATTATATCAATCCTCTATCCAAAAACCTTCAATATGACTTTGAGTCTCTCCCAGAGTAATCACCAATGAGGCCATATGTGATCTAGCTTCTTGACCACATTTCCTATAGTAATCCTTTGCTTACTCTACCTGGTCTTGTTGCTTTTCTTTAAAAGACCAAATATATTCTTGCCCCTACCTGCTGTTCTCTGTGCTAGGTATCCAGGTATTCACAATGACTCATCTCCTTCATACCTTTACACAAATATCTCCTTTGTGGACAGGCCTTCCCTGACCACCTTAATTAAAATAGTATCTCCAACATTCCCTGTGCTTTGTTTTCCTCTGTAACGCTTGTATCATACACTCTGTGTATTTTTCTGGCTTGCCTATTTAGAATGTAAACTCTGTGTCTGTTTTCAGATATGTTCAATGATGTATCTCCAGCTTCTGGTGGAGTGCTTCATCCATATAGGAGCTCAGCAAGGTTATTGAATAAGCAAATTAGTGAATTAGGGGCAACAGACCCCACTTACCTACCTACCATTCAGTCATGTTGTGAAAGTTGTCAGATCCTGCACATTGATTGGAAATTCTCAGCTTGACTCATTAAGAGTTAGGCATCTCTCAATAATATTTAAATCAAGTTTCAACAAGTTTTCCAAAAGCTGTAATACCTATAGTATGCATAAAATAAAATGAGATATGTAAGGCAAAGGAAATCCTTTTTCTTATTTTCCCTCCCACTACCTTAAGAAGCCGTTCGACTTTCTTTAGTATTTTCTTCAATGTCTTCATTTGAAATTACTATTATAAGTATTGATGCAGTCCTGTGTTTTTGGTTTATCAACCCTCAGCTTTCATATGGAAAAATTCTCATCTATCACTTTGTGATGGAATATATTATATCATCTTTTTCAGTGCCTTAAAAAGATTCAAGGAAAGGAAAAATAAAGCTAAAATTCTGATAATCTTTTACAATTCAAATAATCATAAACTAATTTTCCTGCCAAACTTAACTGAAGTCAAGACAAAAAGTATATCATTGTAATAGATTGGTATGAATGTTCATATAAGTATGTAGTTCTGCTGACACCTTAATATTATAACTTGAATATAAAGAAAAGAAAATATGACTTGGGTTAGAATACTTTATTTCTCTTTTATAGCATTTTCATGTTGTTTAAACATAACATTAGACCAAGGGGTCATGACTAGGATTGATTGATTGATTGATTTGCTTAATAAAAAATAATTGTTGAATAGGCTTATAAAATGCTTATTTACCTGAGAGACCAGAATACCCCCAAGGAAGTTAAGTAGATTCTGTGCTTGGAGGTCTCTTATCCTCTTGATTGGTATATGCAAAACTCATGATAATGTTAGTGAAAATTCATATGTGTTCATTGTTCAGGGAGTAAATCCTGGAATTAGTAATTAATAATTCATTGGAACTGTTCCCAAACCACCTAATAAATGAATATCTGAAACTTTTCATGGTTTTATATATATATTTACTAAGCAAATATATATATATATAAATAACCTTAGAGGGTAGAAGGTTTTAACTGAAGGTGTGTAATTTAACATGGTTATAGTTTGAAGGAGAACCAGTCCTTATTTTGAAATTGTACTAAATGGTATCCTTTCAAGTCATCTGTGACTAACCAATACAATTTCCCCCAGTCTCTGCAACTCTTCCTGTAGCATATGCTTCATTACTTAACACTAGTCACTTTCAGTAGACCTAGCAGACTGAGAGCAGGTTTACATTTTCTTTATAAAAATTATAAGAATAACTGTGGAGGATAAAGACAGTTCCCTTTCTCCAGACCCCTGACTTCCACCAAAACAGGGGAAGGATTGTCTCCGTATAGTCTACCAAAATTAACAGCCCTAAAAATTAAAGAAATAAATAAACTTTAGTTTTTCATTGAGATTTTTATGGGACTTAGGTATGAACTTTTCAGTGCAGTCACATTGGGAAGACATGAGTCTTTGAGAAATGCAAAAGCAGACCACTGGGAAGTGTATTCAATTTAAAACTCATTATACCCCTCACCTTTTCTTTTTTTCTTTTTCTTTCTTTTTTTTTTTCTTTTTCTTTTTCTTTTTTTTTTTTTTAATTTTCAGTCCAAGTATAAAAGCCCATATAAAGTTGGACTTGAATTTGACTGTTAGGTCCAATAAGAGGGCAAAGGCTGGGACATAGTTATCTAAGTTATGAATTTGGGGAATGAAATTGAGGAAATTAGATTCTCATTAACACCCAGAAGGCTAAAAGTTTTATTTACTAAGCATTACAGACTAAGGTCACCTTCCCTGGACTATATAAATCTCATAGTTTTCTTTCTCTTTCTTTTTTTTTTTTTTTTTTAGCTTTTATTTATCTGAGAGAGAAAGACCACACATGAGCTAGGGGCGGGGGAGGCAGGGAGAGGGAGAGAGAGAAGTGGACTCTCCGCTCTGAACATGGAGCCTGACTTGGAGCTCGATACCAGGACTGGACCCCAAGATCACAACCTGAGTCAAAGTCAGATGCTTAACTAACAACTCAGTCACCCAGGCGCCCCTCATACAGTTTTCTGAATTCTAATAATCTCCCTCAAATTGTCCATAGTGAAGGAAAATACAGCAACTAAGAATGATTTTCAACCTGTAAAAGTATTCAAGGACTTAATTATGGACATCTCTCTTTGCCAGTTTACTCATCTTAAAGACAGCACTGTTTTCTTCAATTTTGTACTAATTAAATTACTTAGGTATTCCATTTAAAAGGTACACCTGTTTCCTCTTGAAAATTTACAGATGTCTGTAGAATGATTCTATTTCAGTAAAAAACAAAATGAGTGACACCTGGATAGCTTGGTTGGTGGAGTACATGACTCTTGGTCTTGGGGCCATGAGTTCAAGCCCCACATTGAGTGTAGAGATTACTTAAAAATAATAATAACAAATAGGGCACCTGGGTGGTTCAGTGGTTGGGCATCTGCCTTTGGCTCAGGTTGTGATCCTGAGGTACTGGGATCAAGTCCTGCATTGGTTGGGCTCCCCATGGGGAGCCTGCTTCTTTCTCTGCCTATGGGTCTGCCTCTCTCTCTGTGTCTCTCATGAATAAATAAATAAAATCTTTTAAAAAATAAATAACAAAATATTTTTTAAAAAATGAGCTTTGTGCTTGTGTGTATATATACATACACATATGTATGTATATTTATGAACAAAATACATGTGTGTGTATATATATATATAATATATTCATTTATGAACAAAAGAGATAGAAGAATGCGTACCAAGCTGGTAGGCTACTAACATTAGATTTTTAACATTAGATCCCATTATCAGGATCTGGATAATGGATTGGAAGAGGGCTAGGAGACATGCTATTAGCTTTGCCTTTGTCTTTTTATTGTATTGTTTCCTTTGTTTACAAACAGATCATGATTTCTGTAAGATTTCAACTTAATAACAAGTGTGATCTTGCCATGTTGTACAGCCTTACATTTATAAGAATCTGGGACAATCGGAATGGCCTTTTAATGAAGTAGATAACAGTTTTCATTGGGATAAACCATCCATACTTTGCAGACCTTTATAATTAAAACTCCCTCCCTATTCCTCACAAGCCAGACCTCTGAGAAAACTAAATTTTTCCATGAGTGGTTTATCAGAGACCTATACAGTCCTTGGCAGATACCACCTCAGTACCCAATACTAGCCAGATTGACATGTCTCTCTTTTTTAAAAAAAAAATTTTTAGGATGAGCTGATAGAAAAAAAGTTAAGGCATATATGAAGGAACTGGTAGATTAAAAAATGAATCAGACATGACCCCAAATGAAATAAACTCATTATAAGAAATAGGAGGAAAATTGAGAAAATCCCAATTCAGTTTTCACATTGTGAGTAGAGAAGAAGTGATCCAAAGCAAAATGAACAAAAATTCTGATTAAGAGAGCATGCACCCAATATGTGAGAGAAAAAAATACCACATCTAGACATATGCTAGTGAAATGTCTTAATGTCATACAAACGAAAATCACACAGACATCCAGACAGGAAACACACACACACACACACACACACACACACACACAACATCAAGTTTGCATCAAACTTCTCCTGTGCAATACTAAATGCCAGAAGGCAGTAGAGCAATCCCTAGAGGGTAGAGCATTCTGAGAAAAATAGATGACATGGCCAAGCTGTTGTTCATTTATGAATTTAATGAAAAAATCAGAATAAAATTAGCAGCAATGAACACTGAAACTAGGAAGCATAACGTACATGTATGAATATTTCCTACTGATCTGTTTTTAAACTTATTAATATTAGAAAAAATTCTTTCAAAAATGTAATTTGAAAGCTATAAGGTAGATCATAGATAATTGCAATAAAATGAAGCTTATTTTAATTACAAGAAGAAAAATAAGCCATATAAATTTTAGATTACTAATTTAAAATGAGGTAAAAGAAAAATATCAAGTGATAGGAAAAAAATGGAAGCAGCAAGAATGCATAAAAACACAAGTATGAGGATAAAATAGGACCAGACATATCAATTATCACAATAAATAAATGGATTAAGTGCTCTTATTAGAAAACAAAGACACCAATGTCAGAGACCATAAAAGAAAAGAGAGAATAGATGTAACTTTAAAAAAAAATGTCCATCCAAAGAGACCATTAATGAAATTAAATGACAGACCACAACTTAGGAAAGGCTTTTATAAAATACATGATAGGATAGTTATAATATAGAAAAAGCTCTTACAAATTAATAGAAAGAAAGAAAAATGTTTTAGAATAATGTTAGAGAAGTTGTGCTAGACACGGATGTACATTTGAATAACCTTTCTGGAGTTCAGTGATGGATGTTTTCAAAGGTACATCTATAAAAATATTCATCTCAGAATTGTTTATAATAATGAAAATTAGAAGCAACCCCCAAATTTAACATCCTAGCTCATTTAAGCAACTTAACAGTACATCCCATATAATGGAATACTCTTCAGCTATTTAGAAAACAATGTAGGGATCCCTAGGTGGCGCAGCGGTTTGGCGCCTGCCTTTGGCCCAGGGCGCGATCCTGGAGACCCGGGATCGAATCCCACATCGGGCTCCCGGTGCATGGAGCCTGCTTCTCCCTCTGCCTGTGTCTCTGCCTCTCTCTCTCTCTGTGTGACTATCATAAATAAATAAAGATTTAAAAAAAAAAAAAAAAAAACAATGTAAGGGGCACCTGGGTGACGCAGTTGGTTAAGCATTGGACTCTTGGTTTCGGACTCTTGGTTTTCAGATCTCAGGGTCGTGAGACTGAGCTCACATCCGGCTCCACACTCAACACAGTCTGCTTTTTTTCCCGTCTCCTTCTGCCCTCCCCCTTCCTCTAATATAAATAATAAAATAACACTTTTTAAAAAATTTTAAATGATATAAAAATTAATATTGAAATCAAAGTTACTACACTTGACGGGATGAGCACTGGGTGTTATTCTGTATGTTGGTAAATTGAACACTAATAAAAATTATTTTATTAAAAAAAAAGAAATCAAAGTTACTAGTACATTAAGTGAAATGCATAAATTACAAAACAGTATATGCAATATAATCCTATTTCCTTACAAATACACACATTTATATATATAGATTTGCAAGGAAAAAAATTTGGAATGAAATATTCTAGGGACACCTGGGTGGCTCAGCAATTGAGCATCTGCCTTCAGCTCAGGGCATGATCCCAGGGTCCGAGGATTGAGTCCTGCATTGGGCTCTTTGCGAGAAGTCTACTTCTCCTTCTGACTATGTCTCTGCCTCTCCTGTGTGTCTCTCATGAAAAAATAAATAAAATCTTTTAAAAAAAAATTCCAAAATGTTTACTATAACTATGTCAAGAATTATAGGTTTTTAAAATTTCTTTATATATAAATATATTTTTAAAGGTTTTTATTTATTTATTTTAGAGAGAGTGAGAGAAAGCATGGGGAGGGGCAGAAGGAGAGGGGAAAAAAATTTGCAAGTAGACACCTCACGGGCTCAATCTCTTGACCCTGAGATCACAACCTGAGCCAAAATCAAGAGTTGGATGTTAAATTAAGTGTGCCACCCAGGTACTCCACTATTCCTTATATTTTTATAGTGCACATATATTCATTTTATAATTTTTTTTAAAGATTTTAATTATTTATTCATGAGAGGCACAGAGAGAGTGAGAGGCAGAGACAAAAGCAGAGGGAGAAGCAAGCTCCATGCAGGGAGCCTGACGTGGGACTGGATCCTGGGACTCCAGGATCATGCCCTGGGCCGAAGGCAGGCTCTAAACTGCTGAGCCACCCAGGGATCCCCTCATTTTATTATTTTTTACCTTGATATTTAATGTGCAATATTCTATTACTGCTTATAAACATTTTAGAAATGGTATCGTCAGTAACCAATCTAGCCTATATTCGTTCTTTTTTTTAAGATTATATTTTTAATCTCTACACCCAACATGGGGCTCAAATTTAGAATCCCAAGATCAAGAGACACATACTCTATTGACTGAGCCAGACTGGCACCTCATTCTCCTTTCTTTAATAGTAAAATTGACTTTTTTTCTTTTGGTGTTCAGTTATATGAATATGTATAGATTCACATAAACCTGGGCAGCCTGGGTGGCTCAGCAGTTTAGCACTGCCTTCAGCTCCCAGGCCTGATCCTGCAGACCCAGGATCGAGTCCCACATTGGGCCCCCTGCAGGGAGCCTGCTTCTCCCTCTGCCTGTGTCTCTGCCTCTCTCTCTGTGTGTGTCTTTCATAAATAAATAAATAAATAAATAAATAAATAAATAAATAAAATCTTAAAAAAAAAGGAATAGATTCAAATAAACCCCACCATAATCAGAATACAGAACAGTTTAATCACCCAAAAAAAACTCCTTCATGCTATCTCTGTATAGTCACACCCTTCCTTCATCCAAAGCTTGCGGCAACCATTAATTCATTCTCCATTACTATCGTTTGTTTTCTCAAGAGTAAAATGGTATTTCATTCATGTAAATGAAGTCATGCCATTGTAAAGTTTTGAGCTTTACAAAGCTCAAAGAAGCTTTACCAGCTTCTTCCACTTATATGATATCTAGGAGGTTTCATCTGTGTTGTTCCAGGTAGTGTATTCCTTTGTAGCATACCATTGTATGGATGTATTACAGTTTGTTTATCCATTTATCCATTGAAGAACATTTGAGTTGTTTATAGTTGCTGACTATTACAAACAAGGCTGCTATGAATATTTGTTTATAGTTTATGTGTGAACATAGTTTTCGTTTCTTTAAGGTAAATTTCTAGGTGGAGATTGCTGGTTCTATGTATGTTTAACTTTATAAGAAGCTGCCATATTGTTGTCCAGAGCGGCTGAACCATTTTGCCTTCCTGCCAGCAAAGTGAGAAGTCCAATTGCTCTGTATCCTCATCAGCATTTGATATTGTCAGTATTTTTTATTTTAGACATTCTAATAGTTGTGTAGTATCTGTCCTGTTTAGTTTGCATTTGCCTAATGGCTAAAAACGTTGAATATCTTTTCATGTGCTTATTTGCTATCCTTATGTTCTTTTTGGTTAAGTGTCCAGATCCTTTCCTAGTTTTTAATTATGGTGTTTATTTTCTTTCTTTCTTTCTTTCTTTCTTTCTTTCTTTCTTTCTTTCTTTCTTTCTTTCTTTCTTTTCTTTCTTTCTTTCTTTCTTTCTTTTTCTTTCTTTCTTTCTTTCTTTCTTTCTTTTTTCTTTTCTTTTCTTTTCTTTTCTTTTCTTTCTTCTCTTTCTTTCTTTCTTTCTCTTTCTCTTTCTTTCTTTCTTAAAGATTTATTTATTTATTTATTCATGAGAAACACAGAGAGAGAGAGAGAGAGAGAGAGAGAGAGAGGCAGAGACACAGGCAGAGGGAGAAGCAGGCTCCATGCAAGGAGCCTGATGTGGGACTCGATCCATGGTCTCCAGGATCACACCCTGGGCTGCAGGTGGCGCTAAACCGCTGCGCCACCGGGGCTGCCCTCTTTTTTTTTTTTTTTTTTTAAGATTTTATTTATTTATTCATGAGAGACAGAGAGAGAGGCACAGACATAGGCAGAGGGAGAAGCAGGCTCCTTGCAGGGAGCCTGATGCAGGACTCAATCCCAGGAGCCTGGGATCACACCCTAAGCCGAAGGCAGACACCCAACCACCAAGCCACTCAGGCGTTCCTAAACACTCTTTATCTAACTGCAGTTAACAAAGACTAATGTGTATTTTTCCAAAATGTTTATTGTTTTATGTTTTGTATTCAGATCTGTGATCCATTTTGAGTTCATTTCTCTATAAAGTGTGAAGTTGGTTCATTTTTTTATGTATGGATGATCAGTTGTTCATCACCTTGGTTGAAAATGAGTTGCTTTACCTCTTTGTCAAAGATTAAATGGCCATATCTGTGGATTCATTTCTGGAGTCTATTCTATTGCATTAAGTATCTATTCCTCTCATCAGTATCACACTGTCCTGATTATTTATGGCTTTATATTAAGTGTTAAAATCAGATAACACGGATCCCTGGGTGGCTCAGCGGTTTAGCGCCTGCCCTCAGCCCAGGGCACGATCCTGGAGTCCCCGGATCGAGTCCCACATCGGGCTCCTGGTATGGAGCCTGCTTCTCCCTCTGCCTGTGTCTCTGCCTCTCTCTCTCTCTCTCTCTCTCTCTCTATCATGAATAAATAAATAAAATATTTTTTAAGAAATCAGATAACATGATTTCTTAAACTTTGTTATTATTTTATAAAATTAGTTTAACTATTCTAGTTCCTTTCCTTTTCCAGGTGTGCTTTAGAATAAGTCTTATGTAAATCCAAAAAAATCTTGATAGGACATTGATTGGTATTGTGTTCAGTCTCTTGATTACTGTGGAGAGAATGGACTCTAATATTTTGAGTCTTCCATCCATGAACATAGTATGTGGGTTCTATTTATTTAGGTCTTCAGATTCGCTTATCAGAGTTTTGTAATTATCATTATATACATTCTCTGCATATTTAGATTTATACTAAGTACTTCATTTTTCTTAGAACTATAGCAAATGGTATTTTTTAAATTTTGTTTTTCAATTGTTTATTGTTTGTATATAGAAAAAATGTGGAATAAAATATTCTGAAATGTTTGCAATAGTTATCTCAGGTGGTAGTATTACAGGTAACTTAATTTTTGTTTATCTGTATTTTCTGTCTTTATAATGAATATGTATTCCTTTTATAACATTTAATGTCATTCTTTTTTTTTTTTTTTTTTTAAGAAAAGGACAAGTTTTTAGACTAAAGCTACCATAGTACCAGCACAGCTTTGGAACTAAAGGTGATTACTATATGCCTGGCATATCCTGTATACTGTAAGATTCTTGGGACAAAATGAAAAGGAAATTTTCCCAGGGAATCCCTTGAGAATTGGAGAAGTAGAACTGGATATCAGGGAATAATTACAAATAAAAGGAGTTTAATATAGTTGGTTAAGATGAATCAGGATTACTTTCAGTAGTAATAAAATGATTTGTTCTAGGGACGCCTGGATGGCTCAGCGGTTGAGCATCTGCCTTTGGCTCAGGGTGTGATCCCGCAGTCCTGGGATCGAGTGCCGCATCGGGCTCCGCATGGAGCCTGCTTCTCCCTCTGCTTCTGTCTCTGCCTCTCTCTCTCTCTCTCATGAATGAATAAATAAAATCTTTTTTAAAAAAATGATTTGTTCTACTACCTATTTGTTATTTTTTTTAAAGATTTTATTTATTTATTCATGAGAGAGAAAGGCAGAGACAGAGGCAGAGGGAGAAGCAGGCTCCATGCAGAGAGCCTGATGTGGGACTCGATCCTGGGACTCCAGGATCACTCCCTGGGCCTAAGGCAGGCGCTAAAGCGCTGAGCCACCTAGGGATCCCCCTACTACCTATTTGTTATTTATAATGGACTTTGTATAATTGGTTTATAAATAAAGTTCTGAACTCCCATTTTAAAATATTTTACCTTTACTTTATCTCTTCTGAATCTAGTTTAAAACTTCTGGTACCTGCTAGTGGGTTTAGGAAAGCGATGTGGTATAGAAGGTATGAGAACTGGTTCACAGTTAATCCCAGAATGTCGGCACCAGTACCAAAGAGACAATGAAATCAGCTGGAGTTTTAATTGTTGTTCAGAGGAAGTTTGGGTTTTTTTTTTAGAAACAGGAGAGATCTGGGTGTGCCAAAGCTATAGAAAGAGGGAGTTAAGAAGCTAGACAGCAGGAAATAAGACCTTTCTTCACTTGTGTACATGGTTTATGTATTCACTACTAAAGTGGCTAGAGATTCCCCAAATTATTGAGTTCTGTTCCTCCAAGTTTCTCCTTTCTGATAGCCACTTTCTTAGCTTTCAGGTGGTAGCTGCCTGGCTATTATAAGAAAGGAAGGCAAGCGGGAAAGGCTAGTAAGGACACTGAGATTGTTATTATTTAAACCTTGTGGTAAAAAGAAATTAAGTAAGCTTTGAGTAAACTGAAGAAAGATATACACTTTAAGAGTGGCATGGAATACTTTTGTTTTTCGCCAATGACCAAGATATTTTAACTTTTTTTATTTCAAAATTTAACTATAAAATCTGAGAGCAGATTTATCTGATCACATATTCTTTGCTGTGTATTTTTGAACAACTAAGAGCATTACTGAGTGAGTGTGCCTTAGTTAAATGTAAAACGAGGTACATTGCACATGGTGCAGTTGTTGCTTATTGATGTTTCTGAATTCTTTTCCTTCTACAGAGAAAGTAGCTACAAGCAGCTTTATCCTGACAAAATCTATATTTTTAATTTGTCCTCTACTTTTGGGTCTTTTTTCTCACTGTCATTATCTATATCAATAGCTCATTTAAACGATGAATTTTCACATTCTCTTAGGTTGGGCCACATCTGAGTGTTGACTGTTTTGCAATAGATTTCACTTATTTCGACTACCTTATTGATGCCTTTTCCCCATGATCAGTTTTTGCATCAGAAGAATGGAGAGTGCTGAATTGTCATCATCATGGCAATAATTAATACAATTGAGTGTTTGCTATACATCAAGCATTGTTCTAATGCTTTATACTTACCAACTCTGTAACTGTTATAACAGCCCTTTAAAGAGGTACTGTTCAGGCACGTGGGTGGCTCAGTGGTTGAGCGTCTGCCTTTGGCTCAGGTCATGATCCCGGGGTCCTCAGATCAAGTCCTGCATCAGGCTCCCCATAGGGAGCCTGCTTCTCCCTCTGCCTATGTCTCTGCCTTTCTCTCTGTGTCTCTCATGAATAACTAAATAAAATCTTTTCAAAAAGTAGAAAAATTTAAAAATAAATAAAGAGGTACTGTTGTCTCCATTTTATCAGTGAGAAAACAGACATAGAGATGTATAACTTGCCCAAGATAGTAAATGGTAGAGTCAGGATTTGAATCCAACCATTTTGGCTCTAGAGTCATTGATTGTAGCCACTACATTATCATGCTTCATTATCTGACTCTTCGTATTGTTTACCTTTAGCTAACAACCAGCAGGCATACTACAAACATTATCAACTATTTGTAAAATAACCTATGTTACAGTAGTCTAGAATCAAGATCAAGATGTCCCCAAAAAGATGTGATTCTCCGATGTGAAAAAAAATGTTCAATGGTAATATGGTTGCTTGAGGTAACCCAGGGTACTGTCCATATGATTTAATTTTTGGCTGATTATTTTGATATAATTTCCTATAACAAT